>NC_084796.1:38870318-39478478 GCF_963169125.1 Humulus lupulus
ATTCGATACAATAGTCAGTCTTCTGTTTATCCTTCTCCCTGACCTTCAGCTGGTACTAACCAGATCAAAGATCCACCTTGGAGAATACCATCTTACTCAATAACTAAGTCCTTTAGTTCTTACAACTCTGCCGAAGTCGTTCAATATAGTACCCTGGACCTAATTCCTTCTCTGGCACAAATCTAATCACCATTCTATCTCTTTATATGAAAGTAATCCTGACAAATCTCTTGGAAGCACATCCAGAAACTCACAGACTATTTCAGTCTGTCCTGGTCCCACTAGCACGACCTGAGTGGTATCCACCACACTAGCTAAGAGTTCTATGCATTCTCCGACAATAGATATTCTAGCTCTAAATACAGATGTCATATGCACAATGCCAACTACTGCAAAAGTTTCTCACTCTCATGCCCAAGAGTTACTATCCTTTCCTTGCAATCCATCATTTCCTCATACTGGGCTAGCCAATTCATATCCAGGATCATATCGAAGTCAGTCATAACCAACCCTATCACATCAACTGATGAGTCCTTTCCACAATTGTAATGCCCCAAAATCCCTAATGTGGTTTAATGGTTGGATTAGAAGGTCGGGAGGGCCATAATTGATTTATTATGCCATTAAATTGTTATATGCATGTTTATGTGAATTATATTATAATATGATGTTAAATGCATGCATGTGGGTCCACATTTCATGACAGGGGTATTTTGGTAATTTGGCCCGTTAAGGGCGTAATTGTATATTTGTATGCATGTCAGTGATATATTGTTGAGGCCACATTATAATGTGGATTTTTTCGAGCTATTCGGCATGAAACGATCTTTGAATATCAAGTAGCGATTTAGTCATAACGGGATTAAGTTCGAGGCTCGGGGTGAATCTCAGGGTGTGTTAATGATTAGCACGTTGCCGGGAATTAAAAGGTAACGGGATACAAATTATTGGTATTTGAGAATATCGAGAATAGCGAGAATCGGAGGGTGTTAATTATGATTAACGAAATTAGTGGAAGAGGACGATTCTACCCTTGGGAGTTTTTAGAAACTTTTAAATGACTAGGGGCTATTTGGTCATTTGGCAAGGGATATGTATGACCTTGGTAAGTTGTAGAAGGCCATTAGCATAATCAAAATAGAGCAAGATTTTTCCCTCACCCGTACACCATTTTTCCTCCTTCCTTCCGATTTTTGAAGCCCAAATTGAAGAAATAAGCTAGGAAATTAAAGGTTTGAGCTTAGGATCTTGGTTCATCCATTGAAGAGGACTCAAAACTAGCTTGAGGTAAGAAATCATCCATGAACTTTAAGCTTTGCTCTGTTTTCTTATAGTTTTCAGGTTATGGATTTTCATGTGGATAGTTGGGAATTAGTGGAAGTTTTTGAGTTTGATTGCTTGGGTTTTGATGAGGGTGTGATGTAGAAGAATTTTAGGGGTTGAATTGGATGTTTTGGTAAGGTTTGGGATTGGTTTGGAGGGTTGGTTTCAAGGGAAATCGCAAGGAGGGAAAACTAGAAACTTTTCTGGTCTGAAGCTGGCACCCCAGTGCTATGCAGGGCAGGGACTTGGGCCTCTCTGCCTTAGAACAGCGCCCCAGCGCCATTTGGTAGCACCCCAGTGCTAGGCTGATTCCAACAAATCTCATTTTTAGGGCTCGGGATGATTTTTAAGGCTCGGGGGTTGGTTCCTTTACCCCATTTGAGTAGATTGAGATTCTCGAGAGTGTAGGATTGATCCCGAGAGTGTGGTTTTAGATTGTGAACCATTTATTGATTTACTTTATTAATGGATTCCAATTGGTTATGACTAGGTGACCGCTAAGGAAATAAAAGACAGATCATTCTCAAGGGTCGTTCTTTTATTATTTCTCGCTCGAACTCGAGGCAAGAAAACTGCACCTTGTGTATATGACATGCGTTGTGGTTGTTGAGGCATGTTGGTTATTAAATGTGGACATTGATTGCATATTTAATGCTTAGCAAATCTCGCTTACTTGTGTATGGCACTGACTATTCAGAATCGGTACTGGTCACGTATTACTGACCTGGGAGTCAGGAACGGCATAGGCGTCATGAATGCAAAGCCGATAAAAGATTAGATCTAATCGATATCAGCGTTGAATGACTCTAGGAGCATTAATGCTGGACCGACCCTAAGGTCGATGAAAATTATAAGCGCTTGACTAGTCTAAGACTAGTTACTCAGAGCCAGGGCTGTTGACGGTGAGAACTCATCAACGAAGTTAAGTTGGAAAAATTATCAAATTAAAATCGCTAATTGGAAAGCTATGAAAACTTGAACAATAACTCAAGAACAATGGTATAACAACAATGGAGAATTCAGTATCTCATTCACACTAATGCCTCTGCTACAGTAAAATTTCCAACCCCTTTTCAGGTGGCCTTGGAATTCATTTTATAGTAGGCTCTAATGGCCTTAGGTACATAGTGGTCCAGGGGACCAAGTGGTACAAACGTACTATATTAGGGGAGTGGCTTCAGAGGTTGTGGTTGTACATCCCGTACAGGAGTAGGTGTCAGGAGGATGTCTCCACTACTTGTCTGTACCCCTTCCTGAGGCGTGGTAGCAGGCGTGTTGGCGCAGGAGGTAGTGGTGTCGGTTCTGACCTATGGCCGTAGACGTACGGACCATGATCCTTACTGGCACTGGTATCCGTACCTAGTACTTGGTCATACAAATATGTCTCATTCGGCTCGTACTGGATCTCCTAAGCATAGGGACTTCGAGGTGTGAAAAAGGGGATCTTTGGTGTCCGTGCTGGCCGTGGCGTTGAGTAGGGGTCTTGGGCCCATACGCATCAAGTCTTGGGGTGTCAGCCTCCTGAGAAGATGGTGGGCTGGTGGACCTCCCGGGGCGTGCGCGTGTGGGACCTTGCGCGGCCTCGCGCATGGGGCGCCATTGACGGCCTCGCAGCCTCCCTCGGCCCCGCGCATGGGCATGTTGGGAGTGGCCCAAGGGCCTCGCGGATCGGTGGCCTCGCGGAATGGGACGACTTCGCCATATGATGGCCTCGCCATATGATGGCCTCGCGGAATGGGACGGCTTCGCCCATATGATGGCCTCGCAGAATAGGACACCTCGCCCATATGATGGCCTCGCGGAATAGGAGGCCTCGCCCATATGATGGCCTCGCGGAATAGGACGCCTCGCCCATATGATGGCCTCGCCACATGATGGCCTCGCCCATGTGATGGCCTCGCGGAATAGGACGCCTCGCCCATATGATGGCCTCGCGGAATAGGACGCCTCGCCCATATGATGGCCTCGCGGAATAGGAAGCCTCGCCCCTATGATGGCCTCGCAGAATAGGACGCCTCGCCCATATGATGGCCTCGCCATATGATGGCCT
Source organism: Humulus lupulus (assembly GCF_963169125.1). Classification (NCBI taxonomy): domain Eukaryota; kingdom Viridiplantae; phylum Streptophyta; class Magnoliopsida; order Rosales; family Cannabaceae; genus Humulus; species Humulus lupulus. The sequence continues at coordinate 38,873,692 of NC_084796.1, forward strand.
CGCCCATGTGATGGCCTCGCGGAATAGGACGCCTCGCCCATATGATGGCCTCGCCCATGTGATGGCCTCGCGGAATGGGACGGCCTCGCCATATGATGGCCTCGCGGAATAGTGGCCTTGCGAGATGGTGGCCTTGGGGCCCTGCTTCGGCCTTACATTTTCTCTTGATGAGATTATGAGCATCAACACTTGCCCCCCTAGTCTAGGAAAGGGCCTTAAGGTGCTCTTGTAGACTATTCATCTTGGTTCCTATAAATAGGCCTTCATGCATGGCTTAATATTTACATCTTACCTCCTTGGCTTAGTGGTAGTTAGACCCTTGTTCCTTTCAAGAGGTAAAGGGTTCAATCCCCCACAACCACACTTTCTCTATAATTTCATCACTTTTCCATTTTTTCATCATCATTTTTTTTTTAAGCTAGTTTCTTGGTGTGTATATTTTTGGACTAACACGCATTTCTGATTAATTCTTGCAGACGCGCATTTTCAACGCTTTGGTGCTTTTCGCCTCCCAACCTTCCTTGGACTCCGACCTCGTTCTTTCAATCGCTTGAGGTATATTTTCTTTTCTTCTCCCGTTTATTTACTTATTTTATCGGATTCAGACCAGCAACACTTGGGATGGGGTACATTAGTCCGAGCTTGTTTTGACCATATGCGCGCCCCTCCTCTTTTTTTTTCTTTTTTTTTTACATATACCTTGTAGTAGTCCATTTAGGGCGTTTGCATCTAGAGGTATTAAGCCTATTCCTTTGTGTTTTGTAGTCTTCCCCTTGTTTAAACGTGAGCCCTTTTTTGCTGTTGGGACGTGGTTTCATGGCCAGTGAGGGCCCGTCCGACATACCCTCGAGGGCTGAGTTTATCGACCTGTCTTCAGACCCCGAGTCCCCTGAGGGCAACCCTTATCAGGACTATGATTCTTTGAGGCAGGCCCGCATTCGCCACCTCGAGTGCATGGCTGATCTTAGGCATAAAATTTGGGTGGTAGAGAGCGAAATCGACTCGGTGTCGAGGGGAGACGGAGGACCTTCACCCCTGGGCCTTAGTGACCATATAGCGCGTCTTAGGACGGCTCTTTTTGAATTGCAGTGGGAGTTAGAGTTTATGGAGGGACACATTCCGCCAAAACCTCCCACTCCCCCTTTGCCTGATGACGGTCACGGGGCTATTAACTCCTCTCCTCAGCCCCTAGTCTCCGTTGATCCTGGCTTAGCGCTTCCTCCATCGCTCCCCCGATGGAAAACCCTTGCTAGGAAGAGAAAATGGAGGGTTAAGTGCTCTGCCTCTTCCTCACATGCTTCTTTTGATTTTGCAGATATGTCGAAAGCACGCAGACAGGTGTCCGTCCAGGAAGAAGACGACGCCCCCCTACTGGCGTCCAGCCTAGTGTCCCACATGTCTTCGAACAAACTGAAGGCCATCGTGAGGCGCTACCGAACTCCTCCAGAATACGCCCTGCATGTTCCTCAGGAGACCTGCCGGGCCGACCGCCCTGAGAAAGGCTTTGTGGCTTTGAGTGAGCAGATTATGAAGGAGGGTGGCACCATTCCTCTGCACCCGTTCTTCGTGGCGGTTCTCAACTATTTTGATTTGGCCCCTCTCCAACTGTCGCCCAACAGTTGGTTGACTTTAAGTTGCCTCTTCCTTTGGTTCAAGGATAAGGAGCAACGCGCCCCGACGGCACAAGAGGTGCATTCCTTGTACAACCTTATTGGGGTGTACAATTCCAAGGGCTTCTACTACTTGCAGAAGGCCAACAGTGAGCTTCCCTTAATAGATGGCTTGGTATCCAACCCAGGGCCCTGGAAACAAGAGTTTTTCTGGGTACAGGGGCCTCCTTCAGTTCGGGAAGGCTTTCGCGCTGAACCTAGTAAGTATCCGGGTCTTTTTCTTTTTCTTATTAAAACTCACCTTTTTGCACTCTTGCTTGTACTGATATTGGTGCGGTTCTTGCAAGGCAATTTGCTGATCCCTCGGTCATCGGGTCGGAGGCGGAGGCCATAAACAGACTCATTGAAGCAGACCCCGCCCTGAAGAAGGCAGCAGTCCTATTTACCATGGCGAATCTCAACCGCCACCAATTGTCCCTGGTCTCTAACCCCAAGTTCCTGTGGTCAATCACCGGGTCTAAGAAGGTTGTGGCTACGCCGGCTGCGCCATCGCTGCACGAGGATGAGGCTAAGGTGGAGATGGAGGATGCCCCCCTGTCCCCCAGGGGACGTCCTCCTCATGACCCCCATGACCAGGACACGGCCTTTCACCCTCTGGACCTGTAGGCTACGGCAGGATGCTACGCCTCTCCTGGCCACAGTGGCGGCGATGCCTTCCCTCCGATCCCTCATGATCTCGGCGTACCGGATGCTGATTTTGTCGGGCTCGCGAAGCTCTCTGCTGATGCACCAGAGTCTCAATTTTTCTCTTCTGCTGCGCCTCCTCCTGCCTCGGCGAGTGGGTCGTCTGTCCCGGTCCAACCAGATGCTCCTAGCGTGGAGGCAGAGGCTTGGGTGACCAGGATGGCCTCAGTTTATGGGCAGCGTTTCGTTCCAATAGCTGCGAGTCTCCCTGTCTCCGACTGGAGGGGCCTGGGGAACGTGACTCAATCAGACCTCGGGGAGATGCTAAGGCGTGCCGCGGCCTGGGTGAGGCTTTGCACCTTGCGTTGATTAGCATTATGCATAGATGCACCTGTGTTCTTCTTTTTGTTACTTATTGCTGATGCCATTGGTTTTCTTGTGCAGGTCTATATCGTGTCTCTTCGACATGCTGACTCGACTGGCATCCTTTCCGCATCTACCACTGAGAGGGACGGCCTCATAGTCCAGGTCCAGGAGCTCGAAAATGAGCTTAGCGCAACCAAGGTCCAATTGTCAAAAGCCCAGACTAAGTATGCCAAGTCGGACTCGAGGAATGGTAAGCTGAAGACTAAGATCAAGGAGCTGAGGGGCAAGGCCAAATGCTTGGAGCGCGAGCTCAAGGGGGCCAAGGTCGCTGCATCCGGGTCGCATGAGATGGTTATCCGAATGGGGACTGAAGTTGAGGCCCTTAAGGCTGAACTACAGTCGGCTCAGGAGAAGGTCGCTTCCTTGGAGGCGGAGAAGACTTCCTGGGAAGCGGAGAGGGTCCTAACCGAGCGCAAGTCTATAGACCGGGCTCTTTACAATGTGTGGAGGCAGGATCCCAACTTTGACTTCTCCTCTTTCGGCGAGCAAGCTGTTGCCCGAGCGGCCTGGTGGAGTGCCCACTACAGGAGGCCTTGAAATAGTCTCGCTCCTTTCTTGTTTTTTATTTTGTAACGCCATCACTAGTGCTACTTTTCTGTTAGTAACCCTTGTATTATCTTGAGAACTCCTTTTTTTTTTTAATGTATGAATACATGTGATGTTGCTGTTTATTTCTTGTTCTACTGCATTTGAGGCCCTTTTATGCCTGTATGACGCGGTTTGGTTGGTTCCCTTCTTTTATTTGTCAGGCTGGAGGTCCTTTGGATCCCATGTGAGAGGGTTCACTGGGACCTCTTTTGGTGCCTCTTGGTGGTTTCTGTAAGGATATTTTGACCCCTTGGGTCTTAGCTATCCTTTTAGGTTTTTCTTGCGCGCGCTTATTATTTATTTGCGAGAGGCGTCCCTCTCGTCATTTTACATAGTACTATTTCGGCAAGGGTCTCTTTTGGGACCCTTTTTGGCTAGGCGGCTTGGTGGCCGCTCTAGACTTATTAGTGTTGTCACTATATATATATTTTTCTTTCGTAAGGCCTTTTGGCCTCCTTGATGTTCACGAGGGTAGCTAATCCTCGTAAACTCAGGGGAGGCCTTGCAAGGTCTTTTTACTACTTTCTATGTTTAGGGACTTCGTCTAGGGCCCCGATATAAGGGGTCCTTCTAGGGCCTCCCATTGAACGGTCCTTTTCAGGGCCATGGTCCCTCTCGGGTCCTCCTAATGCATAGGGGGTCGTTTTTAGGCTACTCCTAATTGAGGGCCCTTTTCAAGATCCCTTATCAGAGGGTCTTTTTTAGGAGCCTCTTTTTTAGGAGGGCGAGGGGTTCTTTCCAAGACCCTCCGTTAGAGGGTCCTTTTTAGGTTTCCCTTGCTAGCTGTGTTACCGCCCCCTGCCCTGCCCCCCAAGTGTTTGGTGAAATTTATTTCGGCGGACACTTTGGCTGATGCCCGGGTATTGAAGAAAAAATAACACACGAAGAGGCTAACAGTTTTACTTATAATACGTGGTTTCATTCATCATATTCGTAACATAACGGTCTCATACACGTAGTTGCAACGGTACATAGGTGGTTTTCATATAAAACAAAGTAAAAAGGCTCACGCCTACTTAGGAGGTTATCTAGGTAACCTCTTTGATTTCTTCCTACCATATGAAGACAGCGTGCTACACTTGTGCTTTTATCCGTGGGCATGGGCGCCTTACTGGTAGTACTTCCTCAGGTGTTCCGCGTTCCATGCCCGGGGTATGATGGTGTCATCCATGCGAGCCAGCTTGTAAGTGTTTGGGGGGATGCACTGAGCAACTTGGTAGGGTCCCTCCCAATTTTCCCCCAGCACTCCTGCACCTGGGTCTCGTGTGTTTGGGAGCACCTTCCTCAGCACCAGGTCGCCGACTCTGAAAGTTCTCTCTCGCACCCTTGAATTGTAGTACCTTGCGGCGCGTTTCTGGTATACCGCCACCCTCATTTGGGCTTTTTCTCTCTTTTCCTCCAGCAGGTCTAAGCTTTCGGTCAGGGCTACGTGGTTGGCTTCGTCTTCATACGCTTGTACCCTGTGGGACACGACTCGCATTTCGAATGCGAGCACAGCCTCGCACCCATAGGCCAAGGAGAATGGGGACTCCCCAGTTGTCGTGCGTGGGGTGGTTCTGTAGGCCCACAGCACATTTGGCAGCTCATCTGCTCAGGCTCCTTTCATCTTCTCCAGCTTTATCTTTAGGTTCTTCTTTAGGACCCTGTTGATGGCCTCCACTTGCCCATTGGCCTGGGGGTGTACCACCGCGGAGAAGCTCCTCCTTATACCTCTTTCCTTACAGTATTCATCGAAGGCTCCTCCTTCGAATTGGGTACCATTGTCAGAAATAATCTTGTAGGGTACCCCATACCGGCACACAATGAATTTGTTGACAAAAGAGGTGATGTGCTTAGCGGTTATCTTCACAAGGGGTTCCGCTTCTACCCACTTGGTGAAATAATCCACTGCCACCACCGCGTACTTCGCTCCACCTCTGCCTGTAGGAAGAGCGCCGATTAAGTCTATCCCCCAGATAGCGAAGGGCCAGGGGCTGGGCATGCTGGTCAGTTCGCTTGGGGGTCTTCGAGGGTAATTGGAGTGCCTCTGGCACTTGTCACATTTCGTGGCAATTTCCTGCGCGTCTTTCTCCATGGAAGGCCAGTAGTATCCTTGTCTTATGGCCTTCCTAGCCGTGGAGGGTCCACTTTCGTGGTTGCCGCACTCTCCCTCATGGATCTCTTGTAACACCTTCAACGCCTCCTCTTCTTCTACACACCGCAGGAGAGGCATGGAGAATCCTCATTTGTAAAGGACCCCATCTACCAAGGCGTACCTTGCGGCCTTGTACACCAACCTCTGAGATTCGTTTTTATCCGCAGGCAAGACTCCTTCCTCCAGGTACCTCTTGATTGGCTCGGTCCATGATTTCTTTGGATCGCTGATCATGTGCACATCTGCGCCTCCGATGCTGGGCTTTGGTAAGTACTCCACGGGTATTGATTCCAAGACATCACCATCCTTGGTAGATGCCAGCTTTGCAAGTGCATCGGCATGGGTGTTCTTTTCTCTGGGGATTTGCTCTATAGTATATGCCACCATTCGTCCCAAGTAGCCCTTCACCTTCTCCAGATATGCTGCCATCTTGGGCCCCCTTGCCTGGTACTCCCCCTTTATTTGGCATACCACCAATTGCGAGTCACTGAAAATATGAAGGCGCGTTACTTTCAATTCCTGGGCTAGGCGCAAGCCAGCTAAGAGCGCCTCGTACTCCGCCTCATTATTGGAGGCCTCAAACCCAAATCGGATTGCGCAGTACATTCTGTGTCCCTCGGGCCCGGTCATCATGATGCCCGCTCCTGATCCTCCTTCATTTGACGCCCCATCAACATGCAAACTCCACTCCTCTACATCTCCCAGTTCATCCTCCATAACAGGCTGCGCCCCTCCTTCACTTTGTCCTTCATTCGGCTGATGGGTGAATTCTACTATAAAATCTGCCAGCACCTGTCCATTGATGGAGGCCCTTGGGGTGTAGACAATATCAAACTGACTTAGCTCAATCGACCATTTTATTAGCCTCCCTGAGGTCTCTGGCTTATGTAAGACTTGTCTCAAAGGACTATCTGTTAAGACATCAATCGTATGCGCATGGAAGTAAGGCTTCAACTTCCTCGACGCCACTACTAGCGCATAGGCCAGTTTTTCGATCTCTGGATACCGGCTCTCCGCGTCCACCAGACGCTTGCTGATATAGTATACAGGCTGTTGTTGCTTCTTCTCTCCCTTAACCAAGGCTGCGCTGATGGCATGCTTCGACACCGCCAAGTATAGGTACAGCTTCTCGCCCTTCTCTGGCTTTGTTAATAGGGGCGGCTTCCCCATGTGCTCTTTCAACCTGACAAAGGCTTCCTCACATCTTTCATCCCAAGCGAACTTTTTGCTCCCTTTGAGGATGTCAAAGAATGGGAGGCACTTGTCGGTGGACCTTGAGATGAACCTATTAAGGGCCGCCACCCTTCCTGTTAGGCATTGTACCTCCTTCTTATTCTTCGGCGGGCTCATTTCTATGAGTGCCTTTATCTTGTCGGGGTTGGCCTCGATTCCTCTAGAATTGACCATGAAGCCCAAGAATTTCCCTGAGGATACCCCGAAGGTGCATTTGGCTGGGTTCAGTTTCATCCGATATTTTCTGAGCGTGTCAAACATCTCACCAAGGTCTTTGTTGAGCTCTGCTGTTACTTTGGTCTTCACTAGCATGTCATCCACATACACTTCCATATTCCTTCCTATTTGATTTGCGAACATTTTATTCACCAGCCTTTGATAGGTGGCTCCCGCGTTTTTGAGTCCGAAGGGCATCACCTTATAACAGTAGAGCCCTTTGTCTGTAATGAATGACGTGTGTTCTTCATCTGCAGGGTTCATTGGGATTTGGTTGTATCCTGAGTAGGCGTCCATAAAACTTAGTAACTCATGCCCCGCTGTTGCATCTACTAACTGATCTATCCTGGGGAGTGGGAAGCTGTCCTTAGGACAAGCTTTATTCAAATTCGTGAAATCAACGCAAGTTCTCCACTTCCCGTTCGGCTTCGGCACGAGTACTGGGTTTGATACCCACACAGGATAAAAGGACTCACGGATGAATCCGTTGGCCTTCAACTTGTAAACCTCTTCCTTTAACGCTGCGTATCTTGTTGGATCGAGTGCCCGCCTTTTCTGCTTGACGGGCCTTGCTCCTGGGGAGATGTTCAGGTGGTGGCACATTACGCTGGGGTCTATGCCCACCATGTCCTCATGACTCCATGCAAATACGTCTAGATTATCCTTCAAAAATCTTATCAATTCCTCCTTCACGTCACCTTGTAGGCTTCTTCCTATCTTCAATTTCCTTAAGGGCTCTTCCGTCACCGTAGCCTCCTCTACTTCTTCTACCGGTTCTGCTCTTGCCTCATCCACGACCCGAGGGTCCAGCTCCTGCGGACCCCCTGTGGGCACGCTTATCGCCTCATGTACCACCATGGCCATTGGCTCACGTGGCTTTGCAGGCGTGCAGAGTGAGGTGTTGTAACACTCCCTTGCTTCCTTCTGTTCTCCTTTCATACTTGCGACCCCTCCTGGAGTCGGGAACTTGACAACTAAGTGATATATTGAAGTTATGGCTTTCAATTCTCTCAGGGAGGGCCTCCCTAATACCGCATTGAAAGCTGAAGCGCAATCTACTACAACAAAGTTAGACATGACTGTGGTTTGGCGGGGTTTCTCCCCCATGGTAAGTGTCAACTCGATCATCCCAAGGGGTTGCACTGAATCCCCTATGAATCCGTATAGCGACGACTGGCAAGGCTTCAGGTGACGAATGCCCAGTCCCATTTTTTCTAAAGCCGGGCGATATAGGATGTCCACTGAGCTCCCGTTGTCCACCAGGACTCGATGCACACGCATATTTGCCAACTGGACTGTCAGCACCAGCGGATCATTGTGGGGGAAGTGTACCCCTCGTGCATCTTCCTCAGTGAACGTTATCGAGTCGTTTTCCCCCTTGAAACTCTTCGGGGGTCGTTGTTCTAAACTCATGACGCAGGGAGGCGGACTTCGTCGAGCCTCTCTTGCATATTTATCTCGTCCCTTCCTAGAATCTCCCCCAAATTATGGGCCTCCAAAAATGGTGCGAACCTCCCCTTGTATCTCTGGGGCTCGCTCTTGTGCCTGGGGCGCTGTGGGCTCGTTTTCTGGCCTTTGCCTTTCTCTCCTGACATAGCGGCCTAAGTTCCCCCGGCGAATAAGCTCCTCAATTTCCTCCTTCAAGTGGATACACTCTGCCGTGGTGTGTCCAATGTCCTTGTGGTATTGGCAGTATTTACTGGGGTCCCTCTTGGACCGATCCTTTCTCATTGGTGGGGGCTTTTTGAAGGGCACTCGATCTTCGTTGGTGACGTAAATATGCTCCCTGGTGTCAGTGAGGTTCGTATAGTAAGTATAGGCCATTGGCCTATGATCACCCCCTCGTTTGGTCTTCCTCTGCTGGTCATCTCTCGACCCCTCATACGTCCTCTTCTTCTTAGCTATATTCGGCCCGTCGTTAATTGGGGGCTTTGCGTGGGGCTCCTCCTTTCCGGCCTTCAGGTGTGCGTGGCCATCCTCCACACGGATGTACTTCTGTGCTCTTTCATAGAAGTCATCCAAGTCGGTGACTTCCCTCTTCAGCATGTTGTCCCACAACTTGCTCCCTGGGAGCACCCCAGCAGTAATGGCCATTTTTAACTCCTAGCGCGTTAGGCTCCCCACTTTTGCGGCCTCCATGTTGAACCGGTGAATGTAGCTTTTTAGGCTCTCCTTCTCCCCTTGCTTCACGTTGGCCAAGCTGGTACCTGGCATTGTGTAGTCCCGCACGGCATGGTGCTGTTGGAGGAACTCGTCAGAGAACTGCTGCCAGGACCTGATGGACCCTGGCCTTAGCCTTTTGAACCATTTGTAGGTGGGTCCTTTCAGAGTGACAGCGAAGCAATGGCTCCTGGCACCACTTCCTATCCCCCTCAATTTCATGAGATCGTTAAACGCATCCAGGTGGTACTTTGGATCCGTGTTCCCTTCGTAAGGGGTCATATTGGGCTCCTTAAAATTGGTAGGGAGCCGGATTGCCTGAATTTCTCGCACGAAGGGTGACTCATGGTCGAAGTCTTCCTCAAAGGCCTGGCCACCCGACGCGGTGACAATCTTGCTCCAAAAGCTCTGCATCTCCGTGTCTAAGTCCTGCCTCATTTTGCTGAGGGAGTCTCTTAGAGTGGATGGGCTAGGATCTGCCTTTCCCTTGCCTTCTCGAGGCGCCTCAGGGGGTGTTTTCCCTTTGCCTGCCCTTTTCTTATTGAGCTCCTCCCGCAAGTCTAGGGGCGTTCTTTTGGAGGTGACCTCATCCTCACGACGAGGGGCAGCGGTGGTTCTCGGCGCTGGCCTTTGGGCCTGCTTAGGCGGTTCGGGGTGATCATGTTGCTTCGCGCGGGGGGTGTTGCTAGTTGAATGTCGGGTTCTTCCATCATCTACTGGCACAGTGGTCTCCACCCCATCTTTGCCTTTCTCCTTTCCCTTAGGCAAGGTTATGCTGGACTTACCCTGCAGTAGGCCGTTAAGGACCTCTTGCATGTTTTCCAAGGTAGTTTCTAACCTTTGGTTTTTACGGTGGAGCTCACGTATCTCCTCTTCGTAAAATCGGGACTTTGAACTCGAGCTCACGGAGTGGACCCGGGGGTGTTTGTCAGGCCTATGGGCAGAAGGGCCCGGGTCTTGCCGGCCGGAGTTCGGTGCCCGCGGCGGTTTTGGAGGAGGGAACTCATCAGCGTGCACCGGTGGTGCTCTGGGAGGACTCCCTCCAGGTGGAGCAGCCGGTGATGAGGCCACCCTGTCTCCTCCGTGGACCTCAGGGTCTTTCGGGGGCTCCACGTCCCTGGGTGGAGGAGCGTCCTTCATGGAGGCCTTCAGCTGGACTCCGTTTAAGTGAACTTCGACCTCCTGCGTCTCCCTCAGTCGCTTCGAGCGTCTCGGCATCTTCTTCTTGTCGGAAATAATGGTGGAACAGTAGCTTAAAACTAACGTTCCCACAGACGGCGCCAAACTGTTGACGGTGAGAACTCGTCAACGAAGTTAAGTTGGAAAAATTATCAAATTAAAATCGCTAATTGGAAAGCTATGAAAACTTGAACAATAACTCAAGAACAATGGTATAACAACAATGGAGAATTCAGTATCTCATTCACACTAATGCCTCTGCTACAGTAAAATTTCCAACCCCTTTTCAGGTGGCCTTGGAATTCATTTTATAGTAGGCTCTAATGGCCTTAGGTACATAGTGGTCCAGGGGACCAAGTGGTACAAACGTACTATATTAGGGGAGTGGCTTCAGAGGTTGTGGTTGTACATCCCGTACAGGAGCAGGTGTCAGGAGGATGTCTCCACTACTTGTCTGTACCCCTTCCTGAGGCGTGGTAGCAGGCGTGTTGGCGCAGGAGGTAGTGGTGTCGGTTCTGACCTATGGTCGTAGACGTACGGACCAAGATCCTTACTGGCACTGGTATCCGTACCTAGTACTTGGTCGTACAAATATGTCTCATTCGGCTCGTACTGGATCTCCTAAGCATAGGGACTTCGAGGTGTGAAAAAGGGGATCTTTGGTGTCCGTGCTGGCCGTGACGTTGAGTAGGGGTCTTGGGCCCATACGCATCAAGTCTTGGGGTGTCGGCCTCCTGAGAAGATGGTGGGCTGGTGGACCTCCCGGGGCGTGCGCGCGTGGGACCTTGCGCGGCCTCGCGCATGGGGCGCCATTGACGGCCTCGCAGCCTCCCTCGGCCCCGCGCATGGGCATGGTGGGAGTGGCCCAAGGGCCTCGCAGATCGGTGGCCTCGCGGAATGGGACGGCTTTGCCATATGATGGCCTCGCCCATGTGATGGCCTCGCGGAATGGGACAGCTTCGCCCATATGATGGCCTCGCGGAATGGGACACCTCGCCCATATGATGGCCTCGCGGAATAGGACGCCTCACCCATATGATGGCCTCGCGAAATAGGACGCCTCGCCCATATGATGGCCTCGCCACATGATGGCCTCGCCCATGTGATGGCCTCGCGGAATAGGACTCCTCGCCCATATGATGGCCTCGCCATATGATGGCCTCGCGGAATAGGACGCCTCGCCCCTATGATGGCCTCGTGGAATAGGACGCCTCGCCCATATGATGGCCTCGCCCATGTGATGGCCTCGCGGAATAGGACGCCTCGCCCATATGATGGCCTCGCGGAATGGGACGGCCTCGCCATATGATGGCCTCGCGGAATAGTGGCCTTGCGAGATGGTGGCCTTGGGGCCCTGCTTCGGCCTTACATTTTCTCTTAATGAGATTATGAGCATCAACAAGGGCCTAAGGCCTAGGTGACTGTTTGTCACATGGCTAGGGAGCGGAATCCCATGGTTGTGACTCTATCGTCATGCGGTAGGTTATTTTGGTGACTAGTTCATTAAACACCTATCTTGTTAAGCTAGTGAAAGGATCACTTATTTATAAAGCCCAGGTGACCCCATCGTCACATGGCTGATGGGAATTGAACCCACCTTAGTGACTTTTACAACTGTCACTCCTCTATTTTGGACTGAAAGTCCTGGATGATTATTACGATCATTGTTGATATTATATTCATGAAATATTGTGTTTTCTTGTTGGGCTTTGGCTCATGGGTGTTATGTGGTGCAGGTAAAGGGAAAGAAAAGCTCACCCAGCCTTGAGTGGAGAGCTTAGGTGGTGATGTGTACATATGCGGCCGCTTGACCACCACGGCCAAGGAGTTCACAGAGGAACTAGGGGGTTTACCCTATTTTTGCCGCTTAGGTCGGTGGGTCGTAAAGTTCAAACTGTAATGACCATTTTGAGTTGTAAATAACTTGTAAATGTTTTGATGGGCCCATGAACATTTTTATGTTTTAAATAAAACATATCCTTTCCTTTTGATTGGTTTTCCCCCTTAACATATTAATAACACCTAGAAGCATGTTTTTAACCAAAGAACATGATTAGCGAGTTAAATTCACGGTTCAACGTTCACCGTAACGGTCTTGGGGTAAACAAGGCGTTACAAAAATAATCCAACTCATCTCTTAAGATTACCAATATAATATTACATTCTTATCATAACATAACCATGTAACCTGCATATCAAGTCTATGGCTCTCTAGATGCAATAAAAAAAGAACATCATGGCACCAAAACTAGTCAGCACAATACAAAAATCAGAACTAGAAAGCGAACTTGCCACCACTGAGGAACAACCTCAGTCCCAGTCTCAGTCTCTGACTCAGACTTCATCAAAGCGAATACTCGAGCTAGAGTCGAGCTGTCCACCCCCTTTTTCTCATCCTTCCTTTGCCTTGGGAAATCCTTCTTGAAATGCCAAAACCCTTCCACATAAGAAACATGCATTTGCTCGGCATTCTCCTAGATGACGCCTCTTGCACCGAGTGCATTCTGGGTAGACTTTCCAATCCTTTTCCTTGCTCAATCCAATAAACGAAGGTATTATTGTCAGAGCTCCATGCTCTCCAGCACTCTCCTTCTCAATCTCATTTCATGTGCTCTCAACAGTAAGAGCCTTCCCTACCACCAGAGCGCAGGTAGAAATTTCATGCACTGGGGCAACTCTAATGCCCTGAGCTATTATGGAATTCAATCCTTGAATAAACCTTTCCTTCCGAGCTACATCCATGGGTATCATATCAAAATCAAACTTGGTCAACCCATCGAATCTGTTAACATACTCTGTTACTGTTGTATTTCCCTGAACGAGGCTCGGAAACTCATTCATCTTCGCAGTCTTGACTGCATCACAATAATATCTTTCATTAAACAGCTGCCTAAATTCTTTCCAGTCCATCACAGTTGTATCTCGTGTCTGAGATACTACTTCCCACCATGTCCGTGCATCATCCTGCAATACATATGTAGCACAGATCACCCTATCGTGACCTAATACTACTTCCCACCATGTCCGTGCATCATCCTGCAATACATATGTAGCACAGATCACCCTATCGTGACCTACCACCCTCATACTGTCGAGGATGGAACTAATCATGCCCATCCATTGCTCAGCTCTGAATGGATCTAGGCCTCCCTCAAATACTGGAGGGTAGTACTCCTGGAATCTTCCACAAAGAAATTCCCATATGTTCTCAACCCTAGGCTGAGCCAATACTAGTGCCACTCCTAACATAGCAAAGGAAGAGGTGTTCCCTGACAATTTCTACTGCTGTTTCAAACACCTAATCTCTTCCTCTTACCTCTGTAATCTTAATTGCATATCTGCAAACACTTGTTGGAAATTTTCAGAGGCAGGTGAATAACTCAAACCCTGGTTGTAATTCCCAACCTCGGTATAACCACCACCGGATACATACCTGCTGATCGAATTTGTAGTTAATAACTTGACTCATTAAACATGATGAGCATATTCAAAATCCTTCCCCATGGGAACAATCATACCACACTATATTCATAAATCATTGCAGTGCTAAAAAACATGCCCATAACATTTGTACATCTATCATAATCCCTGATCTTCCAACATTCATACCATGCTTCCAACTCTAGCATACAAATATCGTATTCATATATTCACTGAACAAGTAATCATATAATCAAGAGCTAGGCTCTATCAGAATCTCATGCTCCCTAATACAATATGCAGGTAAAGCATTTACATTCTATTTAAGCAGTTAAGCACATAACCACATAAATAGTTACCATACCCTAAGTGAAGCTTGTCTTTAGTGACGAGTGTACATTCCCAACTTGTCTACAGGAACCCTTAAACTTGGCTCGCTCTGATACCAAGTTTGTAACACCCTACTACCCAGGGACCATTACGTTGTACATTTTAAAAAGTGATAAACTCGCTAACTGAGCCATTTGGCCATAATCGTGTAACTAAGTATGATTAACGGTTTAGCGTTAGAAAAATTTGTTCAAAGATGCAACGTTTCACTAAAACGTTTACTGTATACATTTGGGATCCCAAAATATATTTTAAAGGTTAATTACAATAAAATATTTACAGCCAGCTGACCTAAGCGGCAAAATAGGGTTTATCCCTAGTTCCTCTTTAAACCCTCAGTCGTGGCGGTCGAGCAGCCGCATATGTACACATCATCACCTAAGCTCTCCAACTCAAGGATGATCCAGCTTTCTTTTGCCTATGCCTGCACCACATAGCACTCGTGAGCCGAGGCTCAGCAAGAAAACTTAATATGCTCATGAATAGGTAATAACATGTCACTGAATCATAATAAGAATGTCAATGTGCGCCCTTCCCTCATGTATGGATGCTATCAATTAAATCCTAAGTGAATATAAATAATGATTCTGGTAATCATGCTAAGGCTTGCAGCCCATTTAGACAAGTGACAATGGAGTCACGAACTTAAACCAGATAAGTGACTATGGAGTCGCGAACTTGAACTAGATAAGTGACTATGGAGTCCCGAACTTGAACCAGATAAGTGACTATGGAGTCATGAACTTGAACCAGATAAGTGACTATGGAGTCACGAACTTGGGCTCCACACCCTAAGCCATGTGACATTACGGTCACCTGAGCCTTTTGGCTCTGGCTCTAAATAACTAGCCTTTAGACTAGAGAAGCGCTTTTGTTTTCATCGAACTTGAGGTTGGTCAAGCATTTCATACTTATGTTGAAAATTCTTATGTCGATTAGATCAAATCTTTTTTACTTGCGTTAAACACGCTAATACTGTTCTTGACTCGTAGGTCAATTCCATACAACTTGTGCTCAGTACTACTGCCGAACTTGACTAATAAGTCACAGCTTCTCAGTTAATACTGACACCATTGTCGATTCCTGACTCATAGGTCAGTGCCATACACATATAAACGAAGCAGCTATGCAGTTACTATGCAATAAATGTCCACATATAGAGCACTCAACATGCCTCATCAATAACCATGCATGTCACATACTGGGTGCAGTTTTCTTACCTTTGGTCCAAATACAGGTTACCAATGAACGACCCTCGAGCACGATTTTCCAAGCCCCTAGCGATAACCTAGTCACAACCATAAACGGTGATTCAATGGGTTCAAGTTCCAAAACCCAATCTCGAGACCAAGCCCGTGCTCTCTAGACCTCCAATCACACCAAACAGGGTGGTGAAATCATCCCCGGAGCCCTCGGGTCAAAACCCCAAAATGTACCAAAAATCCAAGTTTTGAAGACTGTGTAGCTCTACCTATTGGGCGCTATAGCGCTATAGTCAGCACTTCATCCCCCAAACAAAGAACCCAGCTATAGCGCTACCGACCTAGCACTACAATGCTCAAACCAGAATTCCTTGTTTCTAACTTCGTGTTCTTCAAGCTTCAAAGTTCCAAATACGACCCCAACGGGTCCCTAGCCCCTCAAGTCAACATTTTAATCCCCCAAATAGTTCACCCAATAGCTTAGCAACATTAAAACAACAAAAAATACCCAAAATCCCATAGGAACTCATAATCTAAGTCTTGAGTTTGTAAAACTCAAGAACACCAAGAACAGAGAATAAACTCAGGAATTCAAAGCTTAAATTTCCTCTGATTATGTCATTTCTCACTAAATCCTCTGGCTAATAAGCTTCTAATCTTCTCTAGAATTGCTATGCCTTGATCCTTGCCTGAATCCGAGTCCTAGAACTCAAGTTTCCTTCGAAAATGCTAACGGTGTCAAAAATGGAATGGGAGAGATAGAAAACATACTGAACGTTCTTTTTATGTTTTTGACAGGTTACTTCGAGCTTAAGTAACCTCAAGCAAATCCTAATGCTCGGGGTCCCGAAAATGCCCCCGGGGGTAAATTAGTCAAAATTCCCAGAATTTCCCCCTTGTCTCACTAACTCCTAATTTATCATAAAATATTTATTCCCATTACCCCATATCCCGGCAATGTACTAAATACCCCTTGACTCACTCCGAGTCAAGTATGAATCCCATTGTGACTTTCCCACTGGCTTGCCTCCTAGGATCGTCTCGTGCTGAGTAACCCTATCATAACCAAATAATAATGATGCACCACAAACATACCACATATACCCGAAATGGCCAAAATATGAAAATTGTCCAATTAAACAAAAATGGGCCCGCATGCATATATAATACACCTAAACATGCATATTTAGTCATAATATAATATAACTCACATATTCACATAATGATACACATAAATATCACATAATCATATAATTCTGAGATTTGCCATCCTGACCCCCTAATCATGGCCCTAAGCCTTGTTAGGAAATTTGGGTCATTACAATCGTGATGAAAATGCTCCAGCAAAATCTAAAATTTTAGCACAAATAAAACAACTTAGAAATCAATCTTTTTTTCATATTTTTTTTTCTTGGATAATTCAAATTCATTGTTTCCATACTTTCAGCTCTTAAAAACTAAAAAGACACAATAACTCACAACAACACAAAAAAGAAAAAGAAATTAACTAAAAATAATTACAAAAAGAAAGCATCACTCTTCTTAATTCTATATTTATAAGCCTAAAAGTATAAAAAATAACTCTTTATTCAAGAGTTATCTGTGGTGATCCTCAAAACTCCTTTGTAGTTTAATTAATGCCACTCTTTCCTTTGTACAGATCTCAAAGGTGTCATTGGTGTACAAAACATCGAGTCGCACAAAGGAGCTTGAGGCACACTGTGACGCCCCACGTCACTATGGCTGCTTTCTGGAATGACGACTGGCCCTACAAACCAAGACAAGTCTTTCCAGCGTGCTTTGTCCTCAATCGCACACTTCCTGGGAAAACTTCCCAGGAGGTCACCCATCCCTAGATTACTCCAGGCCAAGCACGCTTAACCATGGAGTTCTCAAGTGATGGGCTACCGAAAAGAAGATGCACCTTCCTGATATAGGTAGTACCCATCAATCCATTTAAGCCCTCTTCAACTGTGTAGTCTCATACCTACACAGTCTTAGAATCATCACACTTGACCTTCCCCAGGCAGTGTGGGATTGCACAGCTTACCCGGTCTTTCCCCTTACGGATCACAGGATTCTGACTGTGACACACACTACCTAGAGGAGCCCAAGAAGTATCATCTAGATAAGGTGAGCCCTCATGTGGTGCTCCTAAGATGTTGCCCTGGTTGGTTTGCGCGTTTCTAGCGCTTGTCAGATTTTAGAGTGAGGAGTGCTTTAACAATTCCTTCTTGTGGTCCTTTCTCTTGTTGGCTTCTTCCTCACTATCAGAGCAGCAGGTCGACTCGTCTGTGAATTCTACCAGTACTTGCCCATTGAAGAAACACACTTGGTGCCTTGTTTGTGCTTCATGCTCATTGGATGAGCGTTTGAACTCCTCTTATGTAAGCACGTTTGTTTATTTTAAGGATGTGTTTACCATTTGGGTATCCCCCATCCTTTTTTTTTATATTTTTCATGCGCATGCTTTTGACTTTTTATTTTTGATCGAGAAGCGTCCTTCTCATTATTATGCATAGTATTATTTTTGCAAGCGTCTTCTTTGAGACCATTTTCGCAAGTGTCTTCTTTAAAACCCTTTTTGGGCTAGGTTACTTTAGTCGATCTAGTATTATTATAAAGACCATTTTTGGTTTTTTATGTGATCTCCCCTTGGGTTGCATCCCTTATAGGGAGATGATACTTGTGAAGCCTCGCAAACGCCTATTTTCAAGGCCTTTTATTGATTGGGAGGGAGTTTTTTTGCAAAGACCTCCTTTAGGGCCATTTTTCTTTGGGTTAGGCGACTTGGTCAATCTAGACTTAGGGATGTCTTTGAGCTCCCCTTTTGTCTTCTATGACGCGGTCCCTTTGTAAGGTGGGTGTGTTTGTGAGGAAGTCATTTTTTAGGGACCTTTTGACTTTCTTAGCCTCTATAAGGGTAGCTAGCTCCTATAGACTCAAATGGTGTCTTATAAGGTTCACCACTCATATATATACATATATATTATAAGTATTTACATATATACATCTCACGAGGCTAGGCACATGTTTTGCACATGGCCAGGCGCCTATTGAGGCTCTCTAGGCTAGGCACCTATTTCGCACATGGCTAGGCGCCTATTGAAGCTCACGAGTCTAGGCACCTAATTTTCATAAGGACAAGCACTTAATGAGGTTTGGTATAATACCTCCCAAGTGGTTGATGGGATCTATCTTGGCAAGCACTTTGTTTTTCCTTCTTTCCGATACACTTTGACAATTTCAATTGACAATGGCAGTATGTGAGTCACATAAGTGTCCTTGGAGATGAGAGATGTAATATATAAGATAGGTGCTTGAAATTAGTTATAGTAGGCAATGTGCATCCTGGGGTTAGCTAGGTGACCTCTTTGGACCCTACCAAGATAAATTACATCTACGTGTTGCCAACTATAATGAAACTTTTGATTCTTTATGAGGCGTAACTCAAATAAAGAAAAACTACTATTACTTTTTGGAGACCAATTGAGGTGACTTCTTTGATTCGTAAGCAACACAAATAAAGGGAGTCTTATCGGAGGCTATCCTTGATGAATTCCACTAGATTCTTATTGAAGTCTTCATGTAGACCTCTTCCAATCTTAAACTTTATCAGCGACTTCTCTATCATAATGATCTCTTCTATGCGGAGTCTCCGAGCGTATTGGTAGAATAGGGATTGGAAGGAGGTTTTCTTCCCACAGCATGCAAGTTCTCATGGCCCTCTTCCACAGGTATATACTTATGTGCTCTTTTGAAGAAGTCATTTAAGTCTGTAACCTCTCTCTTGAGCATGTTACCCATAACTTGCTCCCTGGATGAACTTCGGCTGTGATAGCCATCTTGAGCTCTGCTTTAGTTTAACTTCCCACCTTAGTTGTTTCTATATTGAATCTATGGATATAGCTCTTCAGGCTCACTTTCGCATTGTTTTATGTTGGAGAGGCTAGTACTCAGCATTACGTAATCATGGACCACATGGTGCTGCTAAAGAAATTTGCTAGAGAACTGCTGCCATGTTCTGATAGTTCTTGGCCTTAACCTCTTGAACCACTTATACATAGCTCCTTTGAGTGTAACAATGAAACAATGGCACCTTTCCTTGCTGTTGACCCCCCTTAACTTCATCAAGTTGTTGAATGCGTCTAAATGATACTTAGGGTCTGTAGTGCCCTCATACGGAGTCCTGTGAGGCTCCTTGAAGTTGGTGGAGAGTTACTCAACCTGGATTTCCCTTGTGAAGGGCAACTTATAGTTGAACTCATCGTCACCTCCATGCCCCCCAGATGCAGTACCATCTCGCTTCTAAGGATTTAGATTTTGGTGTCTAGTTTCCTTCTTCTTTTGTTCAAGGAGTCTCGTAGGTTCTTAGGGCAAACCCTTACTTTTGTTGTATCCTTCGGGGGAGCTGTAGGGGGTTCGGTTCTTACCTTTGACCCATTCTGGTTAAGTTTTTCCCTTAAGTCGGGTGGAGCTCTATTGGAGGCGGTCTTGGGTTTGCACCTCCTGTAGGTAGGGTTCGCGCCACGTTACAATGTTGGCGTAGAATCTTCCTTGCATCTTGGGCAAGGGGTGTCACTAGTGGAGATTCACATTTTTCCACCATCCACGGGTATGGTGGTTTCTCCTCATAATCGTTCCCTCTCTTTATGCTTAAAGAGAAGAGCATCAGAGTTTCCGTGTAACAGGTCGTTGAGTATCTCTTGCATGTTCTCCACGGTGGCCTGCAACCTTTGGTTTTTCAAGTGCAGGTCACATATTTCATCTCAGTAGCGACGAGTTTGGGAACTTAAACTTACTGAGTGTACTCATGGGTGGTTACAATGTCTCTATTTGGAGGGACCCGGGTCCTGATGGTTTAGACTTGGGGCCACCAGCGACCGTGGCGGAGGGTGAGTTTTACGACCCTTTGTTGGAGCAGTGGCATGTGCTACAGGGTCCGATGTAGGATGAATGGCATGGGAAGATACTTTATCTTCTTCGCCATTGTCTCTAGGAAGCTCCAGCGCATCTCCATTCATCGCTGGAGAGGATCCCTCATGGACCCCCTTAGTAGGGTTCCATCTAGGTGAACCTTCACTTCTTAGTGGTCTTGTAGGCATTTTGTGTAACGCCTTATTATCCAAGGATTGTTACGGTGTGCATTTTAAAATAGTGCTAAACTCGCGAATCGAGTCATTTGGCCATAATCGTGTAACTGGGTATGATTAACGGTTTAGGATTAAAAATTTTGGTGAAGATACAATGTCTCACTAAAACATTTACTGTATACATTGGGATCCAAAAATATAATTTAAAGGTTAATTACAATAAAATATTTACAACCAGTCGACCTAAGCGGTAAAATAGGGTTTAACCCTAGTTCCTCTTTAAACCCTCGGCCATGGTGGTCGAGCAGCTGCATATGTACACATCGTCACCCAAGCTCTCCAACTTAAGAATGGTCCAGCTTTCTTTTGCCTTTACCTGCACCACATAGCACCCGTGAGCCGAAGCTTAGCAAGAAAACTCAATATGCTCATGAACAGTAATAACAGGTTACTAAATCATAGTAGGCATGCCTAGCAATAATAGCCCTATTCATGCATGCAAATAAGTCCAAATAATGATTGTGGATCCTGCCCTCTTGTATGGATGACTATCAAGTCAATCCTAATCAGATGAGTGATAAACACTTTGAGATTCTAATAATTATGCTAGGGCTTGTAGCCCTAATCAGATGGGTGATTAACACTTTGAGATTCTGATAATCATGTTGGGGCTTGTAGCCCTAATCAGATGAGTGATTAACACTTTGAGATTTTGATAATCATGTTGGGGCTTGTAGCCCTAATTAGATGAGTGATTAAAACTTTGAGATTCTAATAATCATGTTGGGGCTTGTAGCCCTAATCAGATAAGTGACTGATGAGTAAGTCACGAACTTGAATCAGATAAGTGACTGATGAGTGAGTCATGAACTTGGGCTCCACACCCATAGCCGAGTGACAATGCAGTTACCTAGGCCTTCTGGCCCCAGCTCTAAGTAACTAGCCTTTAGACTAGACAAGCGCTTTTGTTTTCATCGAACTTGAGGTCGGTCAAGCATTTCATACTTATGTTGATAATGCTTATGTCGATTAGATCTAATCTTTTTGACTTGCGTTAAACACGCTAATACTGTTCTTGACTCATAGGTCAATTCCATACAACTAGTGCTCAGTACTACTGCCGAACTTGACTAATAAGTCACAGGTTCACAGTCAATACTAACACCATTGCCGATTCCTGACTCATAGGTCAGTGCCATACACAAGTAAGCAATGCAACCAGGCATATATCATATGTCAAATATCCAAATGTAGGGCATTCAACATGCTTACTCAACAATCACTAGCATAATTATGATTATGCACAATTACAGAGACTCAAGCTCTGATCAATCTCATATTCAATATTCATGTCATGCCCTAATCACATGTATCTTATGCATCACATGCATCACATACTGAGTGCAGTTTTCTTACCTTTGGTCCAAGCATAGGTTACCAATAAACAAGCAACAAGCACGATCCTGATTCCAAGCCCCTAGCGATAACCTAGTCACAACCATAAACGGTGTTTCAATGAGTTCAAGTTCCAAACCCAATCCCGCGCTCTCAGGACCTCCAATTCTACCAAACAGGGTGGAGGAATCATCCCCCGAGCCCTCGAGTAAAAACCCCTAAAAGTACCAAAAAAATCACATTCTGAAGACTGTGTAGCGCTACAGCACTACAAACAGACCCAACTGCCCCAAAATTGAGCTCCTAGCGCTGTAGCGCTACCACCCTAGCTCTATAGCACCCAACCCAGAAATCTGGGTTCTCAACTTTGTGTTCTTCGAGTTCTTCGAGCTCAAAGCTCCAAATCTGACCCCAACCTATCCAAATCTCAAAATTAAAGTTCCCAAACATCCTAATCTCCCAAAACCAATAAAATCCAAGCTTCAATTCATTCAAAAACTCATCAAAACACAAAATCCAATCCAAGCTTAAAAACTTTAAAAATTAAGAAGTTAAAACTTGAATTACCTCCGATTAAGTAGTTTTTTGCTAAATCCTCCAGCTAATAAGCTTCTAATCTTCCCTAGAATCGCTATCCCTCGATCCTCGCTTGAATCCGAGTCCTAGAACTCAAGTTTCCTTCGAAAATACGATCGGGGGATGAAAATGAAACGGGAGGAAGAGAGAACGTTCTGAACATTCTTTTATAATTCTAACAAGTTACTTCAAGCTTAAGTAGCCTCAAGCAAATCCTAATGCTCAGGGTCCCGAAAACGCCCCCGGGGGTAAAATAGTCAAAACTCCTAGAATTTCACCCTGATCTCACTAACTTCCAATTTATCATCAAATATTTATTCCCATTACCCAATATCACGGTAATGTACTAAATACCCATTGACTCACTCCAAGTCAAGTATAAATCCTGTTGTGACTTTCCTGCTAGCTTATCTCCTAGGATCGTCTCGTGCTGAGTGACCCTAGCATAACCAAATAATAATGAAGCGCCACACACATGCCACATATATGCCAAATATACCTGAAATGGCCAACATATTAAAATCACCCAATTAATCAGAAATGAGTTCACATGCATATTTAATACACCTAAACATGCATATAATCATTTAATGGCATAATAAATTAATTATGGCCCTCCCAGCCTCCTAATCAAGGTCCTTAGCCTATTAGGAAATTTGGGTCGTTACATTTTGAATGCCTTGGCATGTTTCCTTACTGAAATTAATGGAGAAACTACTATTTGTTGGTTGTTCTTCCCACAAACGGCGTGAAACTGTTGACGGTGAGAACGCATCAACAATGTTAGGTCTAAAACTCAAAGGTCGATAAGAAAATGATGAACTTAGAAATCATTTTTTTTTAAAAACTCGAAGGAGAAAAGTCTTGAAAAACAATGGATAAAATGCTCGTGTATTACTCAATAGCCTCAGTATACAATGAATTTTCCAACCGCTTAGTTGGAGGGGTGAAGATCTAGTTATAGAGGAGCTCTAATGGCTCTTGATACATTGTGGTCCCAGGGGACAAGATTGTACATAGGTACATTGTCAGGGTAGTGGCACAGGACATAGTGGTACAGAAGGTTGTGGTGTTAGCCCTGATACATGGTCAGAGGTATGCAGGTAGTGCCTCCACTCTTTGTACTAACTCATATTGTCACTACCTATCTGATACAGATGTCAGAGTCAGGTCTCTGTGCTCTTCAGGATCATACAGCTTGTTCCCGTATGCATACCTTGTACCTGATGGTTGCTATCATATATCCAAGATACACCTTTGCTCCAAGTCCCTTTTATATTTTGCTAAGTATAAGACTGCTTGTAGCCTTGATTGATATACATATGGGAGTCGACGCCCACTAGTGACACCTTCCTTAGAAAATAGAGAAGGGCTGATAGAGTGCATCAAAGATCATCAGAATTCTTGGCTGGCGACATACTCGTGATACTCATGTCTTTACCTAATGCATAAGAAATCTAAAACATTTGGCTGGCGATATTATATCAACGTACTTCCCTAGGTACTCTACAAAAAAATGGCGTTACAGAGTGTCGGAATCACACATTAATGGAAATGGTTCGGTCCATGATTTGTTATTCAACTCTTCTTATCTCTTTTTGGAGACAGACTGCGTGTGACATTTTAAATGTTGTGTCATCTAAACATATCTCCAAAATACCTTTAGAACTATGGAATGGTCATAAACCTAGTTTGCGTCATTATAGAATCTGGGGGTGTCCCGCTCACATCCTGAGGAAAAATGAAGGAAAGCTAGAACCGCGAACTGAAGTTTGCTTGTTTGTTGGCTATCCTAAAAGTACTCGGGGTGGTATGTTCTATAGTCCACAAGATAAGAAAGTGTTTGTTTCCACAAACACTACTTTTCTTGAAGAAGACTACATGTCTAATTTCAAACCTCATAGCAAAGTAGTCTTGGAAGAATTGGAATCTGACTTAGCTATTCCTACTGTTCTGATTCCATCAACGGAAGTTTATGAAAAAAAATACTTCTACTGATCTTCCTCAAGTGACACAAGTCGAGATTAATGAGGAAGAACAAGAAACAACAATTATGATTCAGACAATTACGATTCCTCGTCATAGTGGGAGGGTTTCTCAGACCCCGATCTACTATCGTATGGGTGGTGAAACCAACATGGTCATTGGGGACACACATTACGATGGTCTGTTGTCTTTTAAATAAGAAATGGGTAGTGCTGATAAGGATCTTTGGCTTCAAGCCATGAAACAAGAAATGGAGTCCATGTACTCTATCTCCATCTGGGATCTTGTAGAAGCACCTACTGAATTTATGGCCATTGGGTGCAAGTGGATCTACAAGAAGAAGAGAGGAGTTGATGGAAAGGTCAAGATGTACAAGGCCCAACTCGTGGCAAAGGGTTATACCCAGAGAGAAGGAGTTGATTATGAGGAAAAAATTTCGATGGTTGCCATGTTAAAATCCATTCGAATACTCTTATCCATAGCCGCAACTCTTGATTATGAGATTTGGAAAATGGCCGCCAAGACAGTGTTCCTTAACGGGAACTTAAATGAAACTATTTATATGGATCAACCAAAAGGGTTTAAATTAACTGGACGAGAAAAGAAAGAATCCAAGTTGAATAGGTTCATTTATGGACTTAAGAAAGCTTCACGTTCCTAGAATCTAAGGTTTAATGAATTCATTAAAACCTATGGTTTTGAGTAGAATGTTGATGAGCCATGTTTACCAACTCAAGGAAAACAACATTATGGTATTCTTGATTCTCTTTGTGGGTGATATCTAGCTCATTGGAAACAATGTCAAAAAATTATCAGACATAAAGAACTAGCTGGGAACTCAATTCCAGATGAAGGACTTGAGGGAAGCAAGTTATGTTCTTGGTATCCAGATTTTTGAGGGATTGAAAGAAAAAAACTTTGGCTCTATCTCAAGCAGCTTACATAGATAAGGCGCTTGAGCATTTCTCTATGACATATTCAAAGAAAGGACATTTACCATCTCAACATGGAATCCATCTTTCTAAGAAGTAGTCTCCACAGAATCCTGAAGAGGAAAATGATACATGAAGGATTCATTATGCATCCGTAGTTGTAAGTCTAATGTATGCTATGTTGTGCCCTAGACCGAAAATCTGCCATCCAGTGGCAGTTGTAAGAAGATACCAGTCAAACCCAGGAAGAGAACATTGGATAGCGGTCAAGCACGTACTAAAATATTTTTGACGAACTAAGGACTATATGCAAGTCTACTCAGGTAGAGTTCTGAACTTGTTAGGCTACATCGATTCAGATTTTTAGACTGATGTCGTTGATAGAAAGTCAACTTCTGGAATGGTATTTACTCTTGGGGTGGAGTTGTGATATGGAGAAGTGTTAAGCAATCCTCGATCTCATATTCTACCATGGAGGCTGAGTATAGTTGCGTCTGAGGCAACTAAGGAAATAGTCTGGCTGAGGAAGTTCTATACAGATCTTGGTGTTATTCAATAAATGGATAACTCCTCATTTTGTATTGCGAAAACAATGGGGCGATAGCCAATTCTAAAGAACCTCGGAGCCACAAGAGGGGGAAGCATATAGAGAAAAAGTACCAAATCATCAGAGTATATGTGGCAAGAGGAGATGCGAAGGACATGAAGATTGTGTTTGAAGAGAATCTTGTGGATCCCTTCACAAAGACACAGGGAGAGACAACTTTTATAAAGCATATAGAGGGAATAGGTTTGAGAGAAATGTTGCATTTGTTTTAAAAGTGCAAATGGGAGTTTATTGGGTTTCATGTCCTTATAAAACCACATTTATTATGTAATTCATTCATTATCAATAAAGTAGTAGAAATCATTTTGTTTAATCAAATTGCATTGATTACATGTTTTATTACATGATTAATTATTACTAATACAAACGTTTATAAAATCCTGATCATATCTATAGTTACAATTATAGTGACTCGGTCACAATGGATTATAATTGTAATTATATGTTCAAAAGTATTTTGTCCTAAGATTAAATAAGTACACCGGATTTTTATTGATTCAGTAATCTACGATAAGATCTACTTACACATCTGGTGTGATGTCCTATCGAGGACATTGACCAAGTAGATAAGATTGAATGTATTTTGTTATATTAGAATGGAACAATATTGATTATTGATAAGATAATTAAGTATCGTTATTATCTAATCTAATCATATCATATCACAACGTTGACCATAGGTCAATTCAATATTAATTCTGAGTGATTAATATTCTACTAATTGTATTATTCAAGTCTTTTGATTTGTTTGTTTCCGGCTTACCCTACGGACTGGCTCATACTTACATATTGGAGATTTGGTAGTATAATTGAATGGGAGTATTTATCATGGACATGAAATCTATAGCTTCTATTTATGAAGTGAAATGATGATTTCCTTATAGCTTGGTTCAAGTGTTAAATGATAGAGTACTCATTTTTGTAATTAAGTTTACAGAAATATCATTTACAAGGAACTTTGTGGGAGTTAAGGATAAAATACCAATGAAGGGTTAAACAGTAATTTGCATTCGTCACATTGGTAGATCAACTATAGAGGATTGAATGACGGTTATAGCTATAACAATGAATAACGTATTTATATTTTGTGTGAAGCATTCTATGAATTCAAGAGTTTAATTCTTAATCTATAGTGGAGTCACAAGGAATTAATAAGTGTTGACCCATATTTTGGTCAACTGACACGGAGTCGGAATATGCTTGATGTGAATGAATATGTTAAGAAGAATCAAATGATGAAAAGTAATAAGAACACGATATTTTATAGTGGTTCGGCCCCAGGATTTGGTAATGACCTACGTCCACTTAGACTGTTATTGATATAAGAATCAAAGGAGTGATCAAAGAACAAGGGTTCAATGAGTTTCACTAACCTCTGAAGAACAATACAATATTCCAAGGAGAATTACTCTAATCTTCAATAATTCCAAAGCCCAAAAGTCCCTTCCTTGAGCTCTCTTTTTCTATTTATAGGCCCAAGGGGGATTACATAAGATCGTTACAGATATTCTCTCCTAAATAATCAAATACTCAAGAGATTGTGTGAGTTAAATTCGGGATTTACAAAGATCTTCACAGTAGTGTTACATTACATGCGGAACCATCGACCAGACTGGTCGCAGGTAAGACTGGGCTGCTTACTGCTTCTAATACGTCTTCTGGTCAATGCACTAGCAGAGTTCCTCCAGATGTCAGCCACGTGTCCAAAGATCAGTTGCCACGTCATCAATGTCAATTTTTTTGATAACATTTGCCCCCCAAGTTTATTTATTATGAGCAATAAATAAACTTTTGAGCGAACGACCCTTCGGTAACCCCACCTTACGTGTCAGAACTCTTCGTGTGTTCTTGGAAAAAGCAACCTACTCCTGTCTAATCATGACTTTTTGGTTCCCCAGTAATAATTCGGCAGCCATTCCTCTTCCCCATATTTTAAAAAAGGGAAACTGATGAGCACACCTTTTTAATGCCACAGACAAACTTATATAATATCTTCGAAATCTTCCTTTTCTTTTTACGCACGCCACTACTCTTTCCAGAAACCCTAAAACCAGAGCTCTCATCTTCTCCCAGAAACCGTCCTTCTGCACCTTCCAAGTTCATCTTGAAAGCACCTCGACTTCCGAAGACTCTTTACCCTTCTCAACGATCTTTTTTCTGGTAAGTCTTCGAATTTTTATGTTTCGTATCTTCGCAATGCATGCTTCTGTATGTTGACTGTTTGAGTTCATCTGTTTCTGGTTTGAGATGCTTGTGGGTAAAAAGATTTATGAGTTAGTTTGATAGTTAGGATCATACTTTTAGGACGTAAAATCGAAGTAAAAATTCGATCTTTAGGCTAGTTGGAAAATAGGTTTTTCCCGCCCTAAGGGGAGTTGAAAAAGCTTTTTTGAAAAACTTTTTACTTTCACCCTTTGATCCGTTTTCAAACTATTCGTGTGGAAAAATTTAGCTTTTTGTTAGAATACTGTTGTATAAAAGTTTGGCTTTTATACTCGACCAGCATTATTCTAAAAAGCCTTTAAAAATTCTCCATCCTCACCTCCCCATTCTTCTGTTTGCAAACATTGATGCCAGATTTGTGGGGAGGTGAACGGCCCATCGACGACTATCTTCTCGCCCAGCTGCTCGAAGGCGAAGAACAACTGGCCGCCCGAATCCACGAGATTCCTTTTTCTCGATCCTCATCCAGACCTCGTCCTTCTCCTCCTCAAATGGCTCGTTCCAAATCCGTAGGCAAGAAAAGACCTGACTCCGATGATAGTCCAAACCTTCCTGCTCAGCCTGATTCACAGGCTAGGGTTCCCTCGACCAGCGGTCGAAACAATCCTGTTCTTGACCCTAATATCCAAATTAGAGCCCGCCCTCGCCATCAGAATCTGCCTGATGTCGAGTAGTATATTTCCCCGACCAGCGTAGTGACCCTTCGGATGGTTGCAAACTATTTCAGGAAGTATCCCCTCACGGGGGTTTCCATCAAAATTCCTGCCGCAGACCAAAGGGCTAACCTCCCCGGAGGTATATACAGCGCCTGGTCTCGGTATCACATAGAGGCGGGGGCTTTCCTCCCTCTACATCCTTTTCACCAGGGGGTGGCTAATTATTTCGATGTCGCCCCCTTCCAAATTACTCCAAACGGATATAGAATGCTGGCCGCACTCTATATCCTGTACAGACTTAAAAAAAATGGCCAGAACCTACTCCCCACGAGGTCAATTATCTTTTCGACCTTAAATCCAACCTGCAACAATATGGGACGGGTTTCTTCCACCTCTGTCACCAGGAGACAAACCAGACGTTCCTGAGTGACACTACGCACATTTCTAATGTGGGGCAGTACAGTAAGGAGTACTTCCTTACTCCGGACATAACCAGCAACAACCTGGCCTTCACCCGAGGAGGTAAGTACCGTCTTTGACTGGTCGATACTTTTAATCAAGGAGTTTCCTTTCATTTTTCTCAAACTGTACTTTGTCTTTCAGGCCCATGGTTACGTCCGACCCCAACACCAGACATGGTGTTGAGGTCCAATAGACTGGCCAGGATGACAGACGCAGAAAAAAGCGTCAAGTCCCTGGTTACTGATGAAAACCTGAGGCTGTCTGGCCTCCTGGCTCCTCGCCATGAAACAAGAGGGTCCGTGGTAGCTGATGCCACTGCCGAGGGGGTTCCCGAGCAGCAACCTCCTGCGTCCCCTCCTCGAAGGAGACCGACGGGGGTTACAATCAGGGAGCCCACGGACAATCCTTCCGCAGAAAGGCCTTCTGCTCCCCAAGGCAAGGGGAAACAAAAGGCCACAGTGCCAGTTGTGGACCTGGGGGAATCCTCTGATGAAAATGGTAAAGTTATTTTGCTTTTAAATAGCTTGCCAATTCCCTGTCATTTGTTTGACAGGGAGGGAAACTTTACATATACTCCAAATCTAGGGCCAGACTTCTTCATGCCAGATAATGAGTGTGTGACTAATAGAGTCAATAGTATAGCGACCAGTAGTTGTAGCTCGGGTACTAACTTTGTGACCTTCTTTTCCGTTGAATAAAGAGTTTTCATCTGGCTTTATCTTACCCTTTGTATGTTTTTACTTGTATGCAGATATGGCCACTCCCAACGTCTTCGACCTATACAATGCTGAGGAGGAAGAGGAAGTTCCTCAGCTCCGACGAAAGTCATCAAGGAGACAGGCCAGCGAAACAAGCCAGAGACCGGCCAAGAAGAGTCGAACAGAAGACGCTCCCAGGGACGTGCCAGCTGGGCAAACTTCTACTCATCCTCCGGCTCCTGCTAAGAAGTAGACTCCTCCTCCCCCACCGAACCCTCCGGCTGCGCCCACCCGGGAATAAGACAAGCGGGAAGAAGCTCTTGGGGCCAAACTCTCGAACCATGCCTTACGAGCAGCTAAAGACTGCCTCGCGCACATCGCAAAGAATGACCGCGTCAAAAATGCACTGGTCGAGGCAGAGAGTATGGCAGTCGACCAAATCCTGAACAGGACTCTGAACGAAATAGCCAGCGTAAGTGCCTCTTTATCTCTTAGGCCTTAGTCTTTTATTCTTTGTAATAGGTTCTAACTTTATCTTCTGTCCTCAGGCTTTGCTATCTACAACTGCTGCTCGTACCCACACCCAAGCCACCATTGAACAGGCTCAGGCAAAGGCCATCGAGAGGCACCAGGTGAAGGCAGCCGAGGAACTTTCGGCTGCAGAGGCCAGACACGCAAAGGAGTTGGAGGCGCTGGCTCAGTAGAGGGATGCCGCGGTGACAAAGCTATCAGAGGTTGAAGCTACGAAGGCAGCTATAATAAAGCAGAGGGAGGAGTATCAAGATGCCAGCCGCACCCAGTATCGCAAAGTCAAGAGATTGGAAGAGGAGCATAAGTCCAAAGACGAGGCCATTGCTACTCTTGAGGGCAAAGTAAAGCAGCTGGAGCTTGACAATTCCAAGAACCTGGAAAGATATAAGAGGACGACGCTCCGGTGTTTTTACAATTTCTGGAAACACAATCAGGGTGCCGACTTCAGTTATCTTTCAGAAGATGTCAGGACTGCTGAGCTGGCTCGCTGCACTGCTCAACTGGCTGAAGAGGAGGCAAGAGCCAGGGTCCCTGCTTCCCCAAGAATTGCTGGCATAGAGGAAGAAGGAGTTGCTGAGGATGCTGCCAACCAGAATGCTGATAAAGACCCTCCTGCTCCCAATGCCTCTTGAGCTTTTTTTAATATTTTTTCTTTCTTTTGATTATACGACCCACGGGTCGTGATGTAAAGACAATTCGTTTTTTGAATTTGCTGCATGGGCAGCAAACCTTTTCTTTTATTTGAACAATTACATCCAAGCAGTGATGCTTGCGGTGTAAGAGATTACATCATGATGCTATAACATTTTCATTTATTATAACATTTGTTCGTATGACCGAACTTAGCATAGTACTTTGGCTTGATTTAACAAAATATAAATTTTGAAAAATACTCTAAGTACCTTAGCATGCTTTCACTCATTTTGTTCATGTGTTTACATACCTCATGGTATGCTTTGCTATCGATGTGCCTTATATGCCCCCTAAGTGATCGAGGAGCTTTAGGTCCTTGGTCACTTGCCTTGACCACGACCTGTTCGAACATTTCTGCTCGGGAGAAAAAGTAATACTTATAATACAACAAAACAACACACGTAATGAACAAATACTTGTAAATATAAATTCACAAAGGTTGGCAAGAATGACTGGCTGCGCACAGTCCCTTATAATCTCGTATTAATAATGGACTAAACATGTCTTTACGAGTGATTCTAAAATAGAATCTTACATATACGAGCGATTAGCCATACAGCGTGGCTAACCCTCTTTGCTAAACTTGTAAAAAGTAAAATTTAATACAAGCTAGTCCTTTAAAAATGACTGTTCACTGATAGTACTTGCGCAGGTGTTCTCCATTCCAATAACGTGGAACGAGATCTCCGTTTAAGCGTGCAAGTTTGTAGGTGCCCGGATGAAGGACTTCTTCAATCTGGTAAGGTCCTTCCCAATTAGGTCCGAGTACTCCAGCAGTGGGGTCACGGGTGTTTAAGAAAACTCGTCGTAGCACCAAATCTCCGACGTTGAATTTTCTTTCTTTAACTTTGGAGTTAAAGTACCGGGCGACTTTTTGCTGGTACGCAGCAACTCAGAGTTGGGCTTTCTCCCGTATCTCGTCAATCGAGTCTAGGGATTCCATCATCAGTTGGCTGTTCTGTTCTTGGTCGTATGTTAATCGTCGATGTGAGGGGGGACCTAATTCGACAGGCAACATCGCCTCATATCCGTAGGCTAAGGAAAATGGGGTATGTCCTGTCGCTGTTGATAACTCTAAGATTTAGAGTTATTTTTATATCTTTAAACTTAATTTTCAAACCAAACAAAAGAGTAATGTGTTTGTATTTCGTGTAATTGTGTATAATTTAGTGTGTCTGTGTAGCTAGGGGCCTTGTGTTTGCATTGTCATATTTTTGAGTGATTTATGTAGTTTAGTGTATGTGTTAAACAGGAAAGGAGGCTGGAATAGGTGATCGGGAACTTTGGATCAAGAAGGGGAACAAATCTAGAAATAGCATGTTGCTGTTCTATCAATGCTGTAGCAACCACAACGTAGCAATCGGCAGGGACCAGTGAAGAAACGTGACAAATTCCAGCTGGGCTTAATGAAGAATAAGTGATGCCTAGGTGGCGAGAATGTTGTACAATGAGTTAGCTGGATGGTGTGGCAAAGGACAAGAGGGCACAATTGACTTTGACTTACTAATTAGGGTAAACCAAGTACCCTAAAAAGGAAGCAGCCGAAATATTGAAGGAAACCCATTATCATTGAAGTATTCTGGATATTTTTCTAGAGGGAAGTACAGAGAGAAGAAAGAAAGAAAATAGAAGAAAAAGTACCAAACAGAGGAGAAGAAGCCAGACGCTCTAAAGGGGGACTTGAGCTCATCACTCATCTTTCTCTCTAATCTTCACCTTTCATTTTGTATTAATTTCCTATCTAGTTTTTCTGCTCATACTCTATGGAACTTCTAAGTTCTAGTTATGTTTTTATAATTTCAGTTATGAACTAAGCTTTTGAGGATTTGGGTGGTTATGAACCCTTTGTATGAACTAATATTTTGAATGCATGGTTAAGGCTTTGATATCAATGTTCAATTGAATGTGCTGGAATGTTAATTGAATGTTAATTACTGGCCATATTTAGCATTTATTGAGCTGGATATAACTTGGAAAAGGGATATCCAGCTAAACCCATTCAATTGATGCAAGAACTACCTAGTTTTAGGTAATGTTGAGTAGTGGAATAGGAATATTTTGCTGCCTTGTATAACTGAAGATTTGGTGCTTGATGGATTGTTTATAGCCTGATTTAATGCAGGAATGTGTTGAGGGGGTTATAGATAATAGAGTGTAAGTTTTGGAAAAAACTTGCTGGGCATTTATGAAATCTGTTAACTGTGATATAATTGCTGAGCCATTGCTGTAACAACTGGAACGAAACAGAGGGGAATTAACCACCCAGATCTATTTTCTCACATCTGAAATTTACACAGAATTACTTCATTTTGATCTCTGAATTTTAGTTTAATTAAATTGCTCATTTACATTTATTTTCATAATTAATCACTCAAATTTTCTCTTGATTTGGTTACTGAATTGTAAATTGTTATTAGTTGATATTGCATTATTTTTAGTTTAAAAGTCCCTGTGGAGACGAACTTTGATACTGTATCACTATATTACTAGTTGTCGACTGTGTATACTTGCGCATATTTTAATCGTTAGAAAATTCACAACAAGTTTTTGGCGCCGTTGCCGGGGACTTTAAAATTAAATTCTGTTTTATCAACTCTTTTACAGTTTATTTTCATTGTTTTTAACCTTGTTGGTTCGGGTTGTGCAATCTCAGGTACCTACAGTGTATGAACCAGCAAGTTCAAGCACAGCACCAGCACAAGGAAGACAAGCATATCCACCAGGTTTTTCACAGCAGCCGAGACCTTCACAACATGTTCAAAACACCCAGCCGAATTCATTGGAGAATCTAATGAGGGAGTATATGGCTAAGAACGATGCAATAATACAGAGCCAAGCAGCTTCTCTTCGTAATCTTGAGATGCAGCTCGGCCAGCTAGCCAATGAAATGAAAACTAGGCCGCAAGGATCTTTGCCTAGTGATACAGAAAACCCAAGGAGAGATGGGAAAGAACACTGTAAAGCTATTCAGCTGAGGAATGGTAAAAATTTGGGAAATTCTGAGGAAATACAGGGTAGTGGAGAGCCCACTTCAATCCATAGCGAAGGAGAAACAAGTAACAAAACTGCCTAGGAAATTGCTGAAACTGGCCCAGTTGCTACAGCAAAGGGTCAGCAAACTGCTCCAGTAAATTCTGGTCCTAAACCGCCCCTTCCATTTCCGCAGCGATTTCGCAAACAACAACAGGATGGTCAGTTCAGAAAGTTTTTGGATGTACTGAAACAGCTGCATATTAATATCCCCTTGGTCGAAGCATTGGAGCAAATGTCGAATTATGTCAAGTTCTTAAAGGATATTTTGATAAAGAAAAGGCGATTGGGGGAGTTTGAGACTGTAGCTCTCACAGAAGGATGTAGCGCGATGTTGAAAAGCAAGATCCCTCCTAAGTTAAAAGATCCTGGCAGTTTCACGATTCCGTGTTCTATTGGAGGTAGAGATGTTGGAAGAGCATTATGCGATTTGGATGCTAGCATTAACCTTATGCCTATGTCAATCTTTAAAAAGTTGGGTATTGGTGAAGCACGACCCACGACTGTTACATTACAGCTTGCCGACAGATCCATGGCTCATCCCGAGGGCAAAATCGAGGATGTTCTAGTCCAAGTTGATAAGTTTATCTTTTCGGCCGACTTCATCATTCTAGACTATGAAGCGGATAGAGAAGTGCCTATAATATTGGGTCTGCCCTTTCTTGCTACAGGGCGTACTCTCATTGATGTACAGAACGGAGAACTTACTATGCGGGTGAATGACCAACAAGTCACTTTTAGTGTATTCAAAGCCATGAAGTTTCCGGATGAAGTTGAAGAATGCTCTAGAGTTGATGTTATTGACACTTTAGTGGCTGAAAGAATCAGTAGAAGTGTGGAAAAAGCTGCTATGGGTACCCAGATTTTTGTAGATGAGGAGGATTATAGTAGTGAGGAAGAGCAGATTATTACATGGGTGGATTCTTATCAACCAGTAAAGAAATTCAATAAAGTCTTTGAAGCTCTAAATCTGCCAGAAAAGCACTTCCAGCCACCCAAACCATCTGTTGAAGAGCCACCCCAGCTGGAGTTAAAGCCACTACCTAGTCATTTAAAGTATGTGTACTTGGGCGACAATGATACTTTGCCTGTAATAATTTCAAGCTGTCTGGAGTCTGTTGCTGAGGAGTCATTGCTGAGATTACTGAAGCAGCATAAAAGGGCAATTGGATGGACAATGGCTGATATTCAAGGGATTAGTCCAACATTGTGTATGCACAAGATCCTGCTGGAAGCTGATTGTACTCACTTTGTGGAGCAGCAAAGGAGGTTGAATCCAGTGATTAAGGACGTGGTTAGAAAAGAGGTCATTAAGTGGCTTGATTATGGGATAATCTATCCGATTTTCGATAGCACTTGGGTTAGTCCTGTCCAATGTGTTCCGAAGAAGGGGGGTGTTACAGTAGTTACAAATGACAGCAACGAACTTATTCCTACTCGCACAGTTACTGGGTGGCGGGTTTGTATGGATTATAGAAAACTGAACAAAGCCACTAGAAAGGACCATTTCCCTTTGCCCTTCATCGACCAAATGTTGGACCGCTTGGCGGGTAAGGAGTTCTTTTGTTTTCTTGACGGGTATTCTGGGTATAATCAGATATCTATCGCGCCTGAAGACCAAGAGAATACTACTTTCACCTGCCCATACGGCACATTCGCTTTTAGGAGGATGTCCTTTGGGTTATGTAATGCACCAGCCACATTTCAGCGGTGCATGATGGCTATTTTCTCGGATATGGCTGAGAGTATCTTGGAGATATTCATGGACGATTTCTCTGTCTATGGGGATTCTTTTGAAGTTTTCTTGGAGAACTTAGAAAAGGTCTTAAAGAGGTGCGAAGAAACCCATCTAGTGTTGAACTGGGAAAAATGTCATTTCATGGTGCAAGAGGGCATTGTATTGGGGCATAAAGTGTCTAGCAAGGGGATAGAGGTTGACAAAGCTAAACTGGGAGTTATTGAGAAACTACCAGCCCCTACCATGGTAAAAGGAATTAGAAGTTTCCTCGGTCATGCTGGCTTTTACAGGCGTTTTATAAAGGATTTTTCAAAGGTGTCCAAACCCTTATGCAGCTTGCTGGAGCAAAATAGGCCTTTTGAGTTTACTGATGAATGTCAAGAGGCATTTTTGAGATTGAAGTCAGCCCTTGTTACAGCACCAGTGATCACAACACCCGACTGGTCATTACCTTTTGAACTTATGTGTGACGCCAGTGACTTCGCGATTGGAGCTGTTCTTAGGCAGCGGAAGAACAAAATTTTTCATTCTATTTACTATGCAAGCAAAACATTGGTGGATGCCCAGATTAATTACACTACAACTGAAAAAGAGCTGCTGGCCGTAATTTTTGCCTTTGAAAAATTTCGATCCTATCTTGTGGGGACTAAGGTTATTGTGTACATGGACCACTCTGCTATCAAGTATTTGATAGCCAAAAAGGATTCTAAACCGAGGCTTATACGTTGGGTTCTATTGCTGCAAGAATTCGATTTAGAAATCCGAGATAGGAAAGGCACTGAAAATCAAGTAGCGGACCATTTATCAAGGCTGGAAACTCACAATAGCAGCAGCAAATCAGAGGCAGAATTGCAGATTCAAGACTCCTTTCCTGATGAACAATTACTAGTTGTGGAACAAGAGCAGGTACCATGGTATGCAGACATTGTAAACTTTTTAGTTGGGGGCGTACATCCACCAGATTTCAACAAACAGCAGCTAAAAAGATTCTTACATGATGCCAGATTTTATTTCTGGGATGAGCCATACCTGTATAAGCAATGCCCAGACCATATAATGAGAAGATGTGTCTCAGCAAATGAAGTTTCCAGCATCCTAGAACACTGCCATTCAGCTCCTTATGGCGGTCATTTTGGTGGGCAACGCACCGCTGCCAAAGTATTTCAGTCAGGGTACTATTGGCCTTCTATCTTTAAGGATGCCCACGATTTTGTTCAAAGATGTGATCGCTGCCAGCGAGTGGGAAATATCTCAGCAAGGAATGAAATGCCACTTAATTACATTTTGGAGGTGGAGTTGTTTGACGTATGGGGCATTGACTTCATGGGGCCTTTCCCTCAATCTTTTGGGAACCTCTACATTTTAGTGGCTGTGGACTATGTATCGAAATGGGTGGAGGCAGTAGCTAGTCCAACGAATGATGCCAAAGTGGTAATGAAATTTCTGCATAAAAATGTTTTTACACGATTTGGGACGCCAAGAGCACTAATCAGTGATGAGGGGACGCACTTTGTCAACAAAGTCTTGGCTGCCTTATTAGCTAAGTACAGTGTAAAGCATAAAATAGCCACTGCATATCACCCACAAACTAACGGGCAAGCGGAGATTTCAAACAGAGAAATTAAGGGAATTCTTGAAAAAGTGGTGCATCCCAGCAGGAAGGATTGGTCCCAACGATTAGATGATGCACTCTGGGCTTACCGTACAGCTTTTAAAACTCCTTTAGGCATGTCTCCTTATCGCCTAGTTTATGGGAAGGCGTGTCATCTTCCTGTAGAATTAGAACATAAGGCATTTTGGGCGTTGA
The DNA here is from genome assembly GCF_963169125.1 of Humulus lupulus. Taxonomy (NCBI): domain Eukaryota; kingdom Viridiplantae; phylum Streptophyta; class Magnoliopsida; order Rosales; family Cannabaceae; genus Humulus; species Humulus lupulus. The sequence goes on from NC_084796.1 coordinate 38,911,361, forward strand.
AGAAGTTAAATTTGGATCTTGTAGTTGCTGGAGAAGCAAGAAAGCTGCAGCTGAATGAATTGGACGAGATGCGGCTGTTTGCTTACGAAAATGCAAAGCTGTACAAAGAAAAGACGAAGAAATGGCATGACAGCAGGATCAAGGAAAGAGTATTTGAGAAAAATCAACAAGTGTTACTGTTTAACTCCAGGTTGAAGCTATTTCCTGGAAAGCTTAAGTCCCGTTGGTCTGGACCATTTACTGTGATGGAAGTGTATCCATTTGGAGCTGTCCTGGTGAAAGATGAAAAATCGGGAAGAGAATTCACGGTTAACGGATAGCGGCTGAAACGTTATTTGGGTGGGGAGGTTGACAGAGAAAAGACCTCCGTCAGTCTAAAGGATGCTTGAAGGAGAAAGACTATGGGTTGCCATGCATTTCTTGTGTCACACTTGGGCAACCCATGAGTGAAAGAGACAGTTGTAAATAAATAATGTATGTAACTAAGTTTGGGGTGTATTACCCCTTGAAAAAAAAAAGAGCATAAAGAAACAGGTCAGCCAGGAGTTGATAAAGCTGGGAATAGGCTGAGAATAGAAGTCTGGGCAGAGGCGTTATTTTTCTGGAATGGTGGATTGCTATATCATTGCTTCAGCATTTAGCAGGGTCGCAGGGGAAGAATGTCATGCTATAGCATTGCTATATCAACTGGGAGCAGTTTTCTTCTTATCAATTTGGAGGCCTTTTATGAAGAAAAGGACAAAAGCTGAAATAGATATACCTACTCCCAAGCTTATTAACTTCTTCCCAGTCTCGATCCTTACCTCAGCCGAATTACCCAGAGCCCTCGCTCTCAAAAGTCAACCTCTCATTACATTAATGGTGTACTCTATACATATATATATATATATCTCTATCTAGCTAAATATATATTTCGGTTATATATATTATATATTTACTGTATTTTTATTTTACTTTTTCTTTATTATATATCTATATATATATATGTCTTTTTCTTTTCTTATATATATTTTAGTATATTCCGTTTATGATATATATATATCTTTAATTATATATATATCGTACACCCTCACCACACTCTCCAGACCCCTCGTCGACCCAAGCCCCTGAAACCCCAAAACTCCCTCAGCCGACACACGCGACCCACCCTCGTTGAGCCGCCAGTCACCGCCGTACCACTTTGAGCCTTCTCCATTTCACCTAGCTTCGCCCAAACCACCCAGCTCCGCCCCACACCGCCTCTCCACCTCCAGCAAACCCACGGTCGAGCCACTTCCCTGCAATCACGCAGTGACCCAGCACAGCCGAGTGAGCCACGACCCCTTCGTGTGTCTCCCCAAGTGCATCCGGCAGTCCCTGCCTCATATTTGGTCAGCCGAGAGCCATCTCTCTCCAGCGCTGCTTCTCTCCGCCAAGGCACTCTCGGCTCAGTGCCACCATTTGGGAAATTTGCATTCCGAGTCCCACCATGCCGAGAACTAAAAAAGTGGCCCATAAAGTGAAGAAGAAGCCCTTCCATGATGTGAAGAAATTCTATTGTCCAACAGTAGAGGCTAAATACAACAATACAGTGGTCAATCGAGATTTGTACATGGAGCGGGGTTTGGTGGCTGATAAAGCTGGACTGGATGAGTTGCTCGAGTGGTTGAGTACCACGATACGTGATCGGCATTGGGAGAACTTCGTGGTGCAACCCGAGCCAGCAGTCATTGAGCTTGTCCGAGAGTTCTATGCGAACTTTCTCTCTCATGAATGGCCCACCGAAGTCCTTGTGTGAGAAGTTGAGGTGCCCTTCAATGCTGCAGCAATTAATCATTTGTTTGAGCTGGAATCAGTTGAGTGCTCTTTTACCCCAAGCAAAGGGCAGGTGACAGAGGAAGCACTAGCCGATATTATGGAATCAATAGCTCAGGCCGACTCTACCTTGGATGTGGATGACCATGACAACTTGCGTTTTCGGAGGACGGAATTGGAGCATGACCTTAAGTGTCTTTATTCGTTTGTCCAGACCACTCGCTGCCCCACCTCGCATGATTCCACCGTGAGTCGCGATCGTGCGTACATGCTCTTCTGCTTGCAGCGAGGACTGCCTGTTGATGTTGGGACCGTATTGGCCCACGAGATCTTTGACTGTGCCCACCGAGGCAAGGGAAAGTTGTTCTTGCCTGCCACCATCACTGCCCTTTGCCGCAATGCTAGAGTTCCTGTGTGGCCTGAGGAGGGATTGCTCCATGCTAAGGCGCCTATCAGTTTTGGCCCATCCCGAGCTGCCAAGGCCACCCGAGCCCCTGCCTTCTCCTCGGCATCTGCTTCTGCCCCAGTTAATGATGCCCTCTTGGAGCGGTTTACTCAGTTCGAAGTGATGCAGCAACAAATGCATCACCGACAAGCGGAGATGTGTATCCGCTTGCAATCCTTCTGGCAGTATGAGCAGCAGCGCGATGGCATCATGGAGCGCTCCTTCAAGAAGTTCACTCTGAGAGTTGTTCCCCAATTCCCACCGTTCCCGCAGCAGATTCTTGATCCTTGGACTGCGCAACCAGCGCCTGAGCCTAATCCGGATGCTCCTAATGAGGACTCCGAGTGAAGGGGGTTTCCTTGTCCTGTTAACTATTTTAATTCCTGTTCTGTTTTATGTTATTGTTGTTAGTTTTTTTTATGTTATGTTTTAGACTATGTTTTTCGTTTTCTGTTTCTGTGTGGTTCTGTTGTTGTTTGTTTGTTTGAGTGTGTCGTTGAGAGATTTGAAAATATATTCCTGTGGCCTAGTGTTCTGCTCGATGAGGATATTTTTTCCATTCGCTCCTTTCATGTAACTGCCTGGCTTTATATGTTGCTTCTGCCTGTTTAATTGCTGGATATTATGGATGTTTCTCTTTAGTCTCTTTTCAATAGTGTATAATGTTGTTTTCCCTCCATACTTTGAATTTTTTCCAATGATTGCTGAGTATATGCTATTAGCATCTAGAATTGGTTAGTGCATTTCCTTGAGGCGAAATCCTAGCTAGACTTATCCCTAAGACATGATTTAGGCCATCTTTGGACGTTTGAGCCTTTCTAGCCTTCCTTATACGAATATTTTCCCTTAGTCACCCAATTTTTGAGCCGATTAGCCTATTGTTGTTGTTCAACCCGATCTTGCATACCCATTACCCCTTGAATACACTTTCCATGCATGTCCCAACTTAATTGCTCTCACTTGTCAAGAACCGATTCTTTGCACTAAGTTTGGGGTAAGTGTGGTGAGTGTAGCTTGTGGCGAGCTAATTCATGATTACCATTTTAGCCACATTGGGGACAATGTTGGGTTGTAAGTTTGGGGTGGGGAATTAGCTCACAAGGCATATCATTATATAATATCAAGCATATTCTCTTGCTATTTATCATATAGTTTTCTCTTTTTATTGTGAATTTGTGTAGTTCTAAAAAAAAAAAAACATATATATATAATGGTAGTAAATGAAATATCAGAAAAGAAAAAAATCAAAACAAAAAAAAAACAAAAAAAACAAAAAAAGAAAAAAAAAAGAGATCAGAAGAAACAATAGCAAGAGAATTACAGTGCAATAACATGTCCTTGTGAGTAGAAATAATTATTGGGAAGTGAATCAAGAGAGATAAATCATGAAGGATAGGTTCGGTTTTTGACAAGTGAGGTGGTTAGGTTTAAGCTAGTAAAATATATCCTTTACCATACCCTAGCCCAAGCCTTACATTACAAGCTTAGTAAAGTCTTATTGATCAAGGGGATAAGTTTAGACTACATTAGTGGAGAGGAGTGCACTAATTCAACTTATGGAGCTATAATGAATGAAAAATCAAAGGGTAATTGTAGAAAATTCAAGGTTAGGTGGGATGCAATTGTATACACTATTGATTAGGTGACTTTGAGGAGATATTAGTGATATCCAGTGAGCTAAATTTGAAAAGGCAGCATATACGGTTAAGGCAGAAACATTTCTCTATTCCGCTTAATTCCATTTTTCTGAGAGCAACATGTTCACTAGGCCATTTTGAATATTTTGGATCTCTCATCTGTTAAGTTGTGTATTTTATTTTGTTTATTGTGTTTATTTTTGTGTCATCTTTACTCGAGGACGAGCAATAGGCTAAGTTTGGGGTGTTGATAACTCTAAGATTTAGAGTTATTTTTATATCTTTAAACTTAATTTTCAAACCAAACAAAAGAGTAATGTGTTTGTATTTCGTGTAATTGTGTATAATTTAGTGTGTCTGTGTAGCTAGGGACCTTGTGTTTGCATTGTCATATTTTTGAGTGATTTATGTAGTTTAGTGTATGTGTTAAACAGGAAAGGAGGCTGGAATAGGTGATCGGGAACTTTGGATCAAGAAGGGGAACAAATCTGGAAATAGCATGTTGCTGTTCTATCAATGCTGTAGCAACCATAACATAGCAATCGGCAGGGACCAGTGAAGAAACGTGACAAATTCCAGCTGAGCTTAATGAAGAATAAGTGATGCCTAGGTGGCGAGAATGTTGTACAATGAGTCAGCTGGATGGTGTGGCAGAGGACAAGAGGGCACAATTGACTTTGACTTACTAATTAGGGTAAACCAAGTACCCTAAAAAGGAAGCAGCCGAAATATTGAAGGACACCCATTATCATTGAAGTATTCTGGATATTTTTCTAGAGGGAAGTACAGAGAGAAGAAAGAAAAAAAATAGAAGAAAAAGTACCAAACAGAGGAGAAGAAGGTAGACGCTCTAAAGGGGGACTTGAGCTCATCACTCTTCTTTCTCTCTAGTCTTCACCTTTCATTTTGTATTAATTTCCTATCTAGTTTTTCTGCTCATACTCTATGGAACTTCTAAGTTCTAGTTATGTTTTTATAATTTCAGTTATGAACTAAGCTTTTGAGGATTTGGGTGGTTATGAACCCTTTGTATGAATTAATATTTTGAATGCATGGTTAAGGCTTTGATATCACTGTTCAATTGAATGTGCTGGAATGTTAATTGAATGTTAATTACTGGCCATATTTAGCATTTATTGAGCTGGATATAACTTGGAAAAGGGATATCCAGCTGAACCCATTCAATTGATGCAAGAACTACCTAGTTTTAGGTAATGTTGAGTAGTGGAATAGGAATATTTTGCTGCCTTGTATAACTGAAGATTTGGTGCTTGATGGATTGTTTATAGCCTGATTTAATGCAGGAATGTGTTGAGGGGGTTATAGATAATAGAGTGTAAGTTTTGGAAAAAACTTGCTGGGCATTTATGAAATCTGTTAACTGTGATAGAATTGCTGAGCCATTGCTGTAACAACTGGAATGAAACAGAGGGGAATTAACCACCCAGATCTATTTTCTCACATCTGAAATTTACACAGAATTACTACATTTTGATCTCTGAATTTTAGTTTAATTAAATTGCTCATTTACATTTATTTTCAGAATTAATCACTCAAATTTTCTCTTGATTTGGTTACTGAATTGTAAATTGTTATTAGTTGATATTGCATTATTTTTAGTTTAAAAGTCCCTGTGGAGACGAACTTTGATACTATATCATTGTATTACTTGTTGTCGACTGTGTATACTTGCGCATATTTTAATCGTTAGAAAATTCACAACAGCTGTTCGGTGAGACGTTCTATACGACCAGAGGACTTCAGGCAGCTGCTCTGGCCACGCTCCCTTAGCTTCTTCAAGTCTCTTCTTCAGGGTTTCTTTAAGAGTTTTATTCACGGCTTCGACCTGTCCATTCGCTTGGGGGTGTGCAACTGAAGAAAAGCTTTTGATAACTCCATGTCTTTCGTAGAAATCGGTGAATAAGTCGCTGTCAAATTGGGTTCCATTGTCTGAAACTATCTTTCTAGGCAAGCCATATCGACAGACAATGTTCTTGATAACAAAGTCAAGAACTTTCTTGGTCGTGATGGTAGCGAGCGGTTCAGCTTCGGCCCATTTGGTGAAGTAATCGACTACTACGACTGCGTACTTTACTCCGCCCCTCCCTGTAGGTAGGGATCCAATCAAATCTATCCCCCATACTGCAAAAGGCCACGGACTTTGCATCTGTTTTAACTCGTTCGGAGCTGCTCGTGGAATCTTGGAGAACCTTTGACATTTATCGCATCTTCGTAAAACTCCACTGAATCCTCATTCATAGTTGGCCAGAAGTAGCCTTGCCTTAGAATCTTTTTTGCCAAACTCTGCCCCCCAGGGTGATCCCCGCAGAAGCCTTCATGCACCTCTTTCATGAGTTCCTTAGCTTTTTCCGGTGTAACGCATCTGAGTAGTGGCAAGGAATATCCTCTTCAGTACATAACACCATCGACCAGTATGTACCTAGAAGCTCGCCTTTGTAGAGTTCTGGCTTTGTTTCTATCCGTTGGTAGCGTACCGTTTGTCAGATACTCCAAATAAGGTGCCATCCATGTATCCTCCATTCGAATCTCCATACTGGATTCGACCGCTTGTATGCTTGGCTTACTCAGTCTTTCCACTGGCACAATGTTCAAAGTGTCAGCATCCTTCGCGCTCGCGAGTTTGGCTAAGGCATCTGCGTTTGAATTCTGATCCCGCGGAATTTGCTGAAGGGTGTACTCCGTGAATTGGGCTAGCAAGTCTTTTGTTTTATTCAAGTAGGCCACCATTTTTAAGCCTCGTGCTTGATATTCTCCTAGAACTTGATTCACCACCAGCTGTGAATCACTGTAAATATCAAGCGTCTTTATGCTCATATCTTTCGCCATCCTCAATCCAGCAAGGAGTGCTTCGTATTTGGCTTCATTTTTCGACGCGGTGAAGTCGAACCTAATAGCGCAGTGAAATCACTCCCGCTCCTGCGTGGGGTTCGTTAGACGATCCGTTCGTGAATAATTTCCACAAAGGGGCTTTCTCTTGAGGCTCAGGCACACTAGGCTATTTGCACTGCTCGCTGTTTGGGAGTTCGGTGAACTCTGCAATAAGGTTGGCCAAAACATGTCCCTTGACTGCTGCTCACGGTGAATAAGTTATATCGAACTGCCCCAGTTCAACTGCCCATTTTAATAATCGTCCAACCGCTTCTGGTTTTTGGAGGACTTGTCGAAGGGGCTGGTCGGTTAGAACTGTAATAGGATGGGCTTGAAAGTAGGGGCGCAACTTTCTAGAGGCCAGGATTAGGCAATATGCTAACCTCTCGATTGGTGGATATCTCAATTCTGCCCCGATCAGTCTCTTGCTGACATAATAGACTGCCTTTTGTACGCCTTTTTCCTCTCGCACAAGTACCGCGCTAGCAGCAACTTCAGTAATCGCCAGGTAAATAAAAAAAGTTTCTTCTTCCATCGGCTTTGATAAGATGGGAGGTTGTGCCATATGGGCTTTCAAGGCTTGGAATGCTTGCTCGCAGTCTCCTGTCCATTCAAACTTCTTATTTCCCCTAAGTAGATTGAAAAAAGGGACGCACTTGTCTGTTGATTTCGAAATAAATCTACTTAGGGCTGCGATTCTCCCGGTTAAACTTTGTACATCTTTGATCCTTTCTGGCGACTTCATATCGATCAGGGCTTTTATCTTGTCGAGGTTGACCTCGATTCCTCTTGAATTTACAATAAACCCCAAAAACTTCCCTGATCCAACTCCGAAGGAACATTTAAGGGGATTTAACTTCATTTGGTATTTGTTCAATACACCAAAACACTTTTGTAAATCCCTTACATGTCCTTCTCCTTTTTTAGACTTTACCAGCATGTTGTCCACATATACCTCCATGTTTACTCTGATTAGCTCCTTAAACATGTGGTTGACTAGCCGTTGGTAAGTCGCACCTGCGTTTTTTAGTCCGAAAGGCATTACTTTGTAACAGTATAAACCCGTATCAGTCCGAAAGCTGGTGTGATCCTCGTCGGGGGGATGCATGCTAATCTGGTTGTAGCCCGAATACGCATCCATGAACGTGAGGATTTCATGCCCTGCAGTTGCATCGACCAGCTAGTCAATTCTTGGGAGTGGGAAGCAGTCCTTTGGGCAGGCTTTATTGAGGTCTGTAAAATCCACGCAGGTTCGCCATTTGCCGTTTGGCTTGGGAACCAGCACTGGATTGGAGACCCATGATGGATAAAACGCCACCCTAATGAACCCATTCTCCTTTAACCTTTCAACTTCCTCCTTTAAGGCTCTCGATCTATCCTTATCGAGCAGCCTTCTCTTTTGTTGCACGGGTGAAAAGGTCTTGTCTATATTCAGGACATGCCTAATGACTGCAGGATCTATCCCAGCCATGTCTTTGTGCGACCAGGCGAAAACCACCTGGTTCTTTCGCAAAAATTCCACCAGTGCGTGCTTCGTGGTAGGTTCTAAGTTTTTCCCAACCTTCACGACTCTGGTCGGGTCTTTTTTGTCGAGTTGGACCTCCTCAAGGTCCTCGACTGGTCCAACGTTTTCCTCAAAATCCCCAAAGCGAGGATCTAAGTCTCTATCCTCACTTTGGGCAACACCCTATTTGGTGACTTCATCACCGGATTGGGCTTGTGTATCAAATGTCATCTGCAACCTATCGGAGGTAGTGCTCTTCGGCGTTCCATTCTTCGCCTTTGTGATTGAGGCGTTGTAGCACTCCCTGGCTTCTCTCTGGTTCCCCAACACGCGTCCTACCCCCGCGTCTGTTGGGAACTTCATGGCCAAGTGCCACATAGAGATGACGACCCGTAGATCAACCAGTATAGGCCTCCCAATGACGGCATTGTACGCTGAAGGACAATCGACCACTACAAAAGTGGCGAGTAATGTCCTTGTTGCAGGCGATGTACCCGTCGTCACTGGTAGTTTGATCAATCCGGCGGGGGTGAGTCCTTCTCTAGAGAAGCCGTATATCGTTTGGTTGCAGGGCTCCAAGTCCTTAACGGACAATTTCATGCGTTCCAGTGTTGACTTATACAGGATATTGACTGAACTTCCTGTATCGACCAGCACTCTCTTTACCATCATGTTGACCATCTGGATGTCCACGACCAGCGGATCGGAATGTGGGAAACGGACATGTTGTTCATCGCTGTCAGAGAAGGTTATTTCACCTTCCTCTGACCGAGCCTTTTTTGGTGCGCGGTCTTCCACAGTCATCATCTCGATGTCCTGGTCGTGGCGCAGAGTCCGAGCATATCGTTCCCTGGCCTTTCCGCTATTTCCCGCGAGGTGCGGGCCTCCACAGATGGTTAAGAGTGTGCCAGTCACGGGGGCAGGCTGTAAGGGTGGCGAGCGTTGGCGCGTGGGCGCCTGCTCGTTGCTACCCGAAGCTTCTCGTTGGGAATTTCCCGAGGCCCGTACGTATCTTCTCAAGTGTCCTTGTCTGATAAGGAACTCGATTTCGTCCTTCAACTGGTTGCATTCATTGGTGTCATGTCCGTAGTCATTATGATAACGACAGAACTTGGTAGTGTCTCTCTTCGAAATATCCTTTCGAATGGGGCCAGGTTTTTTGTAAGGCACACTAGAACTTGTGGCCTGATAAACCTCTCCCCGAGACTCAACGAGGGCAGTGTAGTTAGTGAACCGAGGTTCATAACGATTACCCTTGGCTCGTTTATTGTCGGAGGTGGAAGGCTCATTATACGACCGTTTTCCACCATTCTTGCCATTGCCATTGTCATTAGGCTTGGACCCATTGGCGGCTTTGGAAGCCTTCTTATCCTTGCCTGAGGGCTTTCCATCGTCGGCAATGGCTTCTTCGAGCTTGATGTAGCGATCAGCTCGGTCCAAAAATTCCTGGGTAGTTCTTACTCCTTCCTTTCGGAGACTTTTCCAGAGGGGAGAACGACGTTTAACCCCTGTGGTTATGCCCATCATTTTGCCTTCGTTCCCCACCGTTTTCGCTCTAGCCGCCACTTGCATAAAGCACTGGATGTAGTCCTTCACTGATTCTCCATCCTGCTGGCGAATTTCAACCAGTTGGTTTGCTTCGGTCGGATGCACACGACCTGCATAGAACTGTCCGTAAAACTCCCTTACGAACATTTCCCAGGAAACTATGCTTGCGGGAGGGAACTTAAAAAACCATTCCTGTGCGGCTTCAGAAAGTGTTGTAGGGAAGATCCTACACCGAGCGTCTTCAGACACTTTCTGAATGTCCATTTGTATCTCAAATTTATTGACATGAGATACTGGGTCTCCGTACCCGTCAAAATTTGGAAGTGTAGGCATTTTGAACTTGCTTGGAGTTTCTGCATTAGCTATCCTTTGTACAAAAGGAGTGCCTTTCCTCCTATCGTGGTCGATATACGACGTCCTTCCCCCGACCAGCTGCTGCACTGCTTGGTTGAGGGCATCTATTTGGGCCTGTACAGCAGCAGGAATCGTTGTGGCCTCTATTGCTGTGGGGAGATTATCGCCATGCCGCTCGCGGCGATCGTTGAGTACATCATGCAAGTCTTCGTCTCTTCTCCACTGCTCGCTACCCCCTAGCCGGTTGAAGATATTATTTTGCTTAGGCTGCCCCCCTGCGTCCCGTCTATTGGGCTGGTCATCTTGAGGTACCTGGCTCCTGCCTTTACCTCTTTCTTTATTCCTTCGGCCAGCGTTTCCCTTGCCTGAGTCGGCCTCATTATATCCATGGCCATCTCTGAACCTTGATTGGCTATGGTGGGATTGACTGTTCCCTCGATTTCCGTCCCTGGCTGAAACGTCCCGAACGTTAGAGGGCGGCCTGCGCTGGTCGTGGTGTCCCCGTGCATTATCATGCCGTGGGGGACCCCGGACCGCAGAGCCTAACTCTGAGTCCCTCCTGTTACCAGGGGGATAATGACCTTTGTTCGGTAGGTTTGGCTCATCGCCCCTACGGCGTCTAGGACTACGAGGCTGATGCTCGGCTCTATTCTGCCTTTGTGGCGGGGGATTGCCACGACCAGCTTGGGATGGTGGCTGCGCCTCAGGGTCCAGTGGGACATCATCATGCGGCACCTGAGGCTGCTTGTAATGCCCCGAATTCTCCGATGTGTTTAACGGCATGAATAGTAGGCCGGGAAGTCCATGCTTGCTTAATTGTGTTAATAATTGATAAAATGCATGTATATGTTGATTATATTATGATATGATGTGAAATGCATGCATGTGATTCCATATTCTTAATTACAGGGGTGTGATGGTAATTTGGCCCGTTGAGGGTAAATTGTTTATTTGGATGCATGTTGGTGATATGTTTTAAGGCCACATTATAATGTGGATTTGTTCGAGCTATTCGGCATGAGACGATCTTTAAGTGTTAAAGTAGCGGTTTTGTCATAATGGGAATAAGTTCGAGGCTCGGGGTGAGTCTCGGGATGTTTTAATGATTAGAACATTGTCGGGAGTAAAAAGGGTAACGGGACATGAATTATTGGTGTTTGGGAATTTTGAGAATAGCGGGAATTGGGAAGCGTTAATTACGATTAACGGCATAGGTTCGGAAGTACCAACTTTGCCCTTGGGAAGGCTTTAGAAACTCTTAAAGACCTGGGGGTATTTTAGTCATTTGGGTTTGGATATATGTGAAGTTTGGATGGCTGTAGAAACCGTACAGAACAGAGCAAAAACAGAGCAAGAATTACCATTCCCGTACATCCATTTCTCTCTTTCTTCCTTTGAAGTTTTTGGTCCCAATTTGAAGATACAAGCTAGGAAATCAAAGCTTGGGAGTTGTAGACTCGGTTCATCCATTGAAAAGGACTTTAATCTCATTTAAGGTAAGAATTCATCCATGAAAAACAAGCCATACTCTGTTTTACTTTATAGTTTTCAGCTTATAGTTTTGGTGTGGATAGTAGGAATCAATGGGAGTTTTTGTGTAAGATTGATTGGGTTTTGATGAGGGTATGATGTAGATGAGGTTTGGGGGTTGAATTGGGTGTTTGGTAAGGTTTTGGATTGGTTTGGAGGGTTTGGTTTCAAGAGAAATCGCAAAGAAGATGAACCAGGAAGTTTCTGGTCTGTTGTTGGCGCAGCAGCGCCACTTAGGGCGCAGCAGCGCTATTCAGGGCTCAGAGATGGGCTCTCTGACTTGGAAATAGGGCTGCAGCGCCATTTATTAGGGCTGCAGCGCCACTCACAGGGCTGCAGCGCCATCTGATGGGGCTGCATCGCTAGTCCATTTTTCAGCAAACACATTTTAGGGCTCGAAATGATCCTTAAGGCTCGGGGTTTGGTTCCTTTGCCCCGTTTGAGTATTTTAAGCATCCCGAGAGTGGGGGATTGATCCCGGGAGTGTGTTTTTAGATTGTAAACTATTTATTAATTTATTTTATTAATGGATTATAATTGGTTATGATTAGGTAACCGCTAAGGAATCTAAAGGTTTATCGTTCTCAGGGTTGTTTTTCTAATTCATTCTCGCTCGAACCAGAGGTAAGAAAAGTGCACCCCAAGTGTGACATGCATGGATATTCATGAGGCATGTTGGTTGTGTTAATATGGACTTGGATTGAATAAAGAATATCTGGCATATGTTGCTCACTTGCACATGGTACTGACTCATTAGTCAGATTTGGCAAAGGTACTAGTATCAACTGTGAAGCTGTGACTTATTAGTCAGGTTCGGCAGTGGTATTGGGCACTGTTCACATTGCGCTGACTCATTAGTCAGGACGGCCTTAGCATGTAACGCAGGCCAACAAAGATTGGATCTAATCAACTATCAGCATTGAATGGCTCAAAGAGCATTAATGCCAGATCGACCCCGAGGGTCGATGAATGAAATAAGCGCTTGGAGGCTAGTGGCTTACCTAGCAGCCACTCTCCCACTTGAATTAGTGACATGCTAGTCAGTCACTCAGTATGGTTTATCGGAACCTCATGTGATGTTCACTCATTTTTTGGAAAGCTTTATGCTCAGTGTGATTATAATGATAATCATTTGATAATGTTTATGCAAAGTGTTATGTCTTCTTGCTGGGCTTTGGCTCATGGGTGCTATGTGGTGCAGGTAAAGGGAAAGAGAAGCTCACCTAGCCTTGAGTGGAGAGCTGATGTGGTGATGTGTACATATTTGGCCGCTTGACCACCACGGCCAAGGATGTTAACCCAAGATATGTTTCCAAGAGGGGGGGTGAATTGGAAATTTAAACTAATTTCGGAAATTTAAAACTTAATATGCCAAATTATGCAATAAATCAAATTTATCAAGTAAAAGCAAATAATATGGCAATCAAATAGATGAGCAAATAATCAAACTTGTAATATAAAGAGTTTAAGGTTAAGAAATTGCAAACTCTCGAATTTTACAAGGTTCGGTAGAACTAAGCCACCTACGTCCTTGGTCTTCAAAGCTAAGGACCTAGCTTTGAGTTCAACTATCGAGCCAAGTTAGCGGGCTTGACTAACCCTTACAACCAGGAATTTTTCACCAAGGTATTTCCAAACCTCTTACAATAGTTTTCCACCACCAAGGACTATCAACCTCTTTTTCGGATTGTTGAAGTGCCAATCTCACTCTAACCGGGTTGTTTACAAAAGCGGTGCCAACCTCACCTCAATCTCAATATGGGAATGTGTTTGATATTACAAGCAAAAATCACTCTAGAAGTATGATAATACAATGAGAAACCTTGAGTGATTAGCAAGCACACTTAGAAGAAATAAATACAAATTTTGGCTCAAGTGTGTGAATATGTGTTTGGATGAGTAAACTTTGAAAGCTCTTTGAAATCAATGGATTTGGTTTGGTATATGTATTTGAAATCAATGGATTTGGTTTGGTATATGTAATAAATGCTCAGCCAACCACAAATTTGAAGTGAAAAACGAGTTTATATAGAGTTTGGAAAAAAACTAGCCGTTTATAGCCGTTAGGAGTTAATTTTCGAAGCTGTCTGCCGCGAACCGGAAGTCCGGATGGGGGAACCGGAATTCCGGTTGGAAGCAACCGGAATTCCGGTTGCCCATCCGGAATTCCGGATGGCAAACAGAGAGCAAAACTCAGATTATGCCGATTTTTCCGTTTTTCAATTCTTTATAACTTTTAGCTCATTTATCCGATTTCAAAAATTCCAATTGCGTTACGACCGTATCGGGATTTATTTTCTTAAAAATGAATTTAGGATATTTATTTCTCATTTTAAAAAATCACCATTTTTTAGTGCGTGAGTGAGCCAAATTCTATACTTATGACTTAAAGTATACTTGCAATCATTTTACAAGACTAAGAAATTAAGTTAAACCTTTATCTTGAGTTTCTTGAGTCTTGAAGTCCATTTTGGGTCATTTCTGGAAAACTTGGTAAAATGACCATTTTGCCCTTGGTCATAATTTTGACTTTGAAGTGCTAATTCACTTTAGTTTTTGCTACAAAATCAACAGATCATTAGTAACAAATAATAATCAAATATTTGTTAATCATCAAAACAAGGAGACTTAAGAGTTTGGGTCAACAATCTCCCCCTTTTTGATGATATCAAATATTTGATTATTTTACAAGGGAAAGAAGATATTTTTAAATATGAATATTAGATTAGCTCCCCTTAATGTGTGCAAGGATAAAAGAAATTTACCTTTTAGATTTACCTTGCATGATTTTGTAAACTCCCCCTCAATATATCACTTAAGTTCAAATAACATTGTTAGTCTTAGATATTGAGGTTTTGCCAAAACAGTTAAAAATAATCCTATCACTTCTCCCCCTTTTGATTCATAAAAAAGGATGGCAAAGGAATTCACAAAATAAATCATAAACAAACATGGATTAAATAGTTTAAACATTCATACATAAGGCATAAAGCCATGCAAATACACAAGTACACAAGAAAAAGTAAAAATGCATTTTAAAAGGCCAAAAAAAAACTGAAGTGGCTGCTGTCAGGCGCCAACCGGAATTCCGGTTGGTCTGTGCACAGCCAACCGGAATTCCGGTTGGTGCACCAGCCCAGCCCTCTTTTCAAAAACGTGCTTAAAAACTTCGTTTTTAACCCAATTGACCCCAAACTTTTTCTAACACCTAAAATATGAGAAAATGAACATGCTCAAACAAGAAAATCTGAAAAAAGTTGAAAAATGACGATTTACGGTAAGTTTTAAAAAGAAATTTAAGAAAGCCAAGAACTTACCAAAAACGAAATCTGTTCAACCAAATTGAAAAATTATTTTTCCAGAAGTTCAAGAATATTAAATATGAGGTGTGTGAAGTGACGGAATCGAAAAATATGGAAAATTGAGAATTTGGGGTAGATTTTTCGAAAAATGCCTTAAAAGGCCTTGAAAAGTAGAAATCTACCAAAAATGAGTTTTATGCATCCAAATCGAAAAATTCTTTTTGCAATAGTTTAAATGTGTTAAATTTGAGGTGCTAAAACTGACGGATTTGAAAAATGTTGAAAATTGAGTAAGTTTAGCGAAAAACACTCATTTAGGCAAAAACTAACAAATTTTCAATACTCAGCATACCTAAAAATTGTTCAAAGAGTAATTCAAGCATAGAAACCCTATAGGCATACTAGATAGACTTATTTAGACATGTTTAAACACATAAACACATATACTAAGCACATATGCAAAAATTCACATATTTACTCAATCAAAAATGAGTTCAAAGTTCACCAAAAATTCATACCATGACCTATAATTTGATTTTTCAAGGAGTACAAAGTCATATATCATTTAGTTAATTTATTTATGCATTTGAAACATGTAAATATCACATTGAGAGTACATATGCATAAATTTATAAGTAAAGAGAGATATGATACCAATGATTTAAAGTCGCTAGTGAACCTTATATTTCATTGAGGTTGGTCATTCCTAGCTCTCTTCTAATGAAACTAAATCTCTCATCACTAAGAGGCTTGGTGAATATGTCCGCTAATTGAAATTCGGTGCTTACAAAGTCTAGTATAATTTCACCTCTTTGGATATGGTCTCTAAGGAAATGGTGCCTTATATCAATATGCTTGGCTCTAGAATGCAAGATTGGATTCTTAGAGAGGTTAATGGCACTAGTATTGTCACACTTTATGGGTGTACATTCAAAATCAACATCAAAATCCTTAAGAGTTTGTTTCATCCAAAGTATTTGAGCACAACAACTACCGGCGGCTATGTATTCGGCTTTGGTTGTGGATAGGGCTACCGAGTTTTTTTTCTTGCTAAACCATGACACTAAAGAGTTTCCTAGAAAGTGACATGTTCCACTAGTACTTTTCCTATCCGACTTACAACCGGCAAAGTCCGCATCCGAGTAACTAATGATTTCAAAGTTTGAGTTCTTGGGATACCAAAGTCCTAGATTCATTGTGCCTATCAAGTATCTAAAGATTCTCTTAACGGCACTTAAGTGGGATTCCTTGGGACATGATTGGTACCTAGCACATAGACCAACACTAAACAAAATATCGGGTCTACTAGCGGTTAAATATAATAATGAACCAATCATACCTCGATACTTGGTGATGTCAACATCCTTACCACTTTCATCCTTGTCCATCTTTATGGAGGTGCTCATAGGGGTTTTCATGGACTTTGCATTGGCCAAGTCAAACTTTTGAAGTAGATCCTTGATGTACTTTGATTGACTTATGAATATTCCATTCTTTTGTTGCTTTATTTGAAGTCCAAGGAAAAAGTTGAGCTCTCCCATCATGCTCATCTCGAATTCACTATGCATACACTTTGAAAATTCTTCACAAAGAACATCATTAGTAGCACCAAAAATAATATCATCAACATATATTTGTACTATAATAATGTCTTTTGATTTTCTTTTAATAAAAAGTGTATTATCCGCTTTTCCCATTGAAAAACCATTTGAGATAAGAAAAGTGCTTAAACGATCATACCAAGCTCTAGGAGCTTGCTTTAAACCATATAATGCTTTCTTTAATTTATAAACATGGTTAGGGTGTTTGTGATCTTGAAAACCGGGGGGTTGAGAGACATAAACCTCTTCCATAATGTATCCATTTAAGAAAGCGCTTTTAACATCCATTTGATACAAGACAAAATTCTTGTGGCATGCAAAAGCTAATAACATTCTTATGGACTCAAGTCTTGCTACCGGGGCAAAAGTCTCCTCATAATCAATTCCTTCTTCTTGATTGTAACCTTGGGCCACTAATCTAGCCTTGTTACGCACAATGACCCCATGCTCATCTACCTTATTTCTATAGACCCATTTTGTTCCAATCACCGATTGGTGTGACGGTCTTGGAACTAACTCCCAAACATCATTTCTAATAAATTGATTTATTTCTTCTTGCATAGCTAGAAGCCAAGATTCATCGAACTCGGCCTCTTTAAAATTCTTTGGTTCAATTTGAGAAATAAAAGCAATGAAATTACACAAGTTTCTAAGGGAGCTTCTAGTTGTGACTCCTTGTGAAGGATCACCTAGAATTTGGTCTATAGGATGAGCACTTTTGAACTTCCACTCATGAGGGAGGTTAGAATCTATACCTTTGCTTTCATTTACCTTTTCCTCGGGTAGTTCCTCTTTGAGAGTTTGTGATGGAGCGTTAGATGATTCTCCAATGTCAAGCTTTTGAACCTCTTCTCCCAAACCTACAATATCATCATCTACACTTTTGCTTGTAGGAGGGTTAGACTCATCAAATGCAACATGAATAGATTCTTCAACAACATTAGTTCTTTTGTTATAAATTCTATAAGCTTTACTATGTGTTGAATAACCTATAAAAATTCCAACATCGGATTTTGCATCAAATTTTCCAAGGTTGTCCTTGGTGTTCAAAATATAGCATTTACATCCAAAAACTCTAAAATATCCAATGTTGGGTTTTCTCCCTTTCCAAAGCTCATAAGGGGTTTTATTCATGTTAGGTCTAATGAAAACACGGTTCAAAATATAACAAGAAGTATTAACGGCCTCGGCCCAAAAATATTTAGGTAATGAGATTTCATTGAGCATTGACCTAGCCATTTCTTGAATTGTTCTATTCTTCCTTTCGACAACTCCATTTTGTTGTGGAGTTCTTGGAGCCGAAAAGTTATGGTTAAAACCATGTTCATCACAAAACAATTCTAAAGCATCATTGTCAAACTCTCCACCATGATCACTCCTAATGGAGGTGATTGAATACCCTTTTTCATTTTGCACACTCTTACAAAATTTAACTAGATTTTCCAAAACATCATTTTTGAGTTTCAAAAATATAACCCATGTAAATCTAGAAAAATCATCAACAATCACAAATGCATAGTATTTACCACCTAGACTAGCAATTCTTGAAGGACCAAATAAATCAATATGAAGCAATTGCAAAGGTCTAGAGGTTGAAATCTCTTTCTTGGAATGAAAAGATGTTTTAATTTGTTTTCCAAATTGGCATGCATCACAAAGTTTATCTTTAACAAAAGGAATAGATGGCAAACCAACAACAAGATCTTTTCTAACCAACTTTGAAATAGAATCCATACTAGCATGTCCTAATCTTCTATGCCACAACCAAGAATTATCATTCATAACGGTTAAACATTTATTTTTTCTATCAAAGGAATCAACATCAATAACATAAACATTATCCTTCCTTTCTCCAACAAAAATAACTTCATTAGTTGAAGCATTTTCAATGGAGCATTTTGAGGATTCAAAAACAACACGAAAATCTTTATCACATAGTTGACTAATACTAAGTAAATTATGTTTAAGGTTATCAACAAGAAGCACATTTTTAATACATGGAGAGTATATGTTACCGATATCACCAATGCCCAAGATTTTTCCTTTTGAATTGTCTCCAAAAGTGACAAAGCCACTTTCCTTGCTCTTAAAACTCGAAAATCTTGATGGGTCACCGGTCATATGCTTGGAACAACCACTATCCAAGAACCACAAGCTTTTGCTCTTCCTTGTTGATTCCTACAAAAATAAAATTATTTGTTGGCCTTTGGTACCCAAACAACTTTGGGTCCTTTCTTGTTAGTTTTGGAACCCTTTGGTACCCATTTGGTCTTGCCTAGATATGCATATCTCTTTACATGACAATATGAAATAGTATGACCATCTTGGTTACAATATGTGCATGTAAAGTGTGGTAGGCTAGTTGGTTTTACAAAGAAATTTCTCAAAAATTTTTGTTTCCTACTAGGATCATATCCAATACCACTTTTTCCAAAACCACAAGATTGACTCCCTAGCATAAGTTCATAGCCTTCTTTACCTTTTGTAAAAGTATATATGTCATTCTTAAGGCTTTTTATGTTATCATGCAATTTTCCAATTTCTTTCTTATAGGAGGAGCAAGTAGTACATTGAGATTTAGTTAAGAGTTCTTTTTCATTTAATTTCAAAATCTCAATTTCTTTTAATAGCATGTTGGTCTTTTCTCTAAGAGTTTGGTTTTTAGCAAGCAATTTTTCAAAATCATTAAATAGATCCTTAAATGAACTAGACAACTCATCATATGGTATTTCTAAGTTATCATCATCATTTTCACTATCATAATTACTTTGGCTAGAAATGCTTACCCCATCATCAAGAGCCATCATGCACATGTTAGCTACTTCATTCTTCTCCTCATTGTCGGAGTCCTCCTCATCACTATTAAGCCAATCCGCCAACATTGCCCTTCCTTTGTATTTATTTTTCTTTCTCATTGGGCAATCCATCTTCATGTGACCGGGCTTCTTGCATTCGAAGCAAATTGGTGGATCATCTTTGCTCCTTCTTTCTTTTTCTTTTGAATCACTTCCTCTTTGTGGCTTTTTCCCAAAGTTCTTCTTGAATTTCATTGACTTTTTGTACTTCTTTGTGAAGAGTGCCAAGTCCTCCATGTCACTACACATGCTATCCTCATCGTCCTCACTAATGGCACGGGAGGAGGAAGACTTGAATGCAATAGTCTTATTTTTCTTCTCAACTTCCTCTTCATCTTGTGCACTCATGAAAATTTCATGGTTCATGAGTGAGCCAATTAGTTCTTCCAAAGGAAGTGTTGAGAGATCCTTGGCTTCTTGAATGGCAATCACTTTGCCTTGATAGGCTTTGGTGAGACTTCTCAAAATCTTGGTCACCATCTCCTTTTGTGAAAGTACCTTGCCAAGAGAATTCAAACCATTAGTGATAGTAGTGAAACGAGTATACATGTTAGCAATAGTTTCATCCGCTTTCATCTTAAAGTTCTCATATTGAGTAGAATAAATTTGAATTTTAGTTTCCTTCATAGCATTTGTTCCTTGATGAGTGACTTCAAGCATTTTCCACATATCATAAGCGGTAGAGGCTTGTTCAATATTTTTGAACACATCTCTATCCAATCCACATATAAGTGCATATTTAGCTTTAGCATTCTTAGAAAGCATTTTCTTTTCTTCTTCGTCATATGCCTCATATGTCTTAATAACTTCTTTATCATTAATGACATGTTTAGGAATGTAAGGACCATTAGACACTATATGCCACAAATCATAATCGATAGATTGAAGATATGTTTCCATCCTAATTTTCCAATAGGGAAAGTCTACTCCATTAAAGAATGGTGCTCTAGTTGTGCTTAGACCTTCTAGCATGTTATTTTGTGAATTACTTGGAAATGCCATGCTCTAGATTGTAAAATCTAATCAAATAAATGAGCCCTTGCTCTGATACCAATTGTTAACCCAAGATATGTTTCCAAGAGGGGGGGTGAATTGGAAATTTAAACTAATTTCGGAAATTTAAAACTTAATATGCCAAATTATGCAATAAATCAAATTTATCAAGTAAAAGCAAATAATATGGCAATCAAATAAATGAGCAAATAATCAAACTTGTAATATAAAGAGTTTAAGGTTAAGAAATTGCAAACTCTCGAATTTTACAAGGTTCGGTAGAACTAAGCCACCTACGTCCTTGGTCTTCAAAGCTAAGGACCTAGCTTTGAGTTCAACTATCGAGCCAAGTTAGCGGGCTTGACTAACCCTTACAACCAGGAATTTTTCACCAAGGTATTTCCAAACCTCTTACAATAGTTTTCCACCACCAAGGACTATCAACCTCTTTTTCGGATTGTTGAAGTGCCAATCTCACTCTAACCGGGTTGTTTACAAAAGCGGTGCCAACCTCACCTCAATCTCAATATGGGAATGTGTTTGATATTACAAGCAAAAATCACTCTAGAAGTATGATAATACAATGAGAAACCTTGAGTGATTAGCAAGCACACTTAGAAGAAATAAATACAAATTTTGACTCAAGTGTGTGAATATGTGTTTGGATGAGTAAACTTTGAAAGCTCTTTGAAATCAATGGATTTGGTTTGGTATATGTAATAAATGCTCAGCCAACCACAAATTTGAAGTGAAAAACGAGTTTATATAGAGTTTGGGAAAAAACTAGCCGTTTATAGCCGTTAGGAGTTAATTTTCGAAGCTGTCTGCCGCGAACCGGAAGTCCGGATGGGGGAACCGGAATTCCGGTTGGAAGCAACCGGAATTCCGGTTGCCCATCCGGAATTCCGGATGGCAAACAGAGAGCAAAACTCAGATTATGCCGATTTTTCTGTTTTTCAATTCTTTATAACTTTTAGCTCATTTATCCGATTTCAAAAATTCCAATTGCGTTACGACCGTATCGGGATGTATTTTCTTAAAAATGAATTTAGGATATTTATTTCTCATTTTAAAAAATCACCATTTTTTAGTGCATGAGTGAGCCAAATTCTATACTTATGACTTAAAGTATACTTGCAATCATTTTACAAGACTAAGAAATTAAGTTAAACCTTTATCTTGAGTTTCTTGAGTCTTGAAGTCCATTTTGGGTCATTTCTGGAAAACTTGGTAAAATGACCATTTTGCCCTTGGTCATAATTTTGACTTTGAAGTGCTAATTCACTTTAGTTTTTGCTACAAAATCAACAGATCATTAGTAACAAATAATAATCAAATATTTGTTAATCATCAAAACAAGGAGACTTAAGAGTTTGGGTCAACAAAGGAGTTCTCAGAGGAACTAGGGGGTTTACCCTACTTTTGCCGCTTAGGTCGGCGGGGTTGTAAATTTTAAACAGTAGTGACCATTTTGTGTTGAGAACGACTTGTAAACGTTTTGTTTAGCTCTGCAGAGCAGTTCGTAATGAAAGCTTCCATTTCCTTTTTATCGGTTTTACACCTTAACCTATTAATTACACTTAGAGCACGTTTTTTACCAAAGGACTCGGGTAACGAGTCAAATTTTCGGTCCACCGTTCGCCGTAACTATTCTGGGGCAGCCAGGGCGTTACACTGCTCGGGCCTTTGCGGACTCGAAGGCTGGATTGGTGGGCTGGGATTAGGACCCCTCTGGGGTGGCCCATTGATAGGTTGGTCAGGCTGCGAAACAGGTGCGACCTGATTCCTTGCCAGTTGCAAGGCCGCCTCAAGGGCTGCCGTGGCTTCGCTCTGGCGGCGGTCCATCTCCGCCTGCCTTTCGCTTAATTCCGCGCGCTGCCGTTCAATCTCCTGCTGCTGCTGCACCACAACTTCGGCAACAGTCTCTTGACTGGCTTTCAGACTAGCCAGCTCCTCCTGCAACGCCCCCAGGGTACTCTTCAGCGTTGCATCATCCATCTCTTCCTCCTCAAATTCCAGATGTGGCTCATCCTCCGCCATGCTCGCAGGGGGAGGAGGAGGTTGGTTTGATGGCGCAGCAGCGGCCGCCTGTCCAGCTTTCCTTCCAGTTTTCGCCATTGATTTTCTCAACAATGATAAATCAAGCTCTCAACGAAAGCACCAGAATGTTGACCCAGATTTTGGTCAACTGACACGGAGTTGGAATATGCTTGATGTGAATGAATATGTTAAGAAGAATAAAATGACAAAAAGTAATAAGAACACGATATTTTATAATGGTTCGGCCTCAGGATTTGGTAATGACCTACGTCCACTTAGACTGTTATTGATATAAGAATCAAATGAGTGATCAAAGAACAAGGGTTCAATGAGTTTCACTAACCTCTGAAGAACAATACAATATTTCAAGGAGAATTACTCTAATCTTCAATAATTCCAAAGCCCAAAAGTCCCTTCCTTGAGCTCTCCTTTTCTATTTATAGGCTCAAGGGGGATTACATAAGATCGTTACAGATATTCTCTCCTGAATAATCGGATACTCAGGAGATTGTGTGAGTTAAATTCGGGATTTACAAAGATCTTCACAGTAGTGTTACATTACATGCGAAACCATCGACCAGACTGGTCGCAGGTAAGACTGGGCTTCTAATACGTCTTCTGGTCGATGCACTAGCAGAGTTCCTCCAGATGTCAGCCACGTGTCCAGGGATCAGTTGCCACGTCATCAATGCCAATTTTTTGGATAACAATAAGGTAGTGAGATTATTTGTTATAAATAAACTCACAATAACTTATTAGAGCTTGAGTTCATGGATCTATGGTCCTCATGTCATCTCTTATCAAAATGAACCTAGTTGTCTTGAATAATTAATAGAATTATTAATTATAAAAATATCATATTGACTAGGTCAATGAAAATAAATAATGTTAAATTATTTATTGATATTTTGTGAGAAAGAAATAGAAGAAACATTGAGGATTTTATTGCAAAATCTCAAAAATATAGTATTATAGCCAATTGAGACAATTTTGTTAATATTGATAAATTTGTATTTTGTTTGAATGGAAAATATATCTTCATTAACCAACCAAGTCGTTCAGCAATACAGCCTAAAACATAGAGGCAGCATTACTCTCTCTGATATTAATATTAATAAAATGAATTAAATAAAGGTCAAATTATAATTGGTTAATTTTGACAAGTATTTAATTAATTATAATAATTAAATAATTATAATAAAATTGGAAACTAAATCTTATTTTATGTCCTAGCTAATTGTCTATATATACTAGTGTTAGAGAATCCATTAGGTCAAAGAATTTGATAAGATAAAAATTCACTCTTAATATTTTATACCTAGCCGCTCACTCTCTCTTAATTTTCTCTCTAGAACTTATCTTCTCATGTGTTGGAACTTCCTTACACAAACTCTAGGTTGATTTAGAGTAGGACTTGGAAGACTTTGGTATTGTTCAAAGCGGTTTGGATTCCTTGCAATACCTAGTATTTAACAAGGACAAAATGTTAGAGAATCCAAATGGTGTAGTCTTATTCCGTTGCATATTCGTAAGTGCTCTGATCTCTATTGTGTTATTTAAGAATATATGTATTAAAATCACATCTATGCATATATTTATATTTTCTATTGTATGTTATTTTGTGCAATAGAGAGCATGTATATAGACTTATATAAATAAGATCCTACAACTCACTTGAGAACCAGGTTGCTAGTTTATATACATGTATGCGATTTTGTTAACATGTTAGATAGATTAATTGGATGCTAATTTAATTTGTTTGCATGTTTAAGTTTTATATATGAATGATGCTAAAAGAATATTGTTCAAGATTTTTGTATATTTATGATTGTTTATGTGTGTTTTATTTTGTAATTTTCATATTAAAGTTTTAAATGATAATTAGAATTTTGTAATTTTCATATTAAAGTTTGAACAAATATGATAAAAAGATATTTCAAAAATAAAAAATAAAAAAAAGTTCATCAATTCCTACATAAACTGTATAAATTAAACTACATAGATTTAACATAAATTTTCAAAATTTTGAAAGTGATTGAGAACACCACTTACTTTCAAATTATTCTTCAAAAATTTGTCATGATGTTCAACGAAAATTTATTAAAAAAAAAAAAGTTTTTGTAAACCTGCATCAAAGCATTTCCATTGACAAAATGTCAATTCATTCAAGAGCATTAAACAATGCTTGTTATGAGGAATTTCAAGATTGATATTACTATATAGTAGAGACAATGTTTTCTTTTATGAATATTTTGATGAATTAATTATTACAAAATTGAATGAAAGATCAATGGATTAATGTTTGTTTACTTGTCTACATGTATTTTTGGGTAGGGTGGTAGTTTTTTGGTACATTGTATTTTTGTAAAGTATAACTTTATTACCTTCTCATACGAATAATTATTACCTAGTACTATATAATTGTTAATTCTATATAATTGTTAATTGAATTAAAAAATGTATCTTTTGAACGAATTTGGTCAACATTTTTTCATAATGACGAGATTACCCGCACTGAATTAAGTTATTTCAATATTTTTTAAAGTTATAAAAGTATTTAACAAGTATTTAAATTAAAACAAAATAAATCAATAGAAAAACATTCTCTCTCTCTCTCTCTTCTTTTCACCTAGATTTAGTATCTCATATATGGTAGACATGGAGGATTCAACTACAGGTTTAGATTTGAACGACGGAGGCAGAACTGGACAACAACTTGAACGGCGAACTTAGAGGCGAATGTGGATGACAACTTCAAAAATGGACGATGGTTGGGTTTTAGGTGCACGACTTCAGATCACAACGATCTTTGCAGTGGAGGATTAAGCTCGACGCACACAGTGGCTGAACGAGTATGAAGGCTGAAGTTGACCATTGAGTATATTTTGGTTAGGCTTCATCTGAGCAGATCTAGAGGTGGGTGGAACATTGGGATGCAAAGAGATTCGAACAAGCTTCTGGGTTTTGTTCACACTTTGGTATAGATCTGGCTTTGTTTAGGGAGGCGCACGAGCTTCGGCAGCAACTATGCACGAGCTTCGGCCATTGGCGTGCTTGGTGTGTTTGAACGAAGGTTTCAGCCATGGAGGTACATGTTTGAGAAAGCACACCATTTGTTCGATAAAACGATTGAGATAAGCTTCAAACCAGATTTAAGAAAAGGAACACATCTGGGTTCATGTTTGTGTTGGAGGAGGACAGCTTGCTAGTTGATTTTTGGGTTCATCAGAGAATCTCTGTTGAGTTCATAATATTTTTTTATGGGTTTGCTCTAGGTTTGAATTGAATTTTTCATAATATTTTGTTGGGTTTGAATTATTTCTAAGTCAATTTAGTTTAAGTTTATTTTGAATTGAATCTGGGTTAATTTATGATTTTTGGTTTGAACTTAATTTGATTTTTCTATGTATTCTCACTTGATTTTGAGCTTAAGATTAATTTGTTTTGTATATGTTATATTATTTTATAATATAATGTTTTAGATTAAATAAATGTTACAAAGAGTATGACATATTGTAACATATAAAATAGAGTAATAATATTTAGATATATATGAATATCCAAATATGTAACATATTTGGTGTTATAAATTCAGTTACAAATTTGTAACTTCCAAATATTTCCATTTATTGTGTAGATATATTGTTACACAATTTTGAGTTGAATTTCTTAAAACCATAAGTGAAATAACTGTTAGAGATATGATTTTAACCCCAGTAATGTATTTGGAGTTACAAAATCAATTGGGAGTAGATTGGAACCATTTGGAAAACACAACACAAAAAAGTGTGCTAAAATTGGCCAGTGGCCGCGACCTGGGGCACAGAGACCAATGGCTGCGGGCACTGATTATCCTGGTCGCAGCCAGTGTGGTTGACTGACCAAAATTTTTAGTTTTTCCAACTTTTATGAACGGCTCCAAAAACACAAATAACTCTCAATCTCCTTTCTACTTCAATAAACATTCAATTAATCATTGGTATCAGCCATAGGGGTTGGCAGAATTTAAAATTCAAAATGGTGTCTCTAAACTCTATAAATAGGAGCTTATTGCTCACTTGTAAGACACAATTTTTCTATCCATTAGAGCACTTGGCTAGAAAACACCTAGAGACTTGATAATTCCATAAATATATTTCCAAAATAGAGAGACATCTTAGTGCTTGAGTTAGGGGGAAATAAGTATTTGGATAAATGTTACACTCTTCACTTTGGTTGTGTGAGTGGGAGCTATTTATTTATTGTTATTGTTATTTCCTTTTATTCTATTATTTTTCATCTTCTTTTATATTTACTTGTATTGTTTGTTTACAGTTGTAATCATTTCATTTCTTTTGTTACAAACACTATTTCTTTATTTGTATCTTTTGTTTAAAGTTGTAATTTTCTATTCTCTTCTTCTACTTCTTCTTACTCTGTTTGTATTTTTCAATCATAGAGTTGTAACATTATTTAATGAACCTTATTTATTTGTATATTTTGCTCAGAGTTGTAAGATCTTTTTACCATTTCTATTAAGGCAATAAATATTTTCATAACAATATATATTTGAAACTAAATTTTGAGATTCATAATATTGATGATGATGACGAGTTTTAATTTTTCATATTGATTTCTTGGGTTTGAGTGTGTAGAGGGACGGGAAAAAGGAAGAAAAAGAGAAAAAAAATTATTAATTTATTTTGTTTTAATTAAAAGCTTTTTAATTATTTTATAATTAAAAGAAAAAAATAACTTAATTCATTAAAATTGGGGGCATTCTGATTATTATGAAAAATTTGTTGACCAAATTCAATCAAAAGGTACATTTTTTTAACTGAATTTATAATTACAGAAATCAGTTAATAATTATTCATATTAGATGGTGCTATGATATTTTGTAAAAATACAAAATACTAAAAGGTTAAATTCTCTTAATTTTTTTAATAGCCTTGACTACGAAGTGATTGTGTAGTGATTTCAAAACATGAAAATTTGGCAAATTTTAATTTCTTTATGACTTTTTTTTATTTAACATATATAAATATTTGTAAGGATAAATTTATTAATTCTGAATTAACTTTTTGCTAAAGTCCTCACTACTACAGTTTTTGGCTTCGTCACTGGTTACACTTTGTACGGGACAAATAAAGGAAGTTCAAATTCATTTTGCTCCAACACAAGAGCATAGAGTAGATCAATTCGCCAAATCGGTCTTCCCAGCTTAGTTTCTTCGACTAAGGTCTAAACTGCAAGTGACAAAATCCTCTTTTTGTTCGAGGGGGTATCTAAGACTATAGACTCAACATAATCTGAAGATCACAATGCATTTTTATATATATATATATATATATATATATATAAACGCTTGTATGGAATGTTAATAGCTTTTAGTTGGTGATTTTCTATTATTTGGTTAAGATAATTGTATTAGTTGTTAGCTGAAACATTTTCGCTCTCCGTTATCTTCTATTCTTCTCCTTGCTCCTAATGTTCTAGTTTCCTTTAAACTATTTAGAGAGTGAAAATTTTGAACAATTATATAAATAAAGTTCATTGGTCAAATATTTTGTTTTTTTAAATTATATTGCACTCTAGCTTAGTTTTAATAATTTTTTGCAAAATAGTCTCTAACAATTCACACAGTCGATCGAAAAATTTAGACAATTAGTCAAATTTTTAAATCGGTATCATTTTGTAAAAAGTTATCAAAACTATACCAAGATATAAACTTACTTAAAAAAATAGTCCATTCTGGCCAATTACTCACATATATTTTAAATGAAAATATGTTGCAGCATCTAGTATTTGCTAAGGGAAATTTCATATTTTATGCTTAATATTTGGTGGTAATTAAAATATATGCTAAGCATATTAAATATTTCAAAATAATGCAACTTTTTGGCACTCCACCAAAAATACTCCTATCTCTTCCCTCTTCTCTCTTCTCACTTCTCTCTTCGCTCTCTCTTTCTTTCGATTCACTCTTTCTCACGTCACGACACCACCAACACCGCCACCACACTAAATACTGCACTTCGAACAGATTTGGGCATGGTTTTTGAGTTTTTTTTTTTTGCGATTTTTTTTCATATCTAAAACTTTGTAATCTGCAAAAAAATCAACATTGCTCAATGGTGGTTTGATGGTACTCGATGCCAACTCGATGGGGCCTTCAAAATCAATATTTTCATGGAATAAAATGATTTTGCTCGATGGTGGTTCAATGATGGTTCGATGGTGCTCGATGCCAGCTCAATGGACTCGATGTGATTCTTGCAAGAGACATAATTTTTTACCCGAGTGTCCATTTGAGGTTTTTTTTTATTTTGGGTATTTTTCAAGATGTACACGTTTAACATGCTCATATTCACATTTGTGAAGTTTAAAACTTAAAAACATACTAAAACATGTCCTAAACATGAGGTATGTTTGGATTTTTGTATTTTTTTTTTCAAGTGTTACAGTTCACAAATGTGCATATGAGCATGTCAAACGTGTAGATCTTGAAAAATACCCAAAATTAAAAAAAAAATCACCTCAAACGGACACCCGAGTAAAAAATTATGTATTTTGCAAGAATTGCATCAAGTCCATAAAGCTGGCATCACTACTACAAAAATAGGCTTTAACTTCAGTTTTATACATAGAATTGTTGAGAAATACATAAAAAGTGAAGTTAAAGATTTTAACGGACTTTTAACTTCGCTTTTTGGTTTGGCACTCAAATGAATTAATCTATTACTTTGGTTTTATTGAAGATAAGTAGAACAAAGCTTTTAACTCCGGTTTTTTGTAAAAACCGAAGTTAAAAGGTACTATTTAACTTTAGTCTTTAAACGAAGTTAAAGGTCTTTAAAATATTTTTCCACCTACACGTCTCCTCATTCTGTAACGAAGTTAAAGGTCTTTTGCTAATAACTGAAGTTAAACGAAGTTATTTTTCATAATAACCGAAGTTAAAGGTCTTTAAAATATTTTTCCACCTACACGTCTCCTCATTCTGTAACGAAAACAAACCCGAAAACCACATTACCATCGTGAGAGAGAAAAGGGTTTCATCTATTTTCCATCATTTTTCTTGTTTTCTCCCAATTTCTTCCATCATTTTTGCTAAAAATACTCATCTTGATCATTGAAAACGGATTATATTTAGTTTTGAGTGGAAAAAGTTGTTCATTTTATAATGGGTATGGGTGGTGGTTGAAAATACTCATTGTTTTGGGTTTATGAATGAATTTTCAACATCCAAACACATTTTTGAGCTTTGAAATAAGTATGGATCGTTAAATATTTGTTCGTATGATTTTTTATATTTTTTTTGCTTATTATTTTGAATTTATTATATTTTTGATAATATATTGATAATGTGTAAGCTCTTAAGATTGATAATCTTGATTTGGAGTTGCATTTGACTATTTAAAAATGTATGAATCTTCCAACTATGTGTTTATGATAATTTTCTTTATTAATCTGAATTTAATATTATTATATTAATAAATTGATAATTTTTTGTTATTTTATAAAATATTATTATTTATAATAATTATTTGGTGTATTAATCAAGTTAATATTTTGTTGTTGAAAAAAAAATTAATACGTTGTTGTTATAAAAAAAATCAAGTTAATATTTTCTTCAAAGAGTCATTTGTATAAATATGTTTTAATGTTTAGTTTGTATTAAATATTAAGTATGTTTGGTACTAGTTGTATATAAACTCAATAATTTAATACTTTATTTTTGTTTAAACTTTTTAGGACGATTATTGTTTTGGCGGTATTTTGATTTATTACTATTGCACATATGTATAGAATTATAGTTAATTTATATTGAATTTATTGGAAATTAAATTTGAAAACTAGTGAAGTAGGTTTTGGAAAATTTGTGTGTTGCGGTGGTATAATGATGGAATTGTGCATGTTGATTGTTGCTTTTTTTTTGTATTGAATTAATAGGTACTTATGAAATTGGGATAAGTCATAGAAACAGAGGAAACTCTGCCCAATTTTTTAGGATTTATTAATTGAACATGTTTTTAAATATGTAGTAATTATTTATAGAGCTGTAATCTAAACTTTTTAGGTGTGGCGGTAGGTTTTGAATAGGCTAACGAGAATTTGTGTGCTGCAGTGATTACCATAAGTCCTTAGTTTAAAGTAACTTTATCATGCCTCTTGACTAGATAATGTTACTTTGAAATATAGGGAAAATTCTGCTAAATTTTTAATAAAATATTTAATACATAAGAAATTTCAATATTTCAAATAATTAGTTAGGTAAACTTCACATGCTTAGTTGTATAAACACTTTAGATGTTTATATAGTACTTAGCTTTTATTTCTGTATGAATGTATATATATATATATGTACATTAAGTCTATATAGTTTGTGAATTTAATTTATTTTAAGTTTATTGGAATGTTCAAATATATTTATTAATATTAAAATAATTATAAATTAGAATTATAAAAATATTTTATAAAAAACCAAAATAATAATAAAAATATTTTTTTAGAAAAAAATACATTAACTTCAGTTATTATATAATAACTTAAGTTAAAGAGTACCAGGTACCATTTAACTTTGGTTATTATGTAAAAACGGAAGTTAAAAGGCTTTAACTTCGATTTTTACATAATAACCGAAGTTAAAGAGTACCATTTAACTTCGATTTTTACATAATAACTTAAGTTAAATGGTACCCTTTAACTTCAGTTTTTAAATCCTTTTAACTTTGCTCGAATTAACTTCGGTTAATATCTCCGCAAAATCCGAAGAATAACAAGCGAAAAAACCGAAGTTAAAGCCTATTTTTGTAATTGTGCATCGAGCACCATCGAACTATCATTGAACCACTATCAAACAAAGTGGTTTTTTTAATGAAAAACTTGATTTTGAAGGCACTATCGAACTGGCATCGAGCACCATCGAACTACCATCGAGTAATGTCAATTTTTCTGCAGATTTCAGAATTTTAGTTATGAAAAAAAATCACAAAAAAACTCAAAAATCATGTCCAAATCTGTTTGAAATGCAGTATTTAGTGTAGTGGTGGTGTTGGTGGTGTCGTGAGGTAAGAGAGAGTGAACCGAAAAAGAGAAAGAGAGAAGTGAGAAGAGAAAAGAGGACAAAAATAGATGTATTTTTGGTAAAGTACTAAACAATTGCATTATTTTAAAATACTTAATATGTCTAGCATTTTTTTTAATTAGCACCTAATATGGTGCATAGAAACTGAAATTTTCCTTTGCCAAAGGATACTTAGAGACCAAGGAGTGGGCAACGTTATAGATATTTGAAATCAGAAAGAATTACATCATCTTGACATCACTAAGAAATAAGCGAAGAAAAAAAAAACCCATCGAATTCAAAGCTGGGGAGGGGCTGAAGAGTGAACATAATGTTAGATTTCTTTTCAATCAAGCCGCTTTAAAAAAATTAGGTTGGAATTTTTTTGAAATAACCAAAGCTTATATTATATCTATAATTCAGAAATTTGGAGATGTGTAAAACATTTAAAATATGTATAACATTAATGGTAAACAAAAATGTTGCTGTAAGCAGATATTTCGGCAAAAATCGATAATGTTGAGAAAATCTCTAAAAAAATTTATAATGAAACTTTATAACAATATACTTTAATAATTCTTCAAAACCACTAATTAGGACTATATTAAGACATCAATAATAACAAGTCCAATAATTGTGTACTTTTAACATTTTCCGGAAATTTCGATATTCGTGATATAATTATGTGTCAACATGCACACATTTGTGGAAAGGAAATGTATAATTCGTATTTTTTTCTATATACTATTCATCTCCAAAATTCAAAACGTAGACAAAAATAGTGTGGGAAAGTATCTTGGTCCTTCTTTTTAATTCGTTGATGAAAATTCCCTAATAATAATAATAATTATGAGTCTAAAAGTCTTTGAATAAGGGTTCATATATGCCGTTACAAATGCCATAAAGTTTCCCATTTTTTCTTACAACCAGCAATATATGTTCTCAGCTCATCATGATACAATGACTATTAGCATAAATGGAGTCTTTTCAATTATTGTATCCACAAATACAATTTAGTTTCACATTTATTAATTTATCTTCTACACGCCGATTTATGTTTCTTTTCAAGTCATGCTTCCCCACCTAAACATTTCTTTCCTTTTCTTGTTAGAACTTAGACTACTTGTTTAGTTTATATATAGATTGATTATAACCTCGATAAATTAATATTTAATTAATTAATAATCTCAATTAAATTATATTTTTGTTTTGTCTCAATTCGAGACCGATATGATAAATTAATAATTTATTAAATTTATAAGATAATAATTTACTCATAAAAACATACAAATCTTGCTTGATATATATATATATATATAATAAGTAGAAATATCACATTCGATTAATTTTAAAATTGTAAACATTATTTATAATTTTAATAAAAATGAGTTGAATATTTTTTTTAAATATATATATATATAATAGAATGAATTGTAGTTCTGTAATATATATAAATATTTATATCTATAATCTCTACATATATGCATATAAGCATAACGTTGACATATATATATATATATTTACATGGTTACATGATATATATAAAAAATACAATAATATTTAAAAAGAAAATAATAAAAAAATAAAAAAAGTCATAATATAGACAATAATATACATGTATAAACTATTTTTAGTTTCTAATGTATCTCACAATATCTTTTGGTGAATTTGATGAGAAAATAGGAAGCTCCAAGCACTTGATAAAAAACAAACTATCACACAAATTTATAAGATAAAAAAAATGATATGTACGTATTTATTATTTTTAAATAAATATAATTTAATTATTTAAATTATCATAAAATATCTTTAAAATATTCTATTTTAATTAATTAATTAATTTATTTTTGTTTAAGTTTATGTTTGTTCTTGTTTTTTAATTTGACTGTAAAAACAAAAGATTATATATTATACATTAATATAATATTATGTTTAAGTTTAATTGAATTTTATTTAAGTTATTAAATATATAGTTTTATTACTTTCAAATAACTATCATTATAAAATACCTCAAAATATCCTATTTTAATTTGTCTAATTATTTATTTATTTTATTTAAATTTAAGTCGTGTTTACAATCTACTGTTAAATATAATAATATTATATTAAATATAAGAATGTTGTGTTAAAGTTAACGGAAAAAAAATTGTTAAAATTAAAAAATTTCATTATCTATACGCTTTTTATATAAAAGAGATATATAAAAATTAATAATCTCACTATTCGTTGAAATAGTTTTACTTTTTTACAAATATAGATAGATTCTTGATTTTCTTTTTTGAGAAATTGATTTCTATTTATTATTGATTAGTGAATTGATACACTGAATATATTGCATATACGTTCATAAATTTGATATGTTACTGTTTGATTTAGTATAATTTAAGTGCGTTCATCAATGTTTTGACATGTGCATACATGCACTCAATGCATTTTCATAATTATTATCTTGATAAATTAAAATTTTATTAACAAACATATAATTTATCAATAAAATAATATTTCGATTAAATAATAAATTTTTAAGGTCTGGACGTTACTAATGTTGGAAAAACACTCAGATTGTACAGTAAATTAGCATGGTGGTCCAGTTTATAAACAATAAAAAAAAAAATCATATTTCACTTATAAATAGTTTATATGTTCACGAAAACATCCACACATGAACTATTAATATGTAATATCATTATTCATGCAACATATATAATTATGCACATACTTATATATATCATATGCACATTTATACAAATATTCAAGAATATAAATATTTAGCTCTTGAAGACTATCAAGTGTACTTAAGTCTTTTCGTATTAATATATATATCGATATTTCTATCCAATACTTTGAGTACTCAAACCATGATCTTCCAGAGTGTTCTCTACACCTCAAGATGTATGTGGCATATAGAGAACATGAGTTTGCAATTTAGAAACCACAAGTTTATCTCAACAAATGAGAACTTGGATTATGGCAAGAGAAATGTTAGAATAATATAAGAAGATGACAATTTCTTGTCCGACAAATTTTGAAACTTTTGTTGAATTACCACTCCCTTTTTTCTTTTTTTCACATAACAATATATATATATTATAGATTACATATTACATTATTATTCATAATAATAATAGTGATATAACAATATAATCATAATGATGATAAGAATTGATTTAAGTAATATCTAACTTACCAAATTTGAAAAAATCTATTTTCAAATTATTAATTAAATAAATAAATAAAATAAAAAACAATAGTGATACTTTATGAATACTCTCTTACATGCATGGCACAGTCCCTAGACTTTATCATGCGTGTAGCAGTATTCCCTCTCAAGAAATTTTGCATTTTTTATTTATTTATTTAAGGCTATTTAGGATTTTTACCCCCCGAACTATTACCACTACTGTATCGTGCCCCCTAATTTTTTCAGGTCGTTAAAAATTCCCCCCGAAATATTCACAGTAATGTAAAGAAAGACTTCCGTTAACTTTCAACACATGTGGCTAACAGAAGGCTGACATGACTCTTTACATACTGATGTCTCTTGGCCATGTCAGCACCATGTGTGTAAATTTAAATTAAAAAATATATAATCATATTAAAAATTAATGAATTAAACACTAAAAAATAGAATTAATAAATTAAACCATTTTTTATACATTAAAAAAAAATAAAAACCATATTTAAAACACAATAAAATTACACACATGGCGCTGACATGGCCAAGACACATCAGCAAGTAAAGAGCCATGTTAGCATTCTGTTAGCCACATGTGTTGAAAGTTAACGGAAGTCCTTCTTTACATTACTGTGAATATTTCGGGGTGAATTTTTAACGGCCTGAAAAAATTAGGGGGCACGATACGGTAGTGGTAATAGTTCGAGGGGTAAAAATCCTAAATAGCCTTTATTTAATTAAAAGTTATCATTCCCACAAAATATGGTATCATCTTTTTAAGAAAAAGATCACAACCATATTTCAATATTTAAATTTTAAATTCAAAATTCAAATTGATGATCATCATTATTTTAAAATTTAGTAAATCAAAAACTATTTTGACTTACCAATTATATTACCAAATTTGAAAAAATATATTTTCAAATTATTAATTAATTAAATAAATAAAATAAAAAACAATAGTGATACTTTATGAATACTCTCTTACATGCATGGCACAGTCCCTAGACTTTATCATGCGTGTAGCAGTATTCCCTCTCAAGGAATTTTGCATTTTTATTTTATTTATTTAATTAAAAGTTATTATTCCCACAAAATATGGTATCATCTTTTTAAGGAAAAGATCACAACCATATTTCAATATTTAAATTTTAAATTCAAAATTCAAATTAATGATCATCATTATTTTAAAATTTAGTAAATCAAAAACTATTTTGACTTACCAATTATATTTTCCCTCACTCAAATGAAATAATTAATTTCAAAAAATTAATTAATTTATTTATATATATTTCGAAATTCTATATTTAAATAAATAAATATATTTTTTGAAAATTTAATAATTAATTCCAAATTAATTATTTAACCTCAATTATTATATAATTGTATATTTGACCCGAAGAACAAAATTCTTTTCAAAATTCCAAATTACAGTTTTACCCGTATATCAACTCTTGTCTTGATATAGTGTTGATAGATCCACCCTGAGGACCTATAAACCTATAATATCAAGCTCTAATAAATATTAGATTATTAATCAAAGCTCTTTTATTTAATAATCATATTTATTAATCTCATGATTACTCTACTATAAATATGAGATTGAACTCTTGATAATTATAAATATATATTTACAAAGTCTTTTACTAAAGAATAAAGTGTCCATTGATATAATCATTACATACAATATTAATCCTCTATTAATGATTCATAATTAAAAGGGAATAAAATTATTGTTTTACATTTTAACTGTATCTTATTCCTAGTGTACCGTCGATTTTAC
Source organism: Humulus lupulus (assembly GCF_963169125.1). Classification (NCBI taxonomy): domain Eukaryota; kingdom Viridiplantae; phylum Streptophyta; class Magnoliopsida; order Rosales; family Cannabaceae; genus Humulus; species Humulus lupulus. The sequence continues at coordinate 38,947,860 of NC_084796.1, forward strand.
TAGTGAAGGTTGTATCACAACAAGTTTGCGACGTGAGCGTTCATAACCTTTTCAGTTCCAAAAGTCAACCCAATAGGGAACCATTATTAAATCTATAAGAAGGTATGGATTCTATATCTGTTAAACTATGCCCCCAGCCATATGTATCATTGAGTCCCCAAAATAATTGTTCTTAGCCTAATCATTCTGACAAACCTTAATGCGTGAATCAACAGATAAATTGACATATATAGGAGTTCATAGTAACCTCAGGATTAAGATCATCGTGTATATAATCATCATTTGATGTGTTTTATTAATACTATGAAACGGTCCTTAAACAAGTATTAACAAATCACATCTGATCCAGTTTTATATATCACTATTTATAAAGTACCTTAACTAAAGTGTCCTACTACACTAGTAACCCGAATCTAGGTCACTTGTATTCATAATACTAGCGAATCGTACTAGCAATAATTACTCTAAAGATCCCATAACTTTATTTTACTGCGGATTGTTTCAAGTTTATTATCTTAATCTCAATCATTTCATACCAAGATGAGATTAAGACCATATAGATAAACATTGGAATTTTATGATATTTACTTAATAATATCAACATAATATCGGATATAGTTTATATGTATATATAATAATTCAATTCAACTATTTATTTCATTTAAAACATCTGTCAACTACAATTGTTGTAAGGGCACTATTCCCAACAATCTCTCACTTGCCCTAAAGCAAATTGAGGCATCTCTCTCAATGTGTCAATCACATTATCCTAAACGAATTTGTCTAACAAAGTCTTTATAAATAGTTTTGTAAGAAATTGTTTTGAAGCTATCTTCAAGATCATTACATCAATTATGTAAAATTGTCCTGAATTAAATGATACTTCATTTCATGTTATTTTTCCTCTCATGATTTCTAGTTCTTCTAGAATAGTTATATCTCCATTGCTTTTGCAATGAGATACTAGTAGGTTATTCAAGTTTGAAACCCTTTTCAAGAATGGCAAAGAACTCAACGAAATCAAACAGCCTATTTAATTGTTCGTAGATGTTACATTTCGGCTTCTATGGTGAAACATACAATTCTGAAATGTCCAATACATTTCCAGATTAATGTGTTTCCTCTATAGTTATGGAAACTGATTCTGATATCAATCTTTGAAGATTTTTATCTGGTAAAAAATCAATTCATCCTTCGGGATTTTAGGTGACTGCCTAAATACACAAACATATAATCCTCCTTATATTTAAGAAACTCAAAAATTAAGTCCTTATAATTTTTCAATGACTCGATCCATCGTTGGATTGACAACTGCTGACTATTCCCAGCGTTTAACAAATGTTAATTCGAAGAAATAACATTCGATACATTAAACAGTCCATCACTGAGTTGTAGGAATACTGTCTCATGTCCTTCTTTTCTAGTAAAAGAATAAATAGACATTATTATTTAGATAATACATCCTCCTAACCCAGGAGGCAAAAAGTCTTTCTTGGACTTTTGCAAACTAAAGTATTTAAGTTTCTTATCTACATAAGTCGCTTGAGATAGTACCAAAAGATTGTTCTTTCAATCTCTATAGACTTGAATGTATAGACCATGTTTGGTTTTTCCAAATCTAATATTTAGAAATGTTCAGCCAACCATTTCTTTTATATTGATAATTTCTCTATATCATTCTCAATGATCAGAACGTTATCAATAATAAGAATAAAAACCACAACAAAATCTTTCTAGTCGAGATCTTCAAACGGTTTTGTCATGTCAGCCATTTAGTAAAGACTACTTAGACATCCATTTAAATTAATCTCATAATCAATGCATAAAGCAATGGATAAGAGTATGTAAACATATTTAAGCTTGGTTACAGTAGAAGGTATTTATTCGAGTAATAAATTCTTCTTTCTGTTTATAGCCTTAGGCTATTAACCTTACTTTGAAAAGTCTGTACTTTCTTCTGTTCTCCTCTTCATCTTGAATATCCTGTTTCAAACTGAAGTTTAATGAACTTTAGTTGGATGTTCAAGAATCCAGATGTCCTAGGAATTCCAAATTCCATTTCTAGATTCATGGTATTTCAACTATTGTTTCTGTTAAAACATTTCATTACATATTAGTATGTGAATGAAATATAGTTAGACTGTGTTACACACAACCAACTAAACTTTATATTTGTAGCGGAGTAGTTACTAACTAATGCTCCCACTACAATAATTCTTTACAGAATTTGTGATATTCTTTGATTTTGTCATTGTTAATTATCAGTAACTCGCTTACTTAACTTATAGTCATTATTTTTAGTACAATTTAACTAGAAAAAAAAAATAGTGATTATAATAATCATGCTTCATTAAAGTAGCATTTAAGAGATACAAATACTTTTGTAATCTTTTATAAATTGTTTCACAAAATGACTTCATGGAAAACTTTCAGTTTATTCACATAAGCACTTGTGAATCCCAACTTTTAAGTGTTTGATGTTGTACAATCAAACATGTACAAAGTATAACAAGTGTTAAAATTATAGAAATAACAAAGACGATAACGATCACTCATTATCTATTTAATCTTATCTAATATGATTATATTCCATTACTAAAATACTAATTTAGCTTAGCATTCTAGTTGTATGTGAGTTGGGTTTGAATTCCAAGTTCACATGCAAATTACTTGAATTCCAAATTCGAGTTTAGACTTCCTTTTGATCAGATTAAACAAGTATTTAAGTGATTTTACTTTGAATGTTGCATGAAAATTTCTATAAATTTTCTTAGCATTCAACAAAATTAAACATATCTTAAATAAATGTCAATCGATATTGACTTACTATTTATTATCTATTTTAACTTTGAATATTAAGAGGTTCAACATACATATCTATGTATTAGTTAAACGATTATGTGATTTTTGAGCATTTATAAGAGAAAAGTCTTTTGGTTAACTTTAATTAATAGATTATATAAACAGAGAGAGAACCAAAGAATGGTTCTAATAAAAGACTATCTTTTATTTGTTTTATGTGTCTAATTAATTACAAACCATCATATTTTATAAATCTATGATTTGCACAATAATGAATAATTCATAATTATCATTTATACTCATTGATAAAACATGTAGAACAAATATATTTCAAAAACTAACAACTGAATTTATTATTCAAAAAAAATATTATACTTGTCCACTCATCAAATAAAAGAATATAAATATAGTTTCTAGAAAGAATTCTATAACTAATTTAAAGAAAAAGACTTAATAGAAAGTTGAAAATAAAAAATTAGATTCCATGTAGTTATTCCTTGGTCTACCAATCTGTAATCATTTTATTGTTTCTCTTTCATATTTCTTTCTTTTCTTGAATAATGCGTTCTGAAAACAAGATAAAAAAAATTTGGTTTGTGGCATACAAATTTGAATCAACTATTCAAATATATTAAAAGGAGATGAGCAAATCATATTTACCCCACTACAAGAAAGAAGGCCTTTGCCGGCGCAATACGGAATTGCGTCGGTAAAAAAAACATTTACCGACGCGATTAGTGAAACGCGCCAGCAAAAACAAGGTCTTTTGCTGGCGTTTATTTGCGCCGGCAAATGTCTATGAAAATTGATGAATTAAATAGCATACACTTTTGCTGGCGTATTTCACCTATCGTGCTGGCAAAAGTCAACACATGTATATTAAACTCGATGCACGTTTTCAAGGAGGTAGGTGGCCAGACTTTTGCCGGCGCGTTTCGTTGCGCCGGCAAAAGTCCAAATTGCGTTGGTAAAAGGTATACTTATTTAAACGGTACCATTTTGGACTAGGGTTTTCTGATTGACTTTTGCCGGCACAACGAAATGCGCCGGCAAAAGTCATAACGAAATACCTTAGCCCCCGAGCCCTTCTTCCCCATTTTTTCAATCTTTCACTTATTTTCTCTTCTTCCCCTTCTTCCTCCAGCACCACGAATCAGCTCCTCAAGGTAAGTTTCTGGGTATTTTTTTTTTCCATTGTTTGATTTGTTTTGCTCCTTCTCTCACTCGCCCATCTCTCTCAATTTCTCTAAATCTCTCATTCCTCTCTACTACCTCTTTCTCTCAGTTGGACCACGCACCACAGTCGGACCACGACCACACACCACTGCCACCAAAGGTATATATATATATTTATGTTTGTTTTTTATTTTTTTTGTTTACATTTTGGTTTATTTTATTTTTTTATTTTTCATTTATTTTTGTTTTTATTTTCATTTTTTATTTATGTTTACTTTTTTTTTCGGTTTTAATTTTTTTTTTTTCTGATTTTAGTTTTTACTTGTTTCTGTTTTTGTTGTTTCTTCTTTTAATTTTTTCTTTTTTTTTTATATGTATACCATTTATATATATATGTTTACTTTTTTTTTATATATATATATAGATATATATATATACATGTGCCTATATATATTATTGTGTGTGGGGTGAGTATGTTATTAGTTTATGTTTATTTTTTTTATAAATATATGTATATATATAATGTGTTTGCAGAAATATAATGTGTATATATAATTTTTACATATATATTATGTGTGTGCCAAGTGTATATATATTTATATATATTTTTAGTTTTTAATTTATATAATTTTTTTATAACAATGTATATTATGTTTATGCAGAAATTGAAGGAGTCTCTTTTGGAAATTTAGTGATTAGGTATTTCTAATTTTGTCCCATTGATGGTAGCTGATCTCGCCAAGTGATTTGAGTATGTATTTTTTAAAATTTTAATGCCTTATAAGAATATTAAAAAAATAGATTAGATTTTTATATTATATTGTATATTTGTATTATATTTTTTTTTATATTAAAGATTATTTGTTTATAAATATTTACTAAATAAATTGTTTTGACGTTACTGATATAAAAAGATTTGATATATGTTATTAATCTTGGTTTATGTTGTGCATGCTCTGGAAATATTTTGTATATTGCTCTAGTAATATTATGTATATTTTTGTGTAAAGTTTGCAGGTTTTATATAATTTTGGGATAGTTTAAAATATAGCAGTTATGCTGCCCAAATTTTGTTAGTCTTAGGAAAATTAACATTAATTACAAAAAATATAGCTGTTAACATTAATTTTTATTTTAATGCTTTATATGTATTTGCTTCTCTCAATAACAATTATTTTTAAGTTATTTTTATAATATATGTTTTTTGTATTTATTAATTTTTTTGTTAAATTAAAAAAATAGATTTGAATATGTATTTTTTTTTATTTTAATGTTTTATATGTATTTGTTTATTTTTTTTCTTGTTAATATTTATTATATTTTATTTTGTGATATATGTATTTTAGTTAAAGTATGAACTTAAAAAAATTAGATTAATAATGTATGTTTATATTTTTAAATTGTTTTATATTAAATGTGATATGTTTGTAAATATGTATTTAAAAAAATTTTGTATTAATAAAAAAATCAGTTTTGGTATATGTTTTTTTGTGGTTAAATATTTGTATATATGTAAATTGATATATTTATTAATGTATATATATGTTTTGTATGATTTAGGAATATTCTGGTTATATATGTGTTTAATTTGTAGGTTTAAAATTTTTTGGGATAGTTTGAAATATAATCGTTATGCTGCCCAAATTCTGTTAGGGTTAGTAAAATTAATAAAAGTTTAATAATTAATTAAATAAACGTTTAAGTATAATTAAAAAATACATCAAAAAATTAATTTTTAACTATAATTTAAATAACATAAAATTACCAATCATAATAATTAACAATTAATTTTAACATTAATATTAGATGTTTTGTAATTGAAAAAAGTTAAAAATATAAATGATTTAATAAAATATAATTAATTAAAATATAAATATAATAAAATTGTTATTAATTAAGTAAATAATCAAATACAAATTGAAGAATTTAATGAAAAATTACAAAATGAAATTAATGTATAATTAAATTAATTTTAAAATAAAAGTAATAAATAAGTAAATGATTTTTAAAAAATTGTAATAATTAATAATTAGCTACATTTTCTTTGGTAAATATAAATAATTATGTTTGAGAGAGATAAGATATTATTATCACTTAGTGATAATAAGGGAGACAAACGGTCATGAAATATTTTGACTATCATTTCCCTCATTTTGAGACAATTATTAATATTTTCAGAATTATTTCGCTTGAAGATGGCGAGCGACAGAAGCTGGATGAGTGCGAGGAATCGTTGGTCTCTGGAGTATAGAAATGGTGTTAAGGAGTTCTTCAAGATCGCTAAAAATCAAGTGAACGATCAGGGTTTGGTTCGTTGTCCATGCAAGAAATGTGGGAATGTTAAGTTTCAGCCTATAAATGCAATTTCGATGCATTTATTCAACTATGGCATCATACAGTCCTATACAGTGTGGCATTACCATGGAGAGGCGCTGCCGCCGCCACCAAATGTGGTACGAGATCAGGATAGAGATGAGGTAGCAAATATCCTGGAGGATGTTTACGCTGAAGATGACACTCCCGCTGGAAACTATAATGATCCTCCCCAAGATGATGTTCAACATCGCGACAAGTATGACAATTTATTTAAGGAGATGTCAAGTGAACTGTACCCGGGTTGCCGAAAGTACATTAATATTATATGTTTTGTAATTGAAAAAAGTTAAAAATATAAATGATTTAATAAAATATAAATATAATAAATTTATTATTAATTAAGTAAATAATCAAATACAAATTGAAGAATTTAATAAAAAATTACAAAATGAAATTAATGTATAATTAAATTAATTTTAAAATAAAAGCAATAAATAAGTAAATGATTAAAAAAATTGTAATAATTAATAATGAGCTACATTTTTTTTAGTAAATATAAATAATTATGTTTGTCAGAAATAGGATATTATTATCACTTAGTGATAATAAGAGAGACAAACGGTCATGAAATATTTTGACTATCATTTCCCTCATTTTGAGACAATTATTAATATTTTCATAATTATTTCGCTTGAAGATGGCGAGCGATAGAAGATGGATGAGTGTGAGGAATCGTTGGTCTCTGGAGTATAGAAATTGTGTTAAGGAGTTGCCACGTGTTGTTTCAGCAGTTGTTGCCCGCCGCAATTAGATCGTATTTGGTTCCTGAAGTTCGGAAGCCAATTATTGAGTTGTTCGGTTTTTTCAAAAAGCTTTGTTCACGGACTTTGAATGTGAAAGACCTTGAGAAGATGGAGACAGACATTATCACCATTTTATGCAAGTTGGAAATGATATTTCCTCCAGCATTTTTCGACATTATGGTTCATTTGGTTTTGCATCTTCCGAAAGAGGCAATTCTTGGTGGTCTCGTGCACTTTAGGCGGATGTATCCCATTGAACGTTCAATGGCAGTTTATAAACAGTATGTAAGAAATCGTGCACGTCCGAAAGGTTCAATTGCAGAAGCTTACGTGGTGAACGAGGCCTTAACCTTTTGTTCAATGTACCTCCGGGGGGTTGAGACTCGATTCAATCGACCTGAGAGGAATGATGATCATGTTGATTCCTAACTATATTGGGAATATTCTATTTATAAGGTTGTTGGTCGTCCATTTGGTAAGAAATCAAGTATGCTCCTCAATTCCCAGTTAAAGCAAAAGGCTGAGTGGTATATCTTGAACAATTGTGTCGAAATTAAGGAGTACCTTAGGTGTGTTTTCTAGTCTTTTTCAATAAATTTGTTTGATTTATATACCGAGTAAACGCAAAAATCATAACATTGTTTTCCGTTTGTAGTGAGCATATGGATGAATTAAGAAGACGTGGGGGCTCGAATCTTGAAGTTCAACAAGAAGCTGAGTTTCCTCAGTGGTTCAAAGAACGAGTATGTATATTAGTCAAAAAAATTTCCGAAACCCCACTTAATCAATCCAAAACTAACTTTCAACGTTAATGTTGATAGGTGAACAGTTTGCATGAGTCAACACCTACTGAAGTTAATAATGAATTGTATGCTCTCGCAAACAAATCAAGCGACACCGTGTTCTCCAGGGATGATAGTGAATGGTGTGAAATTTGTGATTCATGGTCGTGATATGAAGCCTAAAACACAAAATTGCGGTGTAATGGTGCCAAGTGATGAAGGAGTGAACTACTATGGAGTTTTGGAAGAAGTAATTGAATTGTCCTACTTGATGGGTTATAGTGTTCTCCTATTCAAGTGTAGATGGTTCAATACAAGTAGAATTAAAGTGGAATCCAATTTTATGAGCGTATATGTGAAGGAAGAATGTTATAAAGATGATCCTTTCGTTCTCGCATCTCAAGCGAAGTTGGTATATTATCTTTGAGATGTGAAAAATGGGGATGATTGGAGGCTCGTTAATGAATACATTCCGAGGAATGTATGAGATTTCTCGAATTTCGATGTTGATGATACTGAGACTACAAATGATATACCAATATTGGAAAAAGTTAATTCTTCTTCATTTCAGTTGTGGGTAGAACTTCCAATTTTTGATAATCTTGAATATGATCGGGTTGATGTCAATCCCACTGAAGTGTACAACGTCGATGATTTGGTTGGCGAAGGTTCAGATGAATTTGTTGTCGACGATGAAGTTGAATTTGAAAACGACATGTTGGCCGAGTATGAAGACGATGAGGATGACGACAATGTTCTAGTCGATAGTGATAGTGATAGTGATAGTGGTGTCCGTAATGATGTTGTAGTTAGTGATGATGAGGACAGTGATATGTAATTTAAACAAATATATGTAACTTTTTATTTAATTCAATAAAAACTTTATTTATTATCATTAATTAATGATAGTATCAGATATAGGTACACATGCACCTTGTGGATGCCTTGGGGATAATCAATGTATTCTTGTACTGGTTCTCATTTTTTCAAGATATTTGATGAAATATCTTGAAAAAATGAGAATTAGTACATGATTGCTTACTATCTCCAAGGGATCCACTAGGTCATAATAAGGTAGGTTGGGAAAGACAATAAGTAATAAAATGTTAATTTTATATATATAAAAAAAGTAATAGACATGCAGCTAGTGGATGCCTTGGGGATAGCCAATGTATTCATGTACTGCTCCTCATTTTTTCAAAATGTTTGAGAAACATTTTGAAAAAATGAGGAGAAGTACATGACTGCTTACTATCTCCAAGGGATCCACTAGGTCAGAATAGGGTAGGTTGGGAAAGACCATAAGTAATAAAATGTTAATTTTATAACAAAAAACAATAGACATGCACCTAGTGGATGCCTTGGGGATAGCCAATGTGTTCATGTACTGCTCCTCATTTTTTCAAGATGTTTGAGAAACATTTTGAAAAAATGTGGAGAACTACATGACTGCTTACTATCTCCAATGGATCTACTAGGTCGGAATATGGTAGGTTTGGAAAGACCATAAGTAATAAAATGTTAATTTTATAACAAAAAACATTAGACATACATAATTTGAATTAGTTAATTAATGAATATTTTAATTTAGAATCACCGAACCAAGTAATGACACCGGTGGTGGCTAAGAGGGGCAGGGGAGCTTATTACGGTGCCAATATCGAGAAGGAGCTGGCCACCAAAAAAGTTAGCCATCTGAAAGTAGAGTTTGATGCACAAACTGGAAAAACTATTCAAACGTATGACAAGTGGTTCAACAATTCCATGGCTCATTATTTTCATGACACCGTACCCCCAACTACACTAGCTTGGGAACAAGTAACACCAGCTGATATCCAAGTTATTTGGCATAGGCTATCTGTAAGCATTTTTTAAATCTTTAATAACTCACTATTAAAGATTTTGTCTATCTTCATAATATTTTAACAAATTCCAAATTTAATTGTGATTTTATGACAAATTCATTTATCCACAAGACAATCCAGTAATCAACGATGCCATGGTAAGACAAATGCAAAAGCATCTGACTGATTGGCACCACACGATGAAGAAACACCGGGGAGAGGTTGGAGGAGAGGTGGGCAACGAGAGAGCGAAGTCAAAACCTTTTGGGTCGATTACTTCTTCTGATTGGGCAATTCTATGCGATTTTTGGGCTTCTGATTCTCAGCAGGTATGCCTTAGATTTTACATTAATGTTTAATTATAAAATTACAATCTAGATTAATGAGTACTATTTTCTGTTTGAAGCGTATATCGAAGAGAAATAAAGAAGCTCGAGCGAAAATGACCATACCAGGAGGACACGGTTCCAAATCCATCGTTGCCCATGTTTATGATCACGTAAATTATAATAACCTATATCTTTACATTTACGAAAATATTATAAAGGTAACAATGTTTAAATAATTTGCTTTTTTAGATGGACCCGTCTACTGGCCAGCTTCCGAGCATGATCGACACATTCGAGCACCTCCACAAGAAGAAGGATAAGTGGATTAGTGATGTAGCGGCGACAAAACATGTAAGTTGCCTAACCTTAACTAATTTATGATCATTTAACTTTAAAAAGGATTAGTAAATAATTAATAAATATTAATTATTAATTGGTTGGTGTCAATTAGTAATTATTTATTAATTATTAATTAAATTTTTAACAATTAAATCTTTATAATCTATGTGCCAATATTTTTATGATTAATGATTGTGGACTAAGATAAAAAAAAAAAGAATGTAACTAATGTTGTCCCTGTATCAGGGAGCTTGTGGGCTAAGTTAGTTTGTTCATGAAAATCCATATCTAAATCATAAACATGCAAATATAGTTGATGTATATGTTTAGAGACGTAAATTTCCCATTAATGGAATTAACTGCTCTTACTATATATATCAACAATATCTTCATGATTGTGATTTAGATATGGATTTTCATGACCAAATTAACTTTAGCCCACTTGCTTCCTGATACAGGAACAAAATTAATTACATTCTTTTTCAATCACTGGTCTGCAGTCATTAATGATAGGATGTTGGCAGATAGATAATAAAGTTATATTTTATACGTTGTTATATTAAAAATTTATAAGTTAGGTTTTCAAATAATGATATTTTGGAATTCGAGATACGTGCTTTTTATTGTGCAGACTGAGATGACCGAGCGTCGAGCATCACAGAGTATGGCCCCTGTATCATCTGCTGCTTCTTGTGTCGGCAATAATGTCGACGGCCAGTTCCCGCTTGATATGGATATTGTCACGGATGTCCTTAGACCCTGCTCACGTTATAAGAAAGGGTTTGGGGGGCTGCCTAGGTTGAAGGCAATTGGCGCAAAGAGGGCAGCATTGTAACGCCCCAACTCCTGGGACCGTTGCGGTGTGCCTTGTAAATAGTGCTAAACTCGCTAACCGAGTCATTTGGCCAAAACGTGATCTAAGTATGATTAGCGGTTTAGGGTTTAAACACTTTGGTTACGATGTAACGTTTCATTAGAACGTTTAATATATACATTGGGATCCCAAAAATATAAATTTCAGAGTTTATTACAGAAAATATTTACTACAAGCCGTTCTAAGCGGCAAAACAGGGTTCAACCCTAGTTCCACTTTAAACCTCGGCCGTGGCGGTCGAGCAGCTGCATATGTACACGTCATCACCTAAGCTCTCCAACTCAAGGATGGTCCAGCTTCCTCTTGCCTTTACCTGCACCACATAGCACCCATGAGCCGAAGCCCAGCAAGAAAACATAACACTTTTCATAAACATTATCAAATGATTATCATTATAATCACACGGAGCATAAAGCTTTCAAACCAATGGGTGATCATCGCATGATTCTAGCGGGAGAGTGGCTGTTAGGTAAGCCACCAGCCTCCAAGCTCTCTTTTCTAGCGGGAGAGTGGCTGTTAGGTAAGCCACCAGCCTCCAAGCTCTGTTTTGTAGCGGGAGAGTGGCTGTTAGGTAAGCCACTGGCCTCCAAGCTCTGTTTCTTAGCGGGAGAGTGGCTGTTAAGTAAGCCACTAGCCTCCAAGCTCTGTTTTCTAGCGAGAGAGTGGCTGATAGGTAAGCCACTAGCCTTCAAGCTCTGTTTTCTAGCGAGAGAGTGGCTGATAGGTAAGCCACTAGCCTCCAGGCTCTGTTTTGTAGCGGGAGAGTGGCTGATAGGTAAGCCACTAGCCTCCAGGATCTGTTTGGCATTAATGCTCCTTGAGTCATTAAATGCTAGTAATCTATTAGATCTAATCTCTGTTGGCTTGCGTGATTCACGCTAAGGCCATTCTGACAAATAAGTCAGCGCTTCCTGACCTGTGTCCAGTAACACTGCCGAGCCTGACAAATAAGTCACAGCCTCACAGCTGATACTAACACTTTTGTCGATTCTGACTAATTAGTCAGTACCATACACAAGTAAGCAATGCTATCAATATGTATCATATGCCAGTTATCCAAGAATAGGGCATTCAGCATGCTTACTAAACAGTTTCTAGCATAATCATGATCATGCACAAACTCAGAGACTCAAGCTCTGACCAATCTCATATTCATCATTCATGGCATGCCCTAATCGCATGTTTCTCGTGCATTACATGCATCACACTTAGTCATCCAGCATGCCTCAAGAACAATCATATGCAAATGGGCAAGATTGCCAAGCATTCATTATGCTATCAACATTTACATTTAAACATCCAACATGCTTCAATAATAACCATGCATGTCATACTCAATAATCAACCAACATGCTTCAATGTTAACCATGCATGTCACATATACACAGGGTGCAGTTTTCTTACCTCAGATTCGAGCTAGTACCAATATAAGAACGATCCTTGAGAACGATCAACCTTTAAGCCCTTAGCGTTCACCTAATCATAACCATATATGGAATACCATTAATAACATAATAATCAAAGGTTCCACACCAATACCTATCCCTCAAGAGATCAATCCAAACTAATCCAAATAGTAGGGACACTCCCGAGGCCCATAGCTAAGTTCCCGGGGTCAAAACGAGCAAACGGGGTGAAAACAGGGCAAGGGCTGCGGCCCTAGCACCTTGGGCCGCGGCCCCCAGGGTTCTCTGAGGCAAGGGCCGCGGCGCCCTCCATCAAGGGCCGCGGCGCCCAACAAGGGTAAATTCCTGACACCTGCTTCTTCGAACTAGGGCCGCGGCGCACAAGAACAGGGCCGCGGCCCCCAACCCTGGGCCATTCCCAAACGCGTTTTAAACACTCCAAATCTTCCAAAAACATACCCAAACATTCCCCAATCATCAAATCAAAGTTCCCAAGCTTCCCAATACTCCAAAACCCTCAAAACCCAAAGCTCAAACCAACCAAAAACTCAACAATTCACAAAGTCCAATTCTAAGCTTAAAAACTTTAAAAACTTCAAACTTCAAACTTAGATTACCTTCGATTGGGTTGTTTCTCGTCAAATCCTTTGGTTAAGAAGCTTCTAATATTTCCTAGGATCGCTATGCCTCGACCCTCGCTTGATTCCGACTCCTAGAACTCAAGATTTCCTCAAAAAGGCTCAAACGGTAAAACGGTCTGTTTTGAGAGAGAACGAGAAGTTTCTAACGTACGTTCTTATCTGTCAAGCTACTTCAAGCTTAAGTAACCTCAAATAAAACCTAGTGCTCGGGGTCCCGAAATCACCCCCGGGGACACTATAGTCAAAACTTCCAGAATTCCACCCTGATCTCAAATATTCCCAATCTATCACCAAATAAATATTCCTATTACCCCAAAGTTGACCCCGTTATGATAAAACCGCTAACTCATAATCTATGATCGTCTCATGCCAAATAGCTCGAATATATCCCCATAATAATAAAATCTCATTCACAGATTTCAATATGCACCCAATAGGCCAAATTACCAAAATGCCCTTATCATTATAAGTACACCCATATGCATGCATTTATCATCATATAATAACATAATTCACATTTACATGCATATATTCATTTTATAACATATTAAATCAATTATGGCCCTCCCGGCCTCCTAATCAAGGTCCTAAACCTTATTAGGAAATTTGGGGCATTACAAGCATCTTCGTTAACTTGTCAAATGTCCGGGCAATTGCCACCTGAAGTGGACACCATTTTGCAGCAAACTCAGAACATTATGCTGGAAAATCATAACCTAAAGAAGTATACAACTAAACTTGAGAGTCGTCAACGACATCAAGATGTACTGCTCAGTGCTTTGTTGAAGCAGGTTGGTGTATTGGCTCCTGGTTTTACTGTCGACTTACCAGAACAGGATCCGGACGAGGACGATGATTCTCACGAGGGAGGGGATGATGAGGAGGGCAGTACACATTTGTAGAAATTTTTTTTTTATTTAAAGTTTAATTTATTAGAGATTTAATTTACTAAACTACTTTTATATTTTCATGTTTGGTGGAGACAATAAATATTAATATTTATAAATTTTTTTATTTATTTATAAAATTTTAATTTTATTTCTAATTAAATAATATTACTAAAAAATTAAATAATTATTAATATATTAAAATCAAAATTTATTAATTAATATTAATATATTGAAAATAAAATTAGTAATATTATCAAAATATTTGTTTAAAAAATACTTTTATCGATGCAAAATTACGTCGACAAAAGTCTCAACCTTTACCGGCGCAAAAATGCGTCACTACAGTATCCACCTTTGCCGGCGCAAAAATGCGCCACTAAAAGACACATCTTTTGCTAGCGCAATTTTGCGCCACTAAAAGAATCATCTTTGCCGACGCAATTTTGCGCCGCTAAAAGTGTTTTCCACAATCCCGCGACAAAAATTTTCTTCAGCGCATCTTTATTTTTCCCGGCGCATTTTTTCGTCGCCAAAAGATACAATTGCCGGCGCAGTCTGTTTTACGCCGGCAAAAGTCACATTATTGACGGGGGTACGTCGTCACTTTTTGCTGATCCAAAAGCACGTCGGGAAAGACCATAAGGATTTTTCCGGTGCAAAAGTGACGTTTTTTGTAGTGCCCTTTGTTCTTGCAAACTTCTCAAGTGATCAAAAGAGTCTCTTTTGATCTTTTCCCATATCTTGTATGTAGATTTAAGGTTTTCATATCTCGATTTAATATTATCAGGCATAGTCTTTAGTATGCAATGGCGAGCCAAATAATTAGATCTCATCTAGTCCACATATTTTTTATGATCATCATAAAGTTGATGGCTCATCTGGAGGCACATCAATGACTGCATCATACACTTTTAGTTACTTAGAACTATATGTATGCTTCGGTACCAATCATCAAGAATTTTGAAGTCTAAATAAAAAGTACTTAGGTAGTTGTCATAAGGATTCACTAGTACTTTCACATTTCGAGGTCCTTGATTAGGATTAAGAGAATTAACCATTGTTGCTAGGAATAAATAAATAAAATATAATGAATTAAAACATATAATAAATACCTTATTTTATTTGGAAAAGCAAACATGATGCATGATATAAAAACACATAAAAAATTATATATTAATCCACGATAAATTAATTTGAAAATTAATGGACCAGCCTTGGGGTAGATCAGACTAACTCCAAATTACTTTTGTGACAAATCTCAATTTCATAAGTGAAAACTTAAAAACATATTTTTCTCTTTTGACTTATGAACTACCGCTAGTTTGGTCAAGATGCATTGTAACGTCCCAAAATTACCCAATAAGGCTTAGGGCCTTGATTAGGGAGCCAGGATGGCAATATATGGAGTTATATGTTTATTTGTTATATTTAATTGTAATTGTGAGGATTATGTGATAATATGACTAGTTGCACATGTTTAGGGATATTAAATATGCATGTGGGCCCGTTTCTTATTAGAAGGGCAATCTTGGTAATTTCGCCATTGCAAACATATTTCTATATTTATGTGATATATGTGTGAGACCACATTATTATATGGATTTATTTGAGTTACTCAACACGAGGCGATCCTAGGGAGCAAGTTAGCGGGAAAGTCACAATGGGACCCAATACCCGACTCGGGGCGAATCGAGGGGTGTTTTGGGTATTAGGCATTTAATTGGGTTATCGGGTAGTGGAAATGAATAATTGGAGATATATTTTAAGTTAGTGAGTTTAGGAGGGAATATTGGGGAATTTTACCATTTTGCCCTCGGGAATGTTTTTGGTACCCCGAGCCTCGGGATTAGCTTATGTCACTTAAGCCTTAGGAAACTAAAGACAAAACACAAAAACACTTAGAAGTTGCCACTGACCGATCCTTTCTCTCTCCTTCACTCTCTTTCTCTCAAAAATTTTTCCTAAGTAAACCTTTATGGAATTAAGCAAATTTCTATCTAAAACTTGGAGAATTGAAGCCTAAACTTGGGGAGTTAGTTCTGTTGCAGCTTGTGGGATTAATCTTCAGTTGAGGTAAGCTTTAGATTATGTTTTTGGCCATTGAAATTATGTGTTTCACTTGGCTGTTTTGAAGTATTCTTGAACCTTTAAGCTTGAGAATTGGCTTGGTGTTTGATGAGTTTTAAGACTGGATTTTTGTTGGGTTTTGTTGCTGGAAAGATGTTAGAACTGTTGTGGGGATTGAATTATTGTTTTGGGGTGAAATTGGGTTAGTTTGGATTGATTTTGGCTGCTAAAAAGTGTGAAAAATGAGTTCGTGAAGCCAAGCGACCTTGTTCTTGAGGGGCTGCGACTCAGCTTGAACCCAGGGCCTTAGGAGGTCTCTGTCTGGGAGGGGCTCTGCGACCCTCAAGAACAAGTCGCGGCCCGCGTCCCTTTGACAGACGGGGAGGCTTTCGGGTAGGAGGGGCGCATCGCGACCCTCAGGGTCAGGTCGCGGCCCGCCTGGGCATTTTTGGCCTTGGGACGCTTTTAAAAATGGGAACATTTTCCTTAGGGCTCGGGATCGATTCCGCTACCCGGTTTAGTGGAACTCGAGGCCCCAAAGGCTAGGACTTGGTCCAGAAACCTTTATTTTCTTGTTTTTGATGGAATCCTATATTATGGTTGTAACTAGGTTATCACTAGGGGCTCGGAATCGAGATCGTGCTCGAGGGTCGTTCTTATTTACGCTTTACTTGGACCTGAGATAAGAAAACTGCACCCAATACGTGTTATATGTGATTAGGGCTTAGCCCGACTATTGTCAATTATCATATGACTAGGGCTTGGGCCCCGAGGAAAATTATATTTAAGCTATTGCTTCACAAGTTGGGTGATACTTGCTTAAGTGCTTTATGATTGTTGTATGAATTCCATAGCTAGGGCATAAGGCCCCGTTAAATAGGTAAGACTAGTATTGTGAGAATGATTATCGATGGTGTTATGTGATTAACAATGCATACGTGCGTATTTTGTTGGGATATGTCTATCCATATCTGTTTCGGTATTGGGGTTTCTATTCTTGGATTAGGGCATGACTTATTACTCAAGGATGGAAATAGCGCGTTGCGCGTTGGTCGAAAGGCTTAGGCCTAAATCAGCAACATACTATTACGTTGGCCGACCCTATGGTTGTTGGTAAACCAAGGGGTTGGGCTAGCTCTATGGCTAGTTACTCAGAGCTAAGGGTGAGGGCCCCAGGTGACTCTATAGTCACGTAGCTAGGGCATAGACCTCGGGGTTGGCTCTATGGCCAACTGTTCAGGGCAGCGGCCCATAATTGGTCCAATGACCTCTTGTTTGTAACTGAATGACTGTTTATGTAGGTTATTATTATAGCTAGGGAAGCTAGATAAGTATTTGGAAGTTTATATTTTCTGTTTATGCACATGTTGAGTTTTCTTGTTGAGTCTTGGCTCACTGGTGTTATGTGGTGCAGGTAAGGGGAAGGGAAAGCTTGACCAACCATGAGTTGGAGAACTTCAATGGCAGCGTGTACATATGCAGCTGCTCGACCACCACGACCGGGAATATCTCAGAGGAACTAGGGTTGTAGCCCTGTTTTTGCTGCTTAGGCCGGCTGAATGTAACTTTTGATGTATATTCACCTTCTTAAAAGTTTGGTTGTAATATTTTGGGATCCCATAAATGTTTGAATCTTTTCAAATAAAAGTCAACTGTTCTTTGACCAAATTTTTTAACCCTAACCCTTGACATCAACCATAGTTACACATTTGAAATCAAATGACTTGGTTAGCAAGTCGAGCACTATCTAAAGTACACAGTGTAACCGTCCTGGATTAGGAGGACGTTACATGCACTAGTCGTGCTCGAAAGTCTAGATACACCTTCGGAGTGTAACCCATTATTTTCAATTAATGACTTAACTCAAGAGTGTGTCTTACGGTCAGTCAAACTTGAAATACATCACTAATTATATTCTCATAAGAGAAGTCAACCTTGAGATAAAATAAACATATTCGGAAGTCTTTTCTAAGGGAGGCCGCAAACAGAGGTGACATGAGGCCCTTCCTATGCCTCTCGATGTTCAACCAATAATGGAGACCATGGGACTTATTGTCATAACTCCTTCTCCCACTCACTATTTTGGAAAAAGTGTGTTTTTCCCAAAATCAATATATTTTTTTTAATTTAGTTGTAAAAATAAATTTAATTATTTTTACCAAATGATATTCTAATAATTACTAATCCAATTAAGCAAAAAAAAATGTGCCCTTAATTTTAATTTTAATTTTGCTTTAATTAAGAGAATATCATTTTTATTTTAATAAATATTTTTCATTAAAATAACAAATTAAACAACTTTAATTTTGATTTACCATCTTAACTAATTAAGACTAAGTTTATTATTATATGAATTATCATATATAAACATATAATAAAATATAGGACGTTCATAATAGAATGTTTCTACACGGATGTAATGCATGTTGTACGCCCTAAATATCCACGGGTTATTAGCGAGCTAGAAAAGGGCATAATCCTATCAGCCACATGGAAGCCACCTACGCAGAGCTGCTGGTATGAGTCTCTACATCTTTAGCTCGAGGTAGCCAAAGGTTTAGTAAGAACACTCAAAGGCATCGGGTCGGCAGTGTGGACACCACGAGCCGAGACTACATCAAGCTCGAGGTAAGACTTGGAGCTTACACATCCAACCCTTTATAAAGTCAACCATGCAATGTAAACGTGCACATATCAGACATCATGTGTCTACTCCATTCCTGAAATCTCGGACACGCAGCATAAATGTGAGTGTTCAGGCACCCCACGACATGTTTGGGCCATGCGGCCCATTATCCCCCTTACCTACTGATTAGACCACACTTCATTGTCAGGTTTTAGGAATTAATCATGAATGTCACAGAAGTGACATGATGGGTAAGAAGGTCATGGGATGACCCCCTTTGCCAACACCCAGGTGTTCTCTCCCTATAAATATGGAGACCCTGGGTGTTGCAAAGGGTTGGCTTCTAATTTGTAAAGAAACACCCTGTAAGGAATACCAGAGATATATCAATAATATTGACTGGTGGACTAGAGGGATTTTAACCTTCGAACCACCTAAAAAGAGTAAACGAGTTATAACCTTCCTTTGAGATTATTCACATATTACGGTTCATCATTTAGCACTAATCCATCCCATTTATTCATATAATTATTTGTTGCCGAAGAACTGCGTCAACAGTTTGGTGCTTTCATTGAGAGGATTTTAGATTGGTGCTATTGCAAAAAACCCAACCATGGTGGTTACTCGCTCAAGGCATGGTAACGAAGCGGATCAACGTGATGGGTAGGAGGCCCACCATGTCGCCATATCCGATGAGGAAAACTCTGGCGGTTCAACAGTGACCGGGAAAGTAGCCAATGGGCCAAGACGACACTGGAAGTTCGGCTCCCCGGCCGCCCAATCTGAACCTGAATTTCTACACGGTAGTAGAAATGGAAAATGCACAGTTGAGGAGTCAGCTGGCGAAAGCAAACAAGTAGATCGAAGAGGTTTTGGCCCGATTACCCTCTCTTACAACCGACGCTAATGTCGGAAAGAGGCATGGTGGGACTCATAAGTCCCACTGGGGTAACCGATCCAGGCCTAGTCGGTCGGCCAGAACCTTGACATCGAATTATACTCCCACATCACACCACCAGGAAACTATATTTGAGGAACTTCCTAGGGCCGATCGGTCCAGACTTCAACTCCTAGCTCAGTTCCACCCTCAAGTGCACCCAGGAGGGCCCGAGGCAGCTCACGAAGAAGATCCGGGGAGGGCTCGCGACGACAGCCCACCTCGGCCAGCCGTCCTGCACCACGATCAGACCACCGAGCGCAGGACGCGGGGGATGGTAGAGCAGAGAGGCCGCAGCCTAGCTTAATTCGCCCTGACAGGACTAGGATCGCATCACCAGTTAGACATCCTCCATCACTAATAAGATACCCATCTCCTCCCCGTCCAGTCTGAGACATTCCGGCTCATGGGAGCAGTAGGAGAAATCCTCCTTCCGTCAGACCTTCCCATCGCAGCCGGGCGCCCAGGGAAATCCCGGATCCTCACCCTCAATGGAGGGCTTCGATTTTTTCAAATGGAAGTTACTAGACCGGGAGTAATCGAAGTGGCAGGTCTGGCGAAGACCTGCGCCATCGTTTGAGTTCAGCTCAAAGCCCTCGGGCCACCCCTTGGGTCGACCTCCGAGATCGCCTCAACTCTCAGAGAGGAGACCCAGCTAGAAATGGTAGTCATGCTCACCAAGGGGAAGGCCTATCTGAAGTACGTGACAGCGGGAATGTCCCACATAACCTATCTCAAGATAGGAGGGATTATAACCCGCCTAACGCGTACAATGGAACTGGAGCTGTTGAACAGCCCCAGAACAACCAAGGAAGCAAGGACCAAACCCTGGAGCGGCTGGCTCAGATGGAGGAGCTCATGAGGAAGCTCCTATCGGAAAAAGAAAAAGATGAGTACGACTCGGGGGACGAACTCGAGCTCTTCACTCCCAGCATAGCAGCCACGGCATATCCACCATGTTTCCGTATGCCTCACTTGTCCAAATTCAATGGAGATGGGGACCCGTCAGATCACTTGGGTATGTTCAACACCCTGATGATGGCCCACAACATTGGTCGCAAGCTGAGGTGTTTAATATTTCTTTCCACCTTGACTGGGTCGGCCAGGCAATGGTTCAAACAGAATAAAAAGCAGTCCATCATCTCGTGGAAAACCTTTTTTGTCGACTTCAAGAGGGCATTCCGAGCTTCTCAGGCCGCCCGCGTCAAAGCTGACACCCTGGCAAACGTAAGACAACAGCCTGACAAACCTTTGAAAGCTTACCTGAGCAGATTCGCAAATGTCACGGCTCGAGCCAGGGACGCAGATGATAGTTCCAAACTTATGGCCTTGAGGACTGGGATCCTCGTTGGAGGTGGACTCTGGGAAGAGATACAGAGAAAATGTGTCAGCACCGTGAACGAATTCCTAAATAGGGCCCAGGGATGGATAAACCTGGAGGGAGCACGAGCATCGGCCGCAGGAACCAGCCAAGCCCCTGATCAGCCCGCTGGAGTGGGAACGGATGTCGTAACAGCAACCCAAACCGTTACACAGAATAACCAGTTGGGTGGAGGCAAGAGAAAAGGGAGCAGTGAAGGCGGCCAGCACAGCCCGAAGAAGAACAAGTCCGTAGAAAAGTTTAAGCCAATCTACGCGACTTACACCAAGCTCACCAACACTAGGGTGAACATTTTCCTAGTGAACTCTGCTCGCCTCCCCTGGAAGAAGCCGGAGCCTTTAAAGCATCAGAAGGCTAAGCGAGATCCCTCCAAGTTTTGTCGATTCCACAACGACATTGGCCACAACACAGATGATTGTAGGCACCTGAAGGATGAGATCGAGACTCTCATCAGAGCCGGACCCTTAGCTCAGTATGCGCGGAATAGAGTTCCCGCCGGTCAACCAGCTCCAGAAGTTCCGATAAGTCAGCCAGGGTCTCAGATAAATCAGGACACCCCTCCTCCTGTGATAGGAGGAGAGATCTCCATGATCTCTGGAGGCCCCCATCTGGCCGGCACGAGCAGAGGTGCCCAGAAAAGATATGTCAACGAACTGCAAGCTCATAATGGAGTGGAGTTCGTCCCAGAGCAACATCTACCCAAACAAAAATAATTGGAGAGGCAACCAATCATATTCACCGAGGAAGATGCCAGTCATGTCCAGTTCCCTCATAACTACCCTCCGGTCATAACCGCTCAGCTCGCTAACCGAAGAGTTAGGAGGATACTGGTTGATAATGGGAGCTCGGTGAACCTGCTGTTCTGGTCTACGCTCGAAAAGGTGGGTTTATCTGTCACCGAGTTGAAAGCCACCTCCATGATGCTATATGGATTTTCTGGAGAAGGGTCAGCAGCAATAGGAACGATCGAGCTGGTGATTACCTTGGGAGAGGGACCCTGGACTGTCTCAAAACTCCTCGAGTTTGTGGTCATCGATTGTCCCGTCGCGTACAATGCTATTTTGGGCCGACCTACTTTATTAGCGTTCGAAGCAATAACCTCCATCCGTCACCTCGCGCTAAAATTCCCCTCTTCCTCGGGGATATGCACGGTCCGAGGCGATCAACTTGCTGCCAGGGAATGCTATAGCATTTCTATGAAGGGAAAATCAAAACTCGGGTAGCAGACGATGACCATCCAGGGCGGGAATGAGGAATCTCAGGAACTTGTGCCTAACCCTGAGATTGAAAAACCTCAGAATGCCCAAGGGGAGAATATCATCTTAAATAATGATATCGACCCCAGAGTAGGCGAGGATAGATCCGAGCTCTAGGCCATCGAAGAGCTCGATGAGGTAAACATCGACCCGCAAGACCCCTCGAAGGTGGTAAAGCTCGGGAAAAATCTATGTAGCGAAAGGAAGGCGGAGCTGATTAAGTTTCTGCGAGAAAATCTAGATGTGTTCGCCTGGTCTCATGGAGACATGATAGGGATCAGTCCGAGTGTCATAATGCACACCCTCCACTTGGATAAAAGCGTGCCTGCAAAATCCCAGAAACAAAGGCGCCTAGGAACAACCCGAGCTGAGGCCCTAGAGGAGGAAGTAGCCCAGCTCTTAAAGTGCGGCTTTATCCGCAAAGCAAAGTTCCCGATCTGGGTCGCCAATCATGTGTTGGTCCCAAAGCCCAACGAGAAATGGCGGACCTGCATCGACTTCTCCAATCTGAACAAGCCTGCCCCAAAGATTGCTTCCCCTTGCCAAGGATTGACCAATCGGTAGATGCCACGGCGAGGCACGAGCTTATGTCTTTTATGGATGCATACTCGGGCTATAACCAGATCGCCATGAATCCAGCAGATTATGAACACATTAGCTTCATGACCCCAACTAACGCTTATTGTTACAAGGTCATGCCCTTCGGGCTGAAAAACGCCAGAGCTACATACCAGAGGTTGGTAAATAGGATGTTTACCAATTAGATCGGGAAAAATATGGAAGTCTATGTTGACGACATGCTGGTCAAGTCGAAAACTGCCGATAACCATGCCTCCGATCTGGAGGAATGCTTTAAGATACTGAGAGAATACGGCATGAGGCTAAACCCCCAAAAGTGTAATTTCGGGGTCGCGTCGGGAAAATTCATGGGTTTCATTGTCAATACAAGAGGAATAGAAGCAAACCCTGATAAGATCAGGTCGCTGCTTGAGATGCCCTCACCCCGGTCGCGAAAAGACGTTCAGAGTCTAATAGGAAGGGTGGCGGCCCTTAATCGGTTTATTTCTAAATCTACCGACAAGTGTCTGCCATTCTACAACCTGCTCTGGGGAAATAAAAAATTTGAGTGGATCGAGGAATGCGAACGTGCCTTCCTCGACCTAAAAGCACATTTAGCCGAGCCGCCCGTGTTATCCAAACCAACAGCAAGAGAGCCTTTTTTCCTTTACCTAGCTGTCACGGAAGATGCAGCTAGCGTCGTATTAGTCTGAGAAGAAGACCGATCTCAAAAGCCAGTCTATTACATCAGCAAGAGGCTTCTCGGAGTTAAATCCCGGTATTCGTTGATGGAAAAGATGGCTTTCTGCCTTATTACGACCTCCCGAAAGCTCAGGCTGTATTTCCAGTCCCACTCAATACACGTCATAACCGATCAGCCTTTAAGGTAGGTTTTGCAGAAACCTAAAGTATTGGAGCATCTATTGAAGTGGGCTATCGAGCTCAGCCAATTTGAGATACTGTACATACCGCGAACTGCAATAAAAAGCCAGGCCCTGGCTGATTTTGTGGCAGAGTGCACAGGGTTCTAAGAAGATCATGTAGAAGAGTCAACTCAGGCCTCATGGAAGGTCTTCGTAGATGGCTCATCTAACGAGAACGGCTCCGGGGCTGGAATCATATTGATATCCCCAGAGGGACATCGATTCCACTCAGCGTTACGATTCAGATTCAAAGCTTCCAACAACGAGGCTGAATACGAAGCTTTACTAGCTGGGCTAAGGGTGGCCCAGGAGCTGAGGGCTAGCTCCGTCCAGTGTTACAGCGATTCCCAGCTCATGGTAAACCAAGTGTTAGGGGAATACCAAGCACGGGGAACCAAGATGGCTGCTTACCTGGCCAAGGTAAAGAAAGAACTATCCACATTTGAGCGCGGTTCAATCGAGCAGATACCTCGAGAGCAGAATGCCAACGCAGACGCCCTGGCAAAGCTCGCTACCTCTGGCGAGGCAGAGACTTTGGGGCTGGTGCCGGTAGAGTTCTTGGAAAGACCGAGCATAGAGGAACTCGGGGTGGAGGTCGAGATGATCGACTCCAGACCGAATTGGGTGACTCCCATCCTCGAGTATCTCACAGCAGGAAAGTTACCCGAGGAGCGAAATGACGCAAGGAAGGTACTTTACCAGGCTCCAAGGTATACAGTGATAGATGGGATATTATACCGGCGTGGACACTCTTTACCTCTCCTACGGTGTGTTCTGCCAAGCGAGACGAAGACCATTTTGCAGGAGGTGCACGGGGGCTTTTGCGGAGATCACACTGGGGGGCAAAGCCTGGCCCTGAAGATACTAAGGCAAGGGTATTATTGGCCCACTTTTTCAAAGGACTCGATCTCCTACGTCAAAAAGTGTGACAAGTGCCAGCGGTTCGCCACAATTTCCCGGGCTCCCCTGGTCGAGCTGAAGATGATCTCGTCCCCATGGCCATTCGCGGTCTGGGGTATTGACCTGGTTGGTGCCCTCCCTACTGGAAAGGGCGGAGTTCGTTACGCGATGGTGGATATTGACTACTTCACCAAGTGGGCAGAAGCAGAGCCCCTGGCGACGATCACTTCAAAGAAAGTCCTCGACTTGGTGGTCAAGAGTATTATCTGCCGATTCGGGCTGCCAAAGAAGATCATTTCAGATAATGGAATGCAGTTTGATAGCGACCTCTTCGCCAAATTCTGCGAGAGGCACGACATTGTTAAAAGCTTCTCCTCCGTGGCCTATCCCCATGCCAATGGGCAGGTCGAGGCTGTCGATAAGACGCTAAAGGCAAGCCTTAAGAAAAGACTGGATGAAGCCAAGGGAGTCCGGCCCGAACAACTCCCCTAGGTAATGTGGGCATACCGGACCTCACATCGAACGTCAACGGGTCATACTCCTTTCTCCCTAGCTTTCGGGAGTGAGGAAGTCCTTCATGTCGAAGTAAAGGTAGCCTCGCATAGAGTCCAGGCATTTGACCAAGACCGTAATGACGAACTGCTCTGCGTGTCCCTCGACCTAATTGACGAAAAAGTAGAAGATTCACAACTGTAGCTCGCGCATTATCAGCAAAAGATCACTCGTTATTTCAACTCAAAGGTCAAGAAACGCGTCATTAGCGTTGGCGACCTGGTACTCAGAAGAGTCTTCCTGGCCGGTAAGGATCCCAAGGATGGAGTGTTGGGACCAAACTGGGAAGGGCCATATCAAATAACCGAGGTCGTGAAAGAAGGAACCTTCAAACTAGCTCGGCTTAATGGAGAAGCAGTCCCACGGACTTGGAACGCTATACACTTAAAGAAATATTATCAATAATTTCTTTGTAAGGCTTAGTTAGAAAAGCCATCTTTTGTTTATTAAGTAATAAGAGTTAATCTTTTTGCATTAATTGTATATGTTTGTGGATGTAACGTCAAGTAACCACGAAAGTCCCTTTCCTGATTACTTGGGGGGCATATATCCTGGATACAACCAGGTCCGAAAACTTAGAAGTTAGTTCAAATTGATTGATCGATGTTTTTCTTAAAAAGCACGATATATCAATAAAGGATTAACGCGAACTAAGTTTTTAAAATCAACATCCTGGATACAACCAGGTCCTAAAACTTAGAAGTTAGTTCAAATTTATTGATCGATGTTTTTCTTAAAAAGAACGAGATATCGATAAAGGATTAACGCGAACTAAGTTTTTAAAATCAATATCCTGGATATAACCAGGTCTGAAAACTTAGAAGTTAGTTCAAATTGATTGATCGATGTTTTTCTTAAAAAGCACGAGATATCGATAAAGGATTAACGCAAACTAAGTTTCTAAAATTAATGTCCTGAATACAACCAGGTCATAAAACTTAGAAGTTGATTTAAATTGATTGATCGATGTTTTTCTTAAAAAGTGCGAGATATCAATAAAGGATTAACACGAACTAAGTTTTTAAATTAATGTCCTGGGTACAACCAGGTCCTAAGACTTAGAAGTTGGTTCAAATTGATCAACATATATTTTTTTTCCAAAAAGCATGAAATGTCAATCATAACACCAGCAGAAACTAAGTTCTCACCAAATGCATTAAAGAGGAGTAACAATAAGGTCAAACCAAATATATATAAATAGATTAAAATAAATCTAAGGAAATCAATTGTCTCGAGGATAAAAAACCTCGTAATGTAAAGTTACAAATAAAAATAAAAGAGAAAGGAGCAAAAATCCTAAGCCCCGCCAGGCCGTTCTGATGAAGTCACCCCCTCGGCATCCTGCTCTGTTGCAGTGGAAGTCTCCTAGGTCTCAGAGGGCTCCTCTTGTTGAAGGCGAGCTTTGAACTTCTCTAAGAAGGACTCCCACACGTTCGGCCCCAGGAAGGAAAAGTCACCATCCTGGTTGAAGGCCCAGCAATGGTACAGCATGGCCTCCATGGAGGAGCTGGAAGATGCCCTCTCTGCCACAAGGGTGGCCTTGGCCTATTCAAGTTCAACCTTCGCGGCATCCAGGGCGACCTTAGTAGCCTCGGCCTCCAGCAGTTTGGCCCGAGATGCCTCTAGGTCGGCTTTCGTAGCAATCGAGGCGGCCTGCACGACCTTCTCGCTTTCCCAGATAGTCTCCAGGGCAGCTTTGACATCCTACTCCTGTTGTCGAACGGACGCGAGGGCGGCCTGGGTAGCCTGGTGCTCGCCCCGAATCTCGTCGATCCTGGCCCTGGACCGAGATATGCTTCGGTGGAAAGCCAAAGCCGCCTGCAAAACAAAAAGATAATGAGGCAAGTGCCTTAGAAAAAAAAAACAGAAAGAACCAGTGGCAAAGCAAACTTACCATGAGGGTCATCCCCAGTGAAGACTCCATCACATGCTCGGGGCTCTTCGTCTCGATCTCCCGCAAGTCCCTCGAGGTGGCATTGTAGTAGTGGTCCACCATGTAGGTCGCGGTTTCATAAACCGTCCCCCTAAAGACCTCGAGGATTTTCTCCAAGGCCTGAGGGTTGACCGGGACGCGCATGCCGGGAGTCGGGGCTGACAAGGTCCCGGTTGGTACCTCATGTTCTCGATTAGGGACAGGAGGTTGTGGGGGAGGTGGAGCCATCTTCTCCACTGCAGGAGGGGGTGGAGGCACCTTCTCTATGGCAGCAGGACCCTGGTTTTTCCCCTTGGCAGGAGACTTGGAAGAAGTCCCAGGGGTTTTCTTGGCCAACCAGAGCCTTTTCACCAAGGGCCCGGAGCACCCGGAGGAAGGATTTCCCCCCTGGAACATAGATCGCAGAACATTGTCCTTGGGCTACGACATCTCCTCATCTGAAACAAAGACAATGAATTATTAGTATGCATGTAAAAACATTTTGATTACAACACAAAAAAGCTAAAGTATGTATTGAAAAATGTCCTACCCTCCAAGCTAGAGGAGGAATCTATTGTCAAGACCTCCGGCCCCGGAGCTTCTACAGGGGAGTCTAAGATAATGACTTCACGAGTGAGAGGAGGCTCTGGGTCTAGATCCGCCTCAGGACTGGACTCCTCCAGAAGGGAGGGCCACGACCTAAGGTTTGTCCCGTACTCCTCAAAGAAGGCCGACCTAAAGGCCAGGGTATTTTCTACTACTACAGTACCCCTAGGGCGGCCCATGTCATAACACAACACTAGCTGGTCAACACACTGGAGTAGAGTGATGTTGCGATCTTGGTCATTTTGGTGGCGGTGAACGAGTTAGCTGGGGTTAAACCTAGCAAGTCGTAGGTCTGCGGCGGACCTGTCTAAGTCCCTAAACAAGTAAGGGTTACCTTGGCCGGAGGGGCCGGCTGCTGCCCCAGACCGGGTCCGCTCTGCGTTGACCTCCTGGGCGACCTCAAGAGCCCGCTTCCGGCGCACGAGGGGCATCTCGTCCTCCTCGTCCTTGTCTTCATCCGCGGCCTCCTCCTCGGGGATGGGCGCCATCTCGCGAGCTGCGGGGATGGTCCGCGGCCTCTTCAAGGCCAGAGTCTGGCCCGGGGAAATTAGCTTACATGCCAGCATCGTCTCATCAGACACGAGTTGGTGGTAGTCTTTTTCACTTGGGGGGAGCCCCGCCAAGGTTTTGTACTGACCCCCAAGGGTCACCGACTTAGCCATCCTCCCAAAAATAGCTGCACGATAGTTTTCAAGTCAATAATGAATGGAAAGAAACTAATCAGCGACGATCTTGCGAGCTAAAGGTAGAAGGAACTTACGAGGATGGTTGAAGTAATGGTATATGCAGTTGCGAAACCCCGTTGACATGAAGAATTGATCCTTGAAGTCATTGGGGTGGTTGGGCAGCTCGATGACCGCAGCCGAGTTAGGAAAACGGGTCAGGTAGTAGAACCCGTCACCTCGCCCCCGTTGGTCCGGGCTAGCTTTGAGGCAGAAAAAGTAGAGGATGTCCGCCGGTGTAGGGACCTCCCATTCCTGCTTCAGGATCAAGTACTTCAACCCCGCTAATAGACAGTAGGAGTTAGGGGGGAGTTGGAAAGGGGCCAGCTTCACGAAATTCAGGAAATCCGCGAAGTACTGGTCTAGGGGGAGAAAGGCCCCAGCCTTGAGGTGTTCGTCACTCTAGGCCGCGAACTCCTCATCGAGCGGTGCGTAGCTCCGCTCGCCCTCAAGGGGAGGACGGACAACCAGGGCGCCCTTCCCTATCTCGATGTTGTAGGAAAGTATGATTTTATTGACTTTCCCCTGGGTTGTAATCTTTGAGGCAATCTTCTCGGCCTCGAAGAAGGCATCAGGTCCCACCTCGACCTCCTTCTCCATGGTGGGACCGAAGTGGGGGACTGGGGAGTCTGTTGCCACCTCTTTCCCCTTGCTGGCCTGCTGGGATGACGAGCTGCCGACACTCTTCTTAGGCATATTCTTCCTGGGTCCCATCTGGTCGCCTAACGAACAAAGATGAAGAAAGTTTAGAAAAGGCGACCTAAGCATAAGAAAGAATCTAGCACGAAGAATGGTTTCCTTTACACGGGCTGAGGTAATCTCAGCCCGCGGTGAGTGAGACCACGCGGTTCTATGAACACGCACCTATGCTCCCAACGGGTCCCCGATTGCTCGGGATCCGTGTGTCAGCAGGGTCAGGATAAAGTTTGCCTTGGAGGGAAAGTTTCGAAAGGCGAAACCGCCTGTGAAGCGTGGCCCCTAAGCTACCCAGTTTTTGCACCCCAGAAACTTGTTGCCTTCGCCTCTCCAAACAGGCATTTAAAAAGATAACCCAGAAAAATCACCCCAGAATTTCATCCTATGAGTCATGTTCCTAAGCATTCTCTTTCCTACGGTCGATACCCCTAGGATAAAAACCTACGCACAAAATACTAGCAAAGAAAAACAACCTACAATATGCGGCTAAGAAGGAAGTTTACCTAAGCAAAGAAAAATGGAAACATTTAAAGCATACAGCAAACAGAGGACTTACATAAGTTTTTTGCTCCGTAAAGACTGAAAATAGCGTAGGAGTTGGAATCCTGGTGGAATCTTTGGAACCGGAGTCAAGAAAGAACCCTTGCGTCTGGAACAATGACTGGAAGAAAAAAAAAGGGTTTTAAAACTGAGAATAGAGAAGAAAGAAGATGAGAAAAAATTTCAAATAAAAAGGTGGCTCATATGAAAGGTGGCCAATCTTATATATACGTAAAAGGCAAAAGAATGAGGGTCGTTCGATCATCTTGATGTGGGATATGAGGATCACAACTCGAAAGACGAAACGACGGCCGAAGATAGGCTAGGCCATTTAATGCGGTTCTCGGAAGACGGACCTTCTCCAACCACAATGCTCCACGTATTCGATACCAGCGCAATGGGCGGGACATGAAGAGTCGACAAGGAAGCCTAAAAGCCCCCGTTGTGGCCACAGGTGACGTCATATGTCACGAGCAGGGGATTGGGGGACAAATGTACGCCCTAAATATCCACGGGTTATTAGTGAGCTGGAAAAGGGCATAATCCTATCAGCCACGTGGAAGCAATCTACCCGGAGCTGCTGGTACGAGTCTCTCCCTCTTTTGCTCGAGGTAGCCAAAGGTTTAGTAAGAACATTCAAAGGCATCGGGTCGGCAGTGTGGACACCACGAGCCGAGACTACATCAAGCTCGAGGTAAGACTTGGAGCTGACACGTCCGACCCTTTATAAAGTCAACCACGCAATGTAAACGTGCGCATATCAGACATCACGTGTCTACTCCATTCCTGAAATCTCGGACACGCAGCATAAACGTGCGTGTTCAGGCACCCCACGACTGGTTTGGGCCATGCGGCCCATTATCCCCCTTACCTATTGATTAGACCACACTTCATTGTCAGGTTTTAGGAATTACATGATGGGTAAGAAGGTCACGGGATGACCCCCTTTGCCAACACCCAGGTCTCCTCTCCCTATACATATGGAGACCCTGGGTGTTGCAAAGGGTTGGCTTCTAATTTGTAAAGAAACACCCTGTAAGGAATACCGGAGATATATCAATAATATTGACTGGTGGACTAGAGGGATTTTAACCTTCGAACCACCTAAAAAGAGTAAACGAGTTATAACCTTCCTTTGAGATTATTCACATATTACGGTTCATCATTTAGCACTAATCCATCCCATTTATTCATATAATTATCTGTTGCCGATGAACCGCATCAACACATGCTAATTGCATACTGTGGGTATATGAATGGCATGTTATAATGCATGAAAAAATATTAAACACTTTAATCATATCCAAACATTTATAATAAGTAAATAAAAACAGGTTAGTAACTTTTGGGTATTTCTAGAAAAATTACAACACTTGCAAAAAATACATGAAAATGTAACCTAGACTAGTTAAGGCTTGATGAAGAGCACCTTGATCTCGAACCTTGAGATGTAGTCCTATTGAGCCAATGCCACCCTTTTCCATATCTATTTTGAATTATACAACTTTTTAATTATTTTAAACAACCTTTAAAATAATTAAAATTTGGGTTTTGACACCCAAATAGTTTCTAAGGACCAATTTCAATTTGGGTAATTTAATTCAAAAATAAAATTAAACAATTTAATTTTAATAAATTAAAATTAAGAATAATTTTAATTTTGGATATTTTAATTACAACAATTTTAATTATGGAAGAGAATAATTAAAACATTTTGAATTAAGGAAAATAATCAATGTTATTTCAATTATTGGAATTTCCAAATTAAAACCATTTTAATTCAATTTCAATTTTTTTATTAAATGAATAATTAAAATAATTTAGGTAACAACACATTAGGGTTTGTATAACACAAACCCTAGGTGTGTCACCAATATGGGCGGCGGCAAGAGGTCCGGTGGTGGAGGAGGGCATGGTTCAGGGTGGAGGCTGGCAGGGGAACGCATCAGGGTGCAGGGGCGATGCACGGGCGCAAGCGGGCACGACATGGGGTGGGCGTGCGTAAGCACGGTGTGGGCACAGGGCAGGTCTCGGCGTGGGTGCGGGGGCACGACTCGGGCCTCGGGGTTCGTGCTCGGGGCTCGGGCCATATCATAATTTTATCCATAAATTTTATAGAAAAAATTACAAAATTCCTATGCCCCAAAAATTTGGCTAACATTTTTTCATCTAGAAATTTTAAGAACAATTCATAAACCCAAAAGCACCATTATAAACAACCCTTAAGAATCTATCATCATCAATATAAACATCCAACCATTCAAATATATATCACATATAATATAAAAATGCACATAGTCCCACATAGCAATTAATAATATGCAAAGATTAATGACCTACTCTGGTACCAATTGTTGGAAAAACAATCAGAGTGCACAGTGAATTAGCATGGTGGGCCGAGTTTATAAACAATAAAAAATTTCCATCTATCATATAAACAATTTATATGTTCAAGAAAACATTCATACATGAACCATTAATATGCAATATCATTAATCATGCAACAAATATATAATTATACACATACTTATATATATCATATGCATATATATACAAATATTCAAGAATAAAAATATTTACCTCTTGAAGCCTATCAAGTGTCCTTAAGTCTTTTAGTATAAATATATATATATCGATATTCCTACCCAACACTTTGAGTACTCAAACCATGATCTTCTGGAGTGTTCTCTATACCTCAAGATGTGTGTGGCCACATAGAGAACATGGGTTTGTAATGAGAACTTGGATTATGTCTTGAGAAATGTTAGAATAATAGAAGAAGATGATAATTTCTTGTCTAACAAATTTTGAAACTGTTTCTTAATTACCACTCTCTTTTTTCTTCTTTTCACATAATATATATATTAGAGATTATATATTACTTTATTATTTATAATAATAATAGTAATATAATAATATAATCATAATGATGATAAGAATTGATTTAAGTAATATCTAATTTACAAATTTGAAAAAATCTATTTTCAAATTATTAATTAATTAAATAAATAAAATAAAAACAATACTGATACTTTAGGAGTATTCTCTTACACGCATGACACAGTCCCTTGACTGTGTCATGCGTGTAGCAGTATTCCCTCTCAGGGAATATTGCATTTTTCTTTTATTTATTTATTTAATTAAAATCAATCATTCCCACAAAATATGGTATCATCTTTTTAAGGAAAAGATCACAACCATATTTCAATATTTAAATTTTAAATTAAAAATTCAAATTGATGATCATCATTATCATCATCTGTAACGCCCTACTACCTTAGAGTCGTTACTAAGTGAGTTTAAAATAGAAATCGTGCTTTTGACTGACTCTAAGTGGTTTCTAAAACCAAAAGTGTGGATAAATCAGAATTTAAGGCTGTACTCTTTTAAAATGTTTAACTTCATTGAAAACGTAAGTATAAAACATCTGGGATCCCAAAATAAGGTTTACAAAATATTTACAACTCAAAAATAGATTTACACCAGGTTAACTATCAAAAGAATGGATTAATACAGCCATTTACAAAATGCCCCCAACCAAAGCAGTCGGGCAGGCCGATAATTTACGCGCCGCCCCCACGCTCTCCATACTCATGGCCAGTTGACTGACTCCTTGCTTTTACCTGCCACACGGAGCACCCGTGAGCCGAAGCCCAGCAAGAAAACCCAAATAGAACATAACATATGCAAATAATATAGTTGGCATAATTCACAGATAAATAGGAAAACCATCAGATTAAACAAGCACGGCCATGCCGCCCCAGAGGCCTTACCAAAGCTTGGGGTCTCGGTCCTTATCGTAGGATAACTCATGTATCCCTTGGGTCCCACCCTGGCTATAGCATCCCATGTGCTGAGCGTTACTTCTGGCCCCACGGCCGTACCCGGCCTTCGCCGCTCTCGGCCTTAGCCGTTCATTCCATTATAATCACACATATAATACATTATGAAATAACCGTTCAAACATACAAGAGTTCATCTAAGATTACACATTTGCACACAATACAATCTAGGGTCGTGCCCTGCAATCACACAGTGGGCCCATGCCCTAATCTCGGGTGTTACGGTTTTCTTACCTTTAGATTTGGTAGCCTTGATCAACCTGACTCCTTGAGCACGATCTTACCCGAGCCCTAGCGCTTACCTAAGCAAAATCCATAAGTCAAAGTCATCACCAAATCCCAAGACCAAAACCTAGCCTCGGGAAGTCCTAGATCCCCAAAACAAAGTGGCGGAATCAAGCCCCGAACCCTAGGTCAAAATCCCTTCACAAAAGCCCAAAAATCCCCTCTGTGAACAGTGCAGCGCTACAGCGCTCAAAAGAGGGCGCTGTAGCGCTACAAGCAGAACCACCCCACCAGAACAGGGGCTAGCGCTACAGCGCCCCCTGACTAGCGCTGTAGCGCTAGTTGCAGCCAGACCAAACCCAAAATCGCATTTTGCGATTTTCTTCTCCCATTTCAACACCAATCTTGCCCAAACCTTTTCCAAACCCAAAAACACACACAACCACACCTCACACTCATCCCAAGCACCCCATGAACTCAATCCCAAGCTCAAGCAACCCACAACTCAAAATCTAACACAATGAACCCAAAAACCAGAAAATCACTCAAACAACAAGGATAGGGTCTTAGAAATCATACCGTGGGTGGAATTTCGACCTTGAATCGAACCCTAGACCTCCTTGGCTTGCACCTTCACAACCTTGACCTGTTTTCTCCAAAAACCCCATCCATTTAGCTCAAAACACAACTCAAAACCAGTCAAGCCCTAAAGCAGAAAATCCCCAAGAACTTACCTCAAATTCAAATGTGATCTTGCTAACCCCTTGCCAATCCTCAAGCCTAGCTTAGGATCCTTGATGCTCAGCCTACCCTAGCTCTCCACTGAGCTAGACTCCAAGAAAAAATGAAGGAATTTGGTTGGGAGAGCCACAAACCGATCTTGGACAAAACCCTTCAGCTTTTCCCTCACTTTTCTTTTCTCTTCTTTCTTTCTTTTCAGCCTATAACTTTTCTCTACTAAATCCACTAAGTATAAAGCCCTTCTTTAATTTATATCTTACAAGCCTAATGACCAAAATGCCCTCCCTTACTAATTCTAAACCTTTATGTCCATAAAGGGGCATTTTAGTCATATTACCCAAATTCCCACTAATTCCTCAAGTCTTCCTAATAATTCCCGCTCGCTACCCAATACCTGATTAATAATCAAATATATTCCCAAATTCTCAATTAAACTCCCCAGGCTTAAACCAAGCCGGGTACAGGTTCCCGCTTTGACTTTCCGCTAACCCGCTCATTCTAGGGTCGTCTCGGGTCATAGATCACAGGTATCAACAAAGTCATGCCCAACATGGCCAAATTACAAATATGCTCAATCAGGTCTACATGCATACTAATTCACATAGTCATGCATCACAATTAATCAAATAGTCATATAACGTGCATTAAATCATAATCATGTATTAAATTCATAAAAGTCACACACAGAATCCCATTATGCCCTCCAGGCACACTACTCCAGGCCCTTAAGCCTTAATAGCGAATTTGGGGTCGTTACATCATCCTTTTAAAATTCAATAAATCAAAAACTATTTTGACTTACCAATTTTATTTTCTCCCACTCAAATAAAATAATTAATTTCAAAAAAATATTTATTTATATATATGTTTCGAAATTCTATATTTAAATAAATAAATATATTTTAAAAAACTTAATAATTAATTAAAAATTAATTATTTAACCTCATTTATTATATAATTATATATTTGACCTTAAGAACAAAATTCTTTTCAAATTTCTAAATTACAGTTTTACCATTATATCTCTTACCTTGATATAGTGTTGATAGAGCCACCATGAGGTCCTATGGACCTATAATATCAAACTCCAATAAATATTAGATCATTAATTAAAGCTCTTTGATTTAATAATCATATTTATTAATCTCATGATTACTCCACTATAAATATGAGATTTAACTCTTGATAATTATAAACATATATTTACAAAGTACTTTACTAAAGAATAAAATATCCATTGATATAATCATTATATATAATGTTAATCCTCTATTAATGGTTCATAATTAAAAGGAAATAAAATTATAGTTTTACCCTTTTAACTATATCTAGTTCCTAGTGTATCATTGACTTTACTTGTGAAGGTTGTGTCACAACAAGTTTGCGACATGAGCGCTCATAACCTTTTCAATTCCAAAAGTCAACCCAATAGGGAACCATTATTCAATCTATAAGAAAGTATAGATTCCATATCTGTTAAACTATGTCCCTGGCCATATATATCATTGAGTCCCCAAAACAATTGTTCTTTGCCTGATTATTCTAACAAACCTTAACGCATGAATCAAATGATCAGATGTCATATATAGGAGTTCATAGTAACCTCTGGATTAAGATCATCGTGTATATGATCATCGTTTGATGTGTTTGATTAATACTACGTAACGGTGCTTAATCAAGTATTAACAAATCACATCTGGTCAAGTTCTATATATCACTATATAGAAAATACATTCACTAAAATGTTCTACTACACTAGTGACTTGGATCTAGGTCACTTGTATTCATAATACTAGCGAACTGTACTAGCAGTAATTAATCTAAAGATTCCATAATTTTATTTTACTGCGAATTGTTTCAAGTTTATTATCTTAATCTCGATCCTCTCATACCAATATGAGATCAAGACCACATAGATAAACTTTGAGATTTTATGATATTTACTTAATATTGTCAACATAATATCGGGCATAATCTATTTATATAATAATTCAATTCAATTATTTATTTCATTTAAAACATTTGTCAACTACAATTGTTTTAAGGGCACTATTCCCAACAATTAATTTATATAGGTTTTTTTTGTGTGTTATAATTTACATTTATTTATTTAATTATTAATATTTACTTGAAGGTATATATACCTAGTTAATCTAATAAATACTTGGTTGATTTAATAATAACAAAAATATTTAATATTATTATTTTGTTAAAAAGCATATACTCCTTTTTATTATATTCATCAATGAATGATGATAAATGGAATATATAAATTAGTAGGAAATTACATATATAATGATAAAAAAATGTACAAATATCTACATATATAATTAGTCTAAAATATATATCTTGTCCATTAATTTTATTCAATAATCATTTCTTGAGTATAAGAATTTTTATCACCGTTAGCGATTTAAGTTCTTTCCTTTTATAGTATAATAAGTGGAGTAGTTAGTGATTTTATAAATATACATATTAGTATTCTTACATTCGATGTGAGATTCTTTTATGTTACCTAATAATATTACCATACCAATCTTGAATCGAATATGTAGCAACTCTTTTAAATTTACTATTATTTTGAACTATATGCTTGTTTGAGCTATTGAGCTCCGATACCGTATAAAAATATTGATAAGGTTCTTGTGTATCTCCACGTATCTTTTTTATGTGAGACAACATTGTATGTCATTGAGGATGGTGTGGCTCATTTCGAGTATGGATTGTGCACCATATTAATTATAGGTACTTTATTTTTTCTTGTTATTTATATTGTTTTTGATCAAATGATGCTCATTATAGTTATTAAACTCAAATACCATGTAAAGATATCCATGATCCTTATAAGTATGTTAAATTGTCTATGTATGACACTCTTATGTATGTGTTCCCTCAAGATGGTTGTGTTTTTAAAAAAAATAAAATACTAATCTTCAACTAGATTTGTAATGACTCTTGTGACATGTTATTATTATTATTTTAGAGTGAATAGTCTTTTGACTTCAATACCATGTTCAGATTCATAAAATTGTACGTACTTATTGACATTAATGAGTAAAATGATCCCATGATGACATATTTTAAAAGATATTTTCTTTCAGTAAAATATTTTTTATGGTATTATAAGTCAGTTATATATTAAGCTAGCTATATATACTCTCTAACAATGATAATTATATAGATTTTGCAAACGTAAAATATCTATGATAAATTTTCTTAATTTTTTTTAAAAATTGAGATTTTATCAAACGAATATAATTAAAATGTGTGTTATAATCGACAAACTATATATACTTTGATCATGTTCACACAATACTTTTTTCCTTTTTTCATTAAAATAATTTTCTAAGTTAATTATCACTAAATTACTATAAGTTATAGAGTTTATAGTATATAACTGAATTCTATATAAAATTAGTGATTGTTGTGTTACTGACCAAAAATTCGATAGTTTAATAATAGGGAGAAATAGTGTTAAAACACAAGAATAAAAAAAATGTAAACATCGAAGCACAACTAACACACAAAAAAAATGTTAATTTTACCATTATTAAAAAAATCAATGAAAAAAAAACAAGGAAAAGGCGTGTGAAGGATCCTTTCTTCTCTCCATGATGAAGAAGAAGACGGTTACTTGAAAGCCTGCATCAAGATCAAGGAATGAGGAGGCCATTAAATCCACGCCATTGCTAGAATCCTCTTTGAAGAATTGACATAATCTACAGTCAGAGGAAGATCTACCTTCGCTTTCTACTGAAGGTAAGCAGCAGATGAATTCGTTGAGCCCGGTTCGAGATGGTGATCCACTTCACCTGGTGGACGAAGAGATGGATATGAATACGGCTACGCTTGCTGAGAAAGATAATTTTCAAGCTTCTGCTCAATCTCATTGGGTGAATCTTAGAGATAAGCTTCTTATCAATGAGGCGACTAAGCTTCATTATGAGGAGCCAATTATGAAAAATGGAAAGAAAGTAGCTCAAATCGATTTGGCTGAGGTTGCAAAACAGGCTCAAAATTGGAACTCAGCTGTGATATGTATGGTATTGGGAGCCAATCCCCCATTTGCTGTGTTTGAAGGCTTTGTAAAACGAATTTGGGGTCACCTGGATATTGAACGGGTTGTGAGGATGCATATGGGACTTACCATTGTCAAGTTCAATGATGGGGCTACTAGAGATTTTGTTTTGGAGAATGGCATTGCGCAGTTCGACAAGAAGCCAGTGTTAGGAAAATATGTATTATTGCCTCAATGGAATTATGGAAAAACCAAATACAACTCTATGCAAAATACAATGGACAAGATAATATTGATTAAATAAGTATTACAACTCAATTGCTCAAAATACAAGTAAATAAAAAGATGTAGAAGAAGAAGATTACAAACTCAATACTATAATAATACAAGTAAATAAGAAGAACAAGAAGAATGAAAACACAAACTCTCACACAACCAAAGTGTAGAGAAGTGGGGATCACCAACTTGAACAAGGTTCAAGACCTTTGTCCAAAAGCTTATTTCCCCCTATTCTCTAAGCACTAAGGGATCTCTCTAGGAAATAGCTCTATGGAATTATCAAGCCTTTTGGTGTATTTTTCAGCCAAGTGTTTTGTGGATGAAAAATGGTGTATCTTACAAGTGAGCATTAGGCTCCTATTTATAGAGTTTAGAGACACCCTTTGAATTTCAAATTCCACCAACCCCCATGGCTGTTACCAATGATTAATTGAGTGTTTTATGGAATTAAAATAAAGATTTGGGAGTTACTTGGCTGTTGGAATCGTTCAAAATTGGATAAAAACCGAAATTGTATGAAGCTGTCAGCCACAAAGGTCGCGGCGCCTGTTCCAGGCGCCGCGGCGCTCAGTCAAGTTCAGCAACAAATTTTTTCAGTTTTTTCCAAAACGTTCCAATTTATTCCCACTTGATTTTGTAACTTCCATACACAATTTGGGAGTTAAAATCACATCTCTATCAGCCATTTCTCATATGGATTTATGAAATCCAATCTCAAATGTGTAACATATAATATACACATTATTAGGTAATATTTGGGAGTTACAAATTTGTAACTGATTTTGTAACTCCAACATATGTCACATTTGGACACACATGTGTCCAATTTTGTGACTCTCAATAATATGTAACAAGGTGTGACAAATCACATTTTGTCACATTATTTAATCTAATATTATATTATATGAAATAATATAACAGCCAGTTATTGTGCGACCTTGGACTCAAGATCTAGACACTATCAGGTTAGTCCGCTCTGTACCTCTGTGGATCCGACTGCCTAATTTAGGTCTGCAATATTGGGGGAAAAAATGTCTAAGTTCCTTGGTTAGTACAATTGGAAAACCTATTATGGTGGACAAGTTTATAAAGGATAGGTATGTGATTAGGTTTGCTAGAGTTCTTGTTGAAATGGAGATTACTAATGACCCTCCATTTATCATACATTTTGTCAATGAGCGTGGACAGATTCAAGAACAGTTTGCTGAATATGAATGGCTCCCCATAAAATGCAAGAATTGTAAGGGCTTTGGTCATAATGTAGCTGATTGTAAGAAAACTGACACTAAGGTTTGGGTTACAAAGAGCAAGACAGAATAGGAACTTGCCAGTTCTGTTCCCGTTGTTGCAGATGCCAAGGCCAATATAGGAGAAACATTTGGTGTTAATGTGGCTACTAAAGTAGTGGAAGCAAAGCAAAATGAATCTGGGATAGATATTCGAGAGGCTGCTGAAACTCAGGGTAGTTCACAGGTCCATCTTATATCACGTACTCAGGCTAATAAAGAGAACTGGGAAGTCCCTAAGAAAGTTGGGAACTCTAAGAGTAGAGGCAAGACTGTGAGCACAAATTTGGACAGCAAACAGAATGTGTTCAAGGTTCTTCAAGAACATGAAGCAAGGGAGAAAAATGGGTACTTAATTGGCTCAAAATCTGATGGATTGCTCAAATGTTCTTAGTTGGAATGTAAGGGGTATGAATAAGAGAGACAAACAACATGCTATTCTGAGTCTCTTAAAGATGAATAAAGTGGGTATTTGTGCTTTATTAGAGAATAAATTAAAGAAGGATAAGGCTAATGATATGATGAATAAAGTGTTCTTTGGCTGGGATCACTATAGCAGTACGGTTACAGAGGGCATATTACTGGTTCTTTGGAGGAAGTCTTTTGTCAAGGTTCAGGTATTGTTGGAACACCAGCAATTTATACACTGTTTGGTTAGATTTTCTAGCTTACAGCTGGAAATAGTTATCACCTTTGTTTATGGTTTTAACTCTTTGGTTGAGAGGTTGGATATGTGGAGGGGTTTATCTTCTATTCATATTTCGAACAAGCCTTGGTTGGTTGTGGGATATTTCAATGTTGTTTTTAATTTTGATGGCAGATTGGGAGGGAAGATGATTAGTGCTAATGAGATTCTTGACTCTACTGCTTGGCTAGCTTGTTCTCAGCTGGCTTCTCTCAAGTGTATTGGATCTAATTTTACCTGGTCTAATAAACAGGAGGGAGGAGATAGAGTTTATTCAAAAATTGATCATGTTTTTATCAATGAAGATTGGATAGACACCTTGCCGAATTGAATTCTATTGCAGAGCTTCAGTGGGAAGTGCATTCAGATCATTGTTTTTTTCTCATTAGGACTCTTAAGAATGGGAATCTGGGCATAAAACCTTTTCGATTCTTTAATTGCTGGATTGCTCACAGCAGGTTTAAAGAGATAGTTATGGACAGTTGGCATAAGCCTATGACAGCAGGGGGCTTATTGGGAGTGACTAAGAAACTGCTAAGGCTGAAACATGTCTTGAAAGTTTTTAATAGGAAGAAAATTGAAGATATTGAACAAGGTTATCATCTTGCTAAGGGAGTCTATCAGTTGGCTTTATCAAAAGCTCAAGATTCTCCTTCAGATGCTACTGCTCAGAAGGCTGAAAAAAGAGCTGCGATTGGCTATAAAGAACATTATGCTCGATACAGAAGTTATTTGATTCAGCGCAGCAAGGTTACATGGCTTCAGAAGGGTGATGAAAATAACTCGTATTTTCATGCTTGCATCAAAAAAAGAAGGGAGGAGAATCGTATTGTTTCTTTTATGAATGACCAAGGGGACATTATTGCTGATTATAATGTAGTAGTGCATCACTTCCTAGACCATTTCAGAAGCTATATGGGCAGTCACAGTTCTACTACAAGTTTGGATAATACTGATTGCATTGAGTTGGGGCCTTGCTTAGATATTGATATGCAGCTGGGATTAATTAGAAAGTTTACGAAAGTTGATGTCAAGAAAGCTTTGTTTAGCATTCCGGGTATAAAAAGTCCAGGCTTGGACGGTTACAATTCAGAATTTTACAAAGCTATGTGGAAGCAAATTGGAGATGATATATCAGCGGCAGTGCTGGATTTTTTCTCTTCTGGGAAGATACTTGCTGAGCTCAATAAAACAGTGCTGGCTTTAGTCCCAAAAATTGAAATCCCTAGCAGGGCGATAGATTATAGACCCATAGCTTGCTGCAATACTCTTTATAAATGCATTTCTAAAATGCTTTGCAGTAGGCTTTCAGAAGTTTTACCCACTCTAATTAATCCCAATCAGGGTGCCTTTATTAGAGGGAGATCACTAGCTCATAATATTCTAATTTTTCAGGATTTGATTAAGAATTACAATAGAAGGAATACTTCCCCAAGATGTGCTATGAAGATAGCTCTTAGTAAGGCCTACGATACAGTTGACTGGGGTTTTTTTGGAGAGGTTATTAATCTGCTTGTGATTTCCTACCAGGTTTATTAATTGGGTGATGGTTTGTCTCAGAGGTACTTCATATGTTCTTATGATGAATGGTAGACTGCATGGGGGGTTTCAGGGAGTTAAGGGGCTTCGTCAAGGAGACCCGATCTCTCCATTACTATTTGTATTAGTTATGAAATATCTCTCAAGGCTACTTCAACTAGGAGCTTTGCAACTTGATTTTCGATTTCACCCTATTTGTAAAAGTCTCAAGATCATCAACTTATGTTTTGCTGATGATTTAGTGATTTTTTTCAAAGCTAACTGAGGCTCTGTTCAGATTATTAAACAGGTATTTGATGACTTTTGCAACAGTACTGGAATGAAGGCCAATCTCAGTAAGTCTCAAGTATTTTTTGGTGGTATTTCAGCTCAAGACAAGGTTCAGTTACAACAGCTTTTACAACTTGCAGAGGGCACCTTCCCTCTCAAATATCTTGGGATTCCTATGAGACCTACAAAGTAGAAAGAGGCAGACTGTGGCGAAATTCTTAAAAAAATTAAGCTTAGGCTTCATACTTGGACCAGTAGACATTTATCATATGCAGGTAGAATTTAGCTCATATCCTCTGTTCTTTTGGGGCTGCGAAATTATTGGATGAAT
Organism: Humulus lupulus; assembly: GCF_963169125.1. NCBI lineage: Eukaryota > Viridiplantae > Streptophyta > Magnoliopsida > Rosales > Cannabaceae > Humulus > Humulus lupulus. The sequence goes on from NC_084796.1 coordinate 38,990,954, forward strand.
ATTTTCTTATTGCCTCAAAGTATAATCAAAGAAGTAAACAAACTTTGTATGTGGTTTCTTTGGGGTAATAATGGTACCAGAAGTAATTTTCATCTCACTTCCTGGTCTACTGTTTGTTTGCCTAAATCTTTTGGAGAATTGGGTTTTGGTGAAGGTACTAAGTGGAACAAGGCAATGCTAGGTAAATACATCTGGGCTATTAGTCATCAGCAGAAGTCTTTGTGGGTGAAATGGATACACTCTGTGTATTTAAAGGGACAAAACTTCTGGCTCTACCAACTTAAGGCAGATACCAGTTGGTACTGGCGAAAAATCTGTCATTTGCGTGGCATTTTTACTCAAGAGGATATTGATAAAGTAGGCAGTCAAGGGAGGTTTAAAATTGGGTTGTTATATGCAAGTTTTATACACCAAGTCCCTGTCAAGTACCGTCATTTTGTGTGGAGTAGAATGAGTGTGCCCAAACATCGGTTTATCACTTGGCAAGCTGTTAATACTAAGCTGTTAACTCGGGATCATTTACATCGAGTGTTTATGCTTCTTGAAACTACCCTTTGCTCGGTCTGTGAACAAGTTGAAGAGAGCCATGGTCATTTGTTTTTTGACTGCTGTTTCTCCCAGCAGGTATTTCTTCAATTTCAAGATTGGATAGGCTGTAAATGGCCTCTAAATTTCTATGGCTGGACCAAGTGGATTGAAGATATGAGGAAGGGGGTTCGGGCCTCTATGGTGGCTGCTGTTTTTTCAGCTTCAGTGTATTATATTTTGCATAATAGAAACACTTGTTTTGTCCATAATTACTCGCTTAGTGTCAATACTGTAGTTGATATGGTAAAAAAAGATATCATGTATAGATTTAGTTGTTTTTGTCATAAGAATTTGAAAAGTATTGAGCTTTTTTATTTGAGGAAAATGTGTTTCATGTAATGTAGCTGAGTTTGGGTCATTTTGGGTTTTGTGAGGTTGTACTGGTTTGTGATTAATAAAATCTTGCTTTCTTGATAAAAAAAAAAAAAAACCAATGATAAATAATACCTTGAAGAGATGGTTATTATTCCTACAAATAATAATAATAATAATAATTAATGGCAAAAACAGCTGCGTACAGTCATCGTAGAATAATAAACCGCGAAAGAAGACATTAGACACTAGACACAGCCATAGAATCATATCTGAGAATATTTAATTAAGAGTTTAAAGTCGTGGTTGTGTTTATTATGAGATGAAATAGACTACTAGCTTAAGACATGCAATAGTCAAAATCATAGAACACGTCCCATTCCCAATAAGATTCTGAATTTATAAATGTAATTGGTTAGGTTGACCAGCTAATATTCATCACTCTTTATGAAAATACAAAACTAGCAATCTAACTCGAAGAGTTTCGGCGGATTAGAGTCGATAAACGACAACATCAAATTTTTATTAAGAGAACGTCAATTTATGTTATTATCATTGGTTGGATACTTGGATCGATGTGATTAAGACTTGACAGCATTATATATTATATGTATAGTATAGTTCAATACTGTCTCTACATAAACGGCTGGATTGACTATATATATATATATATAAAAGTCCCACACTAGTAGGATTCTCAGTATTTCTCGACTTGTGAATAATTTTCGGTGCGACTTTTTTTATGACCGTGTATATTGTAGCTATTTAGAGCATCTTGGAAATTTTTCAGAAAATTCCGAATAATTTACAGTACCGAAAACTAGGTTCAAACGTGTTATTTTCCACGCGCATAAAAAAAATTAGTCATGCGTGCAACAACATATTTGAACCTAGTTTTCGGTACTGTAAACTATTCGGAATTTTTTGAAAATTTGGAAGATGCTCTAAATAGCTACAATATACATGGTCATAAAAAAAAATTGCGCCGAAAACTGTTCACAGGTTGTAAACACCGAAAACTCTACCGGTAAAGTTTAAAGTGAAGCTCCTATAGGAGAATTCTCTTGTATATATATATATATATTAAGAATACTATTATTATTATTATTATTATTATTAAACAATTATATATATATATACATATATCATATTCAAATAATAATGTACAACTTGTACTTGAAATAGAAATAGAACATTACTTGTACTAACTCAAAACAAATTTTGCCATCAAAACTCAAAAAAATTATATGCACATTCACAACTTTTTTTAACTAGTTTTGCTTCTATTATCAATTTATTATTATTATTTTTTTGGAAAAATTACATTTAGTATTGGTTTTTGCATTTAATTTTCAATTTTACTCCTACTTTTTTTAATTACATATTTAAGTTTTTTTATACCGTTTTTAAACTTAATGTAACTTAATACATTCTCTCTCTTGTTCTGAGATCTCGCCAACCACCGGAGCATCCATTCCATACACGCGCCAAACCATTAGGAGGAGCAGCTGCCAATGAAGCTTCGACTAAAGTTTCGCTGTCATCTGTTGCCGGAAGCCACTACATAGGCCGGTCAAAGATAGCACCGAAGAAATTTTGACCGTCTTTTCTGGCAATCACCGACCACATTGGATATTGGGGATTTCTTGACGTCGCTGAAAAGATGATGGGGATGAGTTGTTTTTGTGTTGTGTTTGAAAAGTAAGTTTTAAGTTACTATTAAGTTTCTTCTTAGCTTTGTTATAAAAAAAATGGAAAGATGTCTTCAATAATTGTAATAAACAATTTATGTGTTGTATTTAAAAAGTAACATAAAAGTATAACCTAAAAAATATCTTAAATAATAAGACACCATAATATAACATAAAATTGACTAATCGATATTTTAAGATAAAAAAAGTTTCAACAAATAATTTTTGGAGGTAACCCAAATGTATATGAAATAATATGGTCTAAAAATAAACTTTTTTACGAAAAAGTAACCAGTTTGTAACTTATCATCATTTTAAGTAACCAAAAGGTTTCTTTTGAAAACCCAGAAAAACAACAAATCCGAGATTTCTGAAATGTTTCCAATTTAGGTATATTATTTTTAGAATCCGATATTTTTTGATGTGGCAAGGAATTTTTGTAAATAAAATTTTGTAGGTAATTTTTGTAATTATTTTATGTTATATGTATATAATTGTGAAGATCTATTTTTGTTTTATTATTAGACAAGTATATATTGTGTTAAAGGATATATTATTCAATGGAAATTGGGAAATCCAAAATACAACTCTATGCAAATATATACAATAGACAAGGTAATTGATTAAAAAAATTAGTACTACAAATATAGGATTTCTCCATGCTATTTTTTCAACCTTAAATAAATAGAGAAAATGTCTTAAATATCATAAGACTATTTTTCTTTGTGGTTTTTTTTTTGAAAAAATCGCTGAGAAAAGGTCCATATAACCCTTCCCCTTGTCCTTGACCCACACAGACCCCTCATTTCTCATTTTCGCTCCTGTGCGAAGCCTTCTTCCTCAGCCACGGTAAGTGTCATTTCCACCTTTTATGTGTCTTTTTATTTTTTTATTTTCTTCCACTATTATTGCTTTAAATTATGTATATGTTCATAAAATTCATTCATTTTAAAGTATTAGGGCAAAAAAGAAGAGAATGTTAGAGTGGTTTAATGGGTTTTGTTATGTGTGTTTAAAGGTTGATTTTTTTTTTTTTTTTTGAACGATTTTGAACGTTTGTCGAGGATTAGAAGATATTTTCAAGCTTCAAAATAGGTATAAATCACTTAAACTTGACTTTGTTTTTTTTTTATATATATTTTTTATTTTTTTGGTATTTTTTATATTATTTACACAATGTATATGTTTCTTAATATTGATAATATTGATTATGAGTGTGTTTTTCATTATTGAAACATATATTAATTTAAAAAAAAAAAATTAAGTTAATTTTTGTTAATTATTTTTGGAATCCGAATTTATTATTAATTTATCACTAATTTTGTAATTATGGTTGAGTAAATGAAATTTTAGTAGTTTAACTAATTGATTAGAAAGTTACTAGTTTAAGTACTAATTAAAATTTGAGTTTACTTGTTTTAATTTAATAAGTAACTTTGAATAGTCTAAATCATACCAATTACCATATTGTGAAATCATACATATGGTTTACCATATTTACTCATTATTGTTTAAACTTTTATTGTAGGAAATATATTTACTTTTCTTGAATTTGTCATGTTGTGTTTTTGTTGAAGATTAATTTTGAAGGTGAGCAATAATTACTACTTAATGTTTGATTTCTCTTTTGGATATTATACAAATTATTGTTAGAGGAGTTTGAATATATTAGATATTCTTCCGCAGTGAAGTCGATTCTGAGATGAAATTGTGTGTTGCAGAGATAACAGAAGGTTGAGAACATGTTTGTCCTAGTGAAGTAGGTTCTGGAGTGGTTTATGGATGAAATTATGCATGTTTATTATTGTGTTTGTTTGAATGAACTTATATGTACTTGTATTTTTGGATATGCTATAGAAACAGAGAAACCTCTGCTCATTTTTTTTAAGATTAATATATTGATTGAACATGTTTTATAGGTTATGAAAAAGTAATAAAGGAGATTATGGAAAAATAAGTTTTTCAGATTTAATGTATCCAATCTTAATTTTTTAGAGTTGAGATTATAATATATAGATAATTAATTTTAATTTTTGTAGAGTAAATGCACAATGTTTGGGAAATAAATACATTGGATAATTTTCAAATCTGATGATAGGTTCTTGATCTGACTTTTGAACGTTCATAAATCAGTTGGAAACCAACTTCCCTTCCAGTGACTTATGATGTAGAAACATGGTAGGTCAGTTGGCACCAAAATGACCTCTGGTGTAAGACATGGTAGGTCGGTTGCACACCAGCCTCTGGTGTAAATCAAGGTAGGTCGGTTGCAAACCAGCCTCTTGTGTAAAACATGGTAAATCGGTCGAACACCGACTTGTGGTATCGACATCCATTGTCAGTTTTACTAGAATCGACTTATGGTGTTTTTTTTTCATTAAAAAGTGTATTATGCCCAAAAAAAATCTTGCATTGTATACAAACAAACTGAACAAAACAAATGTTACGAAAATTCCAACACGCAAGTATACGTATCGTTTTACAAGCAATACTCAGGTAAGTGAGATCGTTCCCACGAGGACTGTGGCTAAATACCAATTAATTGAATTTTTATTTCTATTTGGCAATCAAAAATCAATTTTATAAATGAATGGATTAAAAGACTAAAATTTAACAATAGAAGCAATAAACAAGATTTAACCAAGGTTTGAATTATATGGAAATTAATTTCAATTGCATCCACTTCCTATTTCAATAATACAAAACAATTCTTCTTCTACCTAATGTGATAACAAATTATAAAATAACCTATATTCTGATTAAGACATATAGATTCTAAATTATATGGTAAAATCCTACATTTATGTGGTAAATCACACATACAATTAGCATTAAGCAATAATCCTATAGCCACACAAACCACACAAATACTCTCGTTTTGTGTCGAAACCTATGTTTATTCAATTAGAGCATTTTCAACACTCACTTTTCAACTTTTGTATTGAAATCATAAATCATGCATAAGATGGCCAATCAAATGCATGCAATAATCACAAATATGAATAAATCACACATCAATAGAAGAAAAATATAAAAATTGCATTAATCCATAAAAAGCTTCAGTTAATCTCCATTAAAAACCCTAAAATGGAGTTTAGCTCATAATCACAATTAACATATCAATAGTTAAATTTCTAAAACACATATTAAAACTAGAAAATAAAAAGAGTAGAGAAAAAACTAGAATTGGGGTTGTCACAATTGCTCCAAACTTGGTCTCCAATTTTCTTCTTATTGTTTTCTCTGATTAAAAACGATGACCTAATAATTTTTTGCCCAAATTCTCAAAAATGCCCTTCGATGAGTGAAAAACACGTGTCGTATAGACACTAGCGTCGCGCCCCAATAAGTTGCATCGTTACTCTAATGTGATTTGATATTCCCACTGCCAATCCGGATTTTTGACTTCGCCGCGGTCGTAGTAGATACCAGCGCCGCAGCCCTAAAAGAATTTTCTGCATCAAAGGCTTTTGAGCACTTTATCTCCACATTTCATTCCATTTGCCCAATTCTTGTGCATAAACCTGAAATCAAGTAAAACAAGCGTAATTCTGCTCCAAAAATGCTAAAACACAATAACAAAACCTGAATTAAGACACTCAAAAGATAGGCTAAAAATAGCCTAACAAACTCCCCCAAACTTGCTTCTTACTCATCCTCGAGTAAAGAAACGACACAAAAAACTTAAACAAATAAACAGAACAAGTTAAGCCTCCAATCTTATTCAACACACGCCGTCGTCACTCACTCACAAAACTTCAACTGTTATACAACCAAAATTTCAATTCAATCACTCCAACAATTAACCTGAATGCCTTAATTGGAAAATAGAATATACTTTGCAAATAACTAATGAACAATTAGATCACATCAAACATGTCCCACTCATACCAACAATAAACTAGCCAATATTCAATAAGCTTGCACACTTACCTTTCTCCACTAATGTCAACAACACATGTTTTGGAATCAATAAGACTTTTAAGGTTCATAATATTTTGACTTAGGTAAAGGTAGTTGAAAAGACATTTAGGCTTCATTATACCATAAGCACATAAAAAACCATTCAAACAAACCATATTGCATTTAATAACCATCTCCCAATTCACCAACTTTCCAACAATTGAGAACTCACAAAACAATGCTCCAACATCACTTTATTTAATTATTTATCACTTTTTTTTTCTTTCTCTTTTTTTTAGAAGAAAAATATAGAAATTAGTGATGTTGCAAGAACTTTTACATTTCTCTCAATCATTAAAAGACATAATTTATCCAAATATCAACAATCTCACTAATTACAATTCTTTCCCCCAAACTTATTTCTAAGCTTATGGCATAATTCAAAGGATAAGGGAAAATAATAGTGGGTACATTTTTGGCTTAATAATGTGGTTAAACAATAATCAAACTAGGGATAATAATGATAAAGGTAGGCTTGAAAGGCCCAAACGTTCCAGACAAAAAATTGCCTAAATCAGTTTCCAAAACACATGTCATCAAGGATTTCATCTCAAAAGGCAAGCAATGAAAGTTCTATCCTATTCAACCATTCATACGTCAAACCCAAGTAAAACATGTATAACACAATCCAATTATTTACATTTACAAAACATATTAAAATTTCCAAAAGGCATTGAAATTAATCCATAGAGTATTCAAATCAAGCACACAGTTAAAGACAATCTATATTTTACAAGTGACAACAACGACATTTATTCATATCATCAGCTTATCTTTTGACACACACAACAACAAGATTTAAATTAAATTAAATTAAACTAAACTAACACAGAAAAGTAAGCCCCTCCCCCAAACTCTATTTCACATTGTCCCCAATGTGAACATTAGAGGCCAAGAGAAGGAAACTTACCTGACAACCCCTTTAAAAAGGGTTTGGCGGCAGTGGCCGATCATATGGAGTATACCGCAGTGGTAGTGAAAAATAATTCTCATCCTCCTCATCCAAAGACCACTAAGATACCAAACTATTCAACTGCGGAACATGGTTTTCATCATACGTGTTGCGCTGCACCATGTAATTTTGCATATGCACGTTTTGCTGAATGATGTAATTCAACTGATCATGGGTGTATTGCATGGCAGGATCAATTGGGCCACGTAAAGCCGTGGGCTCATCTTCATCATCATTTATCCTCTGTCGACGTTGGTTTCTTCTTCTCTGAACTTGCGGTGCTCCATATGGATGTGAAGCAATGAGGCGATTCACCTTGGCCAAACTGATTGGCTTTTGTGGGGAAACTTTCCTGTCAGTCAAGTATTGAGGCGCGCCATACGTAACACATAAATCAGTAATGAAGTTTCCATGTCCCAACCCGCCAGTAGTGGTACCCTAAATGATATGATTGATACCCTCCTGTATATACCTCCCAATGTTCAGATTATACCCTTTTAAGATAGCATATGTCACCTTGAGACCATCAGTCAAGATATCAGAAAGATGATTGTTGGGAATCAATCGGGCACTCACAAAATAACACCATGCTCTAGCCACTTGGTTAAGCTCACACCGATACATACAATAGGGTTCACCATCCTTCAAATGAAAACAAGCTCCAGGAAAACCCAATGTCTCAGCAATCTCAACATAATTTAGATTGTCTTCCCCCAATACCCAAAGCTCTTCTTCTTCCTTGGGAAAGTCAGGCACATCATACAACTGATTAAACGCTGCAAGAGTCACTGGTATTTTCTTGCCCCTCACAATCACAACACTGTTCTCTCTTTCTGGCCAATTAGCAAGAAATTCATAAGTCAAAGTGTGATTATCCTTGCCATTACTGTCAACAAACTGGTTCCAATGTCGTCGAGCAATCTCATCTCGAATGGGCTCATACGGTGGCCAATTTTCCAAAGGTTTTGGATCAATTCCATACCCCTTTCTTCAAGTATAGGCTTTCTTGACAACACCACAAACCTTTCTTGAGCCTCTTTGCTCACAAACCTAGTGGTATCATAATCCGCCCTTGTGGAGACACGAGGAGGGCGAGAAGATGAAGCACCCGAAGCGTTGACAGTACCTCGCTTAGGACCCATTCTCCAAATTCACCCAAAATACACACTTTTAGTACCACTAAAATTTTGGGCAGCACCTCCCCTTGTTTTTATCACTTCCCAAAATCAGAAAAAATTAACCACAAACCACAATTCACCAATCCAATTTTTCACAATATTAATAATATCCAAAATACACCACTTAATCCACAATAATTCCCAATTAACACGCAAATTCTTCAAAATCCTAAGGAATCTCACTAACTTTGCAAAAATTAGAATTGGAATTACTTACATTAGTGAAAGACCCATTGATAATCCACCATTGTTGTTCAAAGCTTGAAGAAATTGAAGAAATTTGAGAAGGATGAAGGCAATTACGAATTTCGGTTAAAAATGAGGAAAAATATGTTTATTAGTGGAGAAGATGAATAATGGTGGCAAAGAAAAGGGTTGAGGGGTGATGTAGATGAACTATATGAAGAATAATGGAAGAGGAAAGGAGTTTATGGGTGGTTATGGAGGTTTTATGGGGGTGGGGGCGGACGAAATTCAGAGAAGACGAAGAGAGGCTGATGGCGGTGTTTTGAGGGTTTGGAAAAAATTAGGGAAAATTTTTAGCTTTTAAGTGAGGCCCGAGTTAGTGCCACGATGCTAATATATTTTTTCTCGATTTTCATCAGCTCCAGGGGCTGCGGCGCATGAACTGGGGCTGCGACACGAGGCCAAAGTTTGAATTTTTGCCTAAGCTGTCATGGGGCCTCGCCACGACGCTAATACTCCTAGGCGCCACGACGCAACAGGCTGCGATGCGGCCCTAATTGAAAGCCATAAATTTTCAATTTTCAAATTTTTTTTCACGTTTTTCACGGTTCTCTTTTTCCAGTATTTACACATAATTACTAAAATTCAACAAATAAGAAGAAAAATCAAAATTATAATTGTTCCAAATCGAAAATAAAATGTATAGTGTACATTCAACTTCGGATGCCTCCCAATGGCGCTGTCGTTAACATTATTTAGACGGACGCTAAACTCCTCTTCATTGTGGCATCAAGAGGATGACAGACTTGGCCTGATCAAATTGACCACCCAAGTAGAGCTTCAATATTTGCCCATTCACCTTAAAATTATTGGTCTTCTCACTAGTTACTTCAACTGCGCCATATGGAAACACCTTAACAACAGTGTAAGGCTCAGACCACCTCGATTTCAGCTTGCCTGGAAACAACTTCAACCATGAATTAAATAATAATACCTGCTGACCCTGATGAAATTCTTTCCTAACAAGGTTTTTGTCATGCCAAACCTTTGTCCGTTCCTTGTAAATTTTGGTGTTCTCATATGCCTCATTTATGAACTCTTCCATCTCATTTAATTGCAGCAATCTCTTTTCTCCTACTGCTGCCATGTCCATATTCAGTGTCTTCATGGCCCAGAAAACCCGATGCTCAAGTTCCACCGAAAGGTGATATGCCTTCCCAAAAACCAACCTATATGGCGACATGCCCATAGGTGTCTTGAAAGCTGTTCTATATGCCCATAGCGCATCATCGAGTTTCTTAGACCAGTATTTCCTTTGACTGTTGAACAGTTTTCTCCAGAATACTTTTCACCTCTCGGTTTGAAATCTCTGCTTGACCATTACTTTGAGTATGGTAAGGCAAAGCAGTTTTGTGTCGCACTCCATATCTGGCAAGTAAAGCCTCAAATTGCTTGTTAGAAAAGTGACTCCCTTCATCACTAATGATAGCTCGAGGAGTTCCAAACTGAGTAAAAATATATTTTTGAAGAAAATTGATAATTGTTTTACCGTCATTTGCATGTGTTGCAGCTGCTTCCACCCATTTAGAAACATAGTCCACTTCTAGCAATATGTACAAGTTGTTGTAAGACGATGGAAACGGTCCCATGAAGTCAATCCCCCACACATCAAATAGTTCAACTTCAAGAATTCCATTCAAAGGCATTTCGTTTCTCATTGAGATGTTCCTGGTCCTTTGGCATCTATCACATGGCTTAACAAACTCATGTGGGTCTTTGAACAAATTTGGCCAAAATAAACTACACTGAAGAACCTTTGCAGCTGTTCTAGCACCCCCAAAGTGACCCCCACATTGAAGAGTATGGTAGTGAGTCAAAATGGAATGCATCTCCTCTTCAGGCACACACCATCTGATTATATAATATGCACAGTGCTTGTAGAGGATCGATTCTTCCCAATAATAATGTTTCACTTCAGAGAAAAACTTCTTTAGCTGCTGCCTTGACATCTCTGGAGGAGTTATATTTGCAGCTAAGAAATTCACATAATCTGTGAACCACGGGACCATTAAACTTTCCCTCAAAGCAAACAACTGTTCATCTTGGAAATCATCATTAATCTGGAATTCTTTCATGTTTGGACTTTCCTCCACTTCCAGTCTAGACAAATGATCTGCTGTGAGGTTTTCGGTGCCTTTTGTCTCTAATTTCCATGTCAAACTCTTGTAGCAGGAGAACCTAACGAATCAGCCTCGACTTTGCATCCTTCTTTGTCATAAGGTATTTAATGGCATAGTGGTCAGTGTATACAATTACCTTATTCCCAATTAGATACGGCTTGAACTTGACACAAGCAAAAACTATGGCCAAAAGCTCCTTCTATGTAGTGGCATAATTCAGTTGAGCATCATTCAAGGTCCTACTAGCATAGTAGATAGTGTGAAATACCTTGTCCGCTCGCTTTCCCAAAACTGCTTCAACTACACAATCTCTTGCATCACACATCAACTCAAAGGGCAATTCCCAATTAGGTGCAACAACTATAGGTGTTGTAGTAAGTTTCTATTTTAGCACCTTAAAAGCTTGCATACACTCCTCCCCAAACTCAAATGGTACCCCGTGCATCAACAACCCAGATAGAGGCTTTGAAATTTTTGAGAAGTCTTTGATGAATCTTCCGTAAAACCCCGCATGACCCAGAAAACTACGAACCCCCTTAACTGAAACTGGTGGTGGCAGATCTTCTATGGTGGAAATATTTGCTCTGTCTACCTCAATACCTTCACTCGAGATCTTGTGCCCCAATACTATACCTTCCTTGACCATAAAATGGCACTTCTCCAAGTTTAGTACCAAATTAGACTCTTCACACCTTTTCAAAACCAGCTCCAAGTTGTGTAAACAATGATCAAACGATGAGCCAAAGATCGAGAAGTCATCCATGAAAATCTCGATGCACTTCTCAACCATGTCAGAGAATATAGGCATCACACACCTTTGGAATGTTGCTGGTGCATTACATAGTTCAAATGGAATTCTTTTGAAGGCAAATGTGCCATAGGACATGTGAATGTTGTTTTCTCCTGGTCCTCCGGGGCAATGGCTATCTGATGGTATCCAGAATAACCATCCAAAAAATAGTAATACTCATGGCCAGCCAACCTATCAAACATTTGATCAATAAATGGTAGCGGGAAGTATTTCCTTGTGGCTTTGTTGAGTTTCCGGTAGTCAATACATATCCTCCAGCTCGTGACAGTATGAGTTGGAATCAGTTCATTGTTTTCATTCCTGATTACCTTCATCCCTCATTTCTTCGAAACCACCTGAATTGGGCTCACCCATTTACTATCAGATATTGGGTAAGCTACTCCTGTGTCTAACCACTTCACCACTTCTCTCCTCACTACCTCCTTCATTGGTGGATTTAACTTCCGTTGAGCATCAATGATTGGTTTACTATCATCTTCCATCAGAATTTGGTGCATCACTATCGAGGGGCCAATCCCCTTTATATCAGCCAAAGTCCACCCAATGGCTTTCTTATACATACGCAACACCCTCAATAACTTCTCTATTTCAATCCCAGAAAGCATTGCAGACACAATAACAGGAAGTGTCTCGTTCTCCCCAAGAAACACATACTGCAAATGATCAGGTAAAACCTTCAACTCTAACACTGGTGGCTTCTAAACTGAAGTCAACGGTTGCTCAGGCACTGAACCAAGTTCTTCAAAATATTTTCTCTTCAAAGGCCCATAAGAATTTATCCATTTCGCATACTCCATGGCCCAATTTCCATCCTGCTCAGTTAACTCTTCTTCAAGCAAACTTAACTCAAGAGGATCTTCAACCCTCTTCTTTCCCTCTACTATACTGTCCACCACGTCAACTGAGAAACAAATATCACTGGCCCTGGGATATGTCATAGCTTTGAGTACATTAAAAACAACCTCTTCACCTTGTACTCTCAACCGTAACTCACCCTTCTGCACATCAATCAAAGCTTGGCCTGTTGCCAAAAATGGTCTTCCAAGGATAATCATGACATTAGCATCCTCCTCCATATCTAGTACAATGAAATCTCCAGGGAAGATAAACTTGTCCACTTTAACAAGATCATCTTCAATAATACCCCGAGGATGTGCTACTGATCTGTCTGCCAACTGAAGAGTCACTGTTGTAGGTCTTGCTTCCCCAAGCTTCAATCTTCTGAAAATAGAAAGCGGCATTAGATTAATGCTCGCCCCCAAATCACATAGAGCATTCATGCTCTCAAAATTCCCAATAGTCCAGGGTATTGTGAAACTCCCAGGATCTCTCAATTTCGGAGGGAGCTTCCTTTGCAGAATGGTGTTGCACTCTTCTATCAATGCCACAGTTTCATACTCTCCCATCTTTCTCTTCTTAGACAGGATGTCCTTCATGAATTTAACATAACTTGGCATATTCTCCAAGGCCTCCACAAATGGGATGTTGATATGCAGTTTCTTGAATACTTCAAGGAAAATAGAAAACTGCTTATCCAAGTAGTTCTTGCAGATCCTTTGAGGGTAGGGAATCTTGATGTGATGGTCAATGCTCACTTGTGGTGTAGCTCCTTTGGTTGGGAGGTCTCCAGTAACCTTGTCTTCACCTTGCTTCTGTTCCACTATGCCTATGCCTGTTGATACTGATCCTTGTCTTTAGCTGACTTCTCTGTGTTTGGCCCTTCATACTTCTTCCCACTTCTCAAAGTAATAGTCTAGCAATGTTCTTTTGGATTGACTTCAGTTGTGCTAGGAAAATTACCTTGAGCTCGGTTGGACATAAGAGTAGCCAATTACCCCATCTGGGTCTCCAAGTTTCTAATAGAAGACCGAGTCTCAGTCATGAATTGATTAAGGATATCAGACTGAGTATCAGGCTGTCTCACAAGATTCTGTTGTTGTTGCATAGGCGGCTGAGATGGTTGTTGTTGAGGCCTAAATCTCTGTTGATAAAACCCCGGAGGTGGTTGCTGAAATGAGTGTTGTTGATGTTGACTTAATGATTGGGGTTGTTGGTCATTCTTCCAAGAAAAGTTCGGGTGATTACGCCATCCTTGATTATAGAAATTAGAGTACGGATTATTAGGTTGTCTTGGAAAATTCCCAATAGATTGTGATTGCTCTAATGGAAAATTGTTCACATCCCCAAATTTGCACTATTCAAAAGAATGGGGTCCCCCACATAGTTCACACATCACTTGAGCTTGCATCACTGGGGCTACCACGTATTGTTTTGTAGCTGTTTTGTAAGAGCAGCTACCTGAGCACTAAGCATAGAGATGACATCAATCTCATGCATTCTAGCCACTCTCTTTGGATTTCCCTTCTCACTAGGCCACTGATAATTGTTCATGGCCATTTCTTCCACCAGTTCATATGCCTCATTAGCACTCATGCTCATAAAAGCACCCCCTGCTGCTGCATCAATAATGGTGCAAGTAGTATCGCACAAACCATTATAGAAATTGTGGACTAGCATCCACTTCTCAATACCATGGTGGGGAACCTTTCTCAACAAGTCTTTAAGTCTCTCCCAAGCATCATAAAGAGACTCACCCTCCAACTGATAAAAATTATTGATCTCTCCTCTCAACTTAGCTGCCTTTGCAGGAGAGAAAACCTTTGAGAGAAATTTCTAAGCGAGGTCATTCCATGCAGTGATCGAATTAGGTGGCAGAGATACCAACCAAATCTTAGCTCGACCCCTTAAAGAGAGTGGAAATAACCTTAATCTGATGGCATCGTCACTAACTCCGTTCATTTTAAATGTCTGATAGAGCTCAACCAAGCTAGCAAGATGCATATTGGGGTCTTCAGTTGGTAATCCCCCGAACTAAATAGTGGATTGCACCATTTGGAGTATTGCAGGCTTGATTTCAAAAATTTTGGCATCGATAGCAGGTGGTCTGATACAAGACTGTACCCCTGTCACAGTAGGCAACACATAATCTCTCAAACTTTTGGCTGCTGGGTTCTGACCATTTCCTTGCTCAGCTTGATCCTCAACATCACCCCTGTTCAACCCATTATTATTATTCACTGGATCATCCATGGTGGTGTCAACCCTTCTTTCCAACCTCTTATTTTGTCGATTCAGTCTACAAGTCTTCTCTATTTCAT
This sequence comes from Humulus lupulus, assembly GCF_963169125.1. Lineage (NCBI taxonomy): Eukaryota > Viridiplantae > Streptophyta > Magnoliopsida > Rosales > Cannabaceae > Humulus > Humulus lupulus. The sequence continues at coordinate 39,005,973 of NC_084796.1, forward strand.
GATCAACAGGCACTCGAATAGCAGGGCCTTGGCGTTGCATAAACTAACATGTAACCTGGGATAAGAAAAATTGAGACAATGACAAAATTAGTAAAATTGAAAAGAAAATACCAAATTAGAATAAAATTATACTATTTTAATATTAGCTAAAAACAGTCTCTGGCAACGACGCCAAAAACTTGTTACAAAAAATCCAACACGAAAGTATACATATCATTTTACAAGTGAGATCGTTCGCATGAGGACTGTGGCTAAATACCAATTAATTGAATTCTTATTTCTATTTGGCAATCAAAAATTAATTTTATAAATGAAAGGGTTAAAAGAATAAAATTAAACAATAGAAACAATAAACAAGATTTAACCAAGGTTTGAATTATAGGGAAATTAATTTCAATTGCATCCACTTCCTATTTCAATAATACAAAACAATTCTTCTTCTACCTAATGTGATAGCAAATTATAAAATAACCTATATTCTGATTAATCCATATAGATTCTAAATTATATGGTAAAATCCTACATTTCTGTGGTAAAACACACATAACAATCAGTATTAAGCAATAATCCTATAGCTACACAAACCACACAAATACTCTCGTTTTGTGTCGAAACCTATGTTTATTCAATTAGAGCATTTTCAACAATCACTTTTCAGCTTTTGTATTGAAATCATAAATCATGCATAAGATGGTCAATCAAATGCATGCAATAATCACAAATATGAATAAATCACACATTAATAGAAGAAAAATATAGAAATTGCATTAATCCATAAAAAGCTTCAGTCAATCTCTATTAAATACCCTAAAATGGAGTTTAGCTCATAATCACAATTAACAAATCCATAGTTAAATCTCTAAAACACATATTAAAACTAGAAAATAAAAAGAGTAGAGAAGAAACTAGAATTGGGGTTGTCACAATTGCTCCAATCTTGATCTCCAATTTTCTTCTTGTTGTTTTCTCCATTCTAAAAATATGTCTCCCCTCTGAAAGTTGCGCTTTCCTGATTAAAAACAATGACCTAATAATTTTATGCCCAAATACTCAAAAATGCCCTTCGATGAGTGAAAACCACGTGTCGTACGGACACTAGCGCCGCGGCCCAATAAGTTGCGTCGCAGCTCTAATGCGATTTGAGATTCCCACTTCCAATCTGGATTTTTGACTTTGCCATCGCTGTAATAGATAGCAGCGCCACGGCGCAAATTGTAGCGCCGCGGCCCTAAAAGAATTTTCTGCATCAAAGGCTTTTGAGCTCGGTTTAGCACTTTATCTCCACATTTCATTCCATTTGCCCAATTCTTGTGCATAAACCTAAAATCAAGTAAAACAAGCGTAATTCTGCTCCAAAAACGCTAAAACACAACAGTAAAACCCGAATCAAGACACTCAAAATATAGGCTAAAAATAGCCTAACAACAAAAAAGATATCACAATAATATAAAATATTAGAATTTGAACTAAGTGTCCAAAATAATGAGTCTTAAATTAATTAAAAATGACTCATATAAGGATTGTAACTATAGTTAGACAACAAAAGTGTGTGTATCTCTTAAAATGTCTAAGTTAACAATGTAAGTATATCTCCATAAAAATCTAAGTTAATAAATAAATATTTATGATCTTTTAAATGCACCAAATTCGACATAAGTTCTCAAGAAGAGAATATATTATTGTTTATAGTTTTTTTTTTTTGTTTAAGAAAAACTATATATAGTACTTAATCATCTAATCTATATTTACTTGTCAATTTTGTAATGGTTTGATAAAAAGATATTCAGTGTCAAGGATGACCTACTTCCACTACAAAGTGGCTGGTTAGTAAGAATGATGTCATTTAATAATCAAGTCTAATTTTTCTTATGTGTAACTCGTTTCGCATGTTCTTAGTTTTTCTTATGTATATATACCAAATTACTTAGGTATATATAAATGATATCTTTTAATTAGTATTGATATATGAATTTTTTTTAAATTTAAATTTATACATTATGTTTATCCACAAGTCGCTATGTATTCGGCTTCCATGGTAGATGCACCATTTGCTTTAGGGAAAATGGGAGATTTTTAAGATGTATTCTACTCAAGGAAGCGCAGGTTATCCTCAAAGAGATTCATGAGGCATTTTGCAGAGATCATGCTGGGGGGAAAAGTTTGGCCTTGAAGGTTCTAAGACAAGGTTCCTTTTGGCCCACACTAGAAAAAGACTCGACCTTATATGTCCTCAAGTGTGATAAGTGCCAACGCTTTGCCTCCATTGCCCGAGCTGCTCCCATGGAGTTAACTATGATTTCCTTGCCCTGTCCATTTTCTATATCGGGGATCGACCTAATTGGCTCGTTGCCTACTAGAAAAAGGAGGAGTTCGCTACATTGTTGTTGCTGTTGACTACTTTACAAAGTGGGTTGAGGCCGAACTACTAGCGACTATAACCTCGAAGAGAGTTCTAGACTTCATAGTGAATATCATAATATGCCATTTGTGACTCTCAAAGAAGATCATGTCTGACAACGGAACTCAGTTTGATAGCGATCTATTCATGAATTTTTGTGAGAAATACAACAAAATTAGGAGTTGCTCTTCAATGGCATACCCATAGGACAATGGGCAAGTCGGGGTAGTAACTAAAACTCTTAAGGCGAGTCTAAAGAAATGATTAGAGGACGCTAAGGGACTATGGCCTGAACTCCCACAAGTGCTCTGGGCCTATAGGACCTCGCACATCGTACCTCCACTGGGCATACTCCCTTTTCTCTATCTTTTGGAGCGAAGCTATGCTCCCATTGAGTTTATGGTGATGTCACACAAGCAGAGAACATTTAACCAGGAATAGAATCCCGACCTGCTTAATGCATCCCTGGATCTAGTTGGAGAACGATGAGAAGAATCTCAGTAGCATCTCCCCCATTACCAACAAAGGGTGACACGTTATTTCAACTCGAAGGCGAAGTGTATTCCTAGCTAACAAAGACCCTAAAGTTGGTGTACTCAGATCGAACTAGGAAGGATCCTATCAGAACTTGGAGATCTTATGAGAAGGAACCTTTAGACTAGCTTAGTTAAATGGAGAGATGGTTCCATGAACTTGGAATGCCTTGCATCGCAAAAAGTATTACCAATGATAAGAAATCTTTGTTAGAACTTATTTATTTCATCTTTTGTAAGGCTCAAGTATAAAAGTCATGTTTTCTATTGTTTGAATTTGAATGGTATAAGGTTGTTGTGTAATTTAAACACGGTGCTGGAATTTTTCAATTTATTGTTGTTATTTAGCACTAGTTGATAATGTAAAAACGATCTATAATATTTTTAAATTATGATCACTTGGGGGGCATATAACCCTCGATAGCCTTTGGAATATTTGGCAAACTTAAGTTAAATTTATACAACTTAGAATTTGGAAATTTTGAAAATCTGTGGCTTTTTAAAGCTTGAGTTTTCAAAGCAATTCTAAATGCGAACTATGTTAAGAAATTTCAAAGAAAAAATAAAAATCCTAGAAAGAAACTAGGTACACGAGCAACTGGGGGAGGAGCCTCTTTATTCGTAACCACGGAGGATTGGGATTGCTTTTGCTAGAGCTGGTTCCCTTGGTTTTGGCAGGAGATCCAGCAGTAGCTCTAGTTTTGGATGCAGCCTTCTTCAAAATCCTCAGCCTCTTGATGGTTGGGTCGGTGGTGAAGATGTCCTGGAGGCTCATATCTTCTTCTTCAAAAACGAACAAAAAAGTTAGAACAAAGACTTATAATTCTAATTGTGTAAACAATAAGAAGTAACAAAACAAGAACCCTATCCTCCAAACTAGAGGACAAAACTACTACGATTAGTTCTGGATTATGCATCAGACTAGACACAACCTCTAACTCTTGGATTATTGGGAGAGGGGGATATTCTAACATTACTACTTCGCAGGACTCACTAGGACCAGGTTGCTCATCTAGACTAGGCCCATATATACATGCCTAATTTCTGGGGTAAAAGAGCCATGATACAATGAATGCCATGATTGAAGATTTGTGCCATATTATTCAAAAAGGGTGGACCTGAAGTGTAAAGTATTATCTACTACTACGGTGTACTTAGGGTAGGAAAAGTCATGGCGAACAACTGATTGGTCGACACACTAATGCAAGGTTACATCCCGGTCCGGGTCTTTGGGATATCTTCTCACAAGTTGCCTCAGATTGAATCGGGTTAGTACAAAACTCGCAGCAACTCGGTTTACTACCCTATCTTCATTACCTTGGCTAGAGATGCCGACTGCTGCCCCTGATTCTGCACATGATTGGTCAGTATTCTACCCGCTTTCGATGGCGTGACCTCCGCCTCTTCGTCAACCTCCTCAATGGTTGGAGGTCACCTCCTAGGAGGACCTTGAGGCTTGATGGCCAGGGTCTGATCTTCCCTGATCAGCTTTTGGGCCACCATGGTGGCATCATTTACCATCGCCTTGAAATCCTTCTCCTCAGCAAGAGCGCTGGCCAAAGTATTGTATTGACCCCCTAGGGTCTCTAACTGCTTCATTCTCTTGTAAATAGCAACACAAGATAACAACTCGAATAGGATAAGTAAAACTTAGCAAAAGTAAGGAATTCAGATGAAGAGCTTAAAAGATAAGATACTTACGAGGTCAGTTGAAGTAACGGTGTTCGCAGTTCCGAAATCCGTTTGACATAAAAAACTTGTCTTTGAAGTCATTCGATTTGCTGGGGAGGTCGATGATACTGGAAAATCTGGGAAACCGAGTGAGGTAATAAAACCCATCACATCGTGTTCGTAGGAGGCGATAAGAATTTGGCGGGAGCTAAAATGGGGCGAGCTTCATGTAGTTGAAGAAGTTCGCAAAGTATTGATCCGGCAGGAGGAATGCACCAACCTTCAGGTGTTCATCATTCTAGGCCCCAAATTCGTCCTCCAATGGGGCACCACTCCGCTCACCCTACAAAGGAGGTCGAGTGTAGAAGTTGAGGTTCATCTCGATCCCATGACTTAGAATTATTTTATTCACCTTGGACTGAGTAGTAATACGAGACACGATCCTCTCGGCCTTGAAGAAATTGTAAGGTTCAACCTAGACCTCCTTCTCCACCACAGGACCAAAGTCGGGGATGTGGGTCTAGTAGGCAGCCTGCTTATCCTTACTCTGAGAAGAAGATCCTGCAGTGGTCTTTTTCTTTTGAAAGACCGTAATGATTGTTTTAGGTTCGCCTGATTACAAAATGACTCGTTAGAGGCAACCTAGGGATGCAACCTAGGTCTAATAACAGAAGAAATGGTGATCTTAGATTCTAAGGCTTTACTACTCGACCTAAAGTATCTATGGGCTAAGTTCATGCTTTATTCCTTGATGTGTGGCCTCATGTGCACCCCTAATTCATGTGCCCTAATCTCGGCAAGGTACTGAAGCTTCGGGATTTGTTTAATGCAAAACCACCTTAGTGTCGTGTCCCCTAAGCTACCTGCATTTAAGCCAAAACCCTTCACCTTCCAGGCTAAAAACTCGTACTTTCAACTTCTAAATCCAAGAAAACCCAGAAAAATTACCTCATTTTTTTTATGTGTTTAACTTAATCGTTTATAGTCCTATTTTTTTTTGGTCTAGTATAACCCAAACTGAACCCGTGCAGAACAAAAATAATGCAAAAACACACTGAAAAATTTCATAAACCTGTCAAAAAATGAGTAAAAATAAATTTAAACCAGAGTAAAGGTGTACTTATGGATTGGTTATTGATCGAGGTTGTAAAAGGACGAAGAACGATGAAGATTGCAAAAAATCTGGGAGGTAACGGTTGAAGGGATTTCTGAGAGGGAAGAAAGTTAGAGGGTTTCTGAGAATATTTGGAGAGCAAGAAGAAAAGGAAATTCGAATGCAAAGGTGGTGAAGGCCTAATTTTCTCTCTAGTTTATATGTCAAATTTGGGGACAAATTTTGACCACAAGATTAAAGCAGGCCGAGATCCGAGGGTCTGAATTAAATAAAACAAACAGTGACTAAAGGTTGACAAGACAACTGTCACAGTACTCGAAACCCGAACAAACGCCTATAATAAGCAGACACGTGTCCCATACTTGAGTGAGTGGATGGCATGTTTTCTCATAACAAAAGCCGAAAAACCCTTACTGTGCTTGTTAGAAGTGACGTCATGCGCAAGCAAGGACTTGGGGGGCAAATGTTGTAACCTAAAAATACGAGCTCACTTTTCTTGCTCAGGATACTGCTGGCACGTAATAAATAAAGGATACGAGGCTTCAGAGATGTTTCGTTAACTCCAGACCAAACAACTTGAGGCTGTGTCACTGAGTCTGGGAAAACCCAGGTTCGTCCAGATCGAGGTGTCCAGTGTCCAGATAGCCCTCATCAAGCCTAAGCATTATCTAAGTCAAGCCGTCCTTCTCCAATCATATCCAGTTCGAGAGTGCCATCTAGCTCGAGGTGGTTTAAGAACGCGCATATGGAATAATCCCAATAGACTCGGATGCCCAATATGCTCAATATGTGCATATAATTATTATGTACATTTATTGATCAATGAAAACGACAATAGGCTAAATTAGGGAATTTAAATATCCATTTATTTGGGAAGTTACCCAATTCTGTATGTTACCATTTATTGTATGGTTACCCAATATTGTCCATCACAATTCCCTATAAATACAAGAGATATTGACAGTAAAAGGGGCTGGCATCTTATATGCTAAAACTCTGCAGAAATTGTCATTAACAATCTTTTCAAGAGTTCCTAAACAAGAATAAGAGCGACTCGTGGAATAGGTGTATTTTAACCCCTGAACCACGTTAAAATTTTGTGAGTTTACATTTACGGTTTATTAACATCCTGAATCTCTTCAATCGAATTTCTTAATCCCCTGTTGGCGAACCACGTCAACACTTTCTATTGTTCTTATCTCATCCTTTTGTTCTTTTAGTTCTTATTATTCTGAGTTTGTAATCTTCTTCCTCTACATCTTTCTATTTACTTGTATTTTATGCAATTGAGTTGTAACATTCACTAATACAAAATTAGGCTTTCTCTGCGATTTTTTTTTCCTTAAGACATAATTGTTATCGACAGCAGAGAAAAGTCCACGAAAAAACCCGCAGAGAAAGAATTTTTTATAGATATATAATTATTTTTCATTTATTTTCATATATATAATTATTTTTTATTTTGAATTAAATACATTTTTTAAATACCAATAGAATTATATTAGTAATACTATATACAATACCAAATTATATTAAATTTTAATTATATAAATTACCATATTTTATGTTATTATTATATCACTAAATTTTATAAATTATTATCTAAATAAACATAATGTCTAAATTAAAATTAAAAAAACATTCATATATCAATACTAATTAAAAGATATCATTTATATATATAAGTAAATTGGTATATATACATAAGTGATTTGAACAAAACGTTATTGAACCTTGTGTCTACAAAAACATCAAAGATGACATTGTGGTAATCCTAGTTTTTTATGTTGACGATATCCTACTGATTAGAAATCACTACTACAAAAAGGGTCATTAATGACATTTTTTGTTGGTGATGAAATATTTTTAATGTCCCTACAATGTTGGTCATTATAGCAGGAGACATTAAATGTGCATTTTTAATGACCAACAAAATTGGACATGATAAATTAAGGAGAAAATGCATTTTTTACTTTTTTTTTTCTTTTCAATTTGATGACGCCCTTTGGGCGACCTTAAATGTGTACCCCTTTTATTTGATCAGTTTTAACTATTATTATTATTATTTAAATAAAACTTAATGTCACCCACCAAGTGACCTTATATACCTCCATTATTATTGTCTTTTTATTGTATATATATATATTGAAACCAGGTTTTTTTTTTGTTATATATTCAAATCAGGTTTTTTTTTAAACAAATATACTCAAATCATATTATATTAGAAACATGCTTATATATTATTTATATATTTCATAATAATAATTAATTTTTTATTAATAAATAATATATATTTAATAATTACTTAAATTAAAATATTTCATTAAATAGAAAATATTTTTTAGCTAAATATTAATATAAAAAACAGTAATTGCAAATATTTTCACATAATCAAAATAACAAATATTGCACTGTATGGCTAGATGTTGACACCTATAATAACAAAAAGAAAAAGTCTACAATTTTTTTTTTTTTTTAAAAAAAAAAAGGTTGAAACTATAGTCTTCCATATATTCAATAAAATGGGAAAGCTGATCTATTCAACAACAAAAAAAAGCCTAGGGGCCTAAATTTGATGATTTTTGATGAACGGTAGCATATCTTTGGCCCATTCTTCTCGCATCTCATCAATTTTTTATTGTGAATATGGTCTTTTGTTATTGAGCTGCAACAAAATAATAATATATATTAATTAAAGTGACAAAATGTGTAAGTTTAATATTAATAATATTTGATACATAGTTTACATACCGTTTCATTCAAATAGGTAGACCGATTGTTAGATTGAACCAAGTCCTTCATCATTCTCATTATGTAATATCCACATTCCTTGTTACTTGGTTGTTGTGGACACTAATAATTAAAAATTTAAGTAATTATACTAATAACTTGATAAAATTTGAATATTCAAAGTATAAACTAAAATTAAAATTTGTAAAAACATACCAATGGATTTCGGTAATTCACTTCACTTGGGATTGATTGTTTGTTAGCCCTGAAGTATTTGGCATAAGCATCAAGGATTGTTTCTCCAATTTGTGGACGATTGGACATTGGTGCGTTAACCGAATCCAATAAACGAATGTGATATGCATCAGGGGCCAATACTTACTTTAGACTTCCCCATCTTGAAAATGATTTTAAACATCTTCTCGAGTACTTGGCTTCCACTTAAAGGTCGGGGAGCCTCCCCACACTCTTGTTCGCCATTAAATGCCTTCTTCCAAGTTCAAGTATATGATTACTCTTCAAGAACTTCCTGTGTCCCATATAACAAACTTTACGGGAGTGTTTCAAGTACTGAGAGCATGTTTCTTCTTCACAAATGGGACAAGCTTTATAGCCTTTCACACTAAAACCTGATAAATTTCCATAAGCAGAAAAGTCATTGATTGTCCACAACAATGCCACTCTAAGGCTAAACTCTTCTTGCTTGTATGCATCGTAAACCCTAACCCCTTCATTCCACAAAGTTTTTAAGTCATCAATAAGAGGAGTTAGATAGACATCAATGTCATTCCCTGGTTGTTTAGGTCCCGATATCAAAAAAGTCAATACGGTAAACTTCTTCTTCATACACAACCATGGGGGCAGATTGTATATAACAAGCATGACAGGCCAACAACTGTACTTACTACTAAGGTTATTATGCGGATTTATTCCGTCAGTAGAAAGACCTAGACGAAGATTCCGAGATTCATCGCCAAAAGAAGGCCACTTCAGATTAACTCTCTTCCAAGCAATACTATCAGCTGGATGTCTTAATTTACCATCCCTTCACTCTCTCATTTGCATGCCATGACAAACACTTAGCAAGTTCAGCATTTCTAAATAGTCAAATGAAACGGGGTATAGGTGGAAGATACCACAAAACCTTGGCGGGTATTCCTTCCTTAACATCCTCACCATTCCTTTTCTTTTTCCATCGTGACTCACCACAAGTAGGGCATGATTCTGCATCAGAAAACCTATTTCGGTATAGTATGCAATCATTAGGGCATGCATGGATTTTTTCATACTCCATGCCTAATGAACATATTGTTTTCTTGGCCTCATAAAATGACATTGGCATCTCATTACATTCAGGCAACAATTCTTTCAAAAAACTAAGTAATTCTGTCAAACTTCGATCACTCCATCCATGTTTTGCCTTCAAATTAAACAACCTTAGAAGCGTTGATAACTTTGTAAATCTTTTACAATCAGGGTAAATCGGTTTCTCATCGTCACTAAGTAGTGTCTCAAACTTGTTTGGGTCTACTATTGTTCCATAATGTGCATCATCAATCATTTCATCCAATGAATCCCAATTCACTTCATCTATATTCCTCCTAACTTTACTAATCCTACTAGGGGGATCTGGTATATTAGGGGGTTTCTCCCCATGACTATACCATATCTTATAACTTCTGTCAATCCCATTAAAGAATAAGTGTTCTTTGATCTTATTGAAACTCAACTTTGTTACATTAAAACACTTTAGACATGGACAACAAGTAAAGTTTGGGTCTCCCCCATTCTCCAAACAAAACCTTAAGAAAAAATCAACTCCGTTCTTGTACTCCTCAGATAACCTATTCGCTGACATCCATTTTTTATCCATATCTTCTCTTCTATACAAATTAAAAAAGAATAAATAAATAAGCATATTAGCTTATTAAATAAATAAGTATGCTAGCTCTTCCCCTATATTACTAACCTAACCATTTGTTAATTTATATCAATCAAACACATGTAAGAAGATAAAACAAAATTAGAAAGAAAAAAAAGGCAACATTTTCTCTATAATACTGACCAAGCCATCAATAAAAAGTAATTCAAACAATAAATTTGTTTCCTTATATCTCCCAGCAGACAAACAAGCCCAGAACCTACTTCACTAAGGCACACAAGTTCTCAACCTTCTGTTATCACCGCAGCACACAATTTCTCAGAACCTACTTCACTACGGTTGAATATCTAAGATATTCAAACTCTTCTAACATTTGCATAATATAAATAAAATAATTAACAAAACATATTCATACGTACCTCTTTCAATTTAAAAGGTGATCAAGCTAGCTAATTATCTTTCCAACGCTCAATCCTTGTCAATTGGATTTACAACCTGAAGAATGTAATCAATACCTATAAGATTAATATAGAATAAAAATTAAAGAAAACCATAATGTTTCTAATTGAAGTGATAAAGGAGGCAAGAAGAGAAGGGGATGGGGAGAAAAGAAAATTGCCAATGTCATTGCATAGCAGTATGGTATCAGAATTCATACTTCCTCATGTGCAATTTATTATAAAACTATTAACCTTTGAAGAAAATATATCAGCAAAATCAATATAGTGCATACATTAAAAATTAGCTGAGTTGTCCTGTGGCTGAACTAAATATATATTGTAGATTTCATGAGCACCATCGATTTCACATCAGATAAATTATTAAAATACTTTGTGTTTGTTGAATATGCAACATTTAGGAAAAGTGACATTACCCGTTGAAGGGCTCTAAGGTTCATCAGAATATAAACTTTCATGGCTCTTGAGTGGCATGCTTTTTGCAAATTGTGGTTTCATTTCAAGCTTTCCCTTTAATTTTAAATCAGCACACTCACATATCTACACTTCTTCTTAACTTTTTTTCTTAATTTTTGTGGTACTCTGTATATCTTTTGTTCCCCACCCTTTGGTAGCGGCCATTCTGTGCCTTTTGATAAATTTTTTTTACAGAGACAAGAGGTGAAAGAAGCTCCAAACTAGTAAAAAAAAGAAAAAAGCTGGAATTCCGCTGGATGTTGGTAATCCATTTATTAAAAAGATCATAAAGTGTAGAAGAAAATGCATTCTTCAATTCTTCAGTAAAAATATGGTGCTTACTTTAATATGTCTATCCACTGGGAATATGTGCACATTTTCCAGCTTCAATTCTGTATGGGCAAGTCCATGGCTGTGCAAGTAATTCACCTGAAGAGAAAAGAAGAAGAAAAAATATTAAAGAGAGACACACATCCATAATTTCAACAATTCGTTCATTTCTAGAGAGCATATACCAGGCTTTACAACTGAAAGAATACATACTTCCAATTAGAATGCCTACATTGAAGGACCATGGCATTTTATAAAGAGCCTTTTTGTATATAGACTCATCACTATAAGAAAAGGCAAAGTAAACTTTCCCTTCAACGGATAGAACTAGTTTTTGAACTAGTTTTGAGATCCAAAAATACAATTATTATTATTATTTTTTAATTAATATATAAATATATAGATGCATTGTATTAAACAAAAGAATATGGTTGATAGCACTTTCACTGAGCAGAGACCGAAACAGATGTTTTTGCAACTAAAATTATCAGTTTGAGCAAAAAACACAAAAAAGAAGCTCATGATGAAAATGATGATGTTATATGGATATGACTAAACCATTCAAGTTGTTGCATCATATGCACTAAAAATCATCAGTTTGCAACTAAAATCATCAGTTTGTTTTAGCAAAAAAAAACACAAAAGGAACTCATGATGAAAATGACGAGTTAAATAACCATTCAAGTTGCATCATATGCACATATTAATGGATATCAAATAGCTTGTTCATTCAAAATTCTCGAACCATTATCAGCCACTAAATCATCAAATCAATAAATATGTAAAATATAAATTTAACATACATATATGTATATATGAATATGCAAATAGGGATTGAGCCATAACTAAAAGGTACGTGCATAAAGGCTTACCTAACAAAACAAATAATTTAAAATCAAGTTAACAAGTTTTTTGGAAGTTTCAGACCCAAAAATCAAAGCTTTATTATGCTTCATCTTCTCTAACTAGTCCACTCCACACTCCATCCACGTGGGCTACCACTGAGCTTCCCATAAAAACTATTATTTTATTTTCTTACATATTATTATAATTATATATATGTCTTTGTTTGGTGGTTTGAAAATCCAAGTCAAACTCTGTTGTTTTCTTTTGTTTTTGTTTAGAAGTTTTAGTAGTTTCAACCTCCGTGTGATGGTATAAGCCCCTTATAATGTCTACAAAATATATATATATATAGCTTCATTATTAACTTGTTTATGCATATGTGTTTCCTCCCTGATTAACACTCTGTTCCTTTGTTGCCAAATTCAATATTTTGCATAGAAAAGAAATGTTGATCAATATCACCAAAAATAGGAAAAGCTAGAATGAAAATATATATATATATATATTATAAGTTTAATGGGCTATAAATTATTTCCCTCTGGTTGTTTTAAGAACCGTGATATGTAGTACTGTCTGAATTTTTCTTTTACATTGCTAGAAACAATGAAAACCCAAAAGAAAACCAAGGTGAGAGTGAGAGTGAGAGTGAGTGCAGTGGCTTACCTTCAAACCAAGACAGAGAGAAAGATCAATAGTGTGGCGTGGGGCTCATAGCCATCCTAGGAAATGAAAATATAAAATCGGAATCGTAAACTACGAAGGAAATCTATGAATATATACCTCTTACTGTGGCCGGTTCTTGGTGTGTTCTTTCTTTTCCTCAACTTATTACACAACACTATGAACACAACAAAACCATTTTACATGAATTTGGTACTCAGAATCTAAGAGAAAAATCAACGCAAAGGTATGTTCGGACTTACGTTTTTCTTTTGGCTATTCTTGTACCAAACTCCCAAGATCATTCTCTCCTTTCCTTTGCTTTCTTCTACAAGGGATTAAGAGACTAAATAAACGTGTTCAAGGTCTGTATCTTCAATGGAAACCCAAGAAAAAACACTCACCTTGCTCTTAACTCCTTGGACCTGATCGTACCCTCAAGAACACCAAGTGTTCTTCGTTTGTTTCTCTCTCGGTTTCCCTTTCAAGTTCTAACATGGCTGAAGCAAAATGAGATAAACATGGCACCCCCTCACAGCCAAGCTCTAATAACTAAGCCAACTTCCATGTCCGTATCTACCATTCATCACCCATCACCAAAACATCACAAACTTCAAGCCTTATCATATTAAACCATTTCTAACCCCTTAATGACGGTTTCTAGTCCCAAAACACAGATTAAATCCATATAAAATGCCCCACAAATTCATAGCCATCCTAGGAAATGAAAATATAAAATCGGAACCGTAAACTACGAAGGAAATCTATGAATATATACCTCTTACTGTGGCCGATTCTTGGTGTGTTCTTTATTTTCCTTAACTTATTACACAACACTATGAACACAACAAAACCATTTTACATGAATTTGGTACTCAGAATCTAAGAGAAAAATCAACGCAAAGGTATGTTCGGACTTACGTTTTTCTTTTGCTTCTGATGAAGGAATGTTGTGCTCCGCGTGGGGAGACGAAGATGCCGTTGAATCCGAAAACTGGAGGTCTTCGAATGGTGATCGTGGGGACTTCTATTGTAGAGGCGAAGAGGGTACAAAGATGAGGACAGGCAGAGGTATCTATGGAGATTTCAAAGCCAGAAAAAAATGGCTCTTTGCCATTTCAAAGATAGAGAGAAAGAGCAATATGGTGTAGCGGGAAAGAAGAACAAAAATTTCAGAAAATGGTAGGGGAAAGGGCGCGCGGGCACAGGAATTATTTCATGTCGCTCCTTGGCCTTTTTTGTTTTTTTGTTTTTAAAAAGTACACAGAAATGTAAAATATTAAATTTAAAATTTAAAAATTATATATAATGACCCACATTACATTATATCTCTTGTAAAGGGGGACATGATATATAATATTTCATGACCCTCATTAACGGACATGAAATATGCTCTACAAATTTTCATGACCTTCACCATAAGTGTAGGTCATTCAAAAGAGTCATTAAATAGTTAGATTGTTGTAGTGAATGGCGTAGGAACATTGACAAAAGTAAAGAAATGGCTAGCCGAACGATTCCAAAGGAAATATTTAGGAGATGAAAACTATGTTCTAGGCATCCAGATCCTTTAGGATCGACACAAAAAAGATTTTGCTTTGTCTCAAGCAACTTATATAGATAAGGTACTGGATGTTATATTATTTTAAAATATAATATTTTAGAATAAATAAATGTGACAAAGATTGTCACATATTGTAACATATAATAGAAAGTTACAATATTTAGATATATGTGAATATCCAAATAAGTAACATATTTGGTGTTACAAATTCAGTTACAAATTTGAAATCAATTGGGAGTGATTTGGAACCGTTTGAAAAACAACACAATTTGGTGTGCTGAAATTGGGCAGTGGCCACGGCCAGAAGCACTGGTGGCCGCGACCTGGGGTACAGAGAGCCACGGCCACGGCCAGCAATGCCCGTGGCCGCGGGCACAAGTGCTGACTAACCAAAATTTATGTTTTTTCCAACATTTTTTAATGGCTCCAAAAACACAAATAACTCCCAAATAGCATTTTTAATTCCATAAACATCCAATTAATCATTGGTAACAACCATGGGGGTTGGTGGAATTTGAAATTCAAAGGGTATCTCAAACTCTATAAATAGGAGCCTATTGCTCACTTGTAAGACACTAATTTTCCATCCACAAAGCACTTGGCTGGAAAATACACCATAGAGGCTTGATAATTCCAGAGTGTTATTTCCCAGAGAGATCCCTTACTGCTTAGAGAATAGATGGAAATAATCTTTTAGACAAAGGTTTTGAACCTTGTTCAAGTTGGTGATCCCCACTACTCTACACTTTGGTTGTGTGAGAGTTTGTATTTTTCATTGATTTTTCATTCTTTTGTTCTTCTTGTTCTAATTTACTTGTATTATTATTGTTCTGAGTTTGTTATCCTCTTCTTCTATATTCTATTTACATATTTATTTGTATCCTCTGTTTTAGAATTTTAGTTCTTATAATTCTCTACTTTCTACATTTACTTGTATTGTTGGTCATCGAGTTGTAAACTTATTTATCTATCATCTTGTCCATTATAATTTTTGCATAGAGTTGTATTTTGGTTTTACCATTTCAATTGAGCAATAAAATATATTCTCTAACAATCAAAAGCTTATTTGTTTTTGTTTCAATGGAAGGTGAGACCATCGAGACCATGAACCAAGACCTAGTGAGGTTGGATAGGTTTGACGGATCAAATTTCACTAGGTGGCAAGACTAGGTGAAATTCCTTTTGACAACACTCAAGATAGCCTACATCCTTGAGTCATCCTTGGCACCTCTAGCCGAGCCATCCGACAGAGACACTCCCGAGGTGGCGGAGAAAATAAGGCAGAGAGAAGAGGACAACCTTCTTTGTAGGGGTCATATCCTTAATGCCCTATCCAATAGGCTATATGACCTCTATGCCAATACCAAATCTACAAAGGATATTTAGGATGCCTTGGAGAGTAAGTACAAGGACGAGGAAGAAGGTACAAGAAAGTTCTTAATTTCTCAGTGTTTTGAATTTTCTTTCATTGATGGGAAAACTCTTTTGCCTCAAATTCATGAGTTACAAGTTATTGTGAACCAGTTGAAAGTTCTTAAGATTGAGCTTCCCGAGGCCTTTCAAGTTGGTGCAATAGTGGAAAAGTTACCACCAACTTGGAGGAGCTATAGGAAAAGAATCCTCCATAAGAATGAGGATTACACTTTGGAAGAGATCCAAAAACACATTAGAATTGAAGAGGAATCGAGAATAAGAAACAAGGGTGTGAATGAGTCTAAAGATGAGACTTCCAAAGCCAATGTGTTTTCACACAAGCATCCCAAGAGAAACAACAACAAAAATGGTAGTGGGAACCCTTTAGGTCCAAAGAAATATCATGGACAATTCAAAGACGTGAGAGGTCATTCTTTTGTTTGTGGAAAATCCGGGCACTATGTTAGAGTATGTAGGTACCGAAAGGACCCACATGAGAGTGAGGTAAATGCTATAGAAAAGGAAGAAGAGATCCTATCATGATTACCATGTTTATGTGCCTTGTTGATCATTTTCATGTAATAAAGCTTGTACTCTTGAAAGCTATCAATAAATTAAAGCATTATTCTATGATAATTCTTTATTTTGCTGTGAGATTTGTGATATGAAACATTTGTGTGAGATATTAACAAAGTTTCAAAATGAACTTGTTAAAATAATAGGTAAGAGTGACCTATTATTCCATAATGTGATTATTTGGTTGAAATTCTCACATTATATTTGTGTTCACATTTTTATTTTGTGAAATACATAAAAGAAAGAAAGTGAATGTTGCATTGAAAGAGATGTGCATTGCTTTAGCAAGTAAATAAATCAAGATGAAACATTGAGGTTTTTATCTTGATCTATTGAGATTTTATCATGTGACTTAGAGGACTCATGATGAACTTTGAGAATTAGAAGTCTAGATTTATCTTGGAGGATAAAAGATTTAATAGAATTGAAGAGATTCCTATTTTAAAGTGACTATCACTATATAAGAAATGTGGGGGTGATGCTCCAAAGTTAATCACTTTATTTTGTTAATAATAATTGATTAATTTGGTCATCCTATCAAATAGGTGATTTGGAATTCCACATTCTAAATCACATTGGCTATATGTGTATAGAATGGACAAATCTAGACATGTTTGGTGTCTAAAGCTATTGTTTTGTAATATTTTGATTCAAGAAGGAATCAATTTAAAACATAAAGGAGAATTTTTAGAAACAAATAGGTTTCTAGAATTAATATTCAAATGTTTGTCTTGGATATTAAACTATAAAATA
The DNA here is from genome assembly GCF_963169125.1 of Humulus lupulus. Classification (NCBI taxonomy): domain Eukaryota; kingdom Viridiplantae; phylum Streptophyta; class Magnoliopsida; order Rosales; family Cannabaceae; genus Humulus; species Humulus lupulus. Next base: position 39,023,357 of record NC_084796.1, read on the forward strand.
GTGAGGGTGTTGACTATGGTCAAAATCACTATTTTAAAGGGTTAACTATTTTGATCAAACTATGGCTAGCAACAATGTTTGAATAAAATAATGAGAGTGTTTAAGGATGCATGCATGAGAAAAGAAATGACTCAAATCGAATCATTTCTACATCTCAAGGGATGGGACTTAGACTCCATCAAGATATTCACGATTGATGTTAACCTATCTTAATACTAGTAATCAAACTAGTATTAGGTTCAATAGTTAATAACAAGTCAATCAAGTGAATAGTAGTAGTACTCAAATTTTGTCCCATATGAGATATGGGTACTAGTGTGTTACCAAAATGAGGGTTAAAACCGAAATGTTTTTTTAATAGAACTCAATCTTGAAAAGACAAGTATTTTAAGGTAACAAAATATTGTAAGAATTTTACCTATATAGACCTAGGGCTGGTGCTGCCCCTCATGAGAATTGAGAGTCATTCTTAAGAAAAGTCTATGAATAGAATGTGCACATGGCCATTAACGGTGCAAAAATGAGACATTGAGGACTCAAGTGAACATAGCAAATGTGTGTGTATTATCACCGATTTGTTATCAAGGGATAGTGGTTCAATGCTTCGGTAACCAAAATTTCAACAATCTTTGTGATAATTACACTAAGGCAAAATTCAAGTCGAAAGACATTTTACTCTATGCACCAATGCAAAGGTTTCTATAGAGAGTGATTATTTAATCAAGTGGGGGAATATTTTATTCTAATATAATGTTTGATTAATCAAATAAGTGTTACAATAGATAACTATTTAATCTAGTGGGGGATTGTTATATTATTTATAATATAATGTAATATTCTATTATTTTATAATATAATGTTTTAGATTAAATAAATGTGACAAAGAGTGTCACATATTGCAACATATAATAGAGAGTTACAATATTTAGATATATGTGAATATCCAAATATGTAAAATATTTGGTGTTACAAATTCACTTACAAATTTATAACTACCAAATATTGCCCATTATTGTGTAGATTTGTTGTCACACAATATTGAAATGAAATTCTTAAAGCCATATGTGAAATGATTGTTATCTATATGATTTTAACCCCAATAATGTGTTTTGGGGGTTACAAAATCAATTGGGAGTGATTTGGAACCGTTTGGAAAAACACCACAATTTGGTGTGCTGAAATTGGGCAGTGGCTGCGGCTAGGAGCACTGGTGGCCGCGACCTAGGGGATAGAGAGCCGCGACCACAAGTGCTGACTGACCAAAATTTCAGTTTTTTCCAACCTTTTTTAACGGCTCCAAACACACAAATAACTCCCAAATCTCATTTTAAATTCCATAAACATCCAATTAATCATTGGTAACAACCATGGGGGTTGGTGGAATTTGAAATTCAAAGGGTATCTCAAACTCTATAAATAGGAGCCTATTGCACACTTGTAAGACACTAATTTTCCATCCACAAAGCACTTGGCTGGAAAATACACCATAGAGGCTTGATAATTCCAGAGTGTTATTTCCCAGAGAGACCCCTTACTGCTTAGAGAATAGATGGAAATAATCTTTTGGACAAAAGTTTTGAACCTTGTTCAAGTTGGTGATCCCCACTACTCTACACTTTGGTTGTGTGAGAGTTTGTGTTTTTCATTGATTTTTCATTCTTTTGTTCTTCTTGTTCTTATTTACTTGTATTATTATTGTTCTGAGTTTGTTATCCTCTTCTTCTATATTCTATTTACATATTTATTTGTATCCTCTGTTTTAGAATTTTAGTTCTTATAATTCTCTTCTTTCTACATTTACTTGTATTGTTGGTCATCGAGTTGTAAACTTATTTATCTATCATCTTGTCCATTATAATTTTTGCATAGAGTTGTATTTTGGTTTTACCATTTCAATTGAGCAATAAAATATATTCTCTAACAATCAAAAGCTTATTTCTTTTTGTTTCAATGGAAGGTGAGACCATCGAGACCATGAACCAAGACCTAGTGAGGTTGGATAGGTTTGACGGATCCAATTTCACTAGGTGGCAAGACTAGGTGAAATTCCTTTTGACAACACTCAAGATAGCCTACATCCTTGAGTCATCCTTGGCACCTCTAGCCGAGCCATCCGACAGAGACACTCCCGAGGTGGCGGAGAAAATAAGGCAGAGAGAAGAGGACAACCTTCTTTGTAGGGGTCATATCCTTAATGCCCTATCCGGTAGGCTATATGACCTCTATAACAATACCAAATCCGGGAGGAGATTTGGGATGCCTTGGAAAGTAAGTACAAGGCCGAGGAAGAAGGTACAAGAAAGTTCTTAATTTCTCAATATTTCGAATTTCTTTCATTAATGGGAAAAATCTTTTACCTCAAATTCATGAGTTACAAGTGATCATGAACAAGTTGAAAGGTCTCAAGATTGAGCTTCCCGAGGCCTTCCAAGTTGGTTCAATAGTGGCAAAATTACCACTAACTTGGAGGAGCTATAGGAAAAGAATCCTCCATAAGAATGAGGATTACAATTTGGAAGAGATCCAAAAACACATTAGAATTGAAGAGGAATCGAGAATAACAGACAAGGGTGTGAATGAGTCTAAGGATGAGACTTCCAAGGCCAATGCAGTTTCACACAAGCATCCCAAGGGCAACAACAACAAAAAGGGTAGTGGGAACCCTTTTGGTCCAAAGAAAGTTCATGGACAATTCAAAGATGTGAGAGGTCATTGTTTTGTTTGTGGAAAATCCGAGCACTATGCTAGAGTATGTAGGTACTGAAAGGACCCACATGAGAACGAGGTAAATTCTATAGAAAAGGAAGAAGATATCCTAGCATGATTACCATATTTTTGTGGCATGTTGGGAAATGATCATTTTCATGTAATAAAGCTTGTACTCTTGAAAGCTATTAATAAATTAAAGTATTATTTTATGATAATTCTTTATTTTGCTATGAGATTTGTGATATGAATCATTTGTGTAAGATATTAACAAAGTTTCAAAATGAACTTGTTAAAATAATAGGTAAGAGTGACTTATTATTCCATAATGTGATTATTTGTTTGAGAAATTCTCACATTATATTTGTGTTCACATTTTTAATTTGTGAAATACATAAAATAAAGAAACTAAGTGAAAGTTGCTTTGAAAGAAATGTGCATTGCTTTAGCAAGTAAATAGACCAAGATAAAACATTGAGGTTTTTAACTTGATCTATTGAGAGTTTATCATGTGGCTTAGAGGATTCATGATGAACTTTGAGAATTATAAGTCTAGATTTATCTTGAAGGATAAAGGACTTAATAGAAATGAAGATAATTCTATTTTAAAGTGATTATCACTATGTAAGAAATGTGGGGGTGATGCTCCAAAGTTAATCAATTTATTTTGTTGATAATAATTGATTATTTTGGTCATCCTATCAAATAGGTGATTTGGAATTCCACATTCTAAATCACATTGGCTATATGTGTATAGAATGGACAAATCTAGACATGTTTGGTGTCTAAAGCTATTGTTTTGTAATATTTTTATTCAATAAGGAATCAATTTAAAACATAAAGGAGAATTTTTGGAAACAAATAAGTTTCTAGAATTAATATTCAAATGTATATCTTGGATATTATACTATAAAATAGTGGGGGTGTTGACTATGGTCAAAATCACTATTTTAAAGGGGTAACTATTTTAATCAAATTATGGCTAGCAACAAAGTTTGAATAAAATAATGAGAGTGTATAAGGATGCATGCATGAGAAAAGAAATGAGTCAAATGGAATAATTTCTACATCTCAAGGGATGAGACCTAGACTCCATCAAGAGATTCACGATTGATGTTAACCTATCTTAATACTAGTAACCGAACTAGTATTAAGTTCAATAGGTAATAATAAGTCAATCAAGTTAATAGTAGTAGTACTCAAATTTTGTCCCATCTGAGATATGAGTACTAGTGTGTTACCACAATGAGGGTTAAATCGAAAGGTTTTTTAATAGAACTCAGTCTTGAAAAGACAAGTATTTTAGGGTAACAAAATACTGTAAGAGTTCTACCTATATAGACCTAGGGCTGGTGCCGCCCCTCATGAGAATTAAGAGTCATTTTCAAGAAAAGTACATGAATAGAATGTGCACATGGCCATTAAGAGTGCAAAAGCGAGACATTGAGGTCTCAAGTGAACATGGCAAAGGTGTGTGTGTTATCACCAGTTGGTTATCAAGGGATAGTAATTCAATGCTTCGGCAACCAAAATTTCAACAATCTTTGTGATAATTACACTAAGGTAAATTTCAAGTCGAAAGACATTTTACTTTATGCACCAATGCAAATGTTTCTATAGAGAGTGATTATTTAATCAAGTGGGGGAATATTATATTCTAATATAATATTTGGTTGATTAAATAAGTGTTACAATTGATAACTATTTAATCTAGTGGGAGCTTGTTATATTATTTATAATATAATGTAATATTATATTATTTTATAATATATTATTTTAGATTAAATAAATGTGACAAAGAGTGTCACATATTGTAACATATAATAGAGTGTTACAATATTTAGATATATGTTGGATATGTAACATATTTGGTGTTACAAATTCAGTTACAAATTCGTAACTTCCAAAGATTGCCATTTATTGTGTAGATATGTTGTTACACAATTTTGAGTTGAATTTCTTAAAGCCATAAGTGGATGAGCTGTGATCTGGCATAGTATTAAACAAACCAATATCATAGTATCTACCATGGAAGATGAATACATAGCGGCTTGTGAACCAGCTAAAGAGGCTGTGTGGCTCAAAATTTTCTATTCTGATATGGAAGTGGTTTCAGACATGGATAAGACACTAGTCCTATATTGTGATAACAGTGGGCGGTGGCTAACTTGAAGGAACCAAGGGGTCACAAGAGGGGATAGCATATCGAGAGGAAATACCACTTGATCAGGGATATATTTCATAGAGGAGATGTAGCAGTTATGAAGATAGCTTCACAACATAACCTTGTCGATCCTTTTACTAAGACTTTGCCTACCTAGTCTTTTAAAGATTATGTTAGCAATATGGGTTTAAGGGAGATGCCTCATTTGCTTTAGAGCAAGTGGGAGATTGTTGGGATTAGTGCCCTTTAAAGCATATGTATTGAATAATATTTTATGAAGTAAATAATGGAAATGAATTTTTGCATATATTTATTGTTTATTATTATTATTAGAATAATATTATATGAATATCAGAAAATTCCCAAATTCGTTATTGTGACTACAATCTTGTATTATTACGAGAGGATTAAGATTGTAGGGAACGAATTAAACAGTTCGCAATAAAGCAAAGTTGTATGGAATCCTTGGATTAAATACTGTAAGCACGGTTCACTAGCATTATGAATGCATGTATTCTTGATCTGAATTACTAATGTAGTAGGACATCTTAGTGGAGGTACTTTGTATAAAGTGGTTATACATGAACGGAACCCGATATGTTATTCATACTTAATAATATTGTTTACTTTATAATTATTAATTTAACATATCAATAAGATGATCATATACAAATTTATCTTAATCTTGAAGTTATTATGAACTCCTGTTTATGTCATATGAGTCTCGTGATGGTTTGTCAGAATGAAAAGGCTGAAAACTTTTGTTTTGGGAACTCATTGATGTAGATGGTTGGGGACATAATTTACAGATATGAAATCTATACCTTTATGAGAGGAATTGAATAATGGTTTTCTTAAGGATTGGCTTTTGGAACTGAAAGGTTATTGAGCTCAACTTCATAAATTAGTTTATCAATTAACCTTCACTAGTAAAGTTAATGGTACTTAAGGAAACAAGATATAATTAAAGAGATTAAACGGTGATTGATTCCTACTTTAATTATGAACCATTAATAGATGATTAAATTGTATGTATTGATTAAATCGATGGAGACTTTTTATATATTTAAAAGTACTCAATAAATAAATGTCTATAATTGCAAGAGTGCAGTCTCATATTTTTAGTGGAATAATATTTAGATTAATAAATTAAGATTATTATATTATATAATTTTAATTAATAATCTAAATTTATTGGAGCTTGAAATTATAGGTCCATAGGTCCCCGAGATGGCTCTATCAACACTATTCGAGGTATGAGTTGAAATTGGGAAACAATAAAAAAAATGACATATTTGGAACAAATTTGTTCTTCGGGGTCAAATATGTAATTGAGACAAATTATTTAATTAATATGGCAATTTTTGAAATTGGCATTTTTAATTAAGGCAGTTTTCAATTTTTTTAAAAAATAAAATGGCATTTTCGAAAATAGCATTTAAATAATTAAAATAATTAATTTTGAATTAATTAGTTTTATTATTTAAAAATTGTGAAAAGATATTTCTGATAATTCAAATTGGTTTTGAAATTGAATTAATATTTATTCTTTAATTAACCTGATAAGATAAGTTATCATGTTTACATATTTTTGAATAAATAGATTATTACATAATATTAAAAGAAAATTGGTTGAATCACATCCCTAAAATTAGGGATGCTACACGCCAACCACAGTCCAGGAACTGTTGTTGGCGTGTACAACGATAACAATAACAAGATCAAGATTTGATCTTGATATTTTTCTTTTATTTATTTAATAATAGATTTATAGTTTGAAGTTTAATTTTGAATTTAAGTAATTCTTTTATAAATCTATCAGAAATATAATTTTAAAAAATATATGTTATATACAGAATATTTGACAGAAAGAAAATTATTATCTTTTCAGAGAGAATTTTTTTTTTTTAATATTTCATATCCCTGAATTCTATCTCAGACCTAATATTCCAAGATCTCATGTGTTTAGAATTTCTTGTGAATCATAAATATTTTCCTACCATTACTCTACGTGCCCCCACACGTCTTGAGGTGTAGAGATACATCCTTGTAGATCTTGGTCTGAGTATTTTAAAGAATGCTTTGGATTGGATGTTCATTGGAGATACAAAAAGATAGTGAGGATTCTTGATAGTTCTTCGACTTGTAAATCCTCATCTTTTTATTTCTTTATGATTAATGTTTTGCATGTTAATGGATCCAGTTATTTAAAGTTTGTTTAAATAATTTTTTTTTTAAATATCTGGGCCAAAAACTTCGTGCTTTCTACTGCGCATATGGTAAACTAGTTACCAACAGTTATATCCAGAACACGTGTCCATGAAGGACATGAGCTTGTGGCTGGTCGTTGCGTCGACTCGCTAATCTAATCTTGATAGTGGAAAACAATCTTTTGGACGAGCTTTGTTGATGTCCGAAGTCAATGTAGGTCCTCCATTTTCCGTTTGGCTTTGGGACTAGAACAGGATTGGCAATCCAAGTTGGATACTTTTCCTCCCTAATGAATCTGCATTTCAGTAGGCGAGCAAATTCTTCCTCTAAAGCTTCTCCTCACTCCTTCCCTAATTGCCCTCATTTATGCTGCTTCGCAGACACGTTTTTGTTCAGGTTTATGGTGTGCATAATCACACTCAGACTAACTCCCACCATATCTTCATGTGCTAGGCGAAGACATCAAGGTTTTTCTCAAAAACTCGACCAGTTCCTTCTTTCGTTCAGCTCCTAGATTCTTTCTAATACTTACCACTCTCGAAGGTGTCTCTGGATCGAGAATTATTTCTTGTAGCTCCTCTAAAGCCTAAAGCTCGAATCGGTCTTCACCTATCATTGGGTCTATTTCCTCTGGTTGGGCGACCTCATTTTCTGACCCATGAGATTCTTCCGCCTCTTCAGAAATTACCATTGCCTAAGGATCCTCATTCTCTTCAACTATAACCATGGTTTGCTGCCCAGGTCGTGATTTTCCCTTCATGGAAATCATGTAACATTCTCTGGTAGCGAGCTAATCCCCTCTTACCATGCATATCCCCAAGGACGAGGGGAACTTTATGGCCAAATGGTGAACATAAGTTATGGCTTCAAATTCCATCAACGCTGGTCTATCCAAGATTTAATTGTAGGCAGCTGAACAGTCAATTACCACGAACTCAAGCATCTTGGAAGCAACTTGCACTTCATCCCCCAGAGTTACTACAAGCTCGATCGTTCCTATTGCTGCCATTCCTTCTCCCAAAAACACATAAAGAGTCATGGAGGCCACCTTAGTAACAACTACAGATAATCCCATTTTTTCAAGAGTGGACCTAAATAGCACATTCACCGAGCTTCCATTGTCAATCAGGATTCTTCTTACTCTCTAGTTAGCGAGCTACATTGTTATCACCAGCGGATCATTATGAGGGAATTGGACGTGACTAGTGTCCTCTTCCGTAAAAATGATTGGTTGTTTATCCAATCGTTGTTGTTTAGATAACCTTTACTCTGGATTAAATATTGCGCCCTCACGAGATTTTAGATCCTCAATATATATTTTTTGAGCTCCATTGCTCGTACCTGCTAGATGAGTTACGCCTGCAATGGTGACTATATCTCTTCCTTCGACATGAGGAGGGATGATCTGGTTGCCTGGAACTGGAAGAGCTGGTGGTGAATTGGCCTGGTGTCTCGGAACTGGTTGAGGTTTTTGCACTGCCGGTTGATTAGGAGCTACCCTGTTCTGAGCATATTGCGCTAATGGTCCAGCTCAGATAAGTGTCTCGATCTCATCCTCTAATAATGCCAATCGTCAGTATTGTGGCCGATGTCATTATGAAACGACAAAATTTGGCCAGATCTCTCTTTGCCCGGTGATGCTTTAGGGGCTCTGGCTTCTTCCATGGAAGAAAGGCGGAATTAGCATGATAAATTTTTTACCGCGTATCTGTTAGGTCGGTATACGCAGTGAGATAGAAGTTTACTTCTCCTTGGGCTTATTCTTCTTGGATCTAGTTTGGTTGCCCTCGCCATTCCCCTTTCTTTTGTTATTACCTGTCTGATTGTTTTGGACCATGGGCTGAGTCGTGACTACAACATCTATCGCCACTTCAGTGGGTCGAATACGGGTTTGGTTGGTCCCTATGACTGCAGACTCTACTTCCTCCAAGTTATTCCATTCTTGAGCTCGAGCCAAGAACTCGTTCACTCTTCATCCATTTCTTTTGGAGTTCCTTCCATAATTCACCTCTCACAGTGATACCTGACCGCATGACCATGAGCTCGGGACTATCATCAGCGTCCATAGCTCAAGCTTCTATGTTTGTTAACTAGCTGATGTACGCTTTAAGGGATTCCCCTGGTTGCTATTTTATATTGGCTAGGGAGTTGACCTCTACTGAAACTTATTTCGTATCTCGAAACTACTTTTTAAACTTTGTTCATAATTGTTTCCAGGAAGCGATCAAGTGCCTCTTAAACTTGTTAAACCATAATTTGGATGGTCCTGTCAATGTGGCTGGGAATAGAACATTGTGCAGGTCAATGATGACATTGTGGGCTCTAATCAAAGTTTTGAAGATCCCGATGTGATTTGATGTGTCGGTTGTTCCATCGTACATGAGCATGTTGGGAATTTTGAAGCCCATGGGATAGGGAGTTATTGGGATATGAGAAGCAAAAGGCTCAAGCTCATCATCAGAATAACAATCATCCATGTTTTTCCCTAACAAAAGTCTCGTCATCTGTTCCTCCATCAAGGCCAGTCATTCAAGGGTTGGATCCTTCGTCTCTAGGTTATTTGAGAATTTGTTACCAGCTCCCATCCTATCTTGCACGTTATATGGATTATTGTCCCTCCAAGTCGAAGCTCGATTAGGCGGGACGTTCCCATTATCGTGCACAATTGACTGATCTCCCACCGTCTGAGTGTAACATAGATCATAGTAATAGGCTAACTGTCCTCTTTGTGTGTTTAGATGATCACGCAGATCGGACTAAGGATTGGAACGGAAGCTTTGACCTGAGCTCAACTAATTTCTCAGGTCGTTCTCATGTCTCTAGGAGTGTGTGTTGTGTACACTCCCGGTTCTGCCCCCATGATGGCTCTTCGTCCAATAGCTACCATTCACGAAGGATACTACTCGCGGCTGAGGTCACAAATCTCTGCCCTTCTCGATGCGGTCTCAGCCCGCCCTGTCTGACTAGGCTGATTTCTGTGACTGTGAGCCACTTGTTCAATCCTGCAATTATTACCATGTGGGTTGTTTCTAGCAGTCCATTCAGAAGGCACAGAGCTCATGGTTGCAGTTCTGAGAGAATAACTCATGTTAGGTCAATTGTTTGTGTGAGACTGAGATCGATGGGACCCATTTTTCCTCCTTCCAACATTCTCGTCAGTTTCTGTGACATCCCAAATTTGTTAATTAGACTCAGTGCCTTGATTAGTGTTCTGGGAGGGCATAAATGGATATTATGTGATTATATATGTATGATTATGTGAATTATATAAGTTATATTATGATATGACTGTTTATGCGGTTGGGGTTTTATGCCCTAATTAAAACCCAAATTCTTTGTAATCTCATTTATTATCAATAAAAGAATAGAAATCATTTTTTGACTTGGTCAATCACTTTGCTCACATGTTTTATTTTCATGATTATTTGTTTAATATAAACTTTTATTAAATCCCGAGCATATAGCTAATCTTATTTATAGTGACGTAATCACAGTGGAATATAAATATGATTATATGTTCAAAATAAGTTAGTCCTAAGATTAGTTAGTGGACAGGATTTATATTGATTTGCCAATCTACGATATGATCTACTTACACATTACAGTGTTATGTACTTTCCAGAACATTAGCAAAGTAGATAAGATCGGATGTATTTGTTACATCGGACTGGACCAATGTTGACAGTTGATAAGATAAGTAAACATACCATTATTATCTATTCTAGTCATATCATATAGTTGACCATAGGTCAATTCAATCTCGATTCTGAGTGGTTAGTATTCTAACTAATTGTATTATTTGAGTTCTTTGACTTGTTCGTTACCAGTTTACCCTACGGACTAGCCCATACTTACATCTTGGGAACTCGGTAGTATAATTGAGTGGGAGTGTTAATCATAGATATGAACATCTATAGCTTCTGATGAAGAAGTGAAATGATGGTTTCCTTTTAGTTTGGTTCAAGGTGTTAAATGATAGAGATCTCATTTCAATAATTAAATTAGTTTACTGAAATATCATTTACACGGAACTAAGTGTTTTAATGATAAAATACAATGAGGGGTAAAATGGTATTTTAGTCCTATCTCATTTTAGACCGTCTATAGAGGATTGAGTGACAATTATGGTTGTAACAATGGAAAATTAATAGCGTATCTACATTTGTTATAAAGCGTTCTATGAATTCAAGAGTGCAATTCCAAGTCTATTGTGGAGTCACAATGAATTAATAAGTTAGTAAATTTATTTGATAGATTTATGATAACTTATTGGAGCTTGATTTCATAGGTCCATGGTCCCCATTATACCTTGGATAAAATCATCTAGATAGTCTCAATTAATTTATTTAACTATCAATTAGAATTATCAAAGTTGACCAGGTCAATTTTGGATAGTTTCACAGAGTTGTGTAATTTTGAGAAGAAAAGAGAAATTATGGAAAATATATTAATTAAGATAAATTGGTATCTAAATTAATAAATAAATTTACATAAAATTTTCAAATTATAAATAATTAATTTGATAAATGATTTAAATGATTATTTAATTAATTAAATCAATAGAAAATAATACAGGCATTGATTTTAAGTCCAATGAGCTTATAATCAAATGAGAAATTTCACGGGTCTAAAACCCATGATAATTTCGACCTAGGGCTTTAAAATGGCTATTATTTTATTGATTTTTTTAATTAAATTAAATGGCCTAATTGAGTCTATAAAAGGAGTGCTTAGAGAGAAGTCAAAGCATAAGTCTGGGAAGTTTAATCACTGGTTTTCTGATAGTTTTAGATTCTCTCTAAACACAAGTCCTTTTTTTAAGCCTCTTTGATTATTTTCTCTTATTCTTCTCTGTATCTATCTCATGGGTTGATAATTGCCCACACTAGTCTAGGTGATTCTAAGGATACATTGGAAGATTGTGAAAAAAATAGAAGATCGGTTCAGTTTCTTGATAATACTCCGCGACAGAGAGGATACAAGAGTTAGAGAAACTGAAGGAAGGACTCTTTCATTCCGCTGCGTATATTGTAAGTATTCTATTCTTTGTTTCTCTTTGAATTCAATTTTAGAAGCATGTTTTAGGCTATCTCGTATTAATTTTTTTAATATTAGATATACATGAAAATAAATAAAGATCCTGTATAAGCTAATCTAACATATGCTTGCTTAAGTGTATTAAATATGCATGTGGGCCCGTTTCCTATTAGAAAGGTACTTTTGTAATTTTGACTCGTTGAGGGTGTATTTGTAAATATATGTGATTTGTGATTGAGACCACATTATTATGTAGATATATTTCACTTACTCGACATGAGACGATCCTAGTGAGCAAGTTAGCAGTGTAGTCACAACAGGGTTAAATACCCAGCTCAGGGTAATTCTAGGGGTATTTTAGTAATTTAGTACATTACCGAGGTTTATCGAGTAATGGGAATTTTTTTGTTATTATTTGGAGATACTAGAATTTATTGGGAAATTATGGTGTAATTTGAGTATTAGTGGGAAATGTGGCAAAGGATGGTCTGGCCCTTGAGGCCATTAATGGAGTAAGGCTTGACCGAAGGGTAGTTTGGTCTTTTCCAAGCTTTGGGGTGACTTAGTTAGCTTACTAGAAGTTTTCAGAACTCAAGACCAAAAACACTCAGCTCCCACATACTCTTTCTCTCTCTTATTGCTCTCTCTCTCTCTCTCACACACATAACACTTGGGGAAACTTTTGAATTTTGTGAAAGAAAATCTTGGAAATTGGAGGATTGAAGTTGGGATTGGAGTAGGAGGCAGCTTAGGGTTGTGATTATTCATTGAGGTAAGATTATGCTCTGGTTTTTGGTGAAATTTTGATGCGGCTTAAGTTTTGGTTAAGTTTTAAACTTATGGTTGGGTTTTGATTTAAGTTAAGGATTTGACTTGGTTTTTGGGGTATTTATGTTGCTTATGATGTGTTATTGAGAGTCTTAGACTCATTTGGGACATTGGTGCAACTTTGGGATGAGATTTTGGGAGTCTTGGCTTGGAGAAAATGGTGGAAAAACCCAGATTTTCTTGGTTTGCGCAGGGGCGTCGCGACGCTGTTCTTCTGAGCTGTGGTGCTGGGGCAGTTCAGGGTAAAGTAGCAGTGGCTGGGTGCCACGGCGCCTATTAGGCTGTGCCGTGGCGCCAGTCCATTTTCAGGGCCTTAGTTTTGTAGTTTTTAGGGCATAGGCCTAGAGGCTTGGGGGACGGTTTCACCACCCTGTGTAGTGGAATTGGAGGTCCCAAGGGCATGGAATTGGTCCCGGGGTTCATTTATGGAATCAAATGGTAATGAGAACGTTATTTATGGGTTGTGACTAGGTTACCGCTAGGGCTCAGGAGAGGATCATTCTCAGGAGTCATGCTTGCTTGCGCTTGGACCAAAGGTAAGAAATATCCACCCAATACGTGATATATGTCATTAGGGCTTGGCCCGGTTGTTGAGCATGATTATGACTATGTTGGGATTGTTTTTTTAGACATGTTAATTGTGATGTGCATACTTGTTATAAATAATGTATGCTTGTCTTTATTATCTAATTGAAAAGGCTTGAGTTATAAGTTAAGGATGAAAATAGCGCGCTAAGCGCTGGTCAAAAGGCTTGACTTATAATTCAAGGGCAACAATAGCGTGCTGAGCACTAGCCAAAAGGATTGACTTATAAGTCAAGGGCCGCAATAGTGCACGGAGCACTGGCCGATATAGTTAGGCCTAATAAGGAGCATGGTATGCACTTGACCGACCCAATGGTCACTTGGAAAATAAAGCGTCAGGTACGCTTGGCCAGCCCTAATGCTGGTTATACATAAGATAGGGCAATGGGTCCCGAGGTGACTCCATAGTCCCATATCCTATGGAACTGGTCCTCAGTATGACTTATAAGTCAGTTATTTAGGGCAACGGGCCCCAATGTGATGCTGCAGTCACTTCTCTGAATAGAATGCATGCACGAGTAGAGTTATTACTGCTAGGCATGCTAATTATGATTCTATAATATGTTGATAACTGCTTATGAGCACGTTTAAGTTTTCTTACAAAGCCTAGGCTCACGGGTGCTATGTGGTGCAGGTAAGAGAAAAGGAAAGCTAGACTATCCATGAGTTGGAGAGCTTCGGTAGTGACTTGTAGATATGAAGCTTGCTCGACCACCACGGTTGGGGTTTCATAGAGGAACTAGGGTTAATCCCTAATTTATCGCTTAGGCCAGCTTATGTGTAACCACCTTTTGTGGTTGTAAATGACTTCTAAATGTTTATTTTGGGAACCCATGTACGAACTTAAACATTTTAATGAAATGATCATTTCTTTTGACAAAAATTTCTAACCCTAATCCATTAATCACTTCTAGTTAAATGCTTATGACCAAATGACTTGGTTAGCAAGTCCAGCACTATTTAAAATACACAGTGTAACGATCTTGGCTATCCAGAGCGTTATAGTTTCACGGAGAGGTAATTGAGCCATCATCTCGTCTATTCGCCTGCTAGTCTGGGTGAGGTGAATTCTCTATTTCAATGGCAGTTAGATATCTAGGATTTGGATTTGAAGGGTGCAAAGCCGAACTTTTAGTTTCATCCTAGTTCACGTATTGTTGACGACGCTACACAGAGGTGCCCTCTCCACATGGGTGAACCGCACGGTAATCTCCATGATCACCAAGTCTCTCTGATTCATTGTCGTGCATAGAACGAGTTACCACCATGTTGATTGTTGTGTTGAATATTCTCTGAAAAATTTCAAGACTAATCTGCTGTCAATGAAAGCACCAATCTGATGACGTGGTTTTTTGCCCACAAGGGATTAAGAAATCCGATTAGAGAGATTAAGGTTGTTAATAAACCGTAAATGTAAACTCACAATAATTTAATGTGGTCCAGTGGTTAAAATCCACCTAGTCCATGAGTCACTCTTATTCTTTTTTAGGAACTCTTGAATAGATTGTTTATGTCAATTTCAATAGTCTTGGCATACAAGATGTCAGTTCCTTTTAATTTCAATTTCTCTTGTTATTTATAGGGAATTGTGATGGACAATATTGGGTATCTATACAATAAATGGTAACATACAAATTTTGGTAACTTCCCAAATAAATGGGTACGTAAATTCAGTAATTAAGCCTATTTCCGTTTACATTGATCAATAAATGTACATAACAATTATACGCACTTATTCTGTATATTGGGCATCTGTGTCTGTTGGGATTCTTCCATATGCGCGTTCTTGAACCACCTCGAGTTAGATGCCACTATCGAACTAGATATGATTAGAGCAAGACAGCTTGACTTAGATAATGCTCGAGCTTGACAAGGGTGATCTGGACACTAGAAACCTGTATCTCTGTCATTGGTATTCCAAATGATTTGGAGGACCCTGGGCTGTCCCAGACTCAGTGAGACAACCTCGAGCTGTTTGGTTTGGAGTTAACAAAACATCTCTAAAGCCTTGTATCATATATTTATTACGTGCTAGTTGTACCTCGAGCAAGAAAATTAAGCTCGTATTTTTATTGTACAACAGAAAGGGCACAAACTCTCACACAACCAAAGTGTTGAGTAGTGGGGATCACCAACTTGAACAAGGTTCAAGAGCTTTGTTTAAAAGCTTATTTCCCCATATTCTCTAAGCACTAAGAGATCTCACAAGAAATTAGTTCTCTAGAATTATCAAGCCTCTTTGTTGTATTTTCTAGCCAAGTGCTTTGTGGATAGAAAATGGTGTGTCTTGCAAGTGAGCATTAGACTCCTATTTATGGAGTTTTGAGACACCCATTGAATTTTAAATTTCACCAACCCTTATGGTTGTTACCAATGTTTAATTGCATGTGTTATGAATTAAAATGAAGATTTGGGAGTTACTTGGGATGTTAAAACCGTTCAATTTGGAGAAAAGGCGAAATTGGATTTGGCTGCCAACACCCCAGGCCGCGGCCAGGGACATTAGCGACCGCTAGCCTTTTCAGCCTCCCAATTTTTCAGTTTTTCCAAAAATGTCACAATCTCTTCCCACATGATTTTGTAACCACCATACACCTAATGAGAGTTAAAATCATATCTTCAACAGCCATATCACATTATCGATTTGTGAAATTCTATCTCAAATGTGTAACCCTCAATCTACACATTATTGAGTAATATTTGGAAGTTACAAATTTGTATTTGATTTTGTAACTCCAAAATATGTTACATTTGGACACACACATGTGTCCAATTTTGTAACTCTCAATAATATGTTACAAGGTGTGACAAATCACATTTGTCACATTATTTAATCTAACATTATATTATATGAAATAATATAACATTCACCCACTTAGATTAAATAATGACTTTTTGTAACACTTATTTAATCAATCTAACATTATATTAAAATATAATATTCTCCCACTTGATTAAATAATTACTCTCTACATGAACCATTACATTAGTGCATAAAGTAAAATATCTTTCGACTTGAATTTTACCTTATTATCACAAAGTTTGTTGAAATTTGGTTGTCGAATTATTGAACCATTATTTCTTGATAACAAATTGGGGATAACACACACCTTGGCTATGTTCACTAGAGACCCCAATGTCTCGCTTGCACCGTTAATGGCCATGTGCACATTCCATTCATAGACTTTTCTTGAGAATGACTCCCGATTCTCATGAAGGGCGGCACCACCCTAGGTCTATATAGGCAGACCTCTTACTATATTTTGTTGCCCTAAAGTACTTGTGTTTTAAAGATTGGGTTCCATTAAAAAACCTTTCGGTTTTAACCCATATTTGGTAACACTCTAGTATTCATATCTCATATGGGAC
Source organism: Humulus lupulus (assembly GCF_963169125.1). Classification (NCBI taxonomy): domain Eukaryota; kingdom Viridiplantae; phylum Streptophyta; class Magnoliopsida; order Rosales; family Cannabaceae; genus Humulus; species Humulus lupulus. The sequence goes on from NC_084796.1 coordinate 39,040,257, forward strand.
ACAATTTGAGTACTACTAATATTCACTTGATTGACTTGTTATTACCTATTAAACCTAATAATAGATTGGTTACTAGTATTAAGATAGGTTACCATCAACCATGAATCTTTTTAAGGAGTCTAAGTCCCATCTCTTAAGATGTAGAAATGATTCCATTTGAGTCATTTCTTTTCTCTTGTATGCATACTCTCTCATTATTTTATTCAAATTTTGTGCTAGCAATAGTTTGATTAAAATAGTTACACCTCTTATTCATCAAAATAGTAAGTTTGACCCCAAGTCAACACTCCTATTATTTTCACACTTTAATACTCAAGATAAACACATTTTCTTGAATATTAATTCTAGAAGCCTCTTTGTTTCTATAACTCCCCTTATATTTTAAATTGATTCCTTCTTGAACCAAATATCTCACAAACAATAACTTTAGACATCAAGCATGTATAGATTATTCATTTTATACATAGCTAAGGTAATTTAGAATGTGGAATTCTAAATCATGTTACTTGTATGTCTATATATTAGTAAGATGACCAAATTAATCAATCATTTTTCAACAATATAAATAGATTAACTTTAGAGAATTACCCCCACATTTCTCACATAAAGTGATAATAAAATATCACTTTAAAATAGAAATCTCTTTATTTCTATTAAGTCATTTATCCTTCAAGATAAATCTAGACTTATAATTTTCAAAGTTTATCACGAGTCCTAAAGCCACAGGATAAACTTTCAATAGATCAAGAAAAACAAAACCCCAATGTTAGTTTATTTTTATTTATTTACTTGCGAAAGCAAGACACACCACTCTGAAAGTGGCCTTCATTTGGATGTTTTCTTTTATATTTCACAAAATGAAATATGTGAACACAAATACCATGTGAAAATTTCTCAAGAAAATAATCAATAATTTTTTACTTTTAGTTGTCTAAATAATCTCAACATCATTTAAACAACTTTTGTGAATTTTCTAAGAGTCTCTTTGAGATTCTTTTGAAAACACCAATTTGACATCCATTGATTTTCTCATCGAAATCAATTTGAAGATGTCAATTTTGAAACACATTAAATCAAAGAAGATTAACCATCATTGATTATTTAAACACTTTGATTTCTCATGCTTCTGTTTAAAATTATCTCCTTATTGAGATTAATTTAAACATATTACCATTTTTTACCAAAATGAATGAAATTCTTTGCAATTTATTCACCATTGATGTAAAGGTTCAAAATTGCTTCTCCAATTTTGTAATGTCTCCTCATTGAGACAATGAATATTTAAGAATTATTATCACCTAAATAGTTCTCAAATATTTTTCATTTGACCACACTTTAGACTCCAAGTCTATTAGACAATATGTTATCTCAAAATTTTGGTTCCACCTTGACCCAATATTTTCTTGTAATAGCAAGACACAACCATTAAAAGATGTAACCTCCTTAGGTTCATCTTTTCTTATCTCATAAAATGAGATGTTCAACACTTAAATAAGAAAATTTAATGTCTCAAATAATTATTTTTATTTACCGAATAAATAGAAACTTATCACAACATAATAGGATAAAAACATTCCTATTAATTTATTTATCACATAACACACTACATTAATATGATAACTCACACATATACATACGGTTTAAACCAAAGATGTTGAAATATCTTCTAATCTAACCACTATATTTGCAAAAGCAAAGGAGATTAGAAAAACAATGAACCTCATTTATAAAGTTTTATTCTTCTCATTTCTATCACCATATGAAAGCCATTTGATCTTCTAAGAAAAACAAAGAAAAACATTACTGTAACGCCCTGGTTATCCATGATTGTTACAGTGTGTGTTTAAAATAGTGCATAACTCGCTAAGCGAGTCATTTGGACTTAAATGTGTAAATAAATACTAAACCAATGTTAGGTATTAAAAACCTTGGTAAACAAAGTAATCATTTTTCATTAAAAGTGTTTAGTTTATACATGGGACCCCAAAAAGTGGTTACAAACAGATAAAAGATAAATAAAATACACACTAGTCATCCTAGGCGGCAAATAGATTTCAATCCTAGTTCCTCCCAAGCTATCTCGACTGTAGGAATCGAGTAGACCGCATATGTACACATCGCCCCTAAAGCTCTCCAACTCATGGCTGGTCCAACTTACATTTGCCCCTACCTGCACCACAAAGCACCCGTGAGCCAAGGCTCAACAAGAAAACTTAAATCAACAGATTCAATAAGTAACAGAATATAAACAGCAAGCTTAGTAGTAACAGTCTACTCAAACAAACACATAATACAATTTATCAATCAATGAGTTAGACAAGTGCAATCGACACTTCTGAATATTTAGGTGACGTTTAACCCTGACTCTCTTAGGCTGAGCTCTTAGTTCTTACTGTTGACCCCGGCTCTCTTAGGCCGAGCTGCGTTCCACACGCTTGATGTCAGCCCCGACGCCTTTAGGTCGGGCTTTCAGATTAGATATAATCAAACATATAGATTGCATAACACACAATCAGATGCAGCATATACATGCATGCCTAATCAAATAATCACATTTATAACCACACTCATATCCATTAACAGGGGTCCAAGCCCTGATGACAACCCGGGTGCAGATAGAATATGGTGACGCCGAGCACGATCCTTACTCTCGAGCCTAACGGTATAACCTAGTCACAACATAATGACATATGACCATTAAGAACTAAACTATTTAAAAGCTTCAAGATAAATTCCTAGCCTCCAATGTAACGCCCTGCTGCCTTAGAGCCGTTACTAAGTGAGTTTTAAAATGTGCTTTCAACTAGCTAATCGAGGTTTTAGGTCAAACAGTGTAACTAAGTCGTAAACAGAGGAAAAACATTAGAAATAGTAACCTTTCATAGCAAATCATAAAATTTTGGCACCTGGGATCCCAAAATACAATTTAGAAATATTTACAACATAAAAACTTTGCTAAGTCAGCTAAACGACAAAATTCAAGTTCATTTACAAGCATCTCCCAAAATTCTCTGGCTGTGACAGCCAGGCTGGCCAAACATGTACACGCCGCCTCACGCCTGCTGTACTCATGGTTAGTTGATCTTCTCTTTACCCTTACCTACACCACAGAGCATCTGTGAGCCGAAGCCCAGCAAGAAAACCCACAAACAAATAACATATGCAACACATAAGTCAAGCATATATCCCACCAATGACTAAACACATACGGCCTAGCCGTCCCAGGCGTTTACCAAGCCCTGGGTTCGCGGACCATACCGTGAGGATATCCCAGGTATCCTTTAAGGGACTCGCCCTGGAAACTCGCACCCCACGTGCTCAACGCTGCTCCCGGCCCCTTGCCATTCTCGGCCTTACACTCAACATGCCTGACGCCGTTCCCGGCCCCTCGCCGTTCTCGGTCTACACCGTTCCCGGCTCTTGCCGATCACTCACATAATATCATACATGATATAACAACAAGAACATAATTCAAGCATAAATAGATAAAGAGCTACGCTCTACAGTTCTAGCATATTGGGCTCGGCCCTGCATATCATTTCCATTCAAACACATTGGGCTTAACCCTGCACACAAGCTCTATGGAAGCAGGGGTTTTCTTACCTGAGTTCCGAGCTTTTTGAGCACCGATGCCCCGAGCACAGTCCTCTAACATGAGCCTCGCCGAAACCCTAGTCACAACACATTAACAACGTCCATCCATCAAATTCTAATCCAATAAATAACTTTGAGTCATAACCCCAACCTCCGGGACCTTGAATTCCATCAATCCGGGTGATAAAATCCATCCCGAGCTTTACCCCTTGAGTTCCCAAGCCTAAAATACCCTAAAAACTCAAACTAGCACTAAGGGCCGCGGCCCAACCCACAAGAGCCGCGGCTAGCCTCAAAACAGAGGCTAGCACCTCACTGACCCCCACACGGTCCGCGGCGCGCCCACCAGGCGACGCGGCGCGCATAAACCTCTCGGCCTCCCATGGTCGCGCGCGCACGCGGGCCGCGACGCTCCACATCGAACCCAGATTTTTACACCATTTTCCAAACCTTTCCTCAAGCTAAATCATCCTAAAACTTGGCCAACATTCCTAGATATCTAGCACAGTTAATCCAACTCAGAAACAATACCAAGACCCCATTAAAATATGCACCAAAACTCAGCTAGAACCCCCAAAGATAAATCAAGCTTAGCTAACATGCAATCTCCCATAACTAGCAGAAATTTTAAAACTAAACCTGAGTAATTAGAGCTTACCTTGCAGAGCTTAATCCCTGAGTTTGATCCTCAAATTCCCAAGCTTCAAGTTCCTAGAGTATCCCAGCTGAAACCCCTTTAATTTCTAGCCAAATCCTTTGAGTTCCCTTTGAGTTTTGCCTTAGAGAGTGAAAGATAGAGAGACAAGGGCTATCTTCAGTTCAAAGGGAAGTATGTGTCCATTTCCTCAAGTTTCTAAACAATTCTCCCTTTTTGTTTTATTTGACTTAAGTCTAAAGGGTTACCTCAAGGCTCGGGGTACCAAAACGTCCTCGAGGGCAAAATGGTAAATTCCTCAAATATTCCCGCCTAGACATTCTATCCTCAAATATATCTCCAAATATTTATTTCCATGTCCCGATAATCCCATAACTCATCTAATACCCAAATTACTCCTCGACTCGCCCCGAGTCCAAATCTCAACCCCGCTGTGACTCTCTGGCTGACCGCTCCCCAGGACTGTCTCAGATCGTGATGTACAGACATATCACACATATACAACATTTATCTCATTTATCACACTTATGCCCCTAATATCCAGACGGGGCCCACATGCACATTTAACTCAATTAAACATGCATCATAATCATATATCCATATAGATTCACATATAAGCATATTAAACCACTTATTGCCCTCCAGGCACACTAATCAAGGCCCTAAGCCTGATTAGCAAATTCGGGTCGTTACAACTATCCCCTCCTTACAAAAATTTTCCCCTCAAAATTACCTGAACAACTCGGGGTACCGCTTCCGCATCTCTGACTCAAGTTCCCACGTCGCCTCTTCAACCTTGCTGTTTCTCCACAGCACTTTCACCAAGGCGATGGTCTTATTCCTCAAGACCTTATCTTTCCGGTCAAGAATCTGAACCGGCTTCTCCTCATAGGATAAATCATGATCAAGCTTCAAATTCTCAAAACTTAGGACATGCGTTGAATCTGACATATACTTCCGGAGCATAGATATATGGAATACATCATGAACCTCTGATAAAGCTGGAGGCATCGCTAATCTATAAGCTACCTCTCTAACTCGTTCTAGAATCTCGAAGGGGCCAACATACCTGGGGCTCAACTTACCCTGAACACCAAACCGTTTTACACCCCTCATGGGTGAAACCCTAAGGAACACATGATCACGAACCTGAAACTCCACGCTCTTGCGTCTCAGGTCTGAATAACTTTTCTGTCGACTCTAGGAGGCGAGCATACGCGCTCTAATCTTCTCAACTGCCTCATTGGTCCTCTGAACCATCTTTGGACCCAAATACCTTCTCTCTCCTGTTTCATCCCAATGAATAGGTGATCTACACTTTCTTCCATAAAGCATCTCATACGAAGCCACACCAATGGTTGCCTGATAACTATTGTTGTACGAGAATTCGATCAAAGGGAGATACCTACTCCACGATCCTCAAAAGTCAAGCACACAGGCTCGCAGCAGATCCTCCAATATCTGAATCTTCCTCTCAGACTGCCCATCCGTTTGAGGATGATAAGTGGTACTAAACCGTAACTGCGTGCCCATAGCCTTCTACAAACTCTCCCAGAACTTGGAAGTGAAGGTGGGGTCTCTGTCCAACACTATCGACCTCGGAGCCCCATGAAGTCGAACAATCTCCTTCACATACAACTCAGCGTACTGCTCCACAATATAAGTTCTCTTAACAGGCAAAAAGTGGGCGGACTTGGTATACCTATCCACAATCACCCACACTGAGTCATGCTGTCCCACAGTTCTCGGTAAACCAACTACGAAATCTATAGTAATATCTTCCCACTTCCACTCTGGGATCCCTAAAGGCTGCAATAACCCCGCTGGCCTCTGGTGCTCAGCCTTAACCTGCTGACAAGTTAAGCACTTAGCCACATAATCCACCACATCCTTCTTTATGCCCAACCACCAATATAGAGCTCTCAAGTCCCGGTACATCTTCGTTGTACCCGGGTGCAAAGAATAGGGAGTGGTATGCGATTCATCCAAGATCTCCCGCCGGAGATCAGAATCCATCGGAACACAGATCCGACCCTTATACTTCAGTAATCCCATCTCTGAAATGGAGAAGTCCTTTATCGCTCCGACTAAGGCATTCTCCCTATGACCTCGCAATTGAGAATCATTCCCCTTAGCTTCCTTGATTCTCTCAAGGAGTGTAGACTGAAGAGTGATGTTGGCCAATTGTCCAACCACCAACTCTATACCGGCTCTGGTCATCTCCTCAGCTAACTTATCAGATATCTACCTCGAGCTAAACAACTGTCACGACCCTTCCGACTCAATGCATCAGCCACAACATTAGCCTTCCCAGGATGGTAAAGGATATCACAATCATAATCCTTAACCAACTCCAGCCACCGCCTCTGGCGCATATTCAAGTCCTTCTAAGTAAAGAAATACTTTAGGCTCTTATGGTCGGTGTATATCTTGCACTTCTCACCATAAAGATAATGCCTCCAAATCTTAAGTGCAAACACCACCGCCGCCAACTCCAGATCATGTGTAGGATATCTCTGCTCATACTCTTTCAACTGTCTTGATGCATAGGCTATCACCTTGCCAGCTTGCATCAACACACACCCCAAACCCTGCCTGGATGCATCACAGTAGACCACAAACTTTTCATTCTTTGTCGGCAAGCTAAGTACTGGTGCAGTAATCAATCGCCGCTTTAGTTCCTTAAAACCGTTCTCACATCTGTCCGTCCAGACATACCTGGTCTTCTTCTTTGTCAACTCTGTCAACGGCGTAGTTATTCTGGAGAACCCCTCAACAAAACGCCGATAATACCCTGCCAAACCCAGAAAGCTTCTCACCTCAGGAACATTGCTCGGTCTAGGCCAATCTCTGACCGCCCCAATCTTACTTGGGTCAACCAGAATCCCCTCCTTACTGACGATATGGCCCAGAAATGTAACTTGTGGCAACCAAAACTCACACTTACTGAACTTAGCATATAACTTATGCTCCCTCAACTGTTGTAATACCAACCACAGATGTTGCTCGTGCTCCATCTCTGACTGAGAGTACACTAAGATGTCGTCGATGAATACGATCACAAACTTGTCCAGATAATCCTTGAAAACTCTATTCATCATGTCCATAAAAGCTGCTGGGGCATTGGTTAATCCAAAGGACATAACTAGGAATTCATAGTGCCCATACCTCGTTCGGAAAGCGGTTTTTGGTATGTCCTCCTCTTTAATCCTTAGCTGATGGTAACCTGATCAGAGATCTATCTTGGAAAACAGTGTTCTTCCCTGTAACTGATCAAACAAATCATCGATCCTAGGCAATGGATACTTGTTCTTAATGGTTAACTTGTTCAACTCCCTGTAATCAATACACATCCTGAGGGACCCATCCTTCTTCTTATCGAACAACACTGGAGCACCCCACGGCGAGAAACTCGGTCTGATAAACCCCAAATCAAGTAACTCCTGCAGCTGAATCTTCAACTCCTTTAACTCCGCCGGAGCCATTCTATAAGGTGTCCTGGATACTGGCTCCACTCCTGGTACCAACTCTATAACAAAGTCAATCTCCCTCTGAGGCGGCAACCCTGGCAAATCTGCTAGAAACAAATCCGGAAACTCACACACCAACCTTGTCTCACTCGGTCCAACCGACACCACCATAGAAGTATCCACAACGCTTGCCAGGAATCCTATATAGCCTTCCTGCATCAGGTCCCTAGCCCTTAGGGCTGAAATCATTGGCGCACGCGGTCCACTAACTGACCCCACAAACACAAAGGGTACCTCCCCTTCTGGTTCAAAAGTCACCATTCTGTGACTGCAGTCAATCGTTGCCCCATACTTGGATAGCCAATCCATCCCCAAGATCATGTCAAAATCATCCATCCCTAGCTCAATCAGATCAACAGACAATTCCCTACCATCAACCTCCACTGGCAATGCCCTAATCCACTTCCTAGAGACTACCAATTCTCCTGTTGGCAACAAAGTCTGAAATCCCCTAGCATACACACCCCTAGGTCTACAAAGTTGATCTATCACCCCTAGCAGATACAAATGAATGGGTAGCCCCTAAATCTAACAATGCAGTATACAAAGAACCAACACTAGAGATCTGACCTGTCACCACTGAGGGGCTAGCTCCGCCTTAGTCTGTGTCAAAGTGAATACCCTGGCAGGAGCAAGACTGTCACTCTGCTTCTGCTCCTCCTTCTTAACTTGAGGGCAATCCCTCTTCAAATGGCTGGCACTCCCACAAACAAAGCAGGCCCTGATCCTACACTCACCCTGGTGTCGATGCCTGCACCATGGACACATAGGAAAACTCCTCCAATTATCACTGCCACCCTGACGGCCGGTAGAAGCACCCTGCACTCTCCTATCAAAACTAGGAGGAGTAAATGAATCTGGAACTCTTCTTTTCTGCTCACTGGGGCCACTGCCCCGACTAGACCCAACAAAAGGAGGCACCGTCCTCCTGGCATCGCGCCTAACAACGATGTCATTCCATATCTGATCCTCAGCCCTCTCTGCAGTAAGGGCCTTATCCACCGCTTGGCCAAGGTAATATTCACGTCGCGGGCGATCATGACATTCAACCCCCGCACGAACCTATCCCTCCTGGCCACATCTGTCGGCACTAGATCTGGCGCAAACTTCGCCAATCTGTCAAACTTTATTGCATACTCTATTACTGTCGATCGATTCTGAGTCAGGTTGATAAACTCATCAACCTTCGCAGCTCGTACTGCCACACTGTAGTATTTCTCATTAAAGATACTATTAAATTCCTCCCATGTCATGACTGCAACATTCCTCCGCTGACTCACCACATCCCACCAGATGCGAGCATCAGCCCTAAGCATATAGCTCGCACAAGCAACCCTTTCACTTCCTTCGACCCTCATAAAATCTAAGATCAAGGAAATCATGTTCATCCACTGCTCTGCCAGTAGTGAATCCGAACCACCCTCAAAGGTAGGAGGTTGTTGCTTCCTGAACCTTTCATACAAAGGTTCCCACTTATTCTCCAAATCAGACTGAATTGGCACTGGCGCTGCAACCTGCTGCACTGGCAGCCCAGTAACCTGAGGCGGGGCCTACGGCCTCATCTGTCCCAGCTCTTCCTCTGTTCTCTGCAGTCTAGCCTCCATTTCGGCCAATATCTGTTGCCAGTTCTATGGGGCAAGTGGAGGGTCCTGACCCTAATTGTCATCCTCGGCCCTACTACCGCGGAGTCTAGCTGATTGCCGAGGCATCTCAAAAAATATGCCCGCAACCAACGACGCCGCTCATTAGGCATGATAACAGCATCCAAAACCACCTCCCAGACACATCAGTAATCCACACATAATAACTCATATAACATACAACACACAGCGGGTCGTGCCCTAGCATCATGCATATGTTAATTCATTCATCATGCTCTATACAAAATAAGCAGGCAAACAGGGTATACAAACACATATTCGGACATATCAGCCAATCTTGCCAACCAACCCTGAGTTAAGCCTGTCACTGACTGCATGTGTACATGTTCGGTCAATCTCCAGAACCAATAACCTTGGCTAGCTCTGATACCAAGTTGTAACGCTCTACTACCTTAGAGTCGTTACTAAGTGAGTTTTAAAATGTGCTTTCAACTCACTAATCGAGGTTTTAGGTCAAACAGTGTAACCAAGTCGTAAACATAGGAAAAACATTAGAAATAGTAACCTTTCATAGCAAATCATAAAAGTTTGACACCTGGGATCCCAAAATACAGTTTAGAAATATTTACAACATAAAAACTTTGCTAAGTCAGCTAAATGAAAAAATTCAAGTTCATTTACAAGCATCTCCCAAAATTCTCTGGCTGTGATAGCCAGGCTGGCCAAACATGTACATGCCGCCTCACGCCTGCTGTACTCATGGTTAGTTGATCTTCTCTTTACCCTTACCTGCACCACAGAGCATCTGTGAGCCGAAGCCCAGCAAGAAAACCCACAAACAAACAACATATGCAACACATAAGTCAAGCATATATACAGGCCATCAATGGCTAAACACATACGGCCTAGCCATCCCAGGCGTTTACCAAGCCCTGGGTTCGCGGACCATAACGTGAGGATATCCCAAGTATCCTTTAAGGGACTCGCCCTGGCAACTCGCACCCAACGTGCTCAACGCTGCTCCTGGCCCCTCGCCGTTCTCCTGCCATTCTCGGCCTTGCACTCAACATGCCTCACGCCGTTCCCGGCCCCTCGCCGTTCTCGGTCTACACCATTCCCGGTTCTTGCCGATCACTCACATAATATCATACATGATATAACAACAAGAACATAATTCAAGCATAAACAGATAAAGAGCTACGCTCTGCAGTTCTAGCATATTGGGCTCGGCCCTGCATATCATTTCCATTTACACACATTGGGCTCATCCCTGCACACAAGCTCTATGGAAGCAGGGGTTTTCTTACCTGAGTTCTGAGCTTTCTGAGGATCGATGCCCCGAGCACAGTCCTCTAACGTGAGCCTCGCCGAAATCCTAGTCACAACACATTAACAAAGTCCATCCATCAAATTCTAATCCAATAAATAACTTCGAGTCATAACCCCAACCTCCGGGACCTTGAATTCCATCAATCCGGGTGATAAAATCCATCCCGAGCTTTACCCCTTGAGTTCCCAAGCCTAAAATACCCTAAAAACTCAAACTAGCACTAAGGGTCGCGGCCCCACCCACAAGAGCCGCGGCTAGCCTCGAAACAGAGGCTAGCACCTCACTGACCCCCACACGGGCCGCGGTGCGCCCACCAGGCACCGCGGCGCGCATGAACCTCTCGGCCTCCCATGGCCGCGTGCGCACGCGGGCCGCGCGCGCACCCCTCCTAGGGCCGTGACGCTCCACATCAAACCCATATTTTTACACCATTTTCCAAACCTTTCCTCAAGCCAAATCATCCTAAAACTTGGCCAACATTCCTAGATATCTAGCACAGTTAATCCAACTCAGAAACAACACCAAGACCCCATTAAAATATGCACCAAAACTCAGCTAGAACCCCCAAAGATAAATCAAGCTTAGCTAACATGCAATCTCCCATAACCAGCAGAAATTTTAAAACTAATCCTTAGTAATTAGAGCTTACCTTGCAGAGCTTAGTCCCTGAGTTTGATCCTCAAATTCCTAAGCTTCAAGTTCCTAGAGTATCCCAGCTGATATCCCTTTAATTTCTAGCCAAATCCTTTGAGTTCCCTTTGAGTTTTGCCTTAGAGAGTGAAAGAGAGAGAGACAAGAGCTATCTTCAGTTCAAAGGGAAGTATGTGTCCGTTTCCTCAAGTGTCTAAACAATTCTCCCTTTTTGTTTTATTTGACTTAAGTCTAAAGGGTTACCTCAAGGCTCGGGGTACCAAAACGTCCCCGAGGGAAAAATGGTAAATTCCTCAAATATTCCCGCCTAGACATTCTATCCTCAAATATATCTCCAAATATTTATTTCCATGTCCCGATAATCCCATAACTCATCTAATACCCAAATTACCCCTCGACTCGCCCCGAGTCCAAATCTCAACCCCGCTGTGACTCTCTGGCTAACCGCTCCCCAGGACTGTCTCAGATCGTGCTGTACAAACATATCACACATATACAACATTTATCTCATTTATCACACTTATGCCCCTAATATCCAGACGGGGCCCACATGCACATTTAACTCAATTAAACATGCATCATAATCATATATACACATAGATTCACATATAAGCATATTAAACCACTTATTGCCCTCCAGGCACACTAATCAAGGCCCTAAGCCTGATTAGCAAATTCGGGTCGTTACATCCAAGACTTCGAATTTTACTAAACCGGGTGGTAGAATCATTCCCGAGCCTTTAGATTTGAGTTCCCATGGTTAAAAACCCTAATTGGCTAATATTTCTAATTTGAACCGTGGCGCCCCTTAAAAGATTCGCGTCCCTCCTCAAGTCAAAGAGTCCTAGCCTTAAATTTTCTGGACATGGGTCGCGGGGCAACGCAAAAAGCGCTGCGTCCCCATGGCAGTTTCAAAGAACCACCCTGGTCTCTGAGTTCGCGAGGGTCGCGACGCTCCAAGAACAGGGCCGCAGCGCCACCCTGCGAACTCAGAAAAACAGCGATTTTAAGAATCGCCCAACCTCCCAAAATCAACCCAACACCTGTTTTTTACTCACAGTTGACCGTGGAAAAAATTTCAACAACCTTGAAACATCAAACAATTCTTCGGACTCAATCAAAATCTCACAACCTTAAGATTCCAAAAAAACTTTGAAAACCAAAACTAAACTTAACAAAACTAGAATTTTACCTCTAGTGAAAGCGTTCCCAGCTATTTCCTCAAGCTTAAAAGATTTCCTTCTAACCACAACTCCATTTTCCTAGCTTTTTTCTTCTCCAAAAATCAAAAACTCACCAAGACACCAAGAGGACTAGAGAGAAACGAGAGAGAGAGAGAGAGAGTGCTGAGTGTTCTAAGGGTTCCTCTTGGGTCTACTGAGTTCTAAGTTTGCTGAGTGTGTCATTCCTGTAGGCAGTAAATGACTAAAATGCCCCTGACCATTAGCTTGTTCTCTAATGCCCTCAAGGTCAAATCAGTCTTTTGCCACATTTTCTGCTAACCTCAATTAACGCCTCACAATTCCCGCTACCTCCAATATCCTCAACTAATCCCACTAATCTTCCAAACACTAATATTTTCACCCAGTAACCCACCAAATTACTAACACACTCCCTAGGCTCACCCTGAACCGGGTATTAACCCCCGATGCGACTTCTCCGCCAAATCGCTCGCTGGGATCGCCTCGGGCAACACATCTCAAATATATCCACATATTACTGTGGTCTCACTCATAAAACATAAATGATATAAATATACCATCAAGCTGTAAAAATTACGAAAAATGCCCTTTCAACAGAATCGGGCCTATAAGCACATTTAATACACCTAAACATGCATAAGATGTCATATCGTAATATAACTCATATAATTTCACATAATTGCACATGTATAATCGCAATTAACACATAAAAATATGATTATACCCTCCTGGCACAGTAATCAAGGCGCTAAGCCTTATTAGCAAATTCGGGACGCTACAACTATCCCCTCCTTATCAAAATTTCGTCCTCGAAATTTATTCAAACATCTCGGGATACTGGTCCTGCACATCTGACTCTAACTTCGAAGTGTGGTTCTTTACCTTGTTATTTCTTTGTAACAACCTCACTAAAGTGGCATTCTTATTCTGTAAGACTTTATCTTTTCTATCCAGGATTTCCACTGGCTTTTCCTTACACAATAAGTCCCAATGAAATTCTAGGGTCTCTTCACCCAAACAGGGGTAGTACTCGACACCTCTTTCCTTAGCATTGGCACCAGTAACACCTTAGGAGACTCTACCCAAGCTAGGGTAAGGCTAATATGTAACCCCCTGTAATAATTCTTGTTAGGACCTCAAAAGTCTAACAAACCTAGAGTCAAATCTCTTCTTTCTTTCCAAATTATTTTATCTTTTTAATTAACCATACTCGGAAAGGTACAAGGTCTTTTATCCTGGAACCCCACGTTCCCGTATTAAAATTTGCAAACTCTTATGTCTTGTCAATAAAGTAGACACTCCTGCCCTAACAATCCTTAATAACTTCATTGGTCCTCCAGACCGATTCTGAATCAGAATACCTCCTGTCTCTCATTTCATTCCCCGGAATGGGTAATTCTTGTTCCCTATCTCACAATATCTTATCCAGAGTCACTCTAGTCATCGACTGGTATTCATCACCGTGACAATCCAGTCAAGGGACCGTACTTGCCTCAATGTCCTGAAAACTTACATATTCGAAGTAAAATGCTTAAAGTCTGAACTGTTCCTTCGGGTTGTCAGTCTGACTGAAGGTAACTGATATCGCCCAATAATTCCTAAGCGGTCGTAGTAGTAATCGGGCTATGTCGTATCCACAGAGAGGCAAACACAACTAAAGATTAGATTAGTAAATAAAAGATAAAAATAAAGTATAATTGAAAAGATGGATTTTGTGAAATTAAAATGATAGATTAGAGAAAATGATCAAATAAAGAGCATGGCAAGGTAGAGATGCAGTGTTGTAAAACATATTCTAATATTGATATTAATTCAAAACACAGTTGCAATTCTACACCATTATTGCAACTGGAAGATGTATATGTTAAAAGCACAAATTAAATAATCTAGATTAAATTGAATCTAACTCCTAATTTCATAGCATATCATATTATATATCCAAGAGCGACAAAATACCACTGGCAGAATGCAGTAAAAGACATACAATATAACAAATATACTAAAATAAATTAACAATCTAAGTTACATAAGAAAAGCATGACTGAACTTATGTAAAAGATGCTAAATAATTTTAGAAAAGAAATTAGAAGATAAGAAACAAAATAATTAATGAGATATGGAAATGAAGCATAAGAAGAATCAATATCACTATTGAGAATAAGAAGTACAAAAGCTACACTCTAACCTCACCAATATTTCTAAAATAATTCACTCATTTTTTTGTCACCTAAAACAAGCAAAATTAAACTAGAAATAAGAAAAGAAACAAAATAATAAAGTGTATTTTTCCCACTCTACAATCTGATAATTTACACTGGCTTTGGTTCTCTATTTATAGAGAAAATAGGACAAAAAACGTGTAAAATCGTGTACAAAATAGTGGGGGAAGTGGCTCAAAAAGCTGATGAAAATGGGAAGTGGCTGCTGGTAAAGTGGAGAGACGGATGGGACGTGCGTCAGATCATGTCAGGCGAATGGGACGCATGTCAGGCGCGTCAGGGGATGGGACGCATGTCAGGTGCGTCAGGTGGATGGGACGCATGTCAGGCGCGTCAGGTGGCAGCTCGGATTGGACAGCGCGTCAGACGGCGTCAGGTGGCGGCTGGCGGCTGAGCTTCTTTTTGGGCCTAGTTTTGGGCCATTTCATCTTCAAAAATGCCATTTTCTTCATAATTCTCTTCAATTTTAATTATTTCTTTCTCCTTTCTTTTTCTTTGTGTCAAAAATATATTTTATTTCCTGAAAATTAACCACAAATTAACTTAAAATTAATATTTTTAAATATAAAATATATGACAATAAATCCATGAAAATATTAATTAAAACATAATTAATTTTACACTTTAAGATTAATAAAATGATATTTTTGAGCACTAATGAGTAACCAATAATTCCAAATCCCAACCTTCTACTCATCGCCCTTGGCGATCCTTTCCGGAACTTGGGAAAAATGAATAAAGGGTTTCAATCCAACACTATCAACTCCGATGTCCCACGGAAACGCTCACACAGACAAGAGTGTGCTAACTTAATATGGTGAGTCACAACTTCTCATACCCAATTATCTTACCCATAATATAAGGTGATCCATTTATACGGTTCATAATTATACCCCTCCATACTAACTCTGGGATGCCCTAGAACCATAATAACCTCTCTGGCTTCTGATATTCATCTCTCACTTGCTGAAAGGTTAGGCAGTCAACCCCCCGATATACAGATTTTAGGACTTAACACACATACAAAATTCCTAGCTATAACAAGCATAAGGGGTGGTATAAGAATCATCCAGAGTCTCCACCTTGATGTCAGCATCCATCGAAATACGCATCTGATCCTCATATCTTAACCTATCCATGTTAAAATAATAGGGTTCTTAGCCATTCCTATAGGAATTTCTTTCTGTATTTCATTGTTTGTAGAGGTATATCTGTCAATTATCAATCACAGATTCTATACTAATCCTACTCGTTTCCTTATCTGACTTTGTTGTAATTTGTTGCAAATCATACAGCTGGCTTGGAACTTTCCAACTCAAGGCATCAGCCTCCACATTAGTTTTCCTTGGGTAATAAAAGATTTCACTGTGATTCCTTCACCAGTTCCCACTAATGCCTTATTTCATGGTTAACCCATAAGGGTGACAGAATACTTTAACTTTTATGCTAGTGTGTGCACTTCATCCCATAAGTGTCGTCACCTCACCCTAACCGTGGCTATTTGGCAATACTGTCAACTCAAAGTCCTGTGTAAAACTCTATGTTCTTATTCCTTTATCTACTGTGAAACATGAACTATCACCTTTTCAATCTACACACAAGCACACCCTAGTCCTTGACGCACCACACTATTAACTCCTTGTTTTAAGCAAGGGCAGTGTCCAACATACTATCCTCCTATATCAGTCCATCACATGCATATTCTAGTACCATGGCGTGCTAATCAACCTTTATTTTAACTTAAAAAAATTCAGCACGCAACTATCCATTCAGGAAAACTTTAGGTCCTTACGTTACTTCAGTCGAGGGTATGGCAGTCCTCGAAGATGCTTCAAGTAAAGGCTGATGTGTTTCGCCAGTCCCACGATACTTATAACCTCTAAAATGTTCCTTTAAAAGATTCCTTACTGCTTCTATCTTAACTAAATCATGCATGATCCCATCACTTCACACAATGTGAACTTAAACATCACCTGAAGAAATCAGAAATCATCCCTTCCGAAACATTACTTGTAACCCACGTTTCCTTAGCCTCGGTAATATCAACGAAAATGTTACTCATGTTCTGTTTCTAACTAGAAGTAGTCCAAACCATTCTCGATCGATCCAAATACGACTTTTCCATACCATCCCTGTACTCTCTACTTGTTGAATTTACATGGGCCGATGAAGCATTTGTCAGTTCAAAAGCCTTCATCAAAAATCCATCACATCATGCTTGGTGCGAGAGGTAATTCTTGAAAGGTACCTTTTCCTTGATCCTCAACTGGTAATAACCAGATCGAGGGTCAATTCCTGAGAGCATTGCCTTACCATGCAACCAGAAAAATTTAATCATTCACCATTGGCAATGGGTACTTATTCTTGGCAATTACTTTATTTGGCTATCCATATATGGTACACATTCTCGCGGACTTGTTCTTTCTTCTTAACAAATGGTATTGACATATCCCATGGTGAGAAGCTCCGTCTAATCAAATCCCTAATTTGAGTAACTTCTTCAACTGAACTTTTAATTATTTCCGCTCAGTTGGTACCATTTTGCATGATGTCTCGGATGTCGGTTCTATCCCTGCATTAGTCTTGTAGCACACTCAATTCCTAGGCGTGATAGAAATCCCAATGAATCCTCATAAACCCATCTGAAACCTCACTATCTGATCTAGTTTTCCTCTGGTCTAAATGATATAACAGTTGTGGTACCTACCACAATAGCTAGGAATCTCGTGAATGCAACCGGGTCTTTTCCTTTTATACTCAGAAGTCATCATCTTTTCTTACAGTCCATGGTTGTCCCTTATTTGGCAAACTAATCCATACTCGGCATCATATCAAAATCCTCATATAACCAGCTCAATAAATTTTACTACTAACTCTCTACCAGTAGTACTCTGACCCATCTCCTGGAAACTACCAACTTTCCCTCGCAGACACTAAGATCTCAAGCCCCATAGCGTAATAATCATATAATATGTATAACATATACATGCCTCTATTAAGTGATACGTAATACCAGAATCAATCAACACCTTATAAAAGATCAAAAACTAGAAAGCCAATTTGTCGCCACTGAGGGACTAGCCTCAGGCTCTGACTGCATCAAGGCGGACACTCGAGCCGGAGTCGAACTATCTGCAATCCTTGGTTCTCCCTTCTTCGATTGGGAAATCTTTATTGAAGTGCCCAACTATTCCACATATAAAACATGCCTTCGCTCAACATTCTCCCAGATGGCGTCTCCTACATCTGGCGCATACTGGATAACTTCTTCAGGCCTCATTGCCGCCATGGCGGCCCCCCTGAGTACCATGACCCCTCCTGTCAAGACCAGGGGTAGTAGAACTATCAGGGTCTTTCTTTTCTAGTTCCACCCCAACAAAATACCGCAATTGGGGGTACCATTGTTTGAGCTTCTTTCCCTACGACGCTCCAACTCCATATTTCACCTTCTGCATTCTCAAGAGCAAGGGCCCTCCCTACCACCAGAGCGTAGGTATAAATCTCATGTACTGGAGTGATCCTAACGCTCTGGGCCATCCCAGAGTTCAATCCTTGAATGAATCGCTCCTTCTGGGCCACATCTGTTGGTATCAAATCAAAAGTGAATTTGGCCAACCCATCAAATTCATTGACATATCATGTCACTGTCTTACTACCCTAAACCAAGTTCATAAACTCATTGATCTTCATAATTCGAACTACGTCACAGTAGTACCTCTCGTTGAACAATTGTCTGAATTCTTCCCAACCCATCATGACAGCATTCCGGGTCTGGGATACCACTTCCACCACGTTCGAGCATCTTCCCGTAATATGTATGTGGCACAAGCCACTTTATCATTGCCAACCACTCCCATTTAGTCAAGGATTGAGCTAATCATGCCCATCCACTGTTCAGCTCTAAACGGATCCAGGCCTCCCTCAAAAATTGGAGAATAATGCTTGTGAAATCTTTCATACATTAGTTTCCATATGTTCGCACCCTCAGGTTGAACCGAAACTGGTGCCACTGTTGTCAAAACATACGGAGCAACATTCCCTGGCGCAACCCGCTGTCTCAATCACCTAATCTATTCCTCTTGCTTTTGCAATCTTGCTTGCATTCCAGCAAACATCTTCTACCAATTAGAGGGGAAGATGGAGGGTTCTAGCCTCGACTATCATCTGCAACCCTGATATTAACAATGCCTCATCCAATTGGCTGCCTTGGATACATAACTTCTGAATCTGTCTTGAGCCAATGACTTAACCTATCAGACATGATAATCTTGTCCAGAACTATCCCACGAGCAGAACCAAACAATACAACAAGCATATACAGTATGCATACCAAAACAAAGCTCTATAACGTTCATGCATCAATTAGGCCTTACTCCCACAAGATATATTTATATATGTCATGCTCTCTATTCTAGCATGCAGATAAGGCACATATGTTCAACTAAGCAGCTCTGCACATTATCACGTTATTAGATACCAAACTGTGAGTCGAGCTTATCTTTAGCGGCGAGTGTACATGCCCAGCCAGCCTTCAGGAGCCCTTAAACCCTAGACTACTCTGATACCAAGTCGTAACGCCCTTGTTAGCTAAGACTGTTACACTATGTGTTTATAATGGTGCTTAACTCGCTAACCTAGTCATTTGGACTTAAATGTGTAACTAAATACTAAACCAAGGTTAGGTATTAAAAATTTTGGTCAACAAAGTAATTTTGTTTTTCATTAAAAGTGTTTAGTTTATACATGGGATCCCAAAAAGTGGTTACAGACTGATAAAAGATAAATAAAATACGCACTAGTCGTTCTAGGCGACAAAACAGAGTTCAACCCTAGTTCCTCCCAAGCTATCTCGGTCGTGGTAGTCGAATAGGCTGCATATGTACACACCGCCCCTAAAGCTCTCCAACTCATGGCGGGTCAAGCTTACCCTTGCCCTTTCCTGCACCACAAAGCACCAGTGAGCCAAGGCTCAGCAAGAAAACTTAAATTAACAGATTCAATAAGTAACATAATATAAACAACAAGCTTAGCAGCAGCATGCTTAAAAAAACACATAATACAATTTAGCAATCAATGAGTTAGACACGTGAAATCAGCACTTTTGAATATTTAGGTGATGTTCAGGCCCGAATCTCTTAGGCCAAGCTCTCAGATCTTATTGTCGACCTCGGCTCTCTTTGGTCGACCTGCATTTTGCTTGCTTGATGCCGGTCGCGATGCCCTTGGGTCGGGCTTTCAAATTAAATATAATAAAACATATAGATTGCATAATACATAATCAAATGCATCATAGACAAGCATGCCTAATCTAATAATCTCATTTATAACCACAGTTATATCCATTAACAGGGGTCCAAGCCCCGATTACAACCCGGGTACAGTTTTCTTAGCTGGAGTCCCAAGCATATAACATATGGCGAAACCAAGCACGATCCTTACTCCCGAGCCTAACGATATAACCTAGTCACAACATAATGACAGATGACCATTAAGAACTAAACTATTTAAAAGCTTCAAGATTAATCCCTAGCCTCCAGGACCTCAAATTCTACTAATCTAGGTGGTAGAATCCTTCTTGAGCCTTTAGGTTTGAGTTCCCATGCTTAAAAACCCTAATTGGCTAATATCTCCAATTTGAGCCGAGTCGCCCCTCACAAGCACCGCCACCCTCCTCTTTCCAAGCTTTTTCCTTTTCCAAAAATAAAAAACTCACCAAGGCACCAAGATGAGTAAAGAGAAACGAGAGAGAGAGAGAGAGAGTGTGTGTGTGTGTGTGTGTGGGTGTGCTGAGTGTTCTAAGGGTTCCTCTTGGTTCCATTGAGTTCTATGTTTGCTGAGTATGTCATTCCTTTATGTAGTAAATGACTAAAATGCCCCTGTCCATTAGCTTGTTCTCTAATGCCCTCAAGGGAAAATCAGTCTTTTGCCACATTTCTTCTAACCTCAATTAATGCCTCACAATTCCCGTTACATCCAATATTCTCAACTAATCCTACTAATCTTCTAAACAGTAATATTTTCCCCCAATAACCCACCAAATTACTAACATACTCCCTAGGCTCACCCTGAGCTAGGTATTAACCCCCGATGCGACTTCTTTGCCAAATCGCTCGCTAGGATCGCCTCGGGCCAAACATCTCAAATATATCCACATATTATAGTGGTCTCACTCATAAAACATATATGATACAAATATACCCTCCACAAGTCAAAAATTACGAAAATGCACTTTTAACAGAATTAGGCCTATAAGCACATTTAATACACCTTAACATGCATAAGTTGTCATATCACTATATAACTCATATAATTTCACATAATCGCACATGTATAATCACAATTAGCACATAAAAATCTGATTATGCCCTCCTGACACAGTAATCAAGGCGTTAAGACTTATTTGCGAATTTGGGACGCTATAAATAACTTATCTTACAACCTTTTATAGTTAGATCCTCACAAGATCTCTATGGTTTCTCCTTCCATTGAAAAAGAAATAATAAGCTTTTGATTGTTAGAGAATATATTATTAAATGGAAATAGGGAAAACTGAAATACAACTCTATGCAAAATATACAATAGATAAGATAATTGATTAAAGAAATGTTACAACTCAATTGCACAAAATATAAGTAAATAGAAAAATGTAGAAGAAGAAGATTACAAACTCAAAACAATAAGTACAAGATGAACAGCATAATGAAATAAGAACACAAACTCTCACACAACCAAAGTGTATAGTAGTGGGGATCACCAACTTGAACAAGTTTCAAGACATTTTTCCAAAAGCTTATTTCCCCTATTCTCTAAGCACTAAGGGATCCACAAGGAAATAACTTTCTAGAATTATCAAGCTTCTTTGGTGTATTTTCCAACCAAGTACTCTAGTGGATAGAAATTGTGTGTCTTACAAGTGAGCATTAGGCTCTTATTTATAGAGTTTTGAGACACATTTTTTTAATTTCAAATTTCACCAACCCATTTAGCTGTTATCAATGTTTAATTTGATGTTTATGAAATTAAAATGAAGATTTGTGAGTTACTTGAGGTGTTGGAAACGTTCAAAAAATGAAAAAGAAAGAATTGGAATTTGGCTGTTAACATGCCTGGCCGCAACCAGGGGTATCAGTGGTCGCGGCCGGTGGCTACTATCCCCTAGACCTCAGCCAGGGATGATAGTGGTCGCGACCACAATGCTTTTCAGCCTCCCAAGATCTCACAAAGTTCCAAAATGTCTCAAACTCATTTCTACTTGATTTTGTAACCTCCATACACATAATGGAGTTAAAATCATATTTCCAACAGCCATATCACATTATGGTTTTGTGAAATTCAAACTCAAATGTGTAACTCTCAATCTACACATTATTTTGTAATATTTGGGAGTTACAAATTTGTAACTAATTTTATAACTCTAAAATATGTCACATTTGGACACACATATGTGTCCAATTTTGTTATTCTTATTAATATGTTACAATGTGTGACAAATTACATTTGTCATTTTATTTAATCTAACATTATATTATATGAAATAATATAATATTTCTCCACTTAGATATAATAAACATATTTTGTAACACTAATTTAATCAATCCAATATTATATTAAAATATAATATATTGGACTTGAAAAGGAATCTCTAGGGTTGTCACTTACCATACGTAAATACAATAAAAAGAAGAAGAAAAATAGATATATGGTGACATCATTAATTTCCACTAATAACGAAATTTTAAGTACTTATCCACACTGACATTGAGAAAATAAAATAATAAAAAATTAACCACACAACACCACACCACACGTATACACGCATGCAATGCATAATATATACATAGAGAATAATAGCCGGTGATTTCTTCTGTCTCAGTATATGGTACATTAGATTCCAGTGTCTATGTTATAACAGTAACTATATATATAATAAATTTACCAAGGAAATGAGAAAGAAGGTTACTAATAGTAGCTAGACTCCATAAACACGACCACTTTGACTAATTGTGCTCGTGTTTACACGCTTTTACTTAGGTCATACATGACATCAAAATTAGCTTTTTTAGATACGTTTATCTAAATTCGTTACCCTATTAATTCGAGTAATGACTTATGACCCAATAAGTTTAAAATCCCAGCCCTGTGACTAGACGTCGTCATATTCATCCACCTTGCCCGCTAAGCTAAATTTGTGGGAAAATTGAACGTATGTTAGATCATTTTCAACCTAGCTAATTAAAATTTATATAGGTTATTAGTATTGAATATTTATTTATTGATGGTTATATATTAATTTTTTATTTATTTATTACTTGAATCATTAATTTTTACTATTAAATTGTTATTGATGGCTACATTAGTTTTTTACCATTAGATTGTTATTAAATGGTTCCTAAAATTATTTTGTACGCCCTGATTTTTTCACGGGCTGATTAACGAGCTGAGATACGGCCTTATCATGACTACCACGTGGACATCCCCAAGACCGGAGCTGCCGTCATAAGGTCCTGCCTCCTTAGCTCGAGGTAACCTAAGGGTTTGCCAAAATTGCTTAAGGACTGGGCCTGGGCTCTGAGGACCACAAGTCAAGGGAAACATCCAGCTCGTTGTACGAGCTGGAGTTAGAGGCTATGACCTTTTATAAAGTCAATCACGCAAGATAAACGTGCATATATCAGACATCACGTGTCTGATATACCCCTGACTTCTTGGAAACGCAGCAGGAACGTGCGTATTCAGACATCCACGACTGGTTTGGGCCGTGTGGCCCATTATCCCCTTACCTATTGATTTGACCACACTTATGTGTCAGGTTTAGGAATTAATCATGAATGTCACAGAGTTGACATGATAGGTAAGAAGGTCACGGGATGACCTTCTTACCAACTCCCAAGTGTCCTCTCCTATAAATATGGAGACCTTGGGAGTTAATAGGGGTTGGATTCTATATTGTAAGAAATACCCTGTAATCAAATACCCAGTATATAACAATAATACTGACTAGTGGAGTAGAAGGATTTTAACCTTTGAACCACTTAAAAAACGTATTTTGAGTCACCATTTTATTTTCTAAGGTCATTTATCTATTTCGGTTCAACCTAAGCACTAATCTATTTCTCTTCCTTTCTTAATTACTTGTTGGCGAAGAACCGCGTCAACATATTTAATAAGTATTAATTAATGGCCTTACCAGATCAAAATAGAATTTATTGAAAATATTTATATTTCTATAAAAAAATATAATTAAGATTGTGTTTTAGCTAAAAAATTAATTTTTTATAATTATTAATTAATTTCTAAATATAAGCACGTACTAACACTATTTTTTTTTTTAAAGGATATATACCTTAAATTTTGAGATATATTTATCATTCAAAGTGTAGGCTGTAAAAGTGGAGATCGAGTATATAACATGCAAATGGTATGATGGCTTACACTAGTAATCATTAACTGAAATGTCATGTCACAAGCATAGTGCGAGAATGAGATGTGAGCACGAAGAAGATGGTTCACTCCGAATGTTAGTCTCAAAGGCCTGACAAGTGAGGAGGTGAATACTCATGTAGCAGTAGCTCGAAGCATGTTGCAAGCTCGAAAGTGCACCGAAATGCACCGAAATACCAAAGCAGAAAGTTACAATTCCCCAGTAATTTTGGAATTGATTATAGTTGTATATTAACAACACTATTCTTAAGAGATATTTGATATTCGATATATCTAATTGTATTTATTAATTTTTTCATATTTTGAATTAAAATTAGATATTATGTAACTTCGTTAAAATTAAGAGAAGATATATTTTATAAACCTGGTTATAAATAGCTGGGTTATAGTCATTTATTTTTACGCATAAGGTTTGTACTCAAATTCTGTGAAATTGCTTTTAGGCTTTAACGCAGGCGAGGTTAATAAAAGCGACTCGTCGACTAAGTAGATTTAACTACTGAAACATGTAAAAAAATCAACTTTTTTTTTCTTTTCTTCCTTATTATTTTTAAGTGCTTAATTACTCTTATTTTTAACCGATATAATAAGTGTATATAATTATAAGTTTCCAATAAAAAATGCCTATAAACTAAATTTATATTCATTAATAATGAAGAACTATATACGTATAAATATCATTTTTATGGAAGTTTGACATGTTTTGGGCCAAGAACCACAATAATATAGATTCAATAAATATATATTTATAGTATAATATATAAGCGGTGATCTTCAATATAGCCAAAATATTCCCTATAGTAAGAATATTCCCTATACTTTTGTCTTCTTCTACAGAATTTTAAAAGCCATTCATATCCATATATATAACAAGTTTAATATATATATACTGTAATTTCTTCATTTTTGTGCATAAAGTACTTATATATTTTTAATATTTTCTTTACTTAACGGGCACGTACCTATTAACCAGTATATATATATATATATATGAAAAAGATTGTAGCTACATTTTCTAGTGACTTGATATTGAAGGTTTTATAACAAGTTATTGTATTGTACATATAGGGTGCGTTAATTAATATTATGATTTTTTTTTCCCCGAACTATTATCACTATCAAATTGTGCCTTCTGAATTTTTTAGCTTGTTAAAAATTCTCCCTAAACTATTCACGTTACTGACATGTGGGACTTCCATTCAATTTTGCTAACAAAATGGTAATATGGCGACACTGGAGTGCTGGTGTGAATTGCCACGTGTATAAGTTAAAAAATAGATAGGATTTTACCCCCCCCCCCAAACTTTTACCGTTACCAAATTACGCCCCTCGAATTCTAAAATTTAAAATTTAAACAATATATTGAATATTAAAAAGAAAATATAAAAAGTATTAAACTAAAAATTCATTTAAATTAAATTAAATCATACAAAATAAAAATTTAAGGCGTTATAGGCAACATCAAAACTGAATGTCACCAGGGTCCTACATGAGCCCAGTCTGTCGATGATGTCGCTACCCAACCAATTTTGAGCTCATTCTGACGCATGCCTAACACCCAAGCCAATTTTTTGTCACCATCAATTTTTTTTTCATTTTAATAGTTTTTTTTTTCCTTTTTTTTTAATATTCAAAAGATTGTTTAATTTTAAAATTTTAAAATTCATGGGGCACAATCTGGTAATGGTAATAGCTCAGGGGGCAAAAATCATATTTATTATTTATATTATAAATGAGACTTTGACATGACAATACAACATCAGCCACTAAACTGCCATATCACCATTCCGTTAGCGAAATTGGACGGAAGTCCCACATTTCAGTAACCTGAATAATTCAAGGATAATTTTTAACAAGTTGAAAAATTCAAGGGATACGATTTGGATTGGTAATAATTCGAGAGAAAAAATCCTAATAAGCCTTAATATTATTCCTACAACGTACGAGTTAAAAATTAAAATGGCTGAATAGAACAATTAATATAATATTTTACTTAACTTGTAAGGTAATACTAATTATGGATGCTGATCCTTAATATACGTAAGAATTTTACCTCCCTTTATGGCGAGGTGACCAACTTTTTTACATAAAATTATATAAAAAGAAAAACTACAAGGTGGTGCTATCTTTTTTTTTCATAGGGTATTGATGTATGACACGGGCAATGTCCAACACCATTTTATTTAATTTGTATAATTTAATATTGAGTCTTAGATACTAAATTGCATCAATAGTGATATTCAATATCAAGTGGTGTTGAACACCATTAATACTCATTAACAATACTCAAACATGTGTGTGTTGTGTATATATATTTAAAAACTTAATATTAAAATTTAATTATAAAAAGTGTTCATATATGTTATACCAAAATTTCGAGAATAAAACAGTAGTCTTGAAATGTAGGCTCGCAAGTGAAGATATAAAAAATATTGGAAGTATCCAATATGATTGAATATTGAAGATAAATATACACTACACGCTAATAATCAACATTAGCGCTGAATACCCAAAGTTGTCGCTAATAGTCATTAGGGGCGACATGTCACCGCTAACCAATCGCCGCTAATGTTTCGATACTAATGTTGATTATTAGTGGTGACAAAAAAAAATTCGTCCATAATAATTAATATTAGCGGCGACAATTTTGCCCCTAATAAATTGAACATAGCCCCTGATAATCGCGACTTCTGGATCAAATTTCGTCCCTAATAATAAAAAGACACACCTAATAATATAATATTAGCGGTGACAAATGTCGCCCCTAATAGTTTTATATAATTAAAAAAATAAAAAATATTTATTAAAATAAAATATTTAAATAATATTTTTTAATTCATAATATCAAAATTAAATATGCATAAAAATAATAATATCAAAATTAAATATGCATAAAATTAATAATTTGTTCAAATTACACAACTAATACAATATTATCCAAATTAAATATGCATACAATAATATATTAATTAAAATTTATTGTTTAATACAATAATATATAAAATATCTCAACCCTCGGTGTCCTCTGTATCGTCCCCTTCTTCTGGTGCCTGCAATGGCTGCGATGCATGTGGAGTGTGCGGAGGCATCGGCCATGGATATTGTGGAGGTAACGATGATCCTCTAGGTCCATACATGTGTAACGTCCCAAATTACCTAATAAGGCTTAGGGCCTGGATTAGGGGGTCAAGATGGCAATATATGGAATTATATGCTTATCTGATATATTTGTGTATGATTATGTGATTATGTGATTATGTGAATTATATGAAAATATAACTAGTTATGCATTTAGGAGTATTAAATATGTATGTGGGCCTGTTTCTTATTAGAAGGGCAATTCTCGTAATTTGGCCTGTTCTGGGCATAATTGTATATATGTGCATATCTGTGATATATGTGAGAGCCACATTATTATGTGGGTTTATTTGGGTTACTCGACATGAGATGATCCTAGGGAGCGAGTTAGTGAGAAAGTCACAACGGGACCCAATACCCGACACGGGGCGAGTCAAGGGGTATTTTAGGTATTTAGCACAGTAACGGGTTGTTGGGAAATGGAAATGAATAATTGAGGATAAATTTGGAGTTAGTGAGATTAGGAGGGAATACCGGGGATTTTGACCATTTTGCTCTCGGGGACGTTTTCGGTACCCCGAGCCTCGGGATTAGCTTAAGTAAACTTAAGCCTTAAGGAAACACAAGAACACTCAAAACACTTCTTCACCCAACCGACTCTCCCTCTCTCCCTCTCTCTCTCTCTCTCTCTCTTTCTCTCATCTTCCTAAGTAAGTTCTTGAAGAATTTAGAAGATTTTGGCTGGAAACCAAGGAATTGAGGCTCTGGTTAGGATTTGGGATAGCTTGTGGCTAGGGGATCATCACTCATAGTAGAGGTAATACTTTAATCCCTATTCTAGTTGAATTTCTACCATGTTTTTCCTTGAGTTCTTGAGGTGTTCTTGAGCTTGAAGCTCAAGTAAGAGATTTTGAATTTTGATGAGTTTTTTTCTAGTTTTTAGTTGGGTTTTGTTGCTGGGAGGGTATCAAATCTATTATGGAGATTGAATTGTTGTTTTAGGGTGGTTTTGGGATGGTTTTGATTGAGTTTGGCTGGGGAGAAATGGAAGAATTATGGGTTCGTAGGGTCAGGTCGTGACCCAACCGAACCTAGGGCCCTTGGAGGCTCTGACAGGGAGGTGCACCGCGACCCTCAAAGGCAGGTCGCGGCCCGCTTGAGCTATTTTAGCCAGTGTGAGTTTTTAGTGATAGGAATTTATTCCTAAGGGCTCGATATCAATTCCACTACCCGGTTGAGTAGAATTCGAGGTCTCAGAGGCTAGGACTCGGTCCGAAAGCCTTTATTTGCTCGTTATTGAAAAAATCATATATTATGGTTGTGACTAGGTTATCTCTAGGGTCTCAGAACCGAGATCGTGCTAGAGGGTCTTCCTTATTTTACGTTATACTCAGAACCGAGGTAAGAAAAATACACACAATATGTGATATACTTTTTTAGGGCTTGACCCGACTATTGATAATAGTTATGAATAAGGCTTCTGTAGCGTCCCAAAGTCCTTGATATACTATATTATGTGATTATATGCATGATATTGTGTGTTGTATTATCATATGATTGGATTTGCATATATGTGGGCCATTTATTATAAAAAAGAATTTTCGTAATTTTGGCCTGTTGAGGGCGTATTTATATACTATGTGCATGTGTGTGATATATGGGTGAGACCACATTATTATGTGGATAAATTTGAGCTATTCAGCATGAGACGATCCTAGGAAGCAAGTTAGATGTTTAGTCATAACGGGGTTAATTACCGAGCTTGGGGTGAGCCTAGGGGTAATTTTGGTACTTAGTACATTACTGGGAATGAGCGGGTAATGGGAAATGATTTGATAATTATTTGAGGATATTGGGAGTAACATGAATTGAGGGTTGTTAATTATGATAAATGGGGTAGGCGGTAATGACAAAATTACCCTTGGGTGGATTTGATGGAGTAGATTGACCCTAGGGGCATTTTAGTCATTTTAGGTTAAAGTTAGATAGACATGACCAAGGGGGAAGGCTGTGGAATGAACTGAATGAAAAACAAGGAACCTTCTTCTTCTCTCCCTCGATCATTCTCTCTTTCTCTTTCAGTTTTATTGTTGAAGCTAAATTAGAGGATTCAAGCTTAAGGTTTTAAGGCTTGGGGTTTAAGATTGAGTTGTAGTAACTGGAAGAATTCAATTCCTAGTTGAGGTGAGGTTTACAACTTTGTTTTTGACTGGTTTTAGTTGTGTTTGAACTTGAGAGTTTTAGATTGTGAATTGAGTATTTGGTGGTGTTTTAATTATTATAAAGCTTGGGTTTTATTGCTGGATTGGTGGTAATGTTGTGTTGAGGTTTGGTATTGATTCTGGGATTGTTTGGAAGTATTTTTGGTGGAGTTTGAATTGAAGGAAATGCATGAGAGCTGGGTTCGCGGGGTCAAGTCGTGGCTGAGTTCTTGGGCACCGCGACTTGAGGGAACCCCAGAGCCTTGATTAGGCTCTGTCTGCATGGCACGCTGCGGCCCTCAAGGGCAAGTTGTGGCCCGCCCCTGGCACCCCGACAGGGGGCTGTGTGTTTGGGAGGTGCACCGCAGCCTTTCGGGGCAGGTTGCGGCCCGCCGGTTCTTTTTGAGCCAATGTTTGTTTTAAGAGCCAATGTTGGTAAAGTTCGAGGTCTCAAGGGGGGGGGGGGGGCTAGGACTTGGTTCGAGAACCTTTTATTACTCATAATTGATGGGATTTCATATTTGGTTATGATTAGGTTACCACTAAGGACCCAAGGTCAGGAGTGTTCTCAAGGGTCATTCTTAACTTATTTTACGCTCGAGCCAGAGGTAAGAAAACTGCACCCATTATGTGACATACATGATTATTGATGAAGCATGTTGAGTGCTCTATATATGGATATATGTTGCATCATGAATGCTTGGCTGCATTGTTTACTTGAGAAGCGCACTGGCTTATCAGTCAGAAACGACAATAGCGTTGAGCGCTTGTCGTGAAGCTCTGGCTTATCAATTAGGAATGACAATAGTGATGAGTGCTAGTTGTATGGAATGGAATTATGAGTCAAGAGTGGCAATAGCACAATGATCGCTATTCGATATGATTAGATCTAATCAACAAAGCATTTTACGCTCGTCCTACCCTATGGTCGAAGAAAACTAAAGCACTTGGCTAGTTACTCAGAGCCAAGGCTAAAAGGCCCAGGTGACTTGATGGTCACATGGCTTAAGGCACAGGTCCCTAGGATGACTTAACAGTAATCTATTCAAGGCAGAAGACCCCAGAATGACTTTACAGTCATCTATTCAGGGCACAAGACCCCAGGATGACCCACAGTCATATGATTAGGGCTGCGATCCCCAGAATGATTTCATGATCATTTATTAATACTTATATGCATGCAGTAATAATTTTTCTTGCTGAGCCTTGGCTCACTGGTGCTATGTGGTGTAGGTAAATGGAAAGAAAAGCTTACCCAGCCTTGAGTGGAGAGCTTAGGTGGCGACGTGTACATATGCGGCTGCTTGACCACCACGACCAAGGTGTTTCAGGGGAACTAGGGTTCAACCCTATTTTTGCCGCTTAGGTCGACAGATTGTAATTTTTGAATTGTAATGAACATTTTGGATTGTAAACAAATTTGTAAGCACTATTATGGGATCCCATGTACAGTTTAACGTTTTTAATAAAATATCCATTCCTTTTGACCGAAATTTTAACCCTGGCCATTAATAACACTTAGATGCATGTTTATGGCCTAAAGACTTGGTTAGCGAGTTAAGCACTATTTGAAATACACAGTGCGAGGGTCCTGGCTATCTAGGGCCTTACAACTTAGTATCAGAATGTGCCAAGGTTAAGGGTTACTGTAGACTGCCTGTGCATGTACACTCGCCACTGAAGGCAAGCTCGACTCATGGTTCGGTAACTATTTATGTGGTTATGTGTTTAACTGTTTAAATAGAATATAAATGCTTTACCTGCATGCATGTGATGCCCTGATAGGGTCTGGCCCTTGACTGATGCATGATGAGCAAGAACATGCTTATTAGCATTGATATTGCTATAACATGCTTATTAGCATCGTTAATTGATAAGTGTTAAATGTTAATTGTTATGTTTATGAATCAACATGCTTATTAGCATGGTTGTAGTACATGGATGAGTTTCTGCTGAACGTGGACCCTGAGGCGACAAGAGGTTTAGTTATCACTACCTAACTGACCGCATTGATTATTGTAGCAAAGTATAAGTTGAAAGTATGATTCCAAGGCAGATAGAATCATTAGCTGGCCAAAATGACACACAGGGTCAGGATAATGATCAGAGTCAGATCCCTCAGCCAGCTCCTAAAAATTGGTACCAATTGCTTGTTGATTTACAAGCCAGAGTAATGAGGCAGGAGGAATAAATCTTCCTCCTAAGACAGCAACAGGTTCCTGCAGGGAACATTTTACCAGAGGCACCACCTGTAATGGTGCCAATAGTTGAGCAGCCGCTAGAGGCTGGGAATAAATGGGAACCTCTTAATGAAAGGTTAAGGAAACATCACCCTACAATTTTTTAGGGTAGTGTAGATCTGGCCAAGGTCGAGCAATGGTTAAGCATGGTTACCACCATCCTGGACTTTATAAGGGTGTCTGGTAATGAGAGGGTGGCTTGTGCCACATATATGTTTCAGGAAGATGCTCGAATTTGCTGGGAAGTGATATCCCAGACAAGAAATGTTAATGTCATAAGTTGGGAAGAGTTTCAAACTCTGTCCAATGAAAAGTACAACAATGATGCCATTAGGGCTGCAAAAGCTAAAGAGTTAAGCAAACTGTTTCAGGGGAGTTTGTCATTGACTAAATATGCTTTAAAGTTTGAGAGACTGGAAAAGTTTGCAGGGGAACTGGTGCCCACTGATGGGACCAGAAGGGAGAGGTTTCTCTAGGGTCTACAGCCTAGGATAGCTCGTGATGTTCGTATTACCATTGTGCCAGGAGTGACTACTTATGCACAGGTGGTTGAGAAGGCGCTTACAACTAAGATCACAGAGAGCAAAATCTGGTGGGATAACGTAGCCAAAAGAGACTTTAGGAGGGTGGGACCTCCATTTATGGGTTCAGGTAGGGGCAGATGCCCCAATGATCAGAAGAGGAAGGCTCCTGATGCCTTCCCAGCTCCAGGCCCTGACAGGAGACCACGTGGTATTACAATGGGCTGCCAAGGCAACAATGAGGTCTAGAAGAATTTTTAGAGTGCCCTAGATACAAGAGGCGCCATTTAGGGGAGTGTCGAGCAAGAGCCTACTTTTTATGCGGGGTAGTGGGACACTTGAGGAAATATCGCCCGAGGGCAAGAAAGGAAGAGCCAAGAAAAGCGGACAACTCGGCCCCAGCTTCAGTGTTCTCATTGACTCAGGCAGAAGCTGAGGCTTGTCCCAAAGTAGTTACAGGTCATCTTTTTTCGTGTTGGAACCCCTTATACTATTTTGATTGATTCTGGTGCTACACATTCTTTTTTTGCTAGTAGAATTATTGATAGAATGTGTAGACCATGTGATTATTATGTTGTGGGGTTCGGGACCTTATTACCCATTGGGAAGTTAATAGTATCCAAGAGATGGATCAGATCATTGCCAGTGACAGTGGAGGGCAGAGAGTTATCAGTTGATTTGATAGAGTTTGTTATGACTGACTTTGACATGATTCTGGGTATGGATTGGTTGGTGAAGTATGGGGCAGCCATAGATTGCAGAAGGAAAATGGTAACCTTTGAGCCTGAAGGTGAGGATCATTTTGTGTTTGTTGGCACTGTGCATGGACCCTGTATACCTATGATATCTGTTTTGAGGGCTAGAGATTTATTGCAAGGTGGTTGCATAGGATTCTTAGCCAGTGTGGTTGATACCACTCAGGTCATGCTAGTGGGACCAGAGGAGACCAGATTAGTCTGTGAGTTTCTAGATGTGTTTCCATAAGATTTACCAGGATTTCCACCACACAGAGAGATTGAATTTGTGATCGAACTGGCACCAGGGACGAAGCCAGTGTCGAGGGCACCTTACAGAATGGCCTCAGCATAATTAAAGGAACTAAAGGTATAACTGTAGGAGTTGTTAGACTTGGGTTTTATTAGACCTAGTTTCTCACCGTGGGGTGCACCAGTTCTATTTGTGAAGAAGAAGGATGGTTCTCTGAGGATGTGAATTGATTACAAAGAACTGAATAAGTTAACAATTAAGAACAAGTATCCCCTGCCAATGATAAATGATCTATTTGACCAGTTTCAGGGTAAAATGGTATTCTAAAAGATAGACCTTCGATCTGGATATCATCAGCTGAGGGTCAAGGAGGGAGATATACCGAAGACTGCATTTCGCACCAGATATGGGCATTATGAGTTCTTAGTCATGTCCTTTAGGTTGACTAATGACCCAGCTACTTTTATGGATTTGATGAACAGAGTGTTCAAGGATTATTTGGACCAGTTTGTGATCGCCTTAATCGATGATATTCTGGTTTATTCTTAGTGAGAGTCAGAACATGAGCAGCATCTGAGGTTGGTTCTACAAAGACTAAGAGAACACTGATTGTTTGCAAAATTCAAGAAGTGTAAATTCTGGTTATCTCAAGTAATTATCCTTGGTCATATTTTCAGTAAGGAGGGGATCAAGGTGGACCCAGCAAAGATTGAGGATGTTAGGGATTGGCCAAGGCCAAAGAATGCTTTAGAGGTTAGGAGCTTCCTTGGGTTGGCAGGTTATTACAAGCGTTTCATGGAAGGATTCTCAAAGATTGCCACTTCATTGACTGAACTGACATGCAAGAATCAGAAGTTTGTGTGGTTAGACAAGTGTGAGAACAACTTTCGGGAATTGAACCAGAGGGTGATTACAGCTCCAGTTCTAAGTCTCCCAATAGATCAGGAGAAGTTTTTGATTTACTGTGATGCCTCGTAACAGGGTTTCAGTTGTGTTCTTATGCAGTCAGGGAAAGTGATTGCTTATGCCTCACGCCAGTTGAAAGAGTATGAATAGAGATACCCCACTCATGATCTTTGCATTAAAGGTATGGAGACATTATCTTTTTGGGGAGAAGTGTGAGATTTACACTGACCACAAGAACCTGAAGTACTTTTTCACACAGAAAGATCGGAACATGAGACAAAGGCGTTGACTGGAATTGGTGAAAGATTATGATTGTGAGATCCTGTATCACCAAGGAAAGGCCAACGTGGTAGCAGATGCTTTAAGCCGGAAGGGTTTGGGACAGATTTTCAGTGCAAGAATGATATCTAGAGAGTTAGCAGAGGATAGATGGCATAGAATTGTTGTTAAGCCAATTGGCCAACATTACGCTACAATCTATGATATTGGAAAGGATAAAGGAAGGTCAGTTGGGCGATCCACAGCTGGCCAAGATCAGTGAGGACGTCCGAGCTAGAGTGTCCAGGGATTATACAGTGTCAGATATGAGTTTGTTGAGATACAAGGGTCAGATATGTGTTCCGATGGACGCTGCTATGAGACGGGAGATTTTGGATGAATCTCATACTACTCCTTACTATTTGCATCCAGGAACCACAAAGATGTATCAAGATGTGAGATCACTGTATTGGTGGCCTGGGATGAAGAGGGATGTGCCAAAATATGTAGCTAAGTGCTTGACATGTCAACATGTCAAGGCTGAGCATCAGAGACCAACAGTGCTATTACAACCACTGGACATCCCAGAGTGGAAGTGGGAGGACATCACGATGGATTTCGTGGTGGGGTTACCCAGGACTGTGGGTCAACATGATTTTGTGTGGGTTATCATGGATCGATACACCAAGTCCGCTCACTTCTTACCAGTGAGGATAACTTATATAGTTGACCAATATGTAGATCTCTATGTGAAAGAGATTGTGCGCCTTCATGGGGCACCGAGGTCGATCGTGTCAGATCCGGACCCCACATTCACTTCCAACTTCTGGGGAATTTTGCAGAGGGCCATGGGTACACAGTTGAAGTTTAGTACTACTTATCATCCTCAGACAGGTGGACAATCTGAAAGGACGATTCAGGTATTAGAAGACATGTTGTAAGCATGTGTGCTAGACTTTGGTGGGTCCTGGAGTAAGTATTTGCCTTTAATAGAGTTTTCCTACAACAACAGCTATCAGTCGACCATTGGGGTGGCTCCTTATGAAATGTTGTATGGTAGGAAATGTAGGCCTCCCATTCATTAGGACTAGACAGAAGAAAGGAGATACTTGGGACCTGAGGCAGTTCAAAGGACCAATGAGGCTATTGAAAATGATCAGAGCTCGGATGCTTTCTTCTCAAAGTAGACAAAAAAGTTATGGTGATCCCAAACGTAGAAACGTGGATTTTCAAGTGGGAAACTATGTCTTCCTTAGAGTCTCTTCATGGAAAGGGGTGAAAAGATTTGGGAAGAAGGGCAAGTTGAGCCCTAGATTTGTAGGTCCATTTGAGTACCTGGAGAGGATTGGTCAGGTGGCTTATATGTTGGCCTTATCACTGACATTTTCAGTCGTGCATAATGTGTTTCACATTTCAGCTCTTCGGAAGTATGTGTCAGATGTGACTTATCTGTTAAGTTATGAGGATCTGGAGTTTGAGGCAGATCTCTTCTATGAGGAACGACCAGTCAAAATACTAGACAAAAAGTACAAGGTCCTGAGAAATAAAACTATACCTTTGGTCAAGGTATTATGGAGGAACAGCAAGGTCGAGGAAGTGATCCAAAAGCTAGAATCATATGTGCAGAGTCAGTATCCCGAGCTATTCAGGTAAAATTTCGAGGACGAAATTTCAGTAAGGAGGGGATAGTTGTAGCGTCCCAAATTCCTTGATATGGCTTAGTGCCTGGGTTAGGAGGCCAGGAGGGCAATACTTATTTAATGCATTATTATGTGATTATATGCATGATTTTATGTGTTGTATTATCATATGATTGGATTTGCATATATGTGGGCCATTTCTTATGAGAAGGGCATTTTCGTAATTTTGGCCTGTTGTGGGCGTATTTGTATACTATGTGCATGTATGTGATATATGGGTGAGATCACATTATTATGTGGATACATTTGAGCTATTCAACATGAGACGATCCTAGGAAGCAAGTTAGCGGTTTAGTTATAATGGGGTTAATTACCGGGGTCGGGGTGAGCCTAGGGGTAATTTGGTGCTTAGTACATTACCTGGAATGAGCGGGTAATGGAAAATGATTTGATTATTATTTGAGGATATTGGGAGTAACGGGAATTGAGGGTCATTAATTATGATTAACAGGTAAATGATAATGATAAAATTACCCATAGGTGGCTTTGAGGGAGTAGATTGGCCCAAGGGGCATTTTAGTCATTTTAGGTTAAAGTTAGATAAACTTGACCAAGGGGAAAGGCTGTGGAATGAACTGAATGAAAAACAGGGCACCTTCTTCTTCTTTCTCTCTCTTGACCATTCTCTCTCTCTCTCTCTCTTTCGGTTTGATTGTTGAAGTTAAGTTAGAGGATTCAAGGTTGAGGTTTTAAGGCTTGGGGTTTAAGATTGAGTTACAGCAGTTGGAAGGATTCAATTCCAAGTTGAGGTGAGGTTTACAACTCTGTTTTTTGACTGGTTTTAGTTGTGTTTGAACTTGAGTGTTTTAGATTGTGAATTGTGTATTTGGTGGTGTTTTAAGTGTAATAAAGTTTGGGTTTTATTGTTGGATTGGTGGTAATATTGTGTTGAGGTTTGGAATTGATTCTAGGATTTTTTGGTAGTATTTTTGGAGTTTGAATTGAAGGAAATGCAGGGGAGCTGGGTTCGTAGGGTCAAGTCGCTGCTGAGTTCTTGGGCGCCGCGACCTGAGCGAACCCTAGAGCCTTGATGAGGCTCTTTCTGTATGGTGCACCGCAACCTGAGTGAACCCTAGAGCCTTGATGAGGTTCTATCTGTATGGCATGCCGCGACCCTCAAGGGCAAGTCACGGCCACCCTTGGCACCCAGACAGGGGGTTGTTTGTCTGGGAGGCGCGCTGCGACCCTTGGGGGTAGATCGCGGCCTGCCTGTTCTTTTTGAGCCAATGTTGGTTTTAAGAGTGGGTTTTCAAACTTTAAGGCTCGAGATCGAATCTACTACTCGATTTGGTAAAGTTTGAGGTCCTGGAGGGGGGGCTAGGACTTGGTCTGGGAACCTTTTATTACTCATTATTGATGGGATTTCATATTTGGTTATGATTAGGTTACCGCTAAGGACCCAAGGTCAGGAGTGTTCTCAAGGGTCATTCTTAACTTATTTTACGCTCGAGCCAGAGGTAAGAAAACTGCACCCATTATGTGACATACATGATTATTGATGAAGAATGTTGAGTGCTCTATATATGGATATATGTTGCATCATGAATGCTTGGCTGCATTGTTTACTTGAGAAGCGCACTGGCTTATCAGTCAGAAACGACAATAGCGTTGAGCGCTTGTCGTGAAGCTCTGGCTTATCAATTAGGAACGACAATAGTGATGAGTGCTAGTCATATGAAATGGAATTATGAGTCAAGAGTGGCAATAGCACAATGATCGCTAGTCGATATGATTAGATCTAATCAACAAAGCATTTTACGCTCGTCCTACCCTATGGTCGAAGAAAACTAAAGCGCTTGGCTAGTTACTCAGAGTCAGGGCTAAAAGGCCCAGGTGACTTGATGGTCACATGGCTTAAGGCACAGGTCCCCAGGATGACTTAACAGTCATTTATTCAGTGTGCATGACCCCATAATGACTTTACAGTCATTTATTCAGGGCACAGGACCCCGGGATGACCAACAGTCATCTGATTAGGGTTGCGAGCCCTAGAATGATTCCATGATCATTTAGTAATACTTATATGCATGCAGTAATAATTTTTCTTATTGAGCCTTGGTTCACGGGTGCTATGTGGTGCTGGTAAATGGAAAGAAAAGCTTACCCAGCCTTGAGTGGAGAGCTTAGATGGCGTCGTGTACATATGCAGCCGCTTGACCACCACGACCAAGGTGTTTCGGGGGAACTAAGGTTCAACCCTATTTTTGCCGCTTTGGTCGGCGGATTGTAACTTTTGAATTGTAATGAGCATTTTGGATTGTAAACAACTTTGTAAGCACTATTATGGGATCCCATGTATAGTTTAACGTTTTTAATAAAATATCCATTCTTTTTGGCCGAAATTTTAACCCTAGCATTAATAACACTTAGATGCACATTTATGGCCTAAAGACTCGTTTAGCGAGTTAAGCACTATTTAAAGTACACAGTGTGACAGTGCTATATATCCAGAGTGTTACAGCTTTGGCCCCTAAGAATGATTATGTTTAAGTTATCGTTTTGTTTGTTGATTAAACATACTTGAATGTTCTGTGCCTAATTGAGTGTTACATGACAGTTTGCATGGGTTGTGTAGCTAGGGTTGGCCCTGTTAAGGAGAATGGTTATTACTATGTTTGCGATTACTTGATGATATATTATGATTAATATGTACGCATGCATGTGTTGTTTAAGTATGCCTATCTATATTTGTTTCTATATATGTATTCGAATACCTGGTTCAGGGCTTGACTTATTAGTCAAGGACGATAATAGCGCATTGCGCGCTGGTCGAAAGGCTTAGGCCCAAATCAACAACGTACTATTACATTGGCTGACCCAATGGTCGATGGAAAACAAAAATATTTGGCTAGCTCTACGGCTAGTTACCCAAAGCTAAGGGCGAGGGCCCCAGGTGACTCTATGGTCATACAGCTAGGGCATAGGGCCCCGGGGTTGACTCTATGGTCAACTACTCAGGGCAGCGGCCCCAGAATGGTTCAATGACCATTTATTTGTAATTTTATGCCTGTATGAGTAGGTTATTACTGCTAGACATGCTAGATAAGTATCTTGAGATTTGTACTTTCTTTTTATGCACATGTTTAAGTTTTCTTGCTCAGCCTTGGCTTACGGGTGCTTTTTGGTGCAAGTAAGGGAAAAGGAAAGCTTGACCAGCCATGAGTTGGAGAGTTTCAGTGGCAGTGTGTACATATGCGGCTACTCGTCCACCACAACCAAGGATATCTCAGAGGAACTAGGGTTGTAGCCCTGATTTTTACGCTTAGGTCGGCTGCCTGTAATTTTTTATGTATATACACCATTTTAAATGTTTGTTTGTAATATTTTTGGGTCCCATGTACGTATGAAACTTTTTAAATAAAATTCAACAGTTCCTTTGACCAAAATTTTTAACCTTAACCCTTGACGTTAACCTTAGTTACACATTTATAACCAAATGACTTGATTAGCAAGTCTAACACAATTTAAAATACACAGTGTAATAGTCCTAGATTAGGAGGACGTTACAACATGTATGGATGAGGAAAGGGCATAGGTTGAGACAACAGTCCACTCATATGAGGAGGCGGGGGTTTGGACGAAGGTCCACTCATATGAGGAGGATAAGCCTGAGGGTACGGAGGCATCAGCCATTGATACATATATGGGTGGGCCGGAGGTTGAGATGGCCAGGATGGTGCAGGCATGTCGGCATGGCTTGGTGAAGGCTGAGAAGCTGAAGATTGAGACATGTGATGTGTCTGAGGTTCAGAAGATGAACCTACATACTTCTCGTCAAACCGTTGACATGTATTCTGCATCACAACATTTGTTGTAGGATGTTTTTCAGGTGGAAGCTGCTGATACACATACTGAAGCTACTCATTCATGGTCTTCACCATATCAACCAATTCACGCATATCCTCAGTCAACTAGTGAGGTGGTGCATGAGACTGAGTGTTTTGAGAAGGACGGGTTGATGCTTTACCCTTTAAATTGAGGCCAACTTTTCGTTGGTGGCCCCACATTTCACCAATAACTTGAATTAGTATCTTCATTTGACCGACTAAGGAAGAATCATCAGTACCAGATTCAACTGTCTGTTGAGTCTCAGCTTCAAGAGTTAACTTCAACTTAACTTGTTTTTAAAAAATATTAAAAACAAAAGAAAATTATAATTATTTGAATTGATAATAAAGGTAAACTTATATAATCTCGTTCAACATCCTCGTTGACAAATTCTTGTTCTTTTTTGTCTAGTGTGTTGACGGTGAGAACTTGTAAACAATGTTAAGTTAGAAAAATCAAAGTATAGTGCTTATGAATGAAGAACTTCAAAAATCTAATTATAAACTTAAATAATAGTTGCAGAAGAAAAATGGAGAAAGGAACTTGTATTTCTCTCTTGTATCAAGCTACAGTATTTTTTCCAACCCCCTTCAATGTTGAAGAGTGGTTCCCTTTATAGTGGGCTCTTATGGCCCCTGATACATTGTGGTCCTGGGGACCAGATCGTACACAAGTACATTGTCAGGAGAGTGGTTTTAGGTGTAGTGGTGTTGGAAGAGTGGTGGTCTGCTCCAGTACGTTTCAGGGGTCAGCAAAAGCACTCCTGTCTTGGTACAATATTATGCCTCCACTACTTGTCAGATAAGGACCTCATAAGTGTTCTGAGGGAGTACGTACCATATACCATTCTTATGCGGCCATTACTTGTCTGGCATGGACATCGTGTTCATACCCTAACTCATCTTGGTTTGTAGGCGCATATCGTACTTGCACGGCCACCTCGAGCCACAAGTTTTTGTCCTCGCAAGGTATCTTATTCCCATGGACTTCAAGTGTCGAAACCTTTACACATTATTCTAAGGTGCTTTGCAATCATGGATCTTATGGGATGGCTCCATGAAAATGAGCCAAGAGGTGTATCGTGATGCCTTCATCTGACCACCCCCAGCAATCCTTGTAATGGGTGGTCATGCGAGGCGAGGCTCCTAGATGCGCGAGACAGCACCTGGACGAGGCCCCTAGGCGCGCGAGACGACACTTGTGCGAGGCTCCTAGGCGTGCGAGATGGCTCCTGGGCGAGGCACCTAGGCTCGCGAGATGGCTACTAGGCAAGGCCCCTTGGAGCGAGGCCATGATGCACTGCCCTTGGCGCGAGCCCCTGGTGGTGTCACGAGGCTATGCGCGTGCGCGTCCCTAGTGGTGTTGCAAGGCCTTGCGCGCGGATCCCAGGTGGTGTCGCGAGGCCCTGCGCGCGGATCCCAGGTTGTGTCGCGAGGCCCTGCGCGCGGATCCCAGGTGGTGTCGCGAGGCCCTGCGCGCGGATCCCAGGTGGTGTCGCGAGGCCCTGCGCGCGGATCTCGGGTGGTGTCGTGAGGCCCTACGCGCGGATCCCAGGTGGTGTCGCGAGGCCCTGCGCGTGGATCCCAGGTGGTGTCGCGAGGCCCTGTGCGCGGATCCCAGGTGGTGTCGCGAGGCCCTGCGCGCGGATCCCAGGTGGTGTCGCGAGGCCCTGTGCGCAGATATCAGGTGGTGTAGCGAGGCCATGCTAAGGATCCCACTCGAGTGGTGGCAGTCGTGAGATGGGTCTAGCGAGGGGCTTATGCACGTGACGCGGGGCACTACCTAGTGTGCGCCGAGTGGAGGCAGTCGCGAGATGGGTCTTGCGAGAGGCTCTTGCACGAGTCATGGCCTCACTGGGTGCATGGGTTCTAGGCATTCCGAGAATAGCCTCACTTGCCTCCTTGCGAGAAGATGGTGGCCCAAGGGCCTTGCGACACAAGCATGTATTTAGGTGTTTAGGGGACCTTAGCATGTGCTTTGGATCTCTTACAAGCATGGAGTTTTGAGAACCCACACTTGCCCCCCAGTCTAAGATAGGACTTTTAGGTGCTCTGGTAGACTCTTCTCTTTGGTTCTTAGAAATAGGCCTCCAAAGCATAGGTGGTGTTTATGATGATCCTTGTTATTACTTTGAGGTTGAATGTGAGCCTATTATTTGGCCTCGCGGATCCCAATGTGGGTGTTTGGCTCCATTTTCGGCCATAGATCAAGTGTTGGATTTAATGGCTAAGATGAGCTCATGATTCCTATAAATAGTCCTTCATGCCTAGTGTTATCCCCAAAAATTGGAGATCGATGACGTGGCAATAGAGGTGACAAGTTGCAGTACATGGTCCGTAAAAGACACATTAAATAGTCAATAAATACATTGACTCCTCAGAGTTGTGATAAAGTGACCCGGTAGACTGATGAAGAGTTTTGA
Organism: Humulus lupulus; assembly: GCF_963169125.1. Lineage (NCBI taxonomy): Eukaryota > Viridiplantae > Streptophyta > Magnoliopsida > Rosales > Cannabaceae > Humulus > Humulus lupulus. The sequence continues at coordinate 39,082,621 of NC_084796.1, forward strand.
CTACTTGAGAGGTGTCATGACCGACCAGTCAAGTTATTGCATCCGACCAGGAGTGACATTGCTGCCCAGTAATGACTTTGCTGCCCAGAAATGTCATTCTAGACCAGTGTGCCATGTTAGACCAGAGTGCCATGTTAGACCAGAGATATGGCATGCTAGACCAGAGTGCCATGTTAGACCAAAGATATGGCATGCTAGACCAGAGTGCCATGTTAGACCAGAGACATGGTATGCTAGACCAGAGTGCCATGTTAGACCAGAGGATTGCGTGTCCTACCAGCCAAGTACGTGACTGTCCAGTAGAGGTATGGCCGACCAGAAGGTGATATTCATCAACCAGGTAGAACAAACTACGTCAAGATTCCCAGAAACGGCTTCAACAAGAATCGGTCTTGGCATACGCGGGAATCTCTCACCTTCCCACAAATTGGGTGTTCTGTTACATTTTGAATATTTTTGTAATTTAAATGTAATAAATATAATGAAATATCCCGATTCTAGGGGATAGCAGATGTATGATCCTAAGCCTATAAATATATGGCTTATGGGATTAGAAAAGGGGCTGCTTTTTCTTTTGAGACTTTTTGGGGAAATTTTGGGTCTGAGTTTTCTAGAGAGAGAAAGTGCTTGTATCTGAAAGAATTCTTGTATTCTTGTAATCTGTACTGAAGAAACTCAGTTGGCTCAGTTCATCTGATCTTGAGTACAGATCTATAATCACAACTCTAAGTGGATTAGGCTATTACCAACATATTGGGGTTGAACCACTATAAAAATTGCTTGTGTTATTTACTTTCTTTTCAAAATCGTCTGTGTCGTTTATTTTCTCTTGAAGGCTTTATCATTTTTGACGTTCTCACGTCGTTGGCCAAAAACGCGGTCAACACCTAGCCTATCCTTTACACTTTATCTCTTTGGCTTAGTGGTTTTGGAATCCTTACTCTTTTCAAGTGGTGAGGGGTTCGATTCCTCACCACCTCTCTTTTTATTATTTGTGTCATTTTTTTATGCCCATATTCATGTAGGTGCTTGGGGACTAAAACATCGTTTTCCTTTATTTTTGCAGACGCGTATTTTCGGCCCTCTACTTCTCTTCGACTGTGACGATGCTTTTGACCCTCAGCTTCCTTTTGACCACGTCAGCGCTCAATTTTACTTACATGAGGTATACTTTCTTTTTCCCTTATGTTCACTGGGTCTAAATTAGCGCCACTCGGGATGGGTTGTTTTGATCAGAGCTTGTTGTGAGTTAACCCAGTTATATGCCCTCGTTCATACCCCGTAGTTGATCATTTAGAGCGCTTGTGCTTAGAGGTTTTGAGCCCATTCTCCTTGTGTTTTGTAGAAATCCTATCATTTATACGTAAACCCTATTTACTTACGAGACGAGGTCCCATGGCATGTGAAGGATCATCAGATGCTCCTCCGGGGGTCGAGTTTGTAGACTTATCTTCAAACTCGGAGTCCCCCAAAGACAACCCTCACCAAGAATACGACACCTTGAGGTAGGCCCGTATTCGTCATCTTGAGCATATGGATGAACTTAGACGTAAAATCTGGGTGGTGGAGAGAGAAATAGACTCAGTTCTGAGGGGCAACTGAATATCTTTCCCCCTTGACCTTAACGACCATATAGTGAACCATAGGGTGACCCTTTTAGTTTTGCAGATGGAGTTGGAGTTTATGGAGGGAAATCTCCCGCCTGAACCTCCTACCCCATTTTCCCCTAATGATTTTCATAGAGCCACTCCGTCTTCTCCTCAACCCTTGTTCTCAGTCTACCCTTGCTTAGCGCTTTCGCACTCAGTGCCTCGGTGGAAGACCCTTGCTTGGAAGAAAAAATTGAGGGTAAAGTGCCCTGTTTCTACCTCACCTTTTTCTTTTGGTTTTGTAGATATGTCGAAGAGAGTATGGCAATAGGTGGCCCCTGAGAAGCAAGACCCTGGTCTCCTGTTGGCATCCACCCTAGTGTCCCATGTGTCTGAAAATAAATTGCTAGAATTAGCGAAGAAATACCATGTTAGCCCGGAGTACAAGTTATATGTTCCTTCGAACAAGTGTCGGGCTGATAACCCTGTTTAGGGTTATGTGGCCATGAGTGAGCACATCTTGAAGGAGGGTGGTACAATTCCATTACACCCATTTTTCGTCATGGTTCTCAACCATTTTGACCTCACTCCGCTCTAGTTGGCGCCCAACAACTGGCTGACCTTGAGCTGCCTCTTTATTGCGTATATGGAGCATAACGGGTGTGCTCCCACGGCTTAAGAGGTGCATTACATGTACAAACCCATGCCCACTCCTAAATCCAAAGGATTTTATTTCCTACAGAAAGCCAATTCTTCGGTCTCCTTGATAGAGGGTTCTGTGTCCAACCTAGGTACCTGGAAGCAGGACTTCTTCTTTGTGAAAGGTTCCCTTTCTGTCGTGAGCACTTTTGCTCAGCTCCTAGTAAGTACTTCAAGTTTTTTTTTTTAACTTACTATTTTGGAACTTATGTTCGTGTTGGCAACTGTGTTGATTGTGTAGAGAACTTCATCTTGCCTGATGTTCTCGGGTCGGAGGTGGATGTAGTGGATAAATTTCTCGATGCTGACCCTGTCCAAAAAATGGCTGCACGTCTCTTCACCCTGACCAGCCTCAACCGTTACAAGCTATCCCCGATTTCGGAGCCTGAGTTGTTGTGGCATATTTCTGAGTGGAAGAAAAAGGCTATTTTGGCTTAGCCTCACTTGGATGGGGGTGAAGCAGAGTGTGTGTCGGAGGTGGTCTCCCCAGAACACAGGCGATCTCGCCAACCATCTTTGTCTCCCAATGGGTGCCCTCCTTTAGCCCCTACAGACCATGACATGGCCTCTCACTCCCACGATCAACAGGTCGTGTCGAGGGGCTTCGTCTGTCCCTTTTCTGAGGACTACGATGCTTTCCCTCATGCTTCGCTCAATCCTGGTCCGTCGGGGGCTCATTTTTTCGATATTCCTGCGCCCCCTCCTCCTTCGGTGAGCGGGTCATCTGTCCCTACCCAGCTAGGCGCCCCTGACTCGGAGGGGCACCTTGGGTTGGCCGCATTTCGACCTCTTATGGGCAACGGTATGTCCAGGTCATCGGGGACCTTCCTGAGGCTGATTGGAGAGGCCTCGGGAGTTCCTCCATGTCAGAGCTTGGGGAGACTCTTGTGCGCTCCTCCACTTGCGTGAGTTCATGCATCTTACATCAGCCTTACCCCTTTTTTTCTCTTGTTTTTTTTTGCTTGTCATCATTATCGCTATTTTTCTTGTGCGGACTTATACAGTGGCCCAACGATTTGCCGACTCGGCGCAGGACCTCTCCTCATCGAATGCTGAAAGGGACCGTCTAACGGTCAAGGTCCAGGGGCTCAAGAGGGAGCTTATTGAAACCAACCTCAAGCTTAAGAAGCCCTGGCGAAGGCCTCTTCATCATCAAAAAAGAAGAAGAGGGAAACTTCCAAAGAAATGATGTTGCAGGAGAAGGTTACTCGCTTAGAGGCCGATCTTGAGGGTGCAAAGGCCACAATCGCAACATTGCATGGGAGGGTCACTTCCTTAGAGGCGAATATGGCCAATATCTAATATAAATCCATAGAGCGCGCCCTCTACGGAGTATGGAGGCAAAATCCTAATTTCGACTTCTCCTCCTTTGGTGAGCACGCCGTTGCCAGGGTGGCTGAGTGGAACGCCTACGACAGGAGGCCTTAAGATCTTGCTTCTGCAAATTTTACTGTTCAGTTCAATGTGGTTGTATGCTCGTTGGAGTCTTATCTAGTTTTTAATTTCTCTGAGTCTTGTCACATTATTGAAACTCATTTTTTTTATATGTATACATATGTGATCATTCATCTTTATTCCTCTATGTTCGAGGTCCTTTTGAGCCCGCACAATGGGGTTCGATAGGTTCTCTTTTTTATTTATTAGGCTTGAGGTCCATTGGAGCCCATGCGAAGGGGTTCAATAGGTCCCTCTTTGGTGCCTCTTGATTGTATCTATAAGGATATATTGACCCTTTGGGTTCTAGTTATCCTTTTATACATTTTTTGCGCGCGCTTATTATTTCTTGTAAGAAGCGTCCTTCTCGTCATTATTCATAGTACTATTTTTGCAAGGGTTTCTTTTAGGACCCTTTTTGGCTAGACGGTTTAGTGGCCTCTCTAGGCTTATTGATGGGTGCTTCCCCTGAGGCACTTCCTCTTGTGGAAGCATTTACTCTTATTAGGATGTTTTTCTTGCAGGACCTTTTGACCTCCTGGATGTTCATAAGGGTAGCTAATCCTTGTGAACTCAAGCGATGCCTTACAAGGTCTTATTCTTTATTTATAAGGGGAGGGGGGTCTTTTTAGGATCCTGGTATAAGGGGTCCTTTTAGGATCCTCCTGATATAAGGAGTCCTTTTAGGATCCTCCTAATATAATGGGTCCTTTTAGGATCCTCCTAATATAAGGGGTCCTTTAAGGATATAGGGGTCTCGTTTGGGACCCCTTTTTTTTTTTTTTTGACCTCCTATGTACTCTGCCCCCCAAGTGGTTGGTGAGATTTTATCTCGGTAGGCACTTTGATCATTCCATTCATGCATTTTGATAATCAGTTTTCTTAAACAAGAAACTTTACTGCATATTCACTTAATGTCACCACACATTCATTGAAAACAGGTGAAGTACATGGTAACTTAATGTGACTTGTTCTTGCTACATATTAAGGAGTTCAAATTGAACTTATAACTATTACATTTAACATGCGCGTTAGACAGGTCAAAAACAACCTTGCCTCAACATGGAAGTCTTCCTGATAATACTTCTTTAGATGTTCTGCATTCCATGCTCTAGGTACCATGGTATCATCCAAGCGTGCAAGCTTGTAGGTGTTAGGGAACACAACCTGGGCAACTTGGTAGGGTCATTCCCAATTTGGCCCTAACACACCCGCGCTTGGATCTCGAGTGTTGGGCAGGACTTTCCGCAACACGAGGTCTCCAACTTTGAATGCCCTCTCTCGCACCCTCAAATTATAGTATCTTGCAACTCGTTGTTGATATGTTGCTAGCCTCAGTTGTGCCTTTTCTCTCCTAGCTTCCAGCAAGTCCAAATTCCCGACTAATGCTGCGGTATTAGCCTGGTCATCATATGCTTGTGTGCGGATGGAGTTAATCTTCATTTCTATTGGAAGGACAGCCTCGCAGCCATAGGCTAAGGCAAAAGGTGTCTCTCCAGTGGTGGAACGAGGTGTGGTCCTGTAGGCCCAAAGCACATTGGGAAGTTCTTCGACCCAGACCCCTTTCAACTTTTCCAACTTTGTTTTCAAGTTCCCTTTTAGGATCTTGTTGATGGCCTCCACTTGTCCATTGCCTTGTGGGTGTACTACAGCGGAGTAACTCCTCTTGATTCCTTTTTCCTTGCAATATTCCTCCTTCAAATTGCATCCCATTGTCGGAGATTATCTTGTAGGGTACTCCAAACCTGCAGACGATAATTTTGTTGACGAAGGTGGTGATTTGCTTAGCTGTTATGTTGACTAAAGGCTCTGCTTCCACCCACTTAGTAAGAACTCCTCAATGATGTTAAGTTAGAAAAATCAAAGTATAGTGCTTATGAGTGAAGAACTTAAAAAATCTAATTAGAAACTTAGATAATAGTTGCAGAAGAAAAATGGAGAAAGGAAATTGTATTTCTCTCTTGTATCAAGCTACAGTATTTTTTCCAACCCCTTTCAATGTTGAAGAGGGGTTCCCTTTATAGTGGGCTCTAATGGCTCCTGATACATTGTGGTCCTGGGGACCAGATTGTACACAAGTACATTGTCAGGAGAGTGGTTTTAGGTGTAGTGGTGGTCTGCTCCAGTACGTGTCAGGGGTCTGCAAAAGCGCTCATGTCTTGGTACCATATTATGCCTCCACTACTTGTCGGATACAGACCTCATAAGCGTGCTGAGGGAGCCCGTACCATATACCATTCTTATACGGCCATTACTTGTCTGGCATGGACATTGTGTCCGTACTCTAACTCCTCTTGGTTTGCAGGTGCATATCGTACTTGTACGACCTCCTCGAACCACATGTTTTTGTCCTCGCAATGTATCTTATTCCCATGGAATTCAAGTGTTGAAACCCTTATACATTATTCTAAGGTGCTTGGCAATCATGGACCTTGTGGGATGGCTCCATGAAAATGAGCCGAGAGGTGTCTCGTGATGCCTTCGTCGGGACACCCCCAACAATCCTTGTGATGGGTAGTCATGCGAGGCGAGGCCCTGCACGCGGATCCCAGGTGGTGTCGCGAGGCCCTGCGCGCGGATCCCAGGTTGTGTCGCGAGGCCCTGCGCATGGATCTCAGGTGGTGTTGCGAGGCCATGCTAAGAATCCCACTCGAGTGGAGGCAGTTGCGAGATGGGTCTCACGAGGGGCTGTTGTGCGTGATGCGGGGCGCTGCCTTGTGTGCGAGCCGTGGCCTCGCTGGGTGCATGGGTGCTAGGCACGCTGAGAATAGCCTCACTTGCCTCCTTGCGAGAAGATGGTGGCCCAAGGGCCTTGCGACACAAGCATGTATTTAGGCGTTTAGGGGACCTTAACATGTGCTTTGGATCTCTTACAAGCATGGAGTTTTGAGCATCCACATAATGATACTCCTTCCATTCCTCAATGAGGTTCAACTTCAACTAATAAAGAAAATGAGAATGTTAGAGAACTTATAAATTCATAAAACTTAATTAAGTTAATATTTTCACTTACTTTTTTGTGACGATTGGTCGCTAATGATTTCATGCCTTGTGTTGTAGAGTACTCCATTTGGTCTCGGTTTAATTTGTTCTTCACTGAGTGCACAATAAACTATGAACTCGTGAAAAACTCACAAATTTATTTCCACTCATCAGCATTGACATCTTTGGGTGGATTCTTTAGGACCTCGTCCCAATCATATGGTCCTTTGTAAAACCTTTTGAAGTGGTTGTGTCGTTTAGCTTTCCTATCTCGATATCTCTCGGTTATCTCAACATCGATACTGTCAATGAGGGTGGTATAACCAGGCCACCCATCTATTTGATAGATGTGCTACAATCAAGAGAAAACATGTTAATTGTGTTGGAATTATAATAAAATTATTATTAAAGTAAATTCTAAAATTCTTACCTTCACTTTACTAATGGCATTGTCCTTATACCATTTTGGGACACTTGTCCAATGCTTGTAATATCCTGGAACTGCTGATGTGACTTGGGTGCCCAAAAGGATAACAAAAGTCGCATGTTTTGTTCCCACCACCTTGTACGTGATAGGTTCAACCACTATGGGGAGTGGATATCCAGCTTCTCGCCTTTTGTCATCTAAATTTTTCACAGTGGTTGGCCCACGACCTTTTCCCTTTTGGTGGAGCTTTTGTATTGTTTTAAATAAGTGCATAATATAATTTAGTATGTTGTATAATAAGGTCTAATTAGAAATGAATAAAGAATAAATTTTAAAATACCTAACTCGCAATTGGATGAGATTGGATCTTAACCACCACCATCTCCACCATGGTATGAAGCTACATCTGCTGACATCTTTAACCAAAGTATGACCAAATTTATTTGTTAGTATGAATATCATATATATATATATATATTATTTATGAATATATAGTTGTAATGACCACATAAAATTCCAAAACATCCACAACATAACAAATCCATAAATCGTTCAACATTTCTAATATATAATTATTTAAATATAAAGTTTTTCTTACATAGATACAAGAACTAAGTACAATAGTCACTGTCATCACTTATCAAATTAACATCTATTGGTGAGACATGATTGGTGTTATCATCATCACTAAGGTCAACAAGCAATTCATCCTCGTCATCTGCTTCTTCTACGTCTTCGGGTTATTCTTCACCATCATTAATAAAATCATCGGTATCTTGAGCAGTAGAATAAGGTCGAGCGACGGTGCCTATGAATGTTGCTGGTTGATTAGGTTGTTGAACAACCAAATCTCTGAGCTCAAAAGTCAATACAAAATTGGATGAGTTTGTGTCATGTACAACATCAATATCAGCAATCTGATCAGAACTGTCAAGAATATCCCAAACTTGCATATGATTCACTTCTTCAAAAACTTTCCAAGCTCAACCTCTAAGTAGATCATCGAGATAGAAAACATGTTTAGCTTGGCTAGAAAATATGTATGGTTCATATTTATACCATTCACCGCTCACATTTATACTGGTGGCATTATTTTCGTAATTTTTTTTGCAACGTCCCAAATTTCCTAATAAGGCTTAGGGCCTTGATTAGGGGGGCCATATTATATGATATTTATCTGCATCATTATGTGATTATGTGAGTTATATTATAATATGACTTGATATGCATGTTTAGGTGTATTAAATATGCATGTGGACCCATTTCTGTTTATTTGGGCAATTTTCATAATTTGGCTCATTATGGGTATATTTGGCATATATGTGGTATGTGTGTGGTACTACATTACTATGTGGATGTTGGATTAACTTATACAGGATCTTTATTTATTTTCATGTATATCTAATATTAAACAAATTAATACGAGATAGCCTAAAACATGTTTCTAAAATTGAATTCAAAGAGAAACAAATAATATAATACTTACAGTATACGCAACGGAATTAGGAGTCCTTCCTTCAGTTTCTCTAACTCTTGTATCCTTTCTATCGCAGAGTATTATCAAGAAACTGAACCGATCTTCTATTTTCTTCACAATCTTCCAATGTATCCTTAGAACCACCTAGACTAGTGTGGGCAATTCTCAACACATGAGATAGATATAGAGAGAAGAAGAGAAAATAACAAAGTGGCTTAGAAAAGGACTTGTGTTTAGAGAGAATATAAAACTATCAGAAAATCTGACTTGTGACTTATCTGTCGTCTCTCTAAGCACTCCTTATATAGACTCAATTAGGTCATTTAATTTAATTAAAAAATTAATAAAATAATAGCCATTTTGAAGCCCTAGGTCGAAATTATCATGGGCTATAGGCCCGCGAAATTTCTCATTTGATTATAAGCCCATTGGACTTAAAATCAAGGCCTGTATTATTTTCTATTGATTTAATTAATTAAATAATTATTTAAATCTTTTATCAAATTAATTATTTATAATTTGAACCTTGATTTAAATTTATTTATTAATTTAGATACCAATTTATCTTAATCAATAAATCTGCCATAATTTCTCTTTTCTTCTCAAAATTACACAGCTCTGTGAAACTATCCAAAATTGACTTGGTCAACTTTGATAATTCTAATTGATGATTAAATCAATTAATTGAGACTATCTAGATGATTTTATCCAAGGTACAATGGGGACCATGGGCCTATGAAATCAAGCTCCAATAAGTTATCATAAATCTAACAAATAAATTTACTAACTTATTAATTCCTCGTGACTCCACTATAGACTCGGAATTGCACTCTTGAATTCATAGAACGCTCTATAACAAATATAGATACGCTATTAATTATCCATTGTTACAACCATAATTGTCACTCAATCCTCTATAGACGGTCTACAATGAGATGGGACTAAAATACCGTTTTACCCCTCATTGTATTTTATCCTTAAAACACTTAGTTCCTTGTAAATGATATTCCAGTAAACTAATTTAATTACTGAAATGAGATCTCTATCATTTAACACCTTGAACCAAACTAAAAGGAAACCATCGTTTCACTTCTTCATCAGAAGCTATAGATGTTCATATCTATGATTAACACTCCCACTCAATTATACTACCGAGTTCCCAAGATGTAAGTATGGGCTAGTCCGTAGGGTAAGCTGGTAACGAACAAGTCAAAGAACTCAAATAATACAATCAGTTAGAATACTAACCACTCAGAATTGAGAATGAATTGACCTATGGTCAACTATATGATATGACTAGAATAGATAATAACGGTATGTTTACTTATCTTATCAACTGTCAATATCAGTCCAGTCCGATGTAACAAATACATCCGATCTTATCTACTTTGCTAATGTTCTGGAAAAAACATAACACTGTAATGTGTAAGTAGATCATATCGTAGATTGGCAAGTCAGTGTAAATCCAGTGCACTGACTAATCTTAGGACTAACTTATTTTGAACATATAATCATATTTATATTCCACTGTGATTACGTCACTATAAATAAGATTAGCTATATGCTCGGGATTTAATAGAAGTTTATATTAAACAAATAATCATGAAAATAAAACATGTGAGCAAAGTGATTGACCAAGTCAAAAAATGATTTCTATTCTTTTGTTGATAATAAAATGAGATTACAAAGAATTTGAGTTTTAATTAGGGCATAAAACCCCAACAGTGGATATGTTTGGATTACTAGACACAAGACAATCCTAGGAAGCATGCTAGTGGAAAAGTCACAACGGGATCCATACTTAACTCGGAGTGAGTTAAGGGGTATATTGGGTATTTAGCACATTACCGGGATATTGGGTAATGAGAATGATTATTTGATGATAAATTGGGAGTTAGTGAGATCAGGAGGGAATTCTGGAAATTTTGACTATTTTACCTCAGTGGCGTTTTTGGGACCCCGAGCACTAGGATTTGCTTGAGGTTACTTAAGCTTGAAGTAACCTGTCAGAATTATAAAAGAACGTTCTCTCTCTCTCCTATTCTGTTTTGACACCCGATCGAATTTTCGAAGGAAACTCGAGTTTTAGGACTCGGATTCAGGCAACGATCGAGGCATAGCGATTCTAGGGAAGATTAGAAGCTTATTATCTGGAGGATTTCATTGGGAAACAACTCAATCTGAGGCAATCCAAGTTTTAAGTTTCCAGGTTTTTAAGTTTTGATTAGATTTTATGTTTTGATGAGTTTTTGGATGGATTGAGACTTGGGCTTTGATGGTTTTGGGCCATTGGGATGTTTGAGAAATTTGATTTTGGGATTTGGATATGTTTGGATAGGTTTATGGAGGATTTAAAATGAGAAAATGGAGGTTTTCTGGCTGGGTTCGAGGTCGAGTCGCGACCTTGTTCTTGGGCGCCACGACTCAAGCTTGATGAAGTAGGTGATTGGTGCTGCTGGGCTATTTGAGCTGAGGTACCAGCTAGGAGCACCGCGGCACTAATGCAGTCAAAGAAGGGCTTTGGGCCCTGAGTTGAGTGGAGTTATGGCTCTAGTGTTTGGGGTCGTCGCTCAAAAGAGGAAAAGTGGCCAAAGTGGGGTTTTAGTCATGGGAACTTAAACCTAAGGGCTTGGGATCGATCTTACTACCCGGTTTGGTAGGATTTGACGTCCCGGAGGCTAGGACTTGGTCCAGAAGTATTTATTTACCCATTTTTTATGGGATTTTATATTATGGTTGTGACTAGGTTATCGTTAGGGGCTTGGAAACAAGATCGTGCTTGAGGATCGTTTATTGGTAACCTGTGCTTGGACCAAAGGTAAGAAAAATGCACCCAGTATGTGATGCATGCGATACATGTGATTATGGTATGGCATGAATATTGAATATGGAATTGATCAGAGCTTGAGTCTCTGTAAATGTGCACGATCTTAATTATGCTGGTGAATGTTGAGTAAGCATGTTGAATGCCTTATATTTGGATATTTGACATATGATATATATCTGGTTGCATTGCTTACTTGTGAGTGGCACTGACTCATTAGTCAGAAACGGCATTGGTGTTAGTACTAGTCGTGAAGTCTTGACTTATTCGTCATGATCGACAATAGTACTAAGCGTTGGTCGTATGGAATTGACCTATGAGTCAAGAGCGGCATTAGCGTATTGAACGCAGAGCCGAAATGATTAGATCTAATCAACATGAGTATTAAATGCTTGACCGACCCAATGTTCGAAGAAAAATAAAGCGCTTGTCTAGTCTAAAGGCGAGTTACTTAGAGCCAGGGCCAAAAGGCTCAAGTGACTGAAACGTCACATGGCTTAGGGTGTAGAGCCCCAGAGAGTGACTCATTAGTCCTCTATCTAAAGAGTGATTCATTAGTCACCTACCCAGAGATAGACTCATTAGTCATCCATTCATGGAGTAAATCCCCAGAGATAGACTCATTAGTCATCTATGCAGGGTGCAGAAATCCATAATTATTTATTTGGATTTTCCTGCATGCATGAATAGGGCTATTACTACTAGACATGCTTATTATGATTTAGTAAAATGTTATTATCTGTTTATGATCATGTTGAGTTTTCTTGATGAGCCTCAACTCACGGGTGCTTTGTGGTGCAGGTAAAGGTAAAAGAAAGTTGGACCACCCTTGAGTTGGAGAGCTTAGGTGACGATGTGTATATATGCGGCTGCTCGACCACCACGGCCGAGGGTTTAAAGAGGAACTAGGGTTAAACCCTATTTTGCCGCTTAGGTCGGCTAGTTGTAAATCTTTTATTGTAATTAACATTTAAAATATATTTTGGGATCTCAATGTATACAGTAAACATTTTAGTGAAACATTATATCTTTAACCAAAAAATTTAACCCTAAATCGTTAATCATATTTTGTTACACGATTATGGCCAAATGACTCGGTTAGCGAGTTTAGCACTGTTTAAAATGCACAAAATAACGATCCCTGGGTAGTAGGGTGTTACAGTTTTTTTTTTCGGATCCGTGTTGAACCATTTACATCGAAACAATACCACTGAATATACACCAGTATAAGATACTTCGAATATCTCTTCAAGTTGTCCATAATAGTTCAAACATTCCATCCCAGCAACACACACTCCATTATTTAGTGTAATACAATTTTGATCTCGATTGTGTGTAACATATCGAACCCCATTCACTATACATGTGTTAGGAGTATGTCCTAAAAGCATGTAAAAGACATTTATTATTTCGATGAATAAATAAATACAATGGTTTATTATTGTTATATTGAGATTATTAAATTATTGTTTGAATAATTTTGTAAATATCAGAAAAATTCCATATTCATTATTGAGGATGTGATCTTGTATTAGTACGAGAGAATTAAGATCACATGAATGAATAAAAAATAGTCAACAACAACAAATTGAAGTTATGGAATTCTTTAATTGGGGTTGTAAGTACGGTTTGCTAAGTATCATGTTGATACAAATAATCTAGATTCAGATTATTGATGTGGTAAGACATCTCGGTAAATGTGCTTTATATAACATGACTATATATGACATAAACTGATATGAATAAAAGATTTATCCAAAAACCATTTAATAATAAAGACTTGTAATTCATATCATAACTGATGATCATTTATAGATCAACCTAAATCCTGAGTGTTCATGAACTCTTGTTCATGTTTATTAAATCTTTTGATTCATTCGTTAAGGTCTCTTCATAGAATGAGGCTAATGACTTTTATTTTGGAGATTTAATATCATGGATGGCTGGGAACATGTATCAACAATACGGAATCTAATCTTTCCTAACGGATCGTATATTAGTTCCCGTAAGGGTTAATTCTGGAACTGAATGATTTTGAGCTCAAATCTATAATTAGATTATAGATTAATTATTCACTAGTGAATTAATGGTACTTAAGGAATAAGAAGTAAATTAGAAAGGTAAAATGGTAATTATTCCATTCTAATTTATAAACTAATTAATTAGAGGGCTGAACTATTGTAAGATGGTTATATCAATGGACAGCTTAGAATAAGATTTCTGTAAAAGTATATCTATAACATAAAGAGTTCAATTTTGAATTTATAGTGGAGAAATATCAGAATTAATAAATTAACTATTATAATTAAGGAGTTTAATTATTTAGCTTCAATTTATTGGAGCTTAATGTTATAGGTCCATGGTCTCCGAAATGACTCAAACAAACACTGACAAAGATAAATACAAAAATGGGCAAAATGACTTATTTGATAAGTAAAATATTTTTCTATGCACCAAACATAATTATTATATAATTATGTGTAATTAATTAATTGGGAATTAATTAATTATTTGATTTAACAAAAATATAATTAATTTTGAATTAATTTATTTTTGGGATTTTTGGTATTTAAATAATAAGAAAAAATTGGGAAAAATCACATGCCTTCCTTGGCATGTGGTACACATGTAGCACAGTGCACAGTCACTGTGCTACACACACAAGAAGCTTATAGAAGTTTCTTTGTTCCACAATTTTAGTTATTAAAATATTAAAGAAATAATGAGATATTGTAATATGATTACAATATTATTATGTAACTGATTAGTTATTTTCAAATTGTTTAAAATAACTATTATTTTATTTTTAATATATTGGATATATTAAATATAGGAGATCAGTTTTTCAGAACGATATTTTTTTCAGTGATAGAAAATATCGTGAAATCTCCCTGAGAGAAAGAGAACAGTGATACAAGCATATGTCACTGTTCTTCACAAACTTATGTCCAAAATTTATCAGATCTCATGTGTTGAGAACATCTGATAAATAGATTTTGTCTATTGTTTTGTATAGCGAGCCCACACTCGTTCTTTGAGTGTTGAGAACATTTTGGAAGATCCTGGTGTGGAATCTCAAGGATTTTTGTCGTACAAAACGATAGCAGCAAGGAAGGAGTTGAGGTAATTTTCTATTCATATCTTTGATTCAATATATATATATATATATATATGTGAAGAAGTAGATCTAAAAATCTTGTGGGGTTAAATTAACAATTTTGATTGTTGTTCCGCTGCGTATAATCTCTGATTTGATCTATAAAAACCAACAACATGCTTGATAGGAGTACGCCAAAAGATCATACCCAGATGCTAAAGCTAGCAACGCATCCCCATTCTCTAATGACCGGAGTTGGTGCAAGTCATATATCTAAATATAGCAAAACATATTATAATAAGAAACTTATATATTAATCTAACAACAAAGAATGTCCTAGTTATAGATTACCTTCTCGTGAAACCAGGAACGAAACTCTTTTTTGTGCAAAAGGTTATGATCATCCAATGGATCCCTCTGTTTGATCTCACGAAGGTGTTCGCTTTTGATTAAAATAGTGTTACGATTGTAGTTCAAAGATGTTGCATTAAAAACAACATAAAATAAAAAGATAATTAAATTAACCACTCCATATAGACTTCAATTTCAGAAGAATTCTTCAGTATGAACCACTCAGCTATTTTCTGAGTCTTTTCATCAAGAGACACTTGAAATCCCTTACTCAATGGATGACATTGAGATTGAAACAATTAAAGGTGGCATGGGACATAAAATATATCTGCATTTTGATCTGGACGATTAAATTTGGTTTCCACACCTTTGAAATACATGGAACAAAATGTTAAAACCTCATCTACACATATCCTTCAGTTATGGACCCTTCAGGACGAGCTTTATTCCTAACGTAGTTTTGTAATTTTTTCATGTATCTTTGAAAATGATACATCCATCTCATAAATATCGACCCACCCAATAAAGCTTCTTCTGGAAAATGCAAGACCAAATGTATCATTATGTCAAAAAAAGCTAGAGGAAAAATCAACTCCATTTTGCATAAGATGTGAATGATCTCCATTTGAGCTTTCTCAAAATCATTTACATTCAAGTTCTGCGAAAATAACTGTCTGAAGAAATTGCATAGTTCCATTATGGTGCCCGATATAGATTCTGGTAGAAACTTGTGAATACCTACTGGAAGTAATCGCTACATTATCACATGACAATTGTGTGACTTCAACCCAATGATATTTGAGTTGTTATCAGTCACTTTCGTCTTCAAGTTCGAACAAAAGCCATCTGGCAATTTAACACCTTTTAGAAATTAAAGAAATTCTCGCCTATCTTCAGAAGTCAACACATAAGGAGCATGTGGTTTCATTAACTTTTTGTTTTGATCTTCATATATCCACAGTGCATCCTTAACTCCCATATTCTTCAAATCATGTCTTGCATTAGTAGTGTCTTTAGAGTTATTGTTATCCAAGATAGTACCAAGGATACGGTCACATACATTCTTCTCAACATGCATAACATCTATGTTGTGTTTTAACTTGTTCGTACTCTAGTAGTCAAGTTCATAAAAGATGTTTTTTTCCTCCAGTTACTATCCTCCGCACCTCTTTTTCGTTTCAAACCTCCCATATGTTCCCCGGGACTTGAGGTGGTAGGGCATTAACTTGATCTAAGATATCCTGACAAGTAAAATTTCTTGGAGGACGTCTTTTCTCAACTTTTTCATTGAATTGAGCATCCTTTCTCCACCGATGATTACTGCCCAAGAATCGCCTATGACCAACATAAGATGTCTTAGCAATCACTCGGATAGAGGATGTGTGCTTGTTGTATGTAGGACAAGCCTTGTAACCCTGACCACTCCATCCAGACAAACTACTTTGAACAGGAAAATCATTCACTATCCACAAAAGGGCCGCACACATTTTGAACATGTTGTCGTTTCAACCATCCCTAGTTTCCACCTCGTTAATCCACAACTCTTTCAACTCGTCTATCAATGGCCTCAAAAATACACCCATGTCCTTACCTGGTGATTTTGGCCCAGGAGTAAGAAGAGTCAGCATGAAATAATGGTCCTCCATACAAAGCCATGGTGGCAGATTATAATTCGTCAACACAACAAGCCACATGTTTTACGATAAACTCATGTTGCCAAATGGATTAAACCCATTGGCAGCCAAGCCCAGATGGACATTTCTAGGATCTCTTGAAAAATCAGGATCTGATATATGTGCCTGAACGACATCCAAAGTTTTCAGCCTAAGATTCATGCATCTAACGCATGGACATCTTATTCTCCTGTCACAGTCTTTGTGTTGTGACGCTATAGTCATGAAATTTTGGAGACCTTTCCAATAAGCATCACTGGCACGATTTCTCAATTTCGTCCAACTCTTATCAATCGCCATCTATGGTAAATAAAAGAACATACAATTTTAAAATATTAATTATGTCAATTGGTTGACTTGGTCGGTGAGCATGTTTACCAATTTTATTTTCTTTTATAAAAAAAAATTAAAATGAAATAAAATAAAATTATCAACAAAACTATATCTAATACTCCTATCCCGACCTAGTGGATACTTTGGAGATAGTAAGCAGACATCTGGTACTCCCTACTTTTTCAAGATATTTGAAGAAATATCTTCAAATATCTTGAAAAAATGAGGAATAATAGATGAATACATTGACTCAGATTACTATCCCCAAGACATCCACTAGGTCTATGTCTATGACTTTTTGTTATTATAAATAATAACAATTTGTTTGTTATTAGAAATAATAAAAATTACCATTCTGTGATAATAACCATCATAGACCTCATTGGATCATTACCCATGGGAAAAGGAGGAGTTAAGGATGCAGTGGTGGCAGTGTATTATTTCACTAAATGGACGGAGGCTGAACCTCTGGCCACTATCACTTCGAAAAAGGTCCTAGACTTCGTGATTAAAAATATAATATGCCGATATAGGATACCGAGGAAGATAGTTTCAGATAATGGAACCCAATTCGATAGCGAGTTGTTCACTCAGTTTTGTGAAAGAGATGGGATAAAAAAAAAAGCTTAGATCAAGGGTAGGATGGTAATTTGGCAAAAGTGATTCATTATAAATAGAAAAGGAGAGACTAGGGTTAGGGTTTCAATCATAATTTTAAATTGGTGTCTTCTCTACACATGATCAAAGGAGAGAACTCATTCACACTCTCTCTAGACTAGGGTTCAAGATCTAAGGAAGAATAAGGATGAGGGTTTCTTCATATACGTATGGATCACTAGGAACTCGTGTGGGGCTCATTTATGATTCTTTGGGAGAATATTTTCAAGGCTTGGGTTGTTGCACATGATCTTGGTAAGAACTTCTCACACTTTTAAAGTTTCTTTGATAATTCTTGAAGCTTTGAGTTATGTTAATGGCATATTTGATTAGAAAGCATGATAAGTTGGGATGATTGGTTTTATATGCATGTTAGAGAATATGTTGTTAATCTATAATGGTTAGAAACATGCTAGGGTTGAATTTATTAAGTTATAATTGCTAGTTTTGAAAATTGGAAAGATAGCTTAGGGAAGAACAAGTTTTGTTGTAAGAGATTGCTAAAGTTATGGAGTTAGGGGCTGATCATGAATTTTTGTTATTATATCAATCTCTAAAAATTGTATGATTATATAGAGGGATTCAAGATGAGAAAAACGCACAAAGAATTGTTCAAATCAGATTTAAATTGAGAGAGTTATAGCTATTTGAAGAAAAGTCGTGATTTGGGTTCTTCGTCGAGCGCGACCGACATCGTGTATGTCAAAACTCTGCTGAAATTGTCATAAACAATCTCTTCAAGAGTTCCTAAGCAAGAATAAGAGTCACTCGTGGACTAGGTGAATTTTAACCACTGAGCCATGTTAAAATCTTGTGAGTTTACATTTACGGTTTATTAATAAGCTTAATCTTTCTAATCGGGTTTCTTAATCCCCTGTTTGCGAAAAGTTGTATCAACAAATATAATTATTAAATGTGTAATCTTATATTAAATATTATGATAATAATGATATTTTAAAATATTTCAATTTATATTAATATAATTAACCAATATCTATTTTTAATTAGTTTTAAAGATATATTCCGTTAAATATTTTGAATATTCCATTAAAATTAACAAAAAAATCGTTAAAACAAAAAATTTCCGTTATCTACACGCATTTTATATAAAGAGATACAAATACTTTTAATTCAACATGAAAAATATATAGAATTCAAAATTCTTGTAGTAAAATAGAATTATTTAGATTTTTTTTAAAAATATATATTTAGTTATAATTTTTTTTTATGATAATTGAAAGATAAAAAATAAATATTTTGTACTCTAATGAAAATAAGATAACTTATATATGCAAAAAAACATAATTAGTATATTACTACTATAACTATTATATACCGCACCAAAAATTAGCCAAGTTGTTTTTATGAAGAAATACAAAATAAATAAAAAAAGGAGATAAGAAAAAATGTGATAATATTGAGAAATTCTTATGTAAATATATGTATAATATTAAAAAGGGGCTTGGTGCAAAATGACTCTTAATGGTGTAAGAAAGTAAGTAAATGTCCATATTTTTAATTTTATAGTAAAATAGTCTAATCACTTTTTTAATATTACATATTATCAAATATGTCATTTAGCAAATAATTATTTTATTATAAATATTTTATTATTATGGTATATGTATATTAGTTTTTATTTTAAAGTTATTTTGATTTTTTTTTTCATTTTTTATGGGTTGTTGAATGATATATAATACCACAAAATACATATACTGAGTTGAAAAATAATATACCAATAAAACTTACAAAATTATTACTAAAAAATATATAAACTATCCTAACAAATTTATATACTACAATTAAAATATATATAATACCATGATAGAAAATTATATACTACTATTATGTACAATAAGATGGAAACTAAATATCATAAAAAAATGATATACTATACCATGAAAAACATATACACTAGTTGAAAAATAACTAACAATAACCCATAAAAAACTTAAAAAATCAATATAACTTTAAAATAAAAATTAATTAAACAAAACTAATATACATATATTACTGTATTAAAGGTATACGCTCCTAAATAAATAAATTATTGAAAAATGCAATTTAGGTAATCAACAATGTAAAATGTCATTTCTCTACAATTTTAAAAATGAAAACATTCTCTTCTTGATGTTATTTGTTTTTGGTCATTTATTATAATTTCTTTATTAAAAAAGAGTTCTTGGCTTTGACTTTTCCACATTATTTAATGGTAGGTTCTTCCTATTATACTAATACTAAATTATAAGTATAGGAATGCAAGGTGGTCATAGGATCAAAATCTAGATATAATATAAAAAAAAATTCATTTCTAAATAATTTTTTTATTATATTAAAAAATTATCATAATATACAAAATATCTTTCATATATATATATATATATATTTCTAAATTAGAATATTGGATGATTTTGATATACTCAAATATAGAGAAATATAATAGAGAATAAACAGAAGTATATACAAGTGACTGTAAAAATGTGAATTTGTGACAGTAAGAAGAGAAAAGAAAATTATTTATTGTGATAAACTCAAAATAAGGAGATGAGATATTCGTGACTTGTTCTTCACAATATAATATGTATCACAAATGTTCTCATTTTTTCTTCATTGTATCACGTTATTTGAATTATTTTGGTTCCAAAATTACTTAATTTTTATTGAGACTTTTTTGTTTCAAATATATAATGGAGCTTGGTGCAAAATGTCCCGTGAAAGTAAGTAAATTTCTATATTTTTAATTTTGAAGTAAAATAGTCTAACTACATTTTTAATATTACATATTACCAAATATGTCATTTAGCAAATTATTATTTTATTCTAAATATTTTAATATTATGGTATATGTATATTAGTTTTTATTTTAATTCTTTTTAGTTTTTTTATAAGTTGTTGAATGATATACCATACTATAAAATACATATACTGAGTTAAAAAATAATATACCAACAAAACATATAAAATTATTACTAAAAAATGTATATACTATGCTAATAAAATTATATACTACCATTAAAAAATATATATATATCATAATACAAAATTATATACTACCTTATGTATAATAAGATATAAATTAACTATCATAAATATATATATATCATACAACAAAAAATATATATGCTAATTAGAAAATAATATACCAACAACTCATAAAAAACTTAAAAATTCAATATAACTTTAAAATAACAACTAATTAACTAAAACTAATATACATATACTACTATATTAAAGTCATACGCTTCTAAATAAATAAATAAATAATAAAAAAATAGCAATTTAGATAGTCAATAATATAAAATTGTCATTTATCTACAATTTTTAAAAGGGGTACATTAACTTCTTTATGACAATATTTTAGGTCATTTACTATAATTTCTCATATATATATATATAATTTGATTTAGGAAAGAAAAGACTATATTTTCTTAACACACTTAAAAAAAAAAAAAAAAATGGAGAGAGGGCAATTGTCCAACCTCGCCTTCAAGTAGGTCTTTCCTTGAATGCAACAAGTTTCAAATATAAGTAGCTATAGGCCGATTATAAGTTGCCAAGTTGGTCAATTCTAACCTTTCAGCATGATTTGGCAAAGAGAGAAATATGAAATCATGTAAAAAAAATTGACTTTAGTACTATATATTTAGTGTATTATTATGAAATTTTTAGATAACTTTTTTAATCAGCACATAATTTGATTTTAGTAATATCATGATTATTAGTTGGAGGTAGGACGACAGCTCCTCCCTTACTCCATGCATATAAATACATGCCAACCACGCCACATGTACTACATGAACTACATGAACGTGGATGGCGTTTCCTAATTATACCATAAAAATGTGATAAAGTGTACAATAATGCAAATTAAGTCAGCCAAATCAGGATGACCTTTCGAATTAATTTCAAAAAATAACAAACTAGGAGTGATTAACAAGAATTATCGAGATTAGTGAAGTTATTCATGTTTCTATCAATATTCCTACAGTTATTTAGTGTGAGACGACATACTCTAATAAATTTTAAACACTAGTATAAAATAAAGATATTTGTATTGCATTACACTATTATTTGAGAGATCAGATTCATTGTTGATTTCGTTTAAGAAAAAGAATAATCTAGAATAAGCAACTACAGCTTACGAGCCAACAAATTGTATCAAATAAAACGAAACATTTTGGTTCACATTCAATTCATAATAATAAAAAAAATGCTATATATCAAATTTGATATATATTTTTTCTAATGTATGGTTTATTTATATTGATAATGTGTATATATATTATGTTTAAATTAGAGAATAATGTATAAACGGTATGTAAACTTTGTCCTAGTTCTTAATTCGAAATATTGAAAATGTGATCGATCAATTGTTTCTACCAAAATTTAATTTTCTTCTCTGCCGAGTTATATATTCTGGAGTCCGGACCAAGTAATTTGACTAATATATATAAAAACCAAATGAAAAAAAATGCATGGAAATGTGTGCATATAATATATATCAAGGTGTATATGTCTTTAAAAATGTTGGAGTGGTCGGTGGAAGCGCGGTTGTATCCACTGAGATATACGTAGAACAGTAAAAAATAGCTAAGAAGAGTCAGCAGCACAGCCCACAGCCCACCCCTTCCAGACAAGGACACTCTTAAGTCTTAAATTATCTTTTTATTAACGTTTTCCTCTGCTGTTGACTCTTGTTTTATGAACTTTTTCCTTTTTTAAACGTATTACAGTAGAGTCCGAAAGAGCTAAGAATAATCCTATTTTATTAAGTATTCGTGATCATTGTCTAGTGTTACTAAATTTTTAGTACAATAACACTAAATTTTTACTAATAGTTACACTTAAATATACATTTAACTTTTTTTCTAAATTTTCATATTTCTTTATTATTATGTTTGCTCAAGAACTCATATTTCGTTTTTTTAGATAGTTTTACATTAAAATCAATTTTATACATTTTTTTTAAAAAGTATTTAAGAAATATTTGTGACATTAATACTAAATCTCTAGTTACCTTTAAATATAATTTTTTCTTATTTGTTTTAGATCTTCATAATTTAAAATTTATTTTATACATTTTAAAAATGATTTAAGGAATATTTGCAGTGACAATTATTTTTTAAATTTACAAAATTTGGGTTGTAAAAAAAATTAGTACTTAAGTACAATTATTAACAAAAATTTAGTATTATTGTCATAAGTAAAATTTAAGTACATCTACATGATTCAATATTTAAGTACATCTACATGTCTAAATAAAAAACTTAGTATTATGTTAATAGTTGCACTTAAAAAATTTAGTACTTAAACTATTAACAAAATTTTAATATTATTGTCATAAATATCTCTTTTATTACCAGTAAAATTGGATATTTTACCAAATTAATATTTTTAATGATATTTTTTTGACAAAAAATATTTTTAATGTTATAAGAAAGACGCATTTAACCATTCCTAACTAATTTATTTTATTGTCAAAATATTTAGATTTTAAAAAGATATAATTTTTAATTTAAAATAAAAAAATTAGGGATTAATTAAAGATAACTAATTAATCCAACATTGATTTTTTTTTTCGTTTTTCAATTTCTGAATGAGATTTTTTGTTGTTTGATCTTTCTTGATATTAGAGATGTTAATTTCTTCCACAGCCCACTCCTAGGAATCTTGCCTAAACAAAAAGTGAGGTAATTAAGGTCCGTAAGGACGTATTTTCTCGTAGTAGACTGTACGCCCTGATTTTCCCACGGGCTCATTAGCAAGTTGAGCTGCGGCCTAATCATGATTATCTCGTGGACATCCCCAACACCGGAGCTGCCGTCATAAGGTCGTACCTCCTTAGCTCGAGGTAACCCAAGGGTTCGCCAAGCTTGCCTGAGAACTGAGTCCGGACTCTGAAGGCCAAAGGTCGAGTTAAGTATCCAGCTCGTGGTACGAGCTGGATCTGGAGGCTATGACCCTTTGTAAAGTCAACACACGCAAGGTAAACGTGCATATATCAGACATCACGTGTCTGATATGCCCCTGACTTCTCGGACACGCAGAAGGAACGTGCGTATTCAGACACCACCGACTGGGTTGGGCCGTGCGGCCCATTATCTCCTTACCTATTGATTTGACCACACTCATGTGTCAGGTTTAGGAATTAATCATGAATGTCACAGAGTTGATACGATAGGTAAGAAGCTCACGGGATGACCTTCTTACCAACTCCCAGGTGCCTTCTCCTATAAATATGGAGACCCTGGGAGTTGATAAGGGTTGGATTATCTCTTGTAAAAAAGACCCTGTAATCAAATATCCAGTATATAGCAATAATACTAACTAGTGGAGTAGAATGAGTTTAACCTTCGAACCACTTAAAAAACGTGTCTTGAGTCACCCTTTCATTTCTAAGATCATATATCTGTTTCGGTTCAACATTAGCACTAATCCATTTCTCTTCTTTTCTTAATTATCTGTTGGCGAAGAACCGCGTCAACAGTTTGGTGCTTTCATTGAGAGCAAGTTCGATTAGTGCTGTCGCAAACACCCCCAACCATGGTGACTACTCGATCCAGGCACGGTAACGAGACAGAACAGCATGATGGGCAGGAGGCTCATCATACTGCCACCCCTGGTGAACAAGTTCCTGAGGCCCAGCAGCGACCAGGAAAGCAGCCGGTGGGCCAAGATGACACCGGAAGTTCGGCCCCCGGCCACCCAATCCAAACCCGTGTTACTACACGGCGGTGGAGATGGAGAACGCTCAGCTGAGGAGCCAGCTAGCAATAGCTAATCAGCAGATCAAGGATGTGCTGGCCCGACTACCCCCTCTCACAACCGACGCTAACGTCGGAGAGAGGCAAGGCGAGGCTCCTAAGTCTTGCCGGGGTAACCGGTCCAGGCATAGCCGCTCGGATAGACTTCCAACAACCAACTCCACTCCTTCATCACACCACCGAGAGGCAAACTTCAAAGAAATGCCTAAAGCCAAGCAACAACAATACAGATGTTCGGTCAGAACGTCAACTCCCAGCTCCCAACCATCCTAGAGGGCGTCGAGGGGAGCTCGAGGAAATTCCCGAAGGAGATCCGGGGAGGGCTCGCAGCATCAGCCCGTCCCCAACAACCGTCCTACGCCTCGTCCAGATCGTCAGGCGCGGGACCAGCGGGTTGGCAGGGCCGAAAGACCCCCACCAAATTTGATCCGTCCTGACGGAACTAGGATCGCCTCTCCAGTCAGGCATCCTCCATCTCCCATCAGATATCCGTCTCCTCCTCGGCCCGTCCGAGATATCCCAGCCTATGGGAGTAGTCGGAGAAACCCGCCATCAGCTGGACCTTCCCAGCGTAGCAGGACGCCAAGGGAAAGCCCAAATCCTCACCACCAAAGGCGGACTCCAAGCCTATCTAGCAGGAGCCACTGGACCGGTAGTCGCCGGAGTGATCTCTCTGGGGGAGACCTGCGTCAGCGTTTGAGTTCAGCACAAATTCATCAAACCACCCAGGGAGGCGACCTTCGATATCGCCTTAACTCTCACAGGGGGGAGCCAGTAGGAGGAGATGGCCACGCTCGCTCAGGGGGGGCCCTGTCCGAAGTACGTAACGGAGGGAATGTCCCAAATAACATATCTCAAGAAAAGAGGGGCAATAACCCACCAAATATGTACAATGGGTCCGGAGCTGTTGAACAGCCCCGGAATAACCACGGACATCAGGACCAAACCCTCGAGCGCCTGACTCAGATGGAGGAGCTGATGAGGAAACTCTTGTCAGAAAAAGAAAAAGATGAATATGATTCAGGGGACGAGATGGAACTCTTTGCCCCCAGCATAACAGCAACGGCGTACCCATCTGGTTTCCGTATGTCGCACCTGTCAAAGTTCAATGGGGACGGAGACCCATCGGACCATCTAGGGATGTTCAACACCCTAATGATGGCCCACAACATTGGCCCCGAGCTGAGATGTTTAATCTTCCCTTCCACACTAACTGGACCTGCCAGGCAGTGGTTCAAGCAAAGTAAAAGACAGTCAATGAGCTCCTGGAAGACTTTCTCGGCAGACTTCAAAAGGGCATTCCGAGCCTCCCAGGCCGCCCGTGTTCAGGCCGACTCCCTGCTAACGTGAGGCAGCAGCCCGGTGAGACTCTGAAGGCCTACTTGAGCAGATTTGCGAACGTCGCTGCTCGAGCCAAAGACGCGAATGATAGCTCCAAGCTCATGGCCATGAGAACTGGAATCCTCGTTGGAGGAGATCTCTGGAAGGATATACAAAGGGAGTCAGCTCAGTTAACGAATTCCTTAACAGGGCCCAAGAATGGATTAACTTGGAGGAGGCAGAAGCCTCAGCTGCGGGAACCAACCAGGTCCTCGAACAGCTCGCTGGAGTGGGGACGGAGGTCGTGGCAGCAACCCAAAACGTCACACAGAACAACCAGCCCGGTGGAGGCAAAAGAAAGGGAAATGGCGAAAACAGTCAGCACGACCAAAAGAAGAATAAGTCCGTAGACAAAGTCAAGCCCGTCTT
Source organism: Humulus lupulus (assembly GCF_963169125.1). Classification (NCBI taxonomy): domain Eukaryota; kingdom Viridiplantae; phylum Streptophyta; class Magnoliopsida; order Rosales; family Cannabaceae; genus Humulus; species Humulus lupulus. Next base: position 39,108,677 of record NC_084796.1, read on the forward strand.
CGCTATTTATACAGAGCTCACCCAGTCTAGGGAGAATATCTTCCTAGCTAACTCTACTCGAGTCCCCTGGAAGAGGCCGAAGCCATTAAAGCACCACAAGGGGAAGAGAGACACCTCCAAGTTTTTTCGTTTTCATAACGATGTTGGCCACAATACCGACGATTGTAGGCATTTAAAAGACGAGATCGAGACTCTCATCCAAGCCGGCCCCTTGGCTCAATACGCACGGAACAGGGTTCCAGCAAGTTGACCTGCTCCAGAAGTCCCGGCCAGTCAGCCCGGGCCTCGGGTAGATCAGGACGTCCCTCCTCCCGTGGTTGGAGAAGAGATATCCACCATCTCTGGAGGTCCGCATATGGCCGGCACGAGCAGAGGCGCCCAGAAGAAATACGTGAATGAACTAAAGACTCATAATGGAGTAGAATTCGTCCCGGAGCAGTGTCAGTCAAAGCAGCAGCGATTGGAGAAGCAACCGATCATTTTTACGGAGGAAGATGCGGGCCATGTCCAGTTCCCTCACAATGACCCTTTGGTCGTGGCAGTTCAGCTCGCCAATCGAAGGGTGAGGAGGGTACTGATCGACAACGGGAGCTCGGTGAACCTCCTGTTCCGATCCACATTGGAGAAGATGGGTTTGACCATTGCCGAGCTAAAGGCGACCTCCATGATGTTGTATGGTTTTTCGGGAGAGGGATCAGCAGCAATAGGGACGATCGAGCTGGTGATCACCCTAGGAGAAGGATCTCAGACAGTCTCCAAGCTCCTCGAGTTCGTAGTCATCGACTGCTCCGCTGCATACAACTCGATCTTGGGACGACCTACGCTCATGGCGTTTGAGGCTATCACTTCCATTCGCCACCTCGCGATGAAATTCCCTACTTCCACGGGAATCTGCACTGTCCATGGTGATCAGCTCGCTGCCAGGGAATGCTACAGCATTTCCATGAAGGGAAAGTCTAAACCCGGGCAGCTGGCAATGGTCATTCAAGATGGTGAAGAGGAATCTCAGGAACCCTTAGCTGATCCTGAGATTGAAAAACCTCAAAGTGTCGAAGGGGAAAATGTCGTCTTAAGTGAGGATATTGACCCCCGAATAGGCGAGGATAGATCCGAGCTCCAGGCGATTGAGGAGCTCGAAGAAGTGAACATTGATCCGCAGAATCCATCACGGATGGTCAAGCTCGGGAAAAACCTCTGTAGCAAGAGGAAGGCGGAGCTGACTAAGTTTCTGCGGGATAACCTGGACGTGTTTGCATGGTCCCATGAGGACATGGTGGGAATCAGCCCGATTGTCATCATGCATACACTTCATCTGGATAAAAGCATTCCCGCCAAGTCCCAGAAGCAAAGACGCCTAGGAACAGCTCGAGCTGAAGCCTTAAAGGAAGAGGTGGCCCGGCTCAAGAAATGCGGCTTTATCCGTGAAGCCAAGTTTCCAATATGGGTCGCCAACCCCGTGCTGGTCCCGAAGCCCAACGGAAAGTGGCAGACCTGCATAGACTTCTCCGACCTGAATAAAGCCTGCCCAAAGGATTGTTTTCCACTACCAAGGATTGACCAGCTGGTAGATGCCACGGCGGGGCACGAGCTCATGTCCTTTATGGACGCGTACTCAGGCTACAATCAGATCGCAATGAATCCGGCAGACCAGGAACACACCAGCTTCATGACCCCGACTAACGTTTATTGTTACAAGGTCATGTCGTTCGGGCTGAAGAACGCTGGAGCTACCTACCAAAGGTTAGTGAACAGGATGTTCGCAAGCCAGATCGGGAAAAACATGGAAGTGTACGTTGATGACATGCTAGTCAAGTCAAAGACTGCCGATGACCATGTTTCCGACCTGGAAGAATGTTTTAAGATACTACGGGAATATGGCATGAGGCTCAATCCACAGAAGTGCACTTTTGGAGTTGCATCAGGGAAGTTCCTGGGTTTCATAGTCAATACCCAAGGAATCGAAGCAAACCCCGACAAGATCAGATCACTGCTCGAGCTTCCCTCGCCCAGGTCGCGAAAAGATGTCCAAGGCCTGACAGGAAGAGTGGTAGCCCTCAATCGGTTCATTTCCAAGTCCACCGATAAGTGTTTGCCATTCTACAACCTGCTCCGAGGAAACAAGAAGTTTGAATGGACAGAAGAGTGCGAAAGCGCATTCCTCGACCTGAAGGCACATCTGGCCGAGCCGCCCGTACTATCCAAACCCAAAGCAGGAGAGCCTCTTTTTCTCTACCTGGCTGTCACCGGGGATGCAGCTAGTGCCGTGTTGGTACGAGAAGAAGACCGAGTTTAGAAACCAGTCTACTACATCAGAAAAAGACTTCTGGGGGCTGAATCCCGGTACCCATTGATGGAGAAATTGGTGTTCTGCCTCATCACGGCCTCGCGAAAGCTCAGGCCGTACTTCCAGTCCCACTCGATACACGTCATGACCGATCAACCTTTAAGGCAGGTTTTGCAAAAACCTGAAGCATCGAGACGTTTGTTAAAATGCGCAATCGAGCTCAGTCAGTTCGAGATTTTGTACACTCCGCGAACTGCTATAAAAAGTCAGGCCCTGGCCGATTTTATGGCAGAATACACGGGATTCCAGGAGGATCCCGCAGAGGACTCACCCCAAGTCACCTCGCCCCAGGCGTCGTGGAGGATCTTTATAGATGGTTCGTCCAACGAGAACGGCTCCGGAGCTGGAATCATTTTGATATCCCCCGAGGGACATAGATTCCACTCGGCGCTGAGATTCAGATTCAAAGCCTCCAACAACGAGGCCGAATACGAAGCTTTGCTGGCCGGGCTAAGGATAGCTCAGGAGTTAAAGGCGAGCTCCGTCCAGTGCTTCAGTGACTCCCATCTCGTGGTAAACCAGGTTCTGGGAGAATATCAAGCACGGGGACCCAAGATGGCCGCCTATCTGGCAAAGGTAAAAGCTGAGCTGTCCGCGTTTGAGCGAGGCTCGATCGAACAGATACCTCGGGAGCAGAACGCTAACACAGACGCTCTTGCCAAGCTCGCCACCTCTGGGGAAACGGAGACCTTGGGGCTAGTGCCAATAGAGTTCTTGGAGAAGCCAAGCATAGTGGATGTCAGGATGGAGGTCGAGATGATCGATGCCAGGCCAACCTGGATGACCCCCATCCTTGAGTATCTCGTCGAGGGAAAGCTGCCTGAAGGGCGTAGTGATGCGCGGCGAGTACTCTATCAAGCTCCTAGGTATACTATAATAGATGGGGTGTTATACCGACGTGGGCACTTCCTACCTCTCCTCCAGTGTGTTCTTCCAGGTGAAGCAAAGGCCATCCTACAGGAGGTGCACGAGGGATTTTGCGGAGACCACACTAGGGGGCAAAGCTTGGCCTTAAAATTCCTAAGGCAAGGGTATTACTGGCCAACTCTGGCCAAGGACTCGATTTCATACATGAAGAAATGCGACAAGTACCAGCGGTTCGCCGTAGTTTCCCGAGCTCCTCCAGTCGAGCTAAAGATGATCTCGTCCCCATGGCTGTTTTCCGTTTGGGGGATAGACTTGGTTGGCGCCCTCCCCACTGGAAAAGGCGGGGTCCGTTACGCCGTGGTAGCCATCGACTACTTTATGAAGTGGGCTGAGGCAGAACCTTTGGCAACGATAACGTCCAAAAAAGTGCTTGACTTCATGGTTAAAAGCATTATCTGTCAGTTCGGCCTGCCCAAGAAGATCGTTTTCGATAACGGCACTCAGTTCGACAGCGACCTGTTCACCGAGTTTTGTGAAAGGTACGGAATTGTGAAAAGTTTCTCCTCCGTGGCCTATCCTCAGGCTAATGGCCAGGTCGAAGCTGTCAACAAGACTCTAAAGGCGAGCCTCAAGAAGAGATTAGATGAAGCGAAGGGGGTCTGGCCGGAACAGCTCCCCCAGGTCCTATGGGCATACCGGACCTCGCATCGGACTCCTACGGGTCATACTCCTTTTTCCCTAACCTTTGGGAGTGAGGCAGTCCTCCCCGTGGAAATTAAGGTGCTTTCGCATAGGGTCCAATCTTACGACCAGGACCGCAACCACGAGCTACTGTGCAATTCCCTTGACCTAGTTGATGAAAGGCGAGAAGATTCGCAACTCCAGCTCGCCCATTATCAGCAGAAAATCACTCGCTATTTAAACTCCAAAGTCAAAAAGCACGCCTTTAGCGTCGGCGACTTGGTCCTAAGGAGAGTTTTCCTGGCCGGGAAAGATCCCAAAGAGGGAGTCTTGGGACCAAATTGGGAAGGACCATACCAGGTAATCGAAGTCATTAAGGAGGGAACTTATAAGTTAGCTCGGCTTGATGGAGGGGCGGTCCCGCGGACTTGGAATGCCATCCATTTAAAGAAATATTATCAATGATTCACTTGTAAGGCCTAGGAGGGCCATTTTTTATGTATTAATGAGAATAAGCTTTTTGTACATGTTTGCAAGTGTAATCTAAAGTAACCACGAAAGACACTTTCCCAGTTACTTGGGGGGCATATGGTACCTGGATATAACCAGGTCTCCTTAATGACTTAGAAGTTGATTCATATAAATTGACCGTTGTTTTTCTTAAAAAACGTGAGATATTGATAAGGGTTAATGCTAACTAAGTCATATCCTGGATATAACCGGGTCATAAAACTTAGAAGTTGATTTAAATCTATTGATCGTTGTTCTTCCTAAAGAGCTCGAGATATGGATAAAAGTTAACGCGAACTAAGTTTTCAAATTAAGTTCCTGGTCCTAACCGGGTCATAAAACTTAGAAGTTGATTTAAATCTATTGATCGTTGTTCTTCTTAAAGAGCTCGAGATATGGATAAAAGTTAACGCGAACTAAGTTTTCAAAATAAGCTCCTGGTCATAACTGGGTCATAAAACTTAGAAGTTGATTTAAATCTATTGATCGTTGTTCTTCCTAAAGAGCTCGAGATATGGATAAAAGTTAACGCGAACTAAGTTTTCAAATTAAGTTCCTGGTCCTAACCGGGTCATAAAACTTAGAAGTTGATTTAAATCTATTGATCGTTGTTCTTCTTAAAGAGCTCGAGATATGGATAAAAGTTAACGCGAACTAAGTTTTCAAAATAAGTTCCTGGTCATAACCGGGTCATAAAACTTAGAAGTTGATTTAAATCTATTGATCGTTGTTCTTCCTAAAGAGCTCGAGATATGGATAAAAGATTAACGCCAACTAAGTTTTTCAAAAAATTGTAACCAAAACGCGTAAAGGGAAGAAAGAGGATCAATTGAAAGCATCGAATCAAATTGTCTCGAGGTGGAAGCACCTCATGCAAGGGTTACATAAAAAAAAAAAGGTATAATATTAAAAAATAGTGAAGGGCACAAGAGAAGAAATTCCCTAAGCTCCGCCAGGTGGCCCCTTGGAGGTCGCCGTCTCGCCTTGCTCAGCTGCACCAGAGCCTTCCCCGGTCTCAGAAGGCGCCTCTTTATTAAGGCGAGCTTGGAACTTCACCAGCAAGCGCTCCCAGAGGCTCGCTGACATGAAGGAGAAGTCAGCGTCTAGATTGTAGGCCCAGCAAGGGTAGAACAAATCTTCCAAAGACTTTTCCGAAGTTGTCCGCTCGGCCTCTAGGGCAGCCTGGGCGGCCTGGACCTCAGCCTTCGCGGCATCTAGGTCTGTCCGCGAGGTGGCAAGGGAGGTCTCGAGCTCTTGGACCTTCGAGCGGGTTTTTTCCAACTCGACCTGCGAGGCCGCCAAGGCATCCTTAGCCGCCTGCAGGGTAGTCTGGTACTCGCTCCTCATGTCCTCGAGCTGAGTTTTGGTCCTGGCGATGCTCCGGTGAAGGGCAACGACGCTCTGCGAAGGTAAAAAATGAATTGCCTTAGAAAAAAGAGAAAAAACAGGGCAAAGTGTAATAATAAAAAGCCATAAAAGGGTAAGTCAGCTTACCGTCAAGGTCATGCCCAATGAAGACTCCAGCACGCCCATCGGGTTCATTGTCTCGATGGCCCGGAGCTCCTTCTCGGTAAACTTGTATATATGGCTGACGGCGTAGTTCGCCGACTCATACACCGTTCCCCGGAAGGCATCGGGGATCTTCCCCAGGTCCTGGGGATTGACTGGGATGCGTACATCGGAGGGTACAATGGCCGAAGTCCCGAGCTTCGTTCCTGCATCCCGGGCGGCCGCCGGAGCTTGCGGAGGGGGTGGAGGCATGTTACTTCCCCTCGCAGTAGGAGGAACCACTCCCACGACCTGGGTAGCTGGGGCTTGCTCCTTCTCCTTTGTAGGAGACTTGGCGGAGGTCCCGGCGGCGTGCTTGGACGTCCGAAGCCTCTTCATTTTTGGCCCAGCGGCCCCAGCTGGGGGGTTCTCCCCGAAGACCGCACCTCTCAGGCTTTCCTCGGGCTGAGACATCTCTTCTGTCAAAACAAAAACATGGTTAGTACGAGAGTTAGCAATCATGCAAAAACAAAAACAAAGGGGTAAAGAGAGAAATTCGAGTATATGAATACTAAGGGAATCCTACCCCCCGAGCTAGAAGAAGAATCTAAGTTGATTACTTCCCGAGCTGGCGCAAGTTCTGGGTCCGAGGCTGACTCAGGGCTAGATTCCCCTACATATTGCCTAAGCCCCGGAGCTACGGCACCCCTCCGGAGTGATGGCCATGTCCGAAGGTTGGTTCCATACTCCTCGAATAGGAACGACCTAAAGGCTAGGGTGTTATCTACTACTACGGTACCCCTAGGCCGGCTATCTTGGTAGTCCAGCACAAGCCGGTCGACACAATGGAGCAGGGTTGTGTTCAGGTCCGGATCACTTTGGTGACGATGGACGAGCTGCCTAGGATTGAACCTAGCCAGCCGGGGGTCTGCTGTGGCCCTATCTAGATTCCTAAACATGTAAGGGTTACCTTGGCCAAAAGGACCCGCGGCTGCTCCGGATTGGATCCTCTCCTCGCCCGTCCTTTGGGCGACCTCCAAAGCCCGCTTCCTGTTCCTCATGAGCGGAACTTCGTTGTCCTCGTCCTCCTCATCTTCATCCCCCGCGACCTCCTTCACGATGATGGGTCTGGTGTCGCGAGCTGGGGGAAGCCCCCGGGGCCTCTTTAGGTTCAAAGTCTGATTTGGGAAAATCAGCTTGCAGGCCACCATCATCTCGTCCGTTACGAGCACGCGGTAATCTTTCTCACTGGGGGGCAAGCCCACCAATGTCTCATATTGGGCCCCGAGGTTCACAGATTTCTCTGTCCTCGCGAAGATGGCTGTAGGATTAGTCTAAGTCAGAATGGGATACGGGAGGAGATAAAATGACACTTAACTTACGAGCTAAGGATAAAAAACACTTACGAGGACGATTGAAGTAGTGGAGCTCGCAGTTTCTGAACCCCGTCGACATGAAGAATTGATCCTTGAAGTCGTTCGGGTGGCTGGGCAGCTCGATAACCGCAGCCGTATTGGGAAATCGGGTTAAGTAGTAAAATCTGTCGCCTCGCCCCCGCTGGTCCGGGCTGGCCTTGAGGCAGAAGAAGTACAAAATGTCCGCTGGAGTGGGGACCTCCCACTCGTGCTTCAAAAATAAATATCTCAACCCCGCCAACAACCAATAAGAGTTGGGGGGGAGCTGAAATGGGGCCAACCTCACGTAATTCAGGAAGTCAGCAAAATACTGATCCAACAGGCGGAAGGCCCCTGCCTTAAAATGCTCGCCGCTCCAGGCCGCGAACGATTCGTCGAGCGGCGCACAGCTCCACTCGCCTTCCGCGGGAGGTCGGGAAATCACTGACGTCCTCCCCAGCGCAATGTTGTGGGAGAGGAATATCTTATTGATCTTCGTCTGGTCGGTAATCTTTGAGACGATCCTCTCCGCCTCAAAAAATGCATCAGGAGCCACCTCGAGCTCCTTCTCCACTGCCGGGCCAAAGCGGGGGATCGGGGAGTCAGGCATCACCGCTTTTCCTTTGTCCTGCTGGGAGGTCGAGCTGCCGACGGTCTTCTGTGGGGCATTCCTCTTTGGTGCCATCTGGTCGCCTAGCGAACAAAAGAAAAGATTTTAGAAAATGCGACCTAAGCATGGGGAAGAATCAAAGTGTTATTTGCACGAGCTGAGGTAAGCCCAGCCCGTGGAGAGTGAGACCACGCGGTTCTATGAACACGCGTCTGTGCTCCCAACAGATCCCAGATTACTCGGAATTCGTGTGTCAGGAGGGTCAGGATAGAATTTGCCTTGGGGGAAAGTTTCAATAGGCAAGGAAGGCAAAACCGCCTGTGAAGCGTGTCCTCTAAGCTACCCTGTTTTGCACCCAAAGTACCAAAACTTCTACCTAGAAAATGCACCTGTAAACCATACTCCCAAACATTTTCCTACAGCAAAAATACCCTAACCTAAAAGGCTTTCACCCTTCATACCCACAAAATCCAGTAAACCCTTGCATGTGGCTACAATAAATATTTACCTAAGCTACAGTGAAAAGTATTTTCAAAACACGCATGGTCAGGAGACTTACAGTGTTTGGCTGGGAGGTGGATGAAGGTGTCGCCTAGGTGGGAGCTTCATCGGAGTGTTTGTTTCCAAAGCTTTGAAGGAGTCCTTACGCCTGAGCTTCTTGAACAACTGAGAATGGCGGTCGCGAAGAAGAGGGTTTCTTTTTCTTCTGAGATGAAGAGAGAAGAAGGAAAGAAGTTCTGAGAAATTTCAAATGAAAGGGTGGCCCATGCGTAGGGTGGCCACCCCTTTTTATATACGTGAAGGGTCACGTATAGAGGGCCGTTGGATGGCCCTGATGAGGGATCCGAGGCCCTCCACTCGAAATACGAGACGACGGCTGGGCATAGGCTAGGCCATTAAATGCAGTTCTCGTAAGACGTACCGTCACCAACCACGATGTTCCACGTATCAGGCGCCTGCGTAAGATGTGGAATGTGAAGAGTTCATGGGGAAGCCTAAAAGCCCCTACTGTGGCCTTACACGACGTGGTATACCACGAGCAGGGGCTTGGGGGGCAGATGTACGCCCTGATTTTCCCATAGGCTGATTAGCGAGTTGAGCTGCGGCCTAATCATGATTATCTTGTGGACATCCCCAACACCGGAGCTGCCGTCATAAGGTCGTACCTCCTTAGCTCGAGGCAACCCAAGGGTTCGCCAAGCTTTCCTGAGAACTGAGTCCGGACTTTGAAGGCCAAAGGTCGAGTTAAGTATCCAGCTCGTGGTACGAGCTGGATCTGGAGGCTATGACCCTTTGTAAAGTCAACACACGCAAGGTAAACGTGCATATATCAGACATCACGTGTCTGATATGCCCCTGACTTCTCGGACACGCAGCAGGAACGTACGTATTCAGACACCCACAACTGGGTTGGGCCGTGCGGCCCATTATCTCCTTACCTATTGATTTGACCACACTCATGTGTCAGGTTTAGGAATTAATCATGAATGTCACAGAGTTGATACGATAGGTAAGAAGGTCACGGGATGACCTTCTTACCAACTCCCAGGTGACTTCTCCTATAAATATGGAGACCCTGGGAGTTGATAAGGGTTGGATTATCTCTTGTAAAAAAGACCCTGTAATCAAATATCCAGTATATAGCAATAATACTGACTAGTGGAGTAGAAGGATTTTAACCTTCGAACCACTTAAAAAACGTGTCTTGAGTCACCCTTTCATTTCTAAGATCATATATCTGTTTCGGTTCAATATTAACACTAATCCCTTTCTCTTCTTTTCTTAATTATCTGTTGGCAAAAAACCGCGTCAACATAGACCATGATAATGTTTCTAGGATTTTAATTTTATTTAGAATACTACTTAAGTGTTTACATTATAAATATAAAAAAAAAATCAATTTTTTATTTATATAGGTATTGTTTGGTAACACTTAAAAAATAGTTTTTTATTTATTTAATTAAAAATTTGAAAATTAAACATAAAATGTGTTTGGTAACTCTATTTTTATTTATTATTTTTTTAAATTTTAATTAAAATTTATTAAATTTTAAAAATAGAATTTTTTCACTTTAAAATTTTTTTAAACAGTTTTCAATTTTTCATTTATTTTTTTCTTCTCTTCTTTAAATCAACACCTTATATTGTTAAACAAAAAATAAAAATAAAAGTTATCAAACACGTTTATTATTTTTTGTTTTTAAAAACAAAAAATAAAAATAGTTACCAAACATATTTTTATTTTTTAAAAATAAAGAAACAAAAATAAAATTATATTTCTATTTTTGTGTTTAAAAAATTCAAAAACAAAAATTTTACCAAACGGGTCCATAACTTTTCAATTTTATTTTATTTTTAATAATTAAATTGATCTAGTGGGAATTCCGTCTCAATAAAAATTCTTTGTATTTTGTCAGTTTCTCAATAAAGAATAAACAGAGAAAGAAGTGAAGACAGTGTCTGAAATAAAATGACAGGCATTGACAAGATGCACTCCCTAAATAACTTAGCATGAATTGGCAATATTTTCATTTATTTGAACAAAAAAGATATGAGAAAATATCAGTTTGATTTTGCATTTGTCTCAAATACGCGATCAGTCTCCATGTTTTGTTATATGATAATTCAGATCATGTGTTTTACAAAATGAGTCAAAATAGTACTTATACCCAATTTTAGTAAAAAAAATTCAAATATAACATTTTATTATCAACTCCTAGACCACTTTCTTTGTTTCTCTGAACTCATCGCATCACTAACGACTTAATAATTGATCTTATAATTCAAAATATTTTGACTAAAATCGGTTCTAAGGTACTATTTTGATCAATTTTGTAAAACACAGGGTCTGAATTATCATTTAACAAAACACAAGGACTGATTGTGTATTCGGGAAAAATACAAGACCAAAATAATATTTTTCCAAAAGATATAATTACAAATTATAAAGATATTTGCAAATAAAAAACCTTCGTATTTCTGTAGAAAAAAAAAACGTTTGTATTGCTGAAGAAAAAAAAAACCTTTGTATTGGATTTTAATCATTTCTCATTTTTAATTATAATTAAAGAAAATAACCTAAAAGAAGTAATTTGCCAAAAAAAAATTAAAATGAAATTATTGACTAAAAGGAAAAAGAGAGGGATTCAAACCCCAATTCATATTATAATAATAATAATAATAATAATAATAATAATAATAACAATAATAATAATTAAAAATTTAAGCGTAACGAAAAATAATAAGAAAGTTTTATAATGTGAATTAGTGAAAAACAAATAAAATAATTTGAACATTAAATTAAAGATTTATACATTTATGGACATTGTGTTTTGTCTCATTACCTATTTGGACTATGTATTTTGACAAATTATTTTTTTGGACTCTATATTTTCTAAAAAATTTCAAATAAACCCCTAAACTAAATCTTGATGAAGAAAAATTAAATAAAACAATACAATCATTTAGAAAAATGATTTTATTTTTATTATGAATTGTTAATTTGGTGAATTATTTGTGATTTTAGTTCAGAATACTTTGACCAAAATCAGGCTTATAGTTCATTTGAACCATTTCACAAAACACGAAGACCAAAAGTAATTTGTCAAAACATAGGTTCCAAATAAGTAATGAGACAAAACATGAGTCCAAAAAATTATAAATACTTAAATTAATTGTCGGTTAAGACAACAATAAGATATATGAATTATATTATCTCTTTTATATTAAAAGTGTGTAGATAACGAAAATTCTTAGTTTTAATGATTTTTTTATTTTTTTCCATTAATTTTAATGGAATATATTCTTATATTTAACGGTAGATTGTAAACATGACTTAAACTTAAATTAAATAAATAAATAATTAAACAAATTAAAATAAGATATTTTAGAATGATAATTATTTAAAAATAATAAAATCATATATTTTATAAATTAAATAAAATTTAATTAAACTTAATATTATATGTACCAAATTCAAAAACTAGAACAAATATAAACTTAAATAAAAATAAATAAATAAATGAATTAAAATAGGATATTTTAAATATATTTTATCACAATTTAAATAATTAAATCATATTTATTTAAAAATAATAAAGACATACATATCATTTTTTTATCTTATAAATTTGTGTGATAGTTTGTTTTTTATCAAGTAATTTGAGTTATTTTTCTTCATCAAATTCATCAAAGGACATTGTCAGATACATTAAAAACTAAAAATAATTTATGCATGTATATTACTGTCTACACTATGACTTTTTCTATTCTTATTTTATTTCTATTATTAATTTCTTTTTAAATATTATTGTATTTTATATATATTTCATGTAGTCATGTAAATATATATATATGTCAACATTGTGTTTAGATGTCATATATATAAAGATTATTGATATAAATATTTATATATACTATAAAACTATAAGTAATTCTATTATATATATATTAAATAAAGTGAACCAATTTTTATTAAAATTATAGACAATGTTTACAATTTTGAAACTAAACAAACGTGTATTGCATGTTGCTTCTACCTAGTATATATATATATATATATGCTTGAATGAATTAATTAATAACTACGCAATTCTTATTAAGTGGGTAGGAATGGCAGCAGATAGGGTATGGGTAAGGTATACATTTTCCATGACCCTACCCTAAAAAAAATATGTATTCATACCTTACCATTTTACCTATTATTTTGTGCGGGTAAAGTATGGACACCACCCTCACAGATATATGGTACCCACAGGTAACCCTACCATATTAATTTTTTTAAAAAAAAATCAATATAAGTATAATTCTCAAAATCTAAACCCCTATTGTTCAAAATCAAACTTTATATTTAAATACATAATTATCAAAGTTGTAAATTTAAATAAAAAAAATTGAAATCCATATGCAATAACATAATTATAAAAGTTTTAATTCCAAACTAAAAGAAACGGTCTATGACAAAAACAAAAAATATCAAAAGAATGGTCACTTTAGTTCATCAATGATTCTATCCATTTCTTCAATTATGTATTAACTTACACCCGATTCAATTTCGATACAACTAAAATCACCATCGTCCTACTAACACATAACAACGCCTTATTTATTCTTAGATTGATCTATCAAACGACATACATCAATTAAAAACAGTTATGTTAACAAAATTATAAAGAAAAACTAAAAATTGAAGTAAGAATTATACCTTTCATTTTTTTTATAAGTTTATATTTAATATTTAGTACAGAATAATTTTAAAAGAAATATTAATATTTTGTTAAATGTATGTTGTATGATACATGTATTTATATTTAAAAAGAATATTTGTATATATCTTTTAATTTTTTCTTATAAATTATTTTTCTTTTCAAATATACTTACAGGGAAAGACTATGGTGTTGACAGTGTTTTGTCAACACCGGTGTTGACAAAAGTTGGTTCCGGCATGTAGATAGTTATAAGTTCTAATTTTTCACTATCACAGTGTATATTGTAGTCATTTAGAACATCTCACAAATTTTCAACATATTTCAAATAATTTACGGTGCCGAAAACAAGGTTCAAATAATCAAAATTTCCACGCGTGCTTGTGTTTTGAGTACATGTGTGCAACAAGCTGTTTGAACTTTGTTTTCAGCACCGTAAATTATTTGAAATTTCTTGAAACTTTGTGGGATGTTCTAAATTGCTGCAATATACACTGTCATAATTAAAATTTTGAATTTATAACTATCCACATGTCGGAACCAACTTTTGTCAACATTGATGTTGACATTATTTTGTCAACACCATAGTCGTTCCATATATTTATATTATATAAATATAATAATTAATTTAAAAATATACATTTTAAAATTTTAAATTAAATGTAACATCTTTATATCTTCTATATAAAATGTGTGTAGATAGCAGAAACTCTTGGTTTTAACGGTTTTGTTATCCAAAAAATTAGCATTGATGACGTGGCATGTGATCCCAGGACACGTGGCTGACACCTGGAAACGTTCTGCTAGAGTATCGACCAGAAGACACATTAGAAGCAGTGCGGCCCAGTCTTACCTGCGACCAGTCTGGTCGATAGTTCCGCATACGAAGCAACATTTATGGGAAGATCTTTGTGAATCCCGAATTTATCTCACACAATCTCCTAGATACCCGATTATTCAGGAGAGAATATCTGTAACAATCTTTTGTAATCCCCCTTGAGCCTTTAAATAGCAAAAGATAGCTCAAGGAAAGGACTTTTGGCTTTTGAATCATTAGAGACTATAGTAATTCTCCTAGCAATATTGTATTGTTCTTCAGAGGTAAGTGAAACTCATTGAACCCTTGTTCTTTGATCACTCCTTTGATTCTTAGATCAATATCAGTCTAAGTGGACGTAGGTCATTACCAGATCTTGGGGCCGAACCACTATAAAATACTGTGTCTTATTTACTTTTGTCATTACGTTTTTCTCTACGCATTCATTTACATCAAGCATATTCTGACTCCGTGTCAGTTGGCCAAATCGTGGGTCAACATTCTGGTGCTTTCATTGAGAGATTGGTTTATCATTGTTGAGAAAACTAATGGCGAAAGCTGGAAAGAAAACTGGACAGGCGGCCGCCGCTGCACCGTCGAACCCGCCACCTTCTCCTCCTCCTCCTGCAAGCATGGCAGAGGATGAGCCACAACTGGACTTTGAGGAGGAGGAAATGGATGATGTAACGTTGAAAAGTACCCTAGGCGCGTTGCAGGAAGAGCTGGCTAGTCTGAGAGCCAGTCAGGAGACTGCCGCTGAAGTTATGGCGCGGCAGCAGCAAGAGATTGAGCGGCAGCACGCGGAATTGAGCGAAAGGCAGGCGGAGGTGGACCGCCGCCAGAGCGAAGCCATGGCAGCCCTCGAGGCAGCCTTGCAACTGGCTAGAAATCAGGTTGCACCTACTTCGCAGCCTGACCAACCTGCTAATGGGCCACCTCAGAGGGGTCCCAATCCTAGCCCACCGATCCAACCTTCAAGTCCGCAGAGGCCCGAGCAGCCTCAGATGCCTCGTGACGATGTCCCACTGGATCCTAAGGCGCAGCCACCATCCCAAGCTGCTCGGGGTAACCCCCCGCAACAGAGGCAGAATAGGGCCGAGCATCAGCCTCGTAGTCCTAGACGCCGTAGGGATGATGGGCCAAACCCACCGAACAGAGGTCAGCACCCTCCTGGTAACAGGAGGGACTCAGAGTTAGGCTCTGCGGTCCGGGGTCCCCCACGGCATGATAGTGCACGGGGACACCACGACCAGCGCAGGCCACCCTCTAACGCTCGGGACGTTTCAGCCAGAGACGGGAATAGAGGGAACAGTCGATCCCACCATAGCCAGTCGAGGTTTAGAGATGGCCACGGATATAATGAGGCCGACTCAGGCAAGGGAAATGCCGGTGAGAGAGGCGAAGAAAGAGGTAAAGGCAGGAGCCAGGTACCTCGAGATGAACAACCCAACAGACGGGACGCTGGGGGGCAGCCCAGACAAAATAATGTCTTCAACCGGCTCAGGGGTAGCGAGCAGCGGAGAAAAGACAAGGACCTAAGAGATGTACTCAACTATCGCCGTGAGCGGCATGGAGAGAACGTCCCCCCAGCGACAGAGGCCACAATGATTCCTGCCGCTGTACAGGCCCAGATAGACGCCCTTAACCAGGCAGTGCAGCAGCTGGTCGGAGGAAGAACTTCTTACATCGACCACGATAGGAGGAAAGCCACTCCTTTCGTACAAAGGATAGCTAATGCCGAAACTCCCAGCAAGTTCAAAATGCCTACACTCCCAAACTTTGACGGATATGGGGACCCAGTGTCCCATGTCAACAAGTTTGAAATTCAGATGGACATTCAGAAAGTGTCCGAAGACGCTCGGTGCAGGATCTTCCCTGCAACACTTTCTGAAGCAGCGCAGGAATGGTTTTTTAAGTTCCCTCCTGCAAGCATAGTCTCCTGGGAAATGTTCGTAAGGGAGTTCTACGGACAGTTCTACGCAGGTCGTGTGCATCCAACCGAGGCAAACCAGTTGGTTGAAATTCGCCAACAGGATGGGGAGTCAGTGAAGGACTACATCCAGTGTTTTATGCGAGCAGCAGTTGGAGCGAAAACGGTCGGGGACGAAGGCAAAATGATGGCCATAACTGCAGGAGTTAAACGTCATTCTCCCCTCTGGAAAAGTCTTTGAAAGGAAGGAGTGAGAACTACCCAAGAATTTTTGAACCGGGCTGATCGCTACATCAAGCTCGAAGAAGCCATTGCCGACGATGGAAAGCCCTCAGGCAAGGATAAGAAGGCTTCCGAACCCGCCAAAGCCGCCAATGGGTCCAAACCTAATGGCAACGGCAAGGGCAACGGGAACGGTAACGGCAATGGCAAGAATGGTGGAAAACGGCCGTATAACGAGCCTTCCACCTCCGACAACAAACGAGCCAAGGGTAATCGTTATGAACCTCGGTTCACTAACTACACTACTCTCGTTGAGTCTCGGGGAGAGGTTTATCGAGCCACAAGTTCGAGTGTGCCTTACAAAAAACCTGGCCCCATTCGAAAGGATATTTCGAAAAGAGACACCACCAAGTTCTGTTGTTACCATAACGACTACGGACATGACACCAATGAATGCAACCAGTTGAAAGACGAAATCGAGTTCCTTATTAGACAAGGACACTTGAGAAGATACGTACAGGCCTCGGGAAATTCCCAACGAGAAGCTCCGGGTGGCAACGAGCAGGCATCCACACGCCAACGCTCGCCACCATTACAGCCTGTCCCCGTGGCTGGAACACTCTTAACCATCTGTGGAGGCCCGCACCTCGCGGGAAATAGCGGAAAAGCCAAAGAACGATATGCTCGGACTCTGTGCCACGACCAGGACATCGAGGTGATGACTGTGGAGGACCGTGCACCAAAAAAGGCTCGGTCAGAAGAAGGAGAGATAACCTTCTCTGATGGCGACGCCCAACACGTTAGGTTCCCACATTCTGATCCGCTGGTCGTGGACATCCAGATGGCCAATATGATGGTGAAGAGGGTACTGGTCGATACAGGAAGTTCAGTGAATATCCTGTATAAATCAACACTGGAACACATGAAATTGTCCGTGAAGGACTTGGAGCCCTGCAATCAAACGATATACGGCTTCTCTGGAGAAGGACTCGCCCTAGCCGGATTGATCAAACTCCCAGTAACGACGGGTACAGCGCCTGCAACAAGGACATTACTCGCCACATTTGTAGTGGTCGATTGTCCTTCGGCGTACAACGCCGTTATTGGAAGGCCCATACTGGTTGATCTACGGGCTGTCATCTCTATGTGGCACCTAACCATGAAGTTCCCAGCAGACGCGGGGGTAGGACGCGTTTTGGGAAATCAAAGGGAAGCCAGGGAGTGCTACAACGCCTCGATCACAAAGGCGAAGAGTGGGACGCCGAAGAGCACTACCTCAGATAGGTTGCAGATGGCAGTTGATACACAAGCCCAATCTGGTGATGAAGTCACCAAATAGGGTATTGCCCAAAGCGAGGATGGAGATTTGGATCCTCGCTTTGGGGATTTTGAAGAAAATGTTGGACCCTTCGAGGACCTGGAGGAGGTCCAACTCGACGAGAAAGACCCAACCAAAGTCGTAAAGGTTGGGAGAAACTTAGAGCTTACCACGAAGAACGCACTAGTGGAATTTTTGCGAAAGAACCAGGAGGTTTTCGCCTGGTCGCATAAAGACATGGTTGGGATAGATCCTGTGGTAATCAGCCATGTCCTGAATATAGACAAGACCTTTCCACCTGTGCAACAGAAAAGAAGGCTGCTCGATAAAGATAGATCAAGGGCCTTAAAAGAAGAAGTCGAAAGACTAAAGGAGAATGGGTTCATCAGGGTAGTATTTTATCCATCGTGGGTCTCCAATCCAGTGCTGGTTCCCAAGCCTAACGGCAAATGGCGAACCTGCGTGGATTTTACAGACCTCAATAAAGCCTGCCCAAAAGACTGCTTCCCACTCCCAAGGATCGACCAGCTGGTCGATGCAACTGCAGGACATGAGATCCTCTCGTTCATGGATGCATATTCAGGCTACAACCAGATTAGCATGCATCCCCCTGATGAGGATCATACCAGCTTTTGGACCGATATGGGCTTATATTGTTACAAAGTAATGCCCTTCGGACTAAAAAACGCAGGTGCGACTTACCAACGGCTAGTCAACCACATGTTCAAGGAGAAAATCAGTGTAAACATGGAGGTATATGTGGATGGCATGCTGGTAAAGTCCAAGAAGGCAGAAGGGCATGTGAGGGATTTACAAGAGTGCTTTGATGTGTTAAACAAGTACCAAATGAAATTAAATCTCCTCAAGTGTTCCTTTGGAGTCGGATCAGGGAAGTTTTTGGGGTTTATCGTAAATTCAAGAGGAATCGAGGCCAACCCCGACAAGATAAAATCCCTGATCGACATGAAGTCGCCAGAAAGGATCAAAGATGTACAAAGTTTAACCGGGAGGATCGCGACCCTAAGTAGATTCATTTCGAAATCAACTGACAAGTGTGTTCCTTTTTTTAATCTACTTAGAGGAAACAAGAAGTTTGAATGGACAGGAAACTGCGAGCAAGCATTCCAGGCCTTGAAGGCTCATATGGCACAACCTCCCATCTTATCAAAGCCGATCGAAGGAGAAACTTTGTTTATTTATCTGGCGATTACTGAAGTTGCTGCCAGCGCGGTGCTAGTGCGAGAGGAAGATGGTGTACAAAAAGCAGTCTATTATGTCAGCAAGAGACTGATCGGGGCAGAATTGAAATATCCGCCCATCGAGAGGTTAGCATATTGCTTGATCCTTGCCTCTAGAAAGCTACGCCCCTACTTTCAAGCCCATCCTATTACAGTTCTAACTGACCAACCCCTTCGACAAGTTCTCCAAAAACCGAAAGCGGCTGGACGATTATTAAAGTGGGCAGTCAAACTGGGACAGTTCGATATAACTTATTCACCGCGAGCAGCAGTCAAGGGACAAGTCTTGGCCGACCTTATTGCAGAGTTCACCAAACTCCCAAACAGCGAGCAGTGCGAACAGCCTGAAGCGCCCTAGCCTCAAGATAAAACTCCTTCGTGGAAGCTATTCACGGATGGCTCATCCAACGAATCCCACGCTGGAGCGGGAGTGATATTGATAACGCCGGAAGGGCATCGATTTCACTGCGCCATCAGGTTCGACTTTACTGCATCAAATAATGAAGCGGAATACGAAGCACTCCTCGCTGGATTGAGAATGGCAAAGGATATGAGCATAAAGACGCTTGATATCTACAGTGATTCACAGCTAGTGGTGAATCAGGTCCTGGGAGAATACCAAGCGCGAGGCTTGAAAATGGTGGCCTACTTAAATAAAACAAAAGACTTGCTAGCCCAGTTCATGAAGTACACCCTCCAGCAAATCCCACGAGATCAGAATTCAAACGCAGATGCCTTAGCCAAACTCGCGAGTGCAAAGGATGCTGACACCTTGAACATCGTGCCAGTAGAAAGACTGAGTAAGACGAGCATACAAGCCACGGAATCCAGTATGGAGATTCAGATGGAGGATACATGGATGGCGCCTTTCTTGGAGTATCTGATGAATGGTACGCTGCCAACAGATAGGAACAAGGCTAGAACTCTACAAAGGCGAGCTGCTAGATACATACTGGTCGACGGTGTAATGTACCGAAGAGGATATTCATTGCCATTACTCAGATGCGTTACACCAGAAAAAG
This sequence comes from Humulus lupulus, assembly GCF_963169125.1. Lineage (NCBI taxonomy): Eukaryota > Viridiplantae > Streptophyta > Magnoliopsida > Rosales > Cannabaceae > Humulus > Humulus lupulus. The sequence goes on from NC_084796.1 coordinate 39,128,322, forward strand.
CTAAGGAACTCATGAAAGAGGTGCATGAAGGCTTCTGCGGAGATCACGCTGGGGGGCAGAGTTTGGCCAAAAAGATCCTAAGGCAGGGCTACTTCTGGCCAACGATGAACGAGGATTCCATGGAGTTTGTACGAAGGTGCTATAAGTGTCAAAGGTTCTCGAAGATTCCACGAGCGGCTCTAAACGAGTTGAAGCAGATGCAAAGTCCGTGGCCTTTTGCAGTATGGGGAATAGATTTGATTGGGTCCCTGCCTACAGGGAAAGGAGGAGTAAAGTACGCAGTCGTAGCGGTCGATTACTTCACCAAATGGGCCGAAGCTGAACCACTCGCTACCATCACGACCAAGAAAGTCCTTGACTTCGTTATCAAGAACATCGTCTGTCGATATGGTCTGCCCAGAAAGATAGTTTCAGACAACGGGACCCAATTTGACAGCGATTTATTCACCGATTTCTGCGAAAGACATGGAGTCATTAAAAGCTTTTCTTCAGTTGCACACCCTCAGGCGAATGGGCTGGTCGAAGCCGTGAATAAAACTCTTAAGGACACCTTGAAGAAAAGACTCGAAGAAGCTAAGGGAGTGTGGCCAGAGCAATTGCCTGAAGTCCTCTGGTCGTATAGAACGTCTCACCGAACAGCGACAGGACATACCCCATTTTCCTTAGCCTATGGATATGAGGCTATGTTACCTGTCGAGTTAGATCCCCCCTCACATCGACGTTTGACTTACGACCAGGACTAGAACAGCCAGCTAATGATGGAGTCCCTAGACTCAATCGATGAGATACGAGAGAAATCTCAACTCCGAGTTGCTGTATACCAACAAAAAGTCACCCGGTACTTTAACTCCAAAGTTAAAGAAAGAAAATTCAACGTCGGTGACTTGGTGCTACGACGAGTTTTCTTAAATACCCGCGACCCTACAGCTGGAGTGCTCGGACCTAATTGGGAAGGACCTTACCAGATTGAAGAAGTCCTTCATCCAGGCACCTACAAACTTGCACGCTTAAACGGAGATCTCGTTCCACGTTATTGGAATGGAGAACACCTGCGCAAGTATTATCAATAAACAGCCCTTTCTAAAGGGCTGGCTTGTAATAATTTTTTCTTTTTACAAGTTTAGCAAAGAGGGTTAGCTGCGCTATGTGGCTAATCGCTCGTATATGTAAGATTCTATTTCAGAATCACTCGTAAAGACATGTTTAGTCCATTTTTAATACGAGATTATAAGGGACTGTGCGCAGCCAGTCATTCTTGCCAACCTTTGTGAATTTATATTTACGAGTATTTGTTCATTACGTGTGTTGTTTTGTTGTATTAAAAGTATCATCTTTTCACACGAACAGAAATGTTCGAATAGGTCGTGGTCAAGGCAAGTGACCAAGGACCTAAAGCTCCTCGATCACTTGGGGGGCATATAAGGCACATCGATAGCAAAGCATACCCGCAAGGTATGTAAACACATGAACAAAATGAGTGAAAGCATGCTAGAGTACTTAGAGTATTTTTCAAATTTTATATTTTGTTAAATCATGCCAAAGTACTATGCGAAGTTCGGTTATACGGACAAGTGTTATAATAAATGAAAATATTATAGCATCATGCAATCTTTTACACCGCAAGCATCACTGCTTGGATGTAATTGTTCAAGTAAAAGAAAAAAAGATTTACTGCACGTGCATCAAAGTTTAAAACAAAAAAATTGTCTTTACATCACGACCCGTGGGTCGTGTAGCCAAAAGGAAAGAAAAAAATAATGGAAAAGTTTAAGAGGCATTTGGGGCCGGAGGGTCCTCATAGGCATCCTGGATAGCAGCATCCTCAGCAGCAACTTCTTCTTCGCCAGCCAGGCGTGGGGAAGCAGGACCCTCGCTCTTGCCTCCTCTTCAGCCAGTTGGGCAGTGCAGCGAGCCAGCTCGGCAGTCCTGACGTCTTCCGAAAGATAGCTGAAGTCGGCACCCTGATTGTGTTTCCAGAAGTTGTAGAAACATCGGAGCGTCGTCCTCTTGTACCTCTCCAGATTTTTGGAGTTGTCAAGTTCCAACTGCTTGACTTTGCCTTCAAGAGTGGCAATGGCCTCATCCTTGGACTTGTGCATCTCTTCCAACCTTTTGATTTCGCGAAGATGGGTCACGCTGGAATCTCGATACTGCTGCCTTGACTTTATTGCAGCTTCCTTTGCAACTTCAACCTCTGACAGTTTGGTCACCGCAGCGTCCCTCTCTCGAGCCATTGCCTCCAACTCCTTGGCGTGCCTAGCCTCTGCAGCCGAAAGCTCCTCGGCTGCCTTCACCTGATGCCTCTCAATGGCCTTTGCCTTAGCCTGCTCGATGGAAGCCTGGGCACGGGTACGAGCAGTAATAGCAGACAGCAAGGCCTGTAAATAAAATAAGAAGGAGTTAGAACCTGTCGTGAAGACTAAAAGACTAAGGCTTGGGAAACAAAGAAGTACTTACACTGGAAATCTCATTCAAGGCCCTGTTCAGGAACAGGTCGACCGACATGTTTTCAGCCTCCACCATTGCATCCTTGACACGGTCGCTTTTACCAATGCGTTCAAGGCGATCCCTGGCTGATCGCAGAGTGCGGCTCAAGATTTTGGCCCCGAGAGTTTCTTCCCGAGTAATTTACTCTTCGGTAGGCGCAGCCGGGGGTTTTGGCGTGGCAGAAGGAGTCTGTTTCTCCATAGGTTTCGGAGGATGGGCGGAAGTTTGCCCAGTAGGTGCGTCCCTTGGAGGATCTTCGGTTCGACTCTTTTTGGTGGGCCCTTGACTGGTCTCGCCGGTGTGCCTCCTCGATGACTTTCGCCGGAGTTGGGGAACTTCCTCTTCCTCCTCGGCCTGGTACATGTCGAAGATGTTGGGAGTGGCCATGTCTGCATGCAAGAAAACACAGGAAAATGATAAGACAAGAGGCAAATGAAAATTTATTATACAACAGAAAAGAGGTAACAAAGTGAATACCCGAGCTACAACTATTGGTCGCTACATTATTGACTCTATTAGTCATATACTCATTATCTGGCATGAAGAAGTCTGGCCCTAATTTTGGAGTATAGGTAAAGTTGCCTTCCCCATCGAACAAATGACAGGGAATTGGCAAACCATTTAAAAGCGAAATAACTTTACCGTTATCATCAGAGGATTCCCCCAAGTCCACAACTGGCTCTTTGGCTTTTTGTTTCCCCTTGCCTTGGGGAGCAGAAGGCCTTTCTGCGGAAGGATTGCCCGTGGGCTCCCTGATTGTAACCCCCGTTGGCCTCCTCCTTCGAGGAGACATAGGAGGTTGCTGCTAGGGAACCCCCTCGGCAGTGGCTTTGTCCACCACGGACGCTCTAGTTTCATGGCGAGGAGCCAGGAGGCCAGACAGCCTCAAGTTTTCTTCAGTTACCAGGGTCTTGACGCTTTTTGCTGCGTCGGACATCCTGGCCAAAGTATTGGACCTCAACACCATGTCTGGTGTTGGGGTCGGACGTAACCATGGGCCTGAAAAACAGATTACAGTTTGAGAAAAATGAAAGGGAACACCTCGATGAAAAGTATCGACCAGTCGAAGACAAGCACTTACCTCCTCGAGTGAAGGCCAGGTTGTTGCTGGTTATATCCAGGGTAAGGAAGTACTCCTTACTATACTGCCCCACATTCGAGATGTGCGTAGTGTCACTCAGGAATGTTCGGTTGGTCTCCTGGTGACAGAAATGGAAGAAACTCGTTTCGTGCTGTTGCGGGTTGGATTTGAGGTCAAAAAGGTAGTTAATCTCATGAGGCGTAGGCTCTGGCCATTTCTTAAGTTTATACAGGATATAGAGTGCGGCCAGCATTCTATATCCGTTTGGAGTGATTTGGAAGGGGGCGACACCGAAATAATTGGCCACCCCCTCATAAAAGGGATGAAGAGGGAGATAAGCTCCCGCCTCAATGTGATACCGGGACCAGGCGCTGTTTGCACCTCCGGGGAGGTTAGCCCTCTAATCCGTAGCAGGACGTATAATGGAAACCCCTGTGAGAGGGAATTTCCTGAAGCAGTTGGCAACCATCCGCAGGGTCACTGAGCTAGCCGGGGAAGTATACCACTCGACATCAGGCAGATTCTGATGGCGAGGGCGAGCCCTAGTTTGGATATTAGGGTCAGGAACAAGATTTTCTCGACCGCTGGTCGAGGGAGCCCTAGCCTGTGAGTCAGGCTGAGCAGGAGAATTTGGGCTGTTTTCGGACTCAGGCCTTTTCTTGCCTAAAGATTTGGAGTGGGCCATTGGAGGAGAAGGGTGTGGTCTGGAAGAGGAACGCGAGAAAGGGATCTCGTGGACGCGGTCGGCCGGTTGTTCTTCTCCCTCGAGCAGCTGGGCGAGAAGGTCGTCGTCAATGGGCCTCTCACCTCCCCACAAATCTGGCATTAATGTCTGCAAACAGAAGAATGGGGAGGTGAGGATAGAGAATTTTCAAAAGCTTTTTAGAATAACGCTGGTCGTGTATAAAAGTTAAGCTTTTATACAACAACATTCTAACAAGAAGCTAAAGTTTTCGATACGAATAGTTTGAAAGACGGATTAAAGGGTGAAAGCAAAAAGTTTTTCAAGAAAGCTTTTTCAACTCCCCTTAGGGCGGGAAAAACCTATTTTCCAACTAGCCTAAAGATCGAATTTTTACTTCGATCTTACGTCCTAAACATATGATCCTGACTAATCAAACTAACTCGTAACTCTTTTTGCCTACAAAAGATCCTATTCACAAGCATCTCAAACCAGAAACAGATAATCTCAAACGGTCTACATTTAGAAACATGCACCACAAAAATCTGAAGCATGGGAATTCGAAAACTTACCAAGAGAATGATTGTGGAGGTGGAAAAAGGGCCTTCGGGAATCAAGAAACACTCGAACGGGGTCTTGAAAATACAGAGGAAACGGTCTTTAGGAACGGTAAAAGCTCTGGTTTTTAGGTTTTCTTGTGAAGACGATGGTGTACGTAAAAAGAAAATAAAGACTTCGAAGGTCTTATATAAGTTTGTCTCTGGCATTAAAAAGTGTAATCATTAGTTTCCCTTTTTCAAAGTATGGGGAAGCGGGATGGCCGTCGAAATAATTTCTGGGGAACCGAAAGGACGTGATTAGACAGAGGTAGGTTACTTTTTCCAAGAACACACGAAGGGTTCTGACACGTCAGGCGGGGTTACCGAAGAGTCGTTCGTCCAAAAGTTTATTTTACTGCTCATGATAAATAAACTTGGGGGGCAAATGTTATCCAAAAAATTAGCATTGATGACGTGGCATGTGATCCCAGGACACGTGACTGACACCTGGAAACGTTCTGTTAGAGTATCGACCAGAAGACACATTAGAAGCAGTGCGGCCCAGTCTTACCTACGACCAGTCTGGTCGATAGTTCCGCATACGAAGCAACATTTATGGGAAGATCTTTGTGAATCCCGAATTTATCTCACACAATCTCCTGGATACCCGATTATTCAGGAGAGAATATCTGTAACAATCTTTTGTAATCCCCCTTGAGCCTATAAATAGCAAAAGATAGCTCAAGGAAATGACTTTTGGCTTTTGAATCATTAGAGACTATAGTAATTCTCCTAGCAATATTGTATTGTTCTTCAGAGATAAGTGAAACTCATTGAACCCTTGTTCTTTGATCACTCCTTTGATTCTTAGATCAATATCAGTCTAAGTGGACGTAGGTCATTACCAGATCTTGGGGCCGAATCACTATAAAATACTGTGTCTTATTTACTTTTGTCATTACGTTTTTCTCTACGCATTCATTCACATCAAGCATATTCTGACTCCGTGTCAGTTGGCCAAATCGTGGGTCAACAGGTTTTTTTTGTTAACTTTAATGGAATATTACAAATATTTAACACAATATATACCTTTAAAAGTTATTAAGAATAGATATTTTTTAATTATATTAATATAAATTCAAATATTATACAATATTATTATAATAATATTTAATACAAAACTAGATATTTAATAATTATATTAATATAAATCAAATATTATAAAATATCATTATTATAAATATATATAATATATAATATATTTATAAAGAGAACATGTTTTTTTTTATTATTTAATATAACTTAACAAAATATGTATTCATATATGCAATCGTGTAGGGTAGGGTAATAAGACAGAGTACACATGTACTCGTATCCTACCATGTATCCACATCGGGTACATATTTTCGTACTCTCACCCTACCCTAAACCCTAACTCATCGGGTAATAATATGGGTAGGGTATCTACCGGTAAATGAGTTATCAAGGAAAATTATCATCCTATAGGAGAGAAATTATTGTCCTATTAGGAGTGGGTTTCTCTTGAAAATTTACGATCTTTATTTTCAAAAACATAATAATTTATTTACGAACATAATTATATTTAAAAAATTATATTAAATAAATTGATTTTGCTTTCTTTTACTCATATTATTAACAAGATAAAGCATGACAAATATCTCTTCTATATAAAAAATGTGTAGATAACCGAATTTTTTTATTTTAACAGTTTTTTATTTTTTTCGTTAACTTTAGATTGTAAACATAACTTAAACTTAAATAAATTTAAATAAATAAATAATTAAACAAATTAAAATATGATATTTTTGAGATATTTTACAATGATAATATTTAAAAATAATAAAATCATATATTTAAAAACTTAAATAAAATTTAATTAAACTTAAATTTAATATTATATTAAACTATAATATATAATATTTTGTTGTCACTGCCAAATTAAAAAACTAGAACATAAACTTAAACAAAAATAAATAAATAAATTAATTAATTAAAATAGAATATTTTTAAGATATTTTATAATAATTTAAATAATTAAATCATATTTATTTAAAAATAATAAAGGCATACATATCATTTTTTATCTTATAAATTTGTGTTATAGTTTATTTTGTATAAAGTGATTGGAGCTCTTTTTCTTCATCAAATTCATCAAAGGACATTGTGAGATACATTAGAAGCTAAAAATAGTTAATGCATATATACAATCTACATTATGACTTTTTCTATTCTTATCTTATTTATATTATTAATTTTTTTTAAATATTATTGTATTTTATATATATGTCATGTAGGTGTAGCCATGTAAATATATATATGTCAATATTATGCTTAGATGTCTATATGTAAATATTATTAATATAAATATTTATATAAATTATAAATTTATAATTCATTCTATTATATATATTTTATTTAAAAAAATAATAAATTATTTTTTATTAAAATTATAAATAATATCTACCATTTAAAAAGAAATCTAAATATTATTTTTCGTTAGATAGAAACAAAATACAAACACATACATTCCCAAATTTAATAATGCAGAAACTGTATTTGACATTTGACCTTAAAGAGTAATTTTGGTTAGGGGAGTGAGACGAAAAGAAAGAAATCGACGCGTAGATGAACAAAAAAATATAAGACAATTGGAGTGGGTCCCAATTAATTGATTTAGATTATTTATTTTTATTTTTCTAAAATAATAAAGTGTGACCCAACACAATAAATATATGACGACAAACAATAAAATAGAAAAAAGTTCTACTCTTGGAGTTTGACGATATGGAGATGAATTGAGCTGGGAGGTTTCCCTGGATACTTCCGTTACTCGCTTTCCTTTGTTGAGATTCAAACTTTTACTTCTACAGCTGCTGCCAATCTTACGTACTACGCACTCTCACTATACTACCACCCACCTTCCTCTATAAATATACCCCAACTCCATTCCTTCCAAATGTTCTATCTTCCTTTTCTCTCTATATCTCCCTCTCTCTCTCTCTCTCTCTCTCTCTCTCTTCATACATATATATATATATTGGATTGATGGTGATGAAGATGAAGAACAGTACCAGTGAAACGACGGCGTCTAAGCTTGACCGAAGGACAGTGGAGAAGAACAGAAGAATTCACATGAAAGGTCTTTGCTTTAAGCTTGCTTCCCTCGTCCCTTCCCACCACTCCAAGGTATTACATTTTTTTTCTTTATTTAAGTGATATATCTTCTGTAAATTGATAGTGAAAAATTCTTTTTTTTTTTTTTTTGTAATTATAAATTATGGGGTTTCATTTATGATTAGGTAATGTTAACTCAACAAGATCAGCTGGATCTTGCAGCGTCGTACATAACCCAACTTAGAGAAAGAATAGATAAGCTAAAGAAGCGAAAGGAACAAGCAATGATGATGCCCCCACCACCGGCACCGCCATCAATATCAAGAGGGATTAGTAGTAGTACTAATAATATGAATAATAGGATTAGAAACGACATCGTTTTGGACCATGCGATGAGACCACATCCACATGGGATGATGTTGCCTGTAATCGAGTTAAAGGACATGGGTTGTAGCATAGAAGTGGTTTTGATAAGTGGGTTACACAAGAATTTCATGTTATACGAAATCATCAGTGTTCTTGAGCAAGAAGGAGCTGAGGTTGTCAGTGCTAGTCTTTCTGTTGTCGATGACAAAATTTTCCACACACTTCATGCTCAGGTGATCATCATATGTATATATAATCAATTTCCAACTCATATAACTTGTTTTAATTTGTTTAAAAGAAATAAGATCGAATGCAGGAAAAAAAAGAGAGTCAATTTTAAGTAAATTTTACGAAGTTGTCAGATTGACTTTGTTATCATATTATTTTTACTTTTTATTACAACATAATATATATATATATATTTGTTTACTAAGCATATATCTTCTGTAGAAAATTTGAAATTAATTATTAACAAAAGTGATTAGGGGTCAGCCTTATATTAATATATATATTGAATACATATACTTTTTAAACTTTCTGTATAGTTTTTATTAGAATATGTAATTTTACTGATAATTAATGATATTGAATGAATTTACAGGTGAAACTTTCTAGAGTTGGAGTAGAGACCTCAAGGGTATGGCAGAGACTTCAGGACTTGATCTATTGATCGATTGATGATGGTTGAGAAAAATAATTTTTCTCTGTGCTACTGAAACATGTATATGCGAGAAGATCAGAGCTCGTGGAGTACTATAGTATATATAGACTAGTGAGTACTAGTGTGAGAGTTAGTAATTTTATATATAATGTGAACTTCACACTTTAATTTTTGTCAAATATAAGGCCGAGAAACTGCCTCGTCTTATATATAAATATAGTATATTAAGTAGAGACTATGTAGTATAATTTATGATGTAATTAAAGGTGTGTACCATTATTAAATGATGCTGAGTTACATCTCCTCTAAAAAGTACAATTAAGTTATTTAAGCTGTGCTTCTTTTTTTCTTCCTATATTGCTCTCTAGTTTGTAGATCTATATAGATATATATGGCTTAAATTATAGCTTGTTATATATTTTGAGATTTGTATTTAATGTAATTTGAGTTTGGTGTTATGTACTATTATTTTAATAATAACAATCATTTGATCAATTAAATTACTCATGGGACGATATAGTACAAAATAGGATCCGTCATCGAGAGAGATAAAATCCTACCTCACTATATCAATATATATATATATTTTATATTTGCAGCATAAATATTAAATATTTTACACTTGTTATAGATAAATACTTAATATTTTACTTTTATGACAAAAATATTCAATATTTCATATATTGTAAAGATAAATACTTAATTTTTTTTTGTGGCAAAAATACATAAAGTTGCTTAATATTATTTTTGTCAGTACCTCATTTGTTGGAGTTGTTAATTGTTGACTCATCAAATATGTATCACTCGTTAATTTAAATATTTTTGTCATCAAAATATGTATTTTTTAAATTTGTATTAATTTAAAATATTTTTTTAATTCATTTTTCTAATTAAAATATTTTTTTTAAAATGAAATGGACCGATTATAGAGCGACAAATGTCTGCTTAGTCAATATGCTTAACCGTTCCAACACATGAGGTACAAATAAAAGCAATGCTTTTAGCAACTTTAGGTATTTTTGTTGCAAAGAAAAAAGATTAGGTAATTATCTTAACATATATTGATCATTGAGTATTTTTGATGTAAAAATAAAAGATTATGTATATAAGTGTAACAAGTGTGAAACATTAGGTATTATGCCGTAAATACCTCTTTTTTTTCTACTTTAGTGGATGTATTAAATATTAAAGATTTTTTTTTCATATTTATGAGTTTTTTAAGGTTTTTTTACAAAAATATGGGCATTTAATTTTAATACTTTTTTATGGTTTTTTTATTTGAAAGTTCATATTGTTTATCAAAAAATGGCTCCTGATGACGTGGCAAGATTTTCTTCCACGTGGCTAGCACGTGGCGGTTTCGAGTGAAGAGATCCTGTTGGACCATTGACTAGATAGTTATTGATTCGTCAAGTCTCTTGATGAGGTGCGAGCAATCTGGTCACATACTCTCATTTAGTTCCTTTGGGATACGCAATCTTGTAATAATTACATTTATAATGTTTCTTTTTATTACTTTGATATGTTTATATTAATTGTAATTAAGGCTCATCGGCTCATGTAACCCTCTTGAGCCTATAAATAAGAAGAGGAGAGCTCAAGGAATGGACTTTTTTGACCTTTGAACTTTTGATCCTTGTATTGAGATAGAAAAGCCTAGTGTGATTATCCATCGAAATTGTAATTCTTCCAAGACTTGTGAAACTCAAGAACCTTAGTTCTTTGATCACATTCTGGGGGTTCAATATTAATAAGAACACTAAGTGGACGTAGGTCATTACCATTTCAATAGGGGGCGAACCACTATAAATTGATTGTGTTATTTTCTTTCCATTTGATTCTCTTCTTGATTTCTCTTGTTCTTTGTCGTTTATTTGACTCCGTGTCGTTGGCCAAATCAAGGGTCAACACATATTTATGGGATTTTCTTTCTCATAAATTTGAAAAAATATATAATTATGCTAAATTTTTTATCATAGTTATGTTTTCTTTGATTTTGAAAGTCATTTTTTTTTTCAATTTTTTATTTTTTTATTATTTTTTCAGCTTTTTTTCCTTACTTTTTTTTTTCTTCCATTTTTTCCTACGACTTCTTCTTCTTCTTCTTCTTTAGTTTTGTTCATTTATCTACTTTTTTTCTTCATTTTTTTTTAGTTTTTTTCCTAATTTTTTTTCATTTTTGTATTTATTATTTTCTCCCTCCATTTTTTTCTTTTTTCGCGTATGAGCTTTCTTTTTCTTTCTTTTTTTCTTCTTTTTCTTCCATTTTTTCCTACTTTTTTTCACTTTTTCCTTCATCTTATTTTTTTTCTTTTCATTATTTTTCTTCTTATTATTTTCATTTTTATTCGTTCATTTGTTTTTTTTTTTTTATATTCTTTTAGTTTTCTTTCCTCTGTTTTTTTTCCTTATTTTTTCCTTCTATTTTTCCTTCTTTTTTGTACTTATGATTTTCTCATTCCATTTTTTTTTCTTTTTTTCACACATATTTTAACATTACATAATTATTTTACTATTTTATTATTTATTATCTTTTATTATTGTAATTATTTTTTTTTAATAGTTTTTTCCACTCACAACAAGGAAAAGGGGCTTTTACTTCGGTTTTCGCTAAAATTCGCAATCGCAGTAGTTTGGAGCGAAGTAAAAACTACCTAAAAACCGAAGTAGAATCCCCACTTTCTACTTCGGTTTTTACATAATAACCGAAGTAGAAAGTGTATATACGCTAGCATCCTGGGCACTTTCTACTTCGGTTTTTAGGTAAAACCGAAGTAAAAATGGTACTTTCTACTTCGGTTTTTAGGGAAAACCGAAATAAAAGGTGTACTTTCTACTTTGGTTTTATCTAAGAACCGAAGTAAAATGGCACTTTCTACTTCGGTTCTTAGGTAAAACCGAAGTAGAAAGTGCACATTTTACTTCGGTTTTACCTAAAAACCGAAGTAGAAAGTGCCCGCCTTTTTTATTTAATATATGTTTCTAATTATTTTTAAATAGATGGTTTCTATTTTTATATATATATATATTGGCCTAATTTTATTTAATTGATCTAATTAATATATTTTTTTTTTGGCCTAATTATTTTTCAACAATTTAATTATATGATATTACAATTATATATATTTTTACAATTGAAATTGGTTAAGAATTTTTTTTGAATGAAAATATGATAACTTTTATTAATTAAAAATGTTGTACATAAGCATATAAAATACAAGTACTTAAGTAAGATAACTAGCCTTAACATTAATACATTTACAAAAGACTAAACTTACAACTAAACAAAAATAGGCTTACTGATAAATGTATGTCATCAATTTTCCTAACCATTCGTGTTGGATTGGCAAGAGGTCTGCAATCTCACAATATTGCGTCTTCCCACCAAACTGTAAAATTAATAAATATAAATTAATTTCATAGATTATCGATAGCAAATAAATTATAAAAAATGAACTTACTTTTTCTTTTAGGGTAGTCATTGCATTTGATGCCCGTACAAGATCTCTAATGTACTTCAAGACATAAAAACCACATTCATGACTTTGTGGTTGTCTTGGACATGTAACATTAAATATCTTTGTGGGATTGCCGAGTAATGCATTGGAAGAAGCTCTATAATATGCACTATTTAAAAAGAAAATTAACAAAAGTTATTAAAATGTAGTAACATGTAATATTTGTTGCATATTAAGAAATATTTTAAAAATTTTAAAACTTACCTCATTATCATTGAATCAATTTCTTCTGGACGTTTGTGTGATTTCAGTGGATCTAAGAACACGATTTTTCCTTTTGGCATAGCAATCACCAACATCCAATGTTCCCTAAAATAAGAAGCGTATGTTAAGTAAAATAATTAAATTTTTAATGTATGACTAATCAAATAAGAAAATTTTACACTATTTCTTACCGTATGTTCCAAGGTATAAAGTAAAGTTGACCAACTCTATCCATGGTCATCAACCAATTCGCCAAGTCAATGGTTGATCGCTCTACATCGTTAACATTATTAATGCTAAGACGTTCAATGTCATAAAACTTGTAATAGACACGCTGATTTGGAAATAGGGACTCCCAAATGCATCTGCAAAATTTTCTTTAGTGTTAAATATTTTGAAAAATTTTGGCAGAGTTTCCCCTATAAATAGGACTTCCCAAACCTGTAAACATTCAATGTCTATGAAAATTTTCAACAGATCATAGAGCAGTACTCATAACTGATTCTAAATTCCTATCATTCCAAAGAATTAGTTTAAGGGATACCTTAATCCGAATATCATTGCTGAGCATCCAATCATATGCAAGGTAGCAGCTTGTTCCACATCCTCTGAAGTTAGGAATATTGACTCGCGATTCATGAATGTTGGGTCCACTGGAATGGAGACGACTGAGTTTATTCCCTTAACTTTGCAAAATTCTCTCACCATAAACTGAAGGCTAACATGGATGCGATTCATGATGTGATCGGCAAATGGTTGGCCTTCGGTCAGAGTGTTTTCTGGATTGACGTGAGACCCAGCTGATGACAGATGCGGGCTAGTCATAGGAGGTTTTGACATATCCTTGGATGAACTTTTTGACATAGAAGGTTTCTTTCTTAGAGGACCCTACGCAACATCAAGTAAAAATAATATTAAAATACTGGACCAACAAATATTTTAATAGGTAACAAATTAAAGAATTCGTTTATACCTGGTCAGTCATAATTAAATCTTTTGGCCAAGGAAGGAATGTGTCATAAGTATCTCGAACATAGTGTATCTCCCCAACAGAACATGGGATTTCAGCATCCTCTTGTAACATTTTGGTGACTCGCACCCTCGCGTATTCGTCTGTTAGTTGAACACCATGAATAGTCAGTGTATCTCCCCTACTACTAAGAAATCTATGCGGGTTTACTCCATCAGCAGCTAAACCAAGACGAAGATGTCTTGGTTCATTTTTGAATTCTGGATTGATATAATCTACCTTCTTCCAGGCCTGTGAATCTGCAGGATGCCGGAGTTTACCATCTTTCACTCGTCCAGTCTCGTGTCATATTAAGTTCTTAGAGTGTTCTGCACTTCGATATAATCGCTTCAGCCGCGAAATCAAAGGTAAGTACCATAGCACTTTCTGAGGAATAAGTTTCCTAATCTCTTTACTTTTCTTAGGTTTGTACCGTGATAAACCACATTCTGGGCAAGCGTCCATGTCTGCATACTCCTTACGATATAAAATACAATCATTCGGACATGCATGAATCTTCTCATACTTCAACCCTATCAAACTTAATGTTTTCTTTACTTCATATGTAGACTCCGGAAAACAATTTTCTAGCGGAAAAATCTCCTTGAAAGCAGCTAAAAATTGACTGAAACACTTATCACTAACTCCATTTTCTGCTTTTATGTTATAAAATTTAACCATTGTGGGCAATCTTAGTTTATTGCAACCACTGAACAATTGTCTGTCTGCATCTCTAACCATACTATCAAATTTTTCTGGATTATGAAAAAACTCTTCTTGTGCTTCATCAAGCAATTCTATAGGATGATCATCAAAATCATTACTCTCAAAATCATCTACACCTCGCCTACCTAATGGATATGGGTCATCATTTAATAATTCTCCATTTACTATAACTCATATCAAATCCCCGACAAAATACATGATCCTTTATCATGGTAATATTCCCCTTTACTCCATTACCACAATCGATACAAGGACAACGAATTTTTTGTGAATCACTACAATTCTTTAGGCAAAACTCTAAAAATTTGTTGAATCCATCTTGAAATTGTGATGTTTCTCTCCTCTCAAGCATCCATGATTTATCCATACTAATAACAATATTCAATTCCTAATAAGTTAGAAAAAAACTTATATTAGGTTCTAGTCTTATAAATTTTTTAAAAAATTCGGTAGAGTATCCTCTGTTTCTATAGCATACCGTAATTTAAAAATTACCTATAAAACCATTTAAAACAAACACAATAATCAAGCATAGATGAATCTATCATTATTAGGTTCTAGTCTTATAAATTTTTTTTAAAATTCGGCAGAGTATCCTCTGTTTCTATAGCATACCGCAATTTCAAAATTTCCTATAACAACAACACAAACAAACAAAATAATCAAGCATAAATCAATCCATCCTTATATCACCACAGCACGCAAATTTCCCAGAGCCTACTTCACTAATTTTCAAACACAACTTTCACTAAATCTAATATGCATGATTACATTAGTCTTATCTTTATACATAAATCTTATAGTAATATAAATAAAAAAATAACTAACCTTCAATATTAATCTTCAATGCACCCGAAATGAACAACAAAGTTCACCACTCAATCAACGACCCTACTAAAACATTACATAATTAGTAAACTACATAATTAATTATCGAACCAATAAATAAAAAAAATCAAACTAGTTAATGAAACTAATGAACAACACTTTGATCATCTTCAAGCTATTTATTTTTTTTCAAATATTTAAAAAACAAATTTATCTATTGTCAAAATTTCTAAAATTAACTAATATGCATATATATATATATATATTTATAATAAACCTAATTTTTATCACATTATTTAAACTATCAAAATAAACAAATAATTATAAAAATTAATAAAATATTAATTATATTAATTTTAAATTCGGAATAATAAAAAAAATAAAAAAAAACATAGAAAATTAAAAAATTATCATCAAAACCACATTTTAGTAATCTATACTTGTTTTGAAGCTCAAAATCCCCTTGCAATGACAAAAATCCGGTCAAAATCCGGCAAGAAACACCACTTTCAAATGGAGAAAATACCCACGGCCAAATGCTTTTTTTTTCTCTAAAAAACAAAAAAAAAAAGATTTTTGGACTATATTTCGGTTTATAGGGTAGAAATGTTGCAAGAAATAAAGAAAAAACAAAAAAAAAGGTTTGGAGAATCAAAATGGGTGTTGGCTCACGGTGGTTAATGGAGGTTTTGGAGGTTTTTTTTTTTTGCACAGAGGGTAGAGAGGGTTTGAGAAGATGACCGTTCGGGTCTAGGGAAGGGGTTATAAAGCACTTTTAACTTCGGTTTTTGGTAAAAACCAAAGTAGAAAGTGGACTTTCCACTTCGGTTTTTACCAAAAAACCGAAGTTAAAGGTCCATAAGTCATATGCCTTGTGCACTTTTAACTTCGGTTTTTAGGTAAAAACCGAAGTGGAAGGTGCACTTTCTACTTCGGTTTTTACCTAAAAACCGAAGTTAAAAGTGCACAAGGGCCGCGTTTGGTTTGGCCATTTTTTTGCATTTTTACTATCTCTAAACATAATATAAGGGCTTGTGCAAACAAACACGGCCCTCTCCACTATGAATTTTTCACTTCGTTTTTTTAAAAAAGCGAAGTAGTATGTAATTTTTTTCAGAGCGCCAATTTGAAAAGCGAAGTAAAAGAGTTTGAAAATGTTTTTACTTCACTTTTTTTGTATGCTCACTATAAAAACCGAAGTAAAAACCTATATTTCTAGTAGTGACTATATGTTAAAAAACTCAAATCAATTTTTTCAACATTTTCCTTTTACTATAACCCTTATAGGAACATCCAATTTTGGAAAGAAAAATAATAAAAATATGAAAATGTGAATAGGTAACCAATTACCCTAATGAGAACATTCAAATCTAGAAAAAAAATTATATGGAAGTGTGAATGAGTAACCAGTTATCCTAGCGGGAACATCCAAATCTGAATATATATATATATATATATAAATATTTATATGAAAACTTGAATGGGTAACTGGTAACCCTGATAGAAACATCCAAATTGGAAAAGGTAAAAAATAGATATGAAAGCGTGAATGGGTAACTAGTTATCCTGATGAGAACATTCAAATCTGAAGAAATTTTTTTTGATGAAAATGTGAATGGGTAACCAGTTACTCTAGAGGAAACATCCAAATTTGGAAAAAAAAAAGATATGAAAACTTGAATTGGTAACCAATAACCCTGATAGTAATATCCAAATTTGGAAAGAAAAAATAGATATAAAAAACATAAATAGTTAACTAATTACGTTTATGTAAACATTCAAATTTGAAAAGGAAAAAAATCTAATATGAAAACATGAATGGGTATCTAGTTACCATATTGAGAACATCAAAATTTGAAGAAAAAACATCATATATGAAATGGTGATTGTTATTAGTTACTTAACCCAAACAAGAAAAAAAAAATAGTCATGATCTTTAAAAAAAATATATAAAAAAAAAGTTAGAACAAAAAAATTGATTTGATTTTTTTATGTATAGTAAAAAAAAGTACAATAATAAAAAATGACAATAAGTAATAAAATATTTTGAGTTGAAGGGGGGACGACTTCAGAAGAAGCTTTCTCTGAAAAAAAATTTGACAAAGAGAGAAGAGAAGTAAGACGTTAACGAGAAGAGAAGTTGAATAGATAATAACTAAAAATAGTAAAGTGAAAATGTATTTGTGATTTTAAATTGTAACATTAAATTATGAAAAATAAACATTAAACAATATAAAACAATAAAATAGAATAAGTTCCATTTTTAAAATACTAAAATTGTATAATTAAACTAATATAAAAATAATCTAATGAAAAATACTTAAATGACTAAAATAACTTTATAATTTAAATAAATTTAATTAAGAGTGAAATTATGACATAAACCAATTTTTATACAAAAATATGAGAATCTAAATCCATAAAATTAATTTTTTTTTAAAAAATAAAAAATTATATTTTTGTAAACTTATTAAAAAAAAATCTATATAAGATGTAATTTCCTCTAAATATTAATTATATACAGGGCCCACCCTACATACAAGTGAGTCAGGCTTATACTTGCCCCCAAGTTAAAATAACTCAATATTTAAAAAAATACTAATTTTCTATTAAAAAAAATCTCAAAATTTAAAAAATATCATTTTCTTGATATAAAAAACACATACTTCACTGCTTATACTTGGCCACAAGTTCAGGCCTGCTTATATATAGAAATATATTAAAAACAAAAACACACACACATAATTCACTGCTTATACAAGCATACTACAATAACTTATAATTTCACAGTCCAAAATATATATATTTATATATATATAAATTACAAGCATACAACATGTATAGTAATTAATGCCAATTGGGAAATGGACAAATCTAGGAGTTTTCTTTGCCAGCAAAAAAGATTTTTATAACTATATTTCTCAATGATAATGACTTCTCTAAGACTTTAGTTTAGGATTTGAGAAAAGATATCCATAATTAATCTGAAGTTGTAATTAATCAAATATGAAAATAACCTATAATGTATATAAGTACGGTAAACCGCGTTCTTAAGTCAGAGTTTATTTGATCAATATCACTATTATATTCGTTGTTGGTTTATTACTGAAAATGTAGAATAGGGTCAAACTCTTAGTTGAATAGTCAAGTCAAACCACCTCGTTTACATTTTCATTTCTTCAACACGTCGAGCTATAATAAATTATAATTAATGAAAGGCCCTTTCATCTATATATTGTCATGTCATCCTTAATTTTTTTTTTTTTGGATATATACCATTGTGGTCCGAACGACTCACGAGTAAGACAATCACATATTGTTGTTGTGCATAAATTAATGATACAAAAGTTGCCTGTGTAAGATTTGCTTTTGCCTCTTTGTGCACTTCTAGAAACTCGCTGAAACAAAAACAATTTATATATATATGGGATAATTTTTTTTATAAGAGTTTTACTTTAAGTCTTATCGGTGACTTTCAGTGTTCTTGACCCGTAAATAGTTTTCGGCACGATTTTTTTTAATGACTGTGTATATTGTAGCTATTTAGATCATCTTGCAAATTTTCATAAAATTCTGAATACTTTATAGTACTGAAAACTAGGTTCAAATATGTCGCGCATAAAAAAAATTAGTCACGCGTGCAACAACATGTTTGAACTTAATTTTCGGTACTGTAAAGTATTCGGAATATTCTAAAAATTTGCAGGATGTTCTAAATAGCTACAATATACATGGTTATAAAAAAATCGCGCCGAAAACTGTTCACGGGTCGAGAACACTGAGAGCCTTATCAGTAGGGCTTAAAGTGAAACCCCGATAGGAGAATTCCCATACATATATTTATATATTTATATAGATTGTGAACAGCATGGGTAAATTTTTTTTAATGGGTGTAACAATAATATAGTTAATTGGTTATATGTATTCAGCTGTTATCTTTAGTTGTTAGTTGTTTTATTACAGCACTGATTAGTTATTTGGGTTGTTAAGAATATCGGTTAAGTCTGTTAACCGACTTCTACTGTACTATATATATTGTACTCTGTTCTGTAATTCAATTACTCACAATCAATAAAATTCTTCCTTTGATTTCTTCATTTCCGCAATATGGTATCAGAGCCAGGTTTCGATCCTGGGACCTGTGGGTTATGGGACCTGTGGGTTTCCGAGGCACAAATGATCAGTTAGACAACTTACTGATATGATATTATATTTAAAAGTTGGCACATATAAAACATCATTTAGTGTTATATGGGGTGAGACAACAACTGAACCACTTTTATTGACCAATAATTTTTCATTATTAGGCAGCATGAGTCTAGTGGGAGTGACATTGCAGATAAATTGAAAGAGCTTGATATTAGAACAGATGTGTCTTGTTGCTCCTGAATCTAAGATCCAGGATCCATTGACAGGAAAAGAAGATATATTGGAGAGTACGATACCTGTTGATGTGTTAGGGTCTGATGTGGTCATACCAGATTGTTGCACAGCAAGTAAGTTTAGGAGTTGCTGATATTGCGTTGAGGTGAGTTGAGGGAGAAGTGTTGGACTGCCACTAGCAGCAGCTCCAGTTTCACTACTGGTTTGAATTTGATTTTCCATTGCATCTTTCCCTTTAGTTGTCTGACTGATCAAAATGCCCTTTATGTCAAATTCTTTACTGATTATTTCATCATACAGGACACCATCCACAAGAGGATGATTGGAAAAGGTGAATCCAAGAATGGCCTCTACATACTGGATTCCACAGCTAATGATTCTACTATTCTCTCTATAAGTGCTGATGTTTGGCATTCTAGGCTCGGTCATCTTTCTGATAAGTACTTACATTTACTTAGAAATAAACTGAATTGTAACACTGCTATTTTACACAAAGATTCCCCTTGCTATGTGTGTCCCTTGGCAAAATAGAAAAGACTTCCTTTTCCTAACAACAATAACTTTGCTTGTAATGTCTTTGATCTAATACATTGTGATATTTGGGTACCATACCACATTACTTCACATTCTGGACACAGATTTTTTCTTACTTTAGTTGACGATCATTCAAGATTCACTTGGACTTATCTCTTGAAACATAAATCTGATGCTTTGAATATTATTCCTCAGTTTGTATCTTATGTACAGAATCAATTTAACTGTATGATTAAGAAATTCATTTCAGATAATGCTCCTGAACTTGTTTTCAAAGAATTGTTACAGAAACATGGTATTCTACATGATTTTTCTTGTGTTGAAACTCCTGAGCAAAATGATGTTGCTAAAAGAAAGCATCAGCATTTACTGAATGTGGCCAGGGCTCTTTGCTTTCAAGCTCATATCCCTATTCGATTCTGGACAGAATGTATAATGACTGCTGCCTTTTTCATCAATAGAACCCCCACACCTAACCTGAAAAATCGATCTCCTTTTGAGCTGCTGTTTAAAAAAGAACTCGACTACAGTTATTTGAGAAATTTTGGTTGTTTAGTTTTTGCTTCCACTCTCACAGCACATAGAACTAAATTTGCTCCTAGAGCTCACACTTGTGTCTTTATGGGATATCCACAGGGAGTAAAAGGTTACAAACTTTATGACATCAACTCTAAACAGTTTTTCACATCTAGAAATGTTGTTTTTCATGAAAACATTTATCCTTTTCATAAACTAAATGATGCTGTCACTAACATTGATCCTTTTACAGATCTTGTTATACCTTCTTCTGTTATAACTAATACTCCTATAAATGATTACCCTACACAACAAGCTAACCCTGCAGAACCAAGCTTACAGTCTCCAAGTGATAATGCTTCAGCTTCTACTGCACCAAGCATCCAACCAACTCCCGCTGCTCCTATCAACAGCCCACATGGGGAACCTGCTGCACCTCCCAAAAGAACAAACAGACTCACTAGACCACCAAGCTATCTCAAAGATTTTGAATGTCACTCTTCCATTCAAGATCAATCTTCTACTCCTCATCCTCTTAATAAATTTCTTTCTTACACTCGTTTAGCCAATTCTTACAAGGCTTTTATCCTTGCAGTTACTTCTCAAAAGGAACCACAGACATACCAACAAGCAACACAATTCAGCCAATGGCTAGATGCCATGAACACAGAACTCGCTGCCCTTAGTAACAACAAGACTTGGTCTGTTGTTCCACTCCCACCAGGCAAAAGAGCAATTGGTTGCCGTTGGGTATACAAGATCAAATTTAACAGTGATGGATCCGTTGAACGGCACAAAGCTCGACTTGTAGCTCAAGGATACACGCAACAAGAAGGACTTGACTTCTTTGATACGTTTTCCCCAGTGGCCAAAATGGTCACATTCAAGTTACTCCTTGCTGTTTCCACTGTGAAATAATGGCATATGTTGCAACTCGACATTAACAATGCCTTCTTAAATGGTGACCTCAATGAAGAGGTCTATATGCAATTGCCGCCAGGTCTAACTTTGCCATCTTCTTTGTCTACAGATTCGAACCTGGTTTGCAAACTTCACAAATCAATTTATGGACTTCGACAATCATCCAGACAATGGTACAAAAAGTTATTCGAGGCTTTACTCCAAGAAGGGTTCAAACAATCCCAGGCAGATTATACTCTTTTCACACGAGGCACAAATGATCAGTTCATTGCTCTTCTCGTTTATGTCGATGACATAGTTCTAACTGGACCAAATCTTGCTACTTTACACCAGCTTCAAGCTTCTCTACATCAGAAATTTAAGCTCAAGGCTCTCGGACCCTTACGATATTTTCTTGGCTTTGAAATAGCCAAAGGAAAAGATGGTCTGTTTCTATCTCAACGCAAGTATACGATTCAATTACTTGAAGACACGGGTTATGCAGGCTGCAAACCAGCAAAAACACCCATGGATCCGCGACTGAAACTGGATGATCAACAGGGGGAACCTCTTACTAATCCTTCCTCATACCATCAGCTGATTGGAAAACTTCTATACTTGACCCTATCGAGACCGGACATCACATATGCAGTGAATTGTCTAAGCCAATTCATGACAAACCCACGAAGCACACATTTACAGGCATTAAACCATCTGCTTCGATACCTCAAAGGATGTCCCAGAAAAGGTCTACTTTATTCACCAGATTCTTCCTTACATCTCAGAGGTTTCTCCGACTCTGATTGGGCTTCCTGTCCCATCACACGACGCTCCACAACCGATTTTTGTATCTTCATAGGAGATTGCCTAATATCCTGGAAGACCAAGAAACAACCTACTATTTCTAAAAGCTCTGCAGAAGCAGAATACAGGGCCCTAGCAGCAACTACGAGCGAGATCACATGGCTTCAATACCTCCTCAACGACTTGCAACTACAACAAACTAAGCCAGCTTTCATTTATTGTGACAATCAGTCAGCAATACACATTGCCAACAATCCCACATTTCATGAGAGAAATAAACATATAGAACTTGATTGTCACTGCATTCGTGACAAAATTAACAACTCAACTATTTGCCTTATCCCTATTTCAAGCAACCTACAACTTGCAGATGCCTTTACTAAACCTTTACCATCTACCACTCTCAATTCCCACATCATCAAGATGTCTGTATATAATCTATACAGTCCATCTTGAGGGGGGGCTAACAAGAATATAGTTAATTGGTTATATGTATTCATCTGTTATCTTTAGTTGTTAGTTGTTTTATTACAGTACTGATTAGTTATTTGGGTTGTTAAGAATATCGGTTAAGTCTGTTAACCGACTTCTACTGTACTATATATAATGTACTCTGTTCTGTAATTGAATTATTCACAATCAATAAAATTCTTCCTTTGATTTCTTCATTTCCGCAATAGGTGTTTGTGTCTAAAATCTTCGATCTCAAAACTTTTCTATTTTGATAAGTTTCATTTAATTCTTCTGCCAGTTAGATTGGTATATCAAATATACATGCAGTTGGCTTAACCAATTTTTGGAATGTGTTCTTGGACTATATTCTCAATGGAGAGGTTCTAAGGGGTACCTGCAAAAAGGCACTCTGATGCTTAAGTCAGACTCGGTCCTCCCTGAATTTCTACAATGTAATAGTACAGTCTTCACAATCCGAAGTCCCCAAAATAGGTCATTCAACTACTATTAATAGGAAAAGTAGAAAGAGAAAGACTAGAACAACTTCTCGGCATTGGTCCACGTGGAGACCCTTCAAAGGTTGTCTTATGCTTTCTCTTTCATCTATCGATTTACTTGTCCAAACATTGGAGGATGTGACTCTCCTCTGCCTCAACTATTTTCTCTTTTGATTTCTGCTTGCTCTAATCTTTATATAACACTCATTTTTCCCTCTTAATCAAAACAGTGTGTATGACTATTGTTATATTATTTTAAATAATATAATGTTAGATTAAAAAATATGACAAAATGTGATTTGTCACATTTTGTAACATATTAGTGAAAGTCACAAAATTGGCACATGTGTGTGCCAAATATGACATATTTTGGAGTTACAAAATCAGTTACAAATTTGTAACTCTCAAATATTGCCCAATAATGTGTAGATTGTATGTTACACATTTGAGTTTGGATTTCACAAAGCCATTATGAAATATAGCCGTTGGAGATATGTTTTTAACTCTCATTAGGTGTATGGAGGTTACAAAGTCATGTGGGAAGAGATTGAGATGTTTTTTGGAAAACTGAAATTTGAAGGCTGAAATTTGCATTGTGCTCGCGGCCACTGATTATCCCTGGCCGCGGTGTGGGGGACAGAGGCAAGGGGCCGCGGCCAGGGGTGCTAACAACCAATTTTGTTTTTTAGTTTTTTCCAATTTGAACGGTTCTAAAATCCCAAGTAAGTCCCAAATCTCCATTTTAATTCCATAAATATCCAATTAAACATTGGTAACAACCATGGGAGTGTTGGAAAAACTTATACAGGATCTTTATTTATTTTCATGTATATCTAATATTAAACAAATTAATACGAGATAGCCTAAAACATGTTTCTAAAATTGAATTCAAAGAGAAACAAAAATAGAATACTTACAGTATACGCAGCGGAATTAAGAGTCCTTCCTTCAGTTTCTCTAACTCTTGTATCCTTTCTGTCGCAGAGTATTATCAAGAAACTGAACCGATCTTCTATTTTCTTCACGATCTTCCAATGTATCCTTAGAACCACCTAGACTAGTGTGGGCAATTCTCAACACATGAGATAGATATAGAGAGAAGAAGAGAAAATAAGAAAGTGGCTTAGAAAAGGACTTGTGTTTAGAGAGAATATAAAACTATCAGAAAATCTGACTTATCAAAAACCCTTGTTTTGACTTCTCTATAAGCACTCCTTTTATAGACTCAATTAGGCCATTTAATTTAATTAAGAAATCAATAAAATAACAGCCATTTTGAAGCCCTAGGTCGAAATTATCATGGGCTATAGGCCCGTGAAATTTCCCATTTGATTATAAGCCCATTGGACTTAAAATCAAGGCCTGTATTATTTTCTATTGATTTAATTAATTAAATAATTATTTAAATCCTTTATCAAATTAATTATTTATAATTTGAACATTGATTTAAATTTATTTATTAATTTAGATACCAATTTATCTTAATTAATAAATCTGCCATAATTTCTCTTTTCTTCTCAAAATTACACAACTCTGTGAAACTATCCAAAATTGACCTGGTCAACTTTGATAATTCTAATTGATGATTAAATCAATTAATTGAAACTATCTAGATGATTTTATCCAAGGTACAATGGGGACCATGGGCCTATGAAATCAAGCTCCAATAAGTTATCATAAATCTAACAAATAAATTTACTAACTTATTAATTCCTCGTGACTCCACTATAGACTTGGAATTGCACTCTTGAATTCATAGAACGCTCTATAACAAATATAGATATGCTATTAATTATCCATTGTTACAACCATAATTGTCACTCAATCCTCTATAGACGGTCTACAATAAGATAGGACTAAAATACCGTTTTACCCCTCATTGTATTTTATCCTTAAAACACTTAGTTCCTTGTAAATGATATTTCAGTAAACTAATTTAATTACTGAAATGAGATCTCTATCATTTAACACCTTGAACCAAACTAAAAGGAAACCATCGTTTCACTTCTTCATCAGAAGCTATAGATGTTCATATCTATGATTAACACTCCCACTCAATTATACTACCGAGTTCCCAAGATGTAAGTATGGGCTAGTCCGTAGGGTAAGCTGGTAACGAACAAGTCAAAGAACTCAAATAATACAATCAGTTAGAATACTTACCACTCAGAATTGAGATTGAATTGACCTATGGTCAACTATATGATATGACTAGAATAGATAATAACGGTATGTTTACTTATCTTATCAACTGTCAATATCGGTCCTGTCCGATGTAACAAATACATCCGATCTTATCTACTTTGCTAATGTTCTGGAAAGAACATAACACTGTAATATGTAAGTAGATCATATCGTAGATTGGCAAGTCAGTGTAAATCCGGTGCACTGACTAATCTTAGGACTAACTTATTTTTGAACATATAATCATATTTATATTCCACTGTGATTACGTCACTATAAATAAGATTAGCTATATGCTCGGGATTTAATAGAAGTTTATATTAAACAAATAATCATGAAAATAAAACATGTGAGCACAGTGATTGACCAAGTCAAAAAATGATTTCTATTCTTTTATTGATAATAAAAATGAGATTACAAAGAATTTGGGTTTTAATTAGGGCATAAAACCCCAACAGGGAGTTGGTGGAATTTGAAATTCAAAGGGTATCTCAAACTCTATAAGTAGGAGCCTAATGCTCACTTGTAAGACAACACTATTTCTATCCACTAGAGCACTTGGCTAAAAATTCACCATAGAGGCTTGATTAGTCCAGAGAGTTATTTCCATTTGTGAGAGTTCCCTTAGTGCTTGAGATAGGGAAAACAAGCTTTTGAACAAAGGTTGTAAACCTTGTTCAAGTTCGTTGTAACGCCCTACTACCTTAGAGTCGTTACCATGTGATTTTAAAATGTGACATTAACTCACTAATCGAGGTTTTAGAGTGAAATGTGTGATTAAATCGGAATAAAGACCCATTTAATGAAAATTAAGTATAAAAAGTTTGGGCATCCATTAAAGTTATAAAAGTGATACATTGGGATCCCAAAATACTGTTTCAAAATATATTTACAATCCAAAAGTTACTTTACAGTCGACCTAGGCG
This sequence comes from Humulus lupulus, assembly GCF_963169125.1. Classification (NCBI taxonomy): domain Eukaryota; kingdom Viridiplantae; phylum Streptophyta; class Magnoliopsida; order Rosales; family Cannabaceae; genus Humulus; species Humulus lupulus. The sequence continues at coordinate 39,154,755 of NC_084796.1, forward strand.
ACAAAGTCAAGCGTTTATAACATGTCTTTCAAAACAACCTCGGCTGTGGCGGCCAGGTAGGCCGAACATGTACGCGCCGCTCCATGCCCTCCAACTCATGCTTGGTTGGCCTTTCCTTTGCCTTTACCTGCACCATAGAGCACTCGTGAGCCAAGGCCCAGCAAGAAAACTCACGCACATAGCATAACAATTCATTCCAGTAAATGCATAACTTCAAACATATAACATACTATTCACATAACGGCCTATGCCGACCTAGCACTGGGTTCATGGTCTTCACCGAACGGGTGAGTACCACACCCTAAATGGTCATGTCATGGCGGCCTGCATTCAACATGCTTATTGCCGTTCTTGGCCTTTGCCGAACCTGGCCTTTGCCGAACTCGACCTGCGCAGATCCCGGCCTTCGTCGATCAGTCATAATCATACAAACATGGCATAACAATTATGAACATTCACTCATAGCACTAAACACAGATAATTGGGCCATGCCCTACTCGATGGGCACAAACAATTTTCTTACCTGTGTCCCAAGCTGACTGACTAGTGCGATCCCGAGCACGTTCCCCTAAACCCGAGCCTTGGCGGTAAAACCTAGTCACAACGCAATAATAATAATTATCTATCAAGCCCTAAACCAATTAAAAACTTCAGAATAATATTCCATCCTTCGGGACCTCGAATCCTACTAAACCAAGTAGTATGATCCTTCCCGAGCCCTTAAATTTGGGTTCTCGAGCTTAAAACCCTATATTGGCCATTTCCCTTAATTTGAGTTGTGGCCCAGCCCCTAGAGTCGCGGGGCGCTACAAGTCAGAGAGCCTTGGGGCTCTCTTCTGGGGGACACGAGCCACCCTACTTGCGCTGCGGCGCCTGGGCAACATTAGAGGCTCCCAAGCCTTCTCGCATACACAGGTCACGAGACCTGAAGAGTAGGGTCGTGGCTCAAGCCCAAAACCCATAAATCTTCCATGTTATCATTGCGTTTTCCTCAGCCAAATTTACCAATTCACACCCAATTCATCCCCTAAACCCAGAATTTAATCTAGAATTTGTATCAAGGCAACCCAATTAGTATAAACACCCCCAAAACTATCCCATAATCTCACAAAATCTCAAAACCAGCCTAGAGTTAAAACCCCATGAAAACCCTTACATCACAACAGAAATTCAACAGAAAATTCAGATTGAAACCCTTACCTCAACTGAGAATCTGACCTGAGCTAAACCCCAAGCACTTCAAGCTTCAAGTTCTTCAAATCCTCAGCCAATCTCCTCGAGAATTCATCAAAACCTCCAAGCCTAGTGAGAGAGAGAGAGAGAGAGAGAGAGAGAGAGAGAGAGAGAGAGAGAATGCTAAGAGAGTTGTGTTTTTTTTTTGGTTCCTTCCTAAGAATTATGCTGGTATCTAGAGCCTACCCCAAGTTTATCCTTAGCTTCCAAAATGACTAAACTACCCCTAGGTTAATCTTTAGTCGTTTAATGCCTCCAAGGGAAATCCCATCATTTGCCACATTCTCGCTAATTCCTCGAGTAGTCCTATAAATTCCCAATTAATCCCGACATACCCAAATAATCGCTAAATAGCTACCTGTTACCCGATAACGCCGAGCACGTGCTACATTCCCAAAATACCTTTAGGCTCACCCTGAGCCGGGTATTCGACCTTGTTGTGATTATTATGCTATTTCGCTCCCTAGAACTGTCTCGGACCACACCTCTTAGATAAACCTCCATAATACTGTGGTCATAAGCACAACGCACACACATAATCGCATTTATGCCCTCAACGAGCCAAAATTATAAATATGCCATTATTAAAAACAACGGGCTCACATGCATATTTAATTCACCTAAACATGCATATCTAATCATACAATAATTTAATTCACTGATACACATATATCGCAATTAACCACGTAATAACACAATTAAATCAATTATTGCCATCCCAGAACACTAACTAAGGCACTAAACCTTATTAGCAGATCTAGGACGTTATATTGGTGATCCCCAATGCTCTTCACTTTGGTGGTGTGAGTGATAGAGTGATTTCTTTTCTTGTTCTTGCTTTTATCTTATTTCTTTTACTTCTTCTTCTTATTTCCTCTTTATATATTTATTTGTATATTTTGACATAGAGTTGTAGTTTTTTATCATTCTCTTCTTCTACATCTTTTTATATTTACTTGTATTTTTGCAATAGAGTTGTAAATTTATTTAATTTTCATATTGTCATTTATACTTCTTGCTTAGAGTTGTAATAGTTTTTCTTATTTCTATTAAGGCAATAACATTATCTCAAACAGCTATGACAACTAAAAGACTGTTCAACCAATTATATACAAAACAGAAAAGCAAAATAAAGAGGAAAAATTATCCCCCTAGAGTGGGTAAGTTGTGTAAACAACCAATTATATTTATACATAGATTGGTCAGAAAATGATAGAGTTAGTGTGGTTATATACACATTCAAAGTGAAACTCCACATACAATTATTTTTGGTTCTCCTCCCTCCCTATGGCTTGTTCTTTATCTCCGGCCACCTTCTCATCATGTTCTCCACCAACCTTTGTTCTCCTTTTTCACTACAATGCATCATTTCCTTCAAATTGACATCCAAAAACATCATTTTCAAATTACATTATCCTTTGAATTGTAACACCAACTGTTCGACAAAAATCGAAGTCGGAGATGAGGACAAAAAATGGAGAATTTAATGTTATGCTCTAAAAGAAAATCTTAGGAGAGAGAGAGAGAGAGAGTTTCCGTATAGAGAAAGTTCTAGTGGAGACATTGATTTTGCAATTTACTTGACACTTTTGGAGGGAGACTAAATGACTCTGATTTTAAGAGATCATAACGTTGGCGTATTTCACTCCCCTTCAGATATAATGGATTGGTCTCTCTGGTATGTTAATATATATTTATCTTTAATATCAATCTTTGTTTCTCTATACTTGTTAGATATGTGTTTATTTTCTTCTCCTTTTATGTTCGTTAAGTTTTTCCTGACTCTTTTACTGTTTCTTTATATTATTTTATACCATTCTCTACCACATGTTTTTAATCTTCAATTTGATTTTATAAAATGCAGTAGTAATTGGAGTAATTATAATAAAATAATTATTATATATTGATAAATTTATCATTTATACTTACATAAGTGTTTGCTTCCTTCTCTAAATATGGTCTCAAGTCTCTTGATTTATTTTTCAAAAATTTGAATTTTACAACAGATGGTCTTAGTTGTTTAATTTCATGATGAATAATTGGTTCTGATTACTTTTATATAAACAAAAAATAGTGTAATATTATCTCACAATGATACGTTTTATTAATTTATGCATGTGCATATATAGTGGGTCTGAGTCATTTATACTCTTTTAACATTTTAGCTATTACAATAGAAGACTTTTGTTCTTTGTTCTTTGGTGTATAATGTTTGAGTAACTAATGGTAGTTTGATGCTTTAAAACTTGGATATCCTTTTACTGGCCAACATAGTGTTATTCATTCTTTCTCCTCCATTCACTCACTTTCTGCACATTTCTTTGAGAAGCAGAATATCAAAAACTCTACCCTTGTTATGTTTTCGTGTGTATACATGTATATAAATGATTTTATCAATTTGTGGGGTTTGTGAATTGGTTTTTTCTTTCTCTTGTACTCTTTGCCGAAATATAATCTTCAACATATCTCTCTGAGTAGGCATATATATACATGTGGTATTTGATTTTGTATATAACCATGTCTTATATATTTCATTTGCAAAGTTTTGTTATGTAGAAATGATCAATTGATCATTGTTTAAGTTCTGTATTATGTCTGGTACTGGTACTATGTTATATTAAAAATAGAGTTTAATTGGAAAAATTAGTTATTTTTACTTACTTATTTTTTAGCCGATTTTCCTTTTTTTCAATAAGTTTTTATGCTAGATATTTGATTGGAAGTGAATTTATCTTTTGTGTTTGTCATTGTTATTGTTGTGTTGCATTATGTTACTGTTTATGTGAGTTATTGGAAATTTGGAGACGGCTGAAGATCTATTGGAGGATTGTTGAATTTCAAAGATAAGTTTTTAATTTGTATTGTTATTTTAGCATGAGATCTTCATTTTTCCAATTAGTATTTTTTTATATATATAAAACATGTTTATATTATTGTTATTTCATTATTAAAAGTATAATATTCACAAAAATTTTATTTTTGTTGTTTTTGTAGGTTGTTTTTCAATCATCCAAGCATGAGGGCTATTAAGTTTGTCTTTGAATTAACCTCATTTTCATGTTGAATACGACCATTTGATTTAATGCATCTATTCTCTAAGAGTTCTTTGTATTTTATTGAGTTATGTTCTTCTGCAGATAATGTCACAAGTTTGTTATTCAATTTTTTTTAAGGTATTCTTAATTTATATTTATTTTACACATGAATTAGCTTTGCGCATACTCTAAGAATGGATGAAAAACTTGTATACCTAGATGACTTTTTATTTCTTCTATTATCAGGATGTATTACACTCTTACATTATTTTTAATGAAATATTCATTAATGAAGAAGAAAAAAAAAGTGAAACTCCACATAATCAAAACCAACGTCCGAAAACTAAAAACTTACTCTAAACTGATCCACTTTCTAATAGTACTAATACTATTGTTGCTGCCCAAGAAAAGCATCAATTGTTTTTTTTAAGGAAAATTCTGATATCATTTTTAATACATAAAAGAATATTCACTACGTATATAATATATTATATATTTACTTTTTTTATACTAAGGTCATGTACAGTATTTGGACAATAGGATAGGACTTGATAAATTTTAAAATGTTATTTTATCATGAAATTAAGGAAGATGTTGAAAAAGAAATAATGAAATAACTTAATTAATATTCTTATTATGGAATAACTTAATTTTGTTAGAAAGACAAAGACTTAAGATAATTTTATCTTATCCAATCTTTATTTTCATGTATTTTAATAATAAGATGAAGAAAAGAAAATTAATTTTGTATCAAACTTAATTTTTTCAAATTTATTATCAGTAAATAATCAACTCATTCTTTCTTTTATATTTTTTTTTCTCGAATGTTTTAATCAAATAATATTAAATCCAACCATACTTTCCAAATATAACTTAATTTTATTATGTAAGATGTTAGTGATAAACTTGACACAACTTGAATATAATGATATTTATGAAAATTAGATATTAGATTCGAACATATTAAACTACAGTAACAATTAACGAAACAAATTGAAATTGATTGTAAAAAGTTGACCATAAAATTGAATTCATGAAATATTCTCAAAATAACAAATTTGCCTCATGTGGATGCTTGAGGATTCTTCAGTGTTTTTTTCTGTCAGTAAACGAGCTATATTAATTTGAATGAATTTCATATTCTATATTCTTTTCAAAGGAAAAGTTGTGTTTCCTCATCTAAAGAAATATATATGATAAAGATGAAAACGCTCTTTTCTTGAGAAATTTACATCCTAATGCTAGTTTTCTAAATTAATTATAAGAATAACTTATGATTTTCATTCTTTCATTTATACCATATATTTCTTTTAGATTATATGTATTAATGCATGATAAAGAGTTTTATATTCATTAATAACTAAAATTAAAATATGCATATGAAAAATATTGAATTCCTAAGCATCGTTTTTTAAGGATTACATTACTTTAGGCTTAATTTTAGGGATTATATTTTAATTTTCCAACAGTGCGTATTTAAGATAAATTAATTAAGTCATATAAATAAATTTTATTTATATATATTAATTTATATTATGATCAAACTTGTCAAATTTCAACAATAGTGTTATATATTGTGTGTTTGTATTCTTTTTTTTTTTTGGTAGGAGTATCCAAACGATCTTATTGACCAAAAATAAAATCAATTTGTCGACAATAATACATCTTCTCTCACTTCAAGATAACAAAAGTTCTATATATTTATATTGTTTAGTATGAAAGCGTCATGCAATATTTGAAAATATATATATATATATTTATATATACTATATAGTATCTACAATATTCAAATTATATATCATAGTATTCAAAGTCTAAAAATATCATCTTTCTTTTCGGATTCAACCAAAACAATAGTAATTTATATAAATACTAATCAGTATCCAGCAGTTAAGATAATACACAAAATAATGATTTGATACAACAATAACAATGTACACAAAAATCATACTATATAATATCCAAAATATTTAAATTATTATATATCATAGTATTCAAGAACTAAAACAATTTCATTTTTCTTCCCAGATTCAACCATAATGATATTAATTGATATTTATACTAATCAGTATCCACCAGTTAAAACAATACACAAAATAATGATTTGATATAACAATGACAATGTACAGAAAGTTTCAATAATTTTCATATAAACTAGTCATAGCTAATAATTCATACTTTTTAATATCCGTGTATTTATAATTTATACTTTTAAATATATATATTCTATTATTTAAATCTAACAAAATAATTATAAATTGATACTGTCTTGTATCAAAGCATCATGCAATATATGACTGTTGTACCCTAAAAAGCACAGGTTTAATCACTCAGCTAGGAGAATAGTTGGCAGATGAATATTTGGAAAAATGAGACGAGTAGAACATCTAGCTAATGATGATGTGAGTAGCTTGAGTTAGGACTTGGAAGTACGACATTCAGGTAATTGGCAGGTCGTCTCTAAGGATGACGGTCCAGTTCAAGACATGTAGTGATCAGATCCCCTTTAGGGCGCTCTGAACTTAATCCGAACTAAGGTTTAGATTCTCTTCGATCCTCAGCTCGATGAATATGTTCAGCTCGTGGAAACCTGGTCATGGTGCATATTGAAGGATCCCGAGAGACTCGGAGACACTCTATACACTCATTGATGTCCAGGTTGTATTGCACATTTATTGTCCGAGATAACATGAGTATACTCTGTTAGGCAATCGTATCTCAATGTAAATGGGAATTATCTTTATTAAATGTTTACCATATTTATGCACACGGTTACCCAAACTTGTCCAGGAAATTCCACTATAAATATCAAGGGTAATGGACAGGAAAGGGAGCTGCTTTTTGTAATATTGAAACTCTACAGAATTTGTGAGAGAGTAATAATATTGTCTCGTGGACTAGGTAGATTTTAACCACTGAACCACGTAAAATCGTGTGTGTGAGAAATTGTTCATATAAGTTCATTACGGTTTGCAAATAAGCATTAATATCCTTACTAGATTTTAAAATCTATTGTTGGCGAAAAACTGCACCAACAATTCAGGGCTTTCGCTGAGAGGAAATTAGAGCTTAATCCTTTACAAGTTTCATTTAACGTTCATCATGGTGGTTACTCGATCGATGCATGACAACAAAATGTCTGGTGGGAAAGAGGTGCATCATAGAGACGTTCCCACTAAAAAGGGCTCAGATTGTAATGAACCAAATTCGCTAATAAGGCTTAAGGGCCTTGATTAGTGTGCCAGGAGGGCACTACTGGAATAATTATGATTTAATGAGTAATTATATGTTTAATAATGCTTATGTGATAATTGAATATATTATGTGGTAATATGATATGTGATATATGTGTGAGAACCACATTATTATGTGGACAGGTTCGCTGAGCACGACTCAAGACGATTCTAGGGCCAGATAGTGGGAAGTCACAACGGGGTTTAAGATATGATCTTGGATAAGTCGAGGATAATTTTAGATAGCGGATAGTGATTTGGGTTATCGGGACATGAAAATAAATATATGGAGATATATTTGAGGTTAGGATGTCTAGGCGAGAATATTGGGAGATTTTACCATTTTGGCCTCGGGGACGGTTTCGGCACCCCGAGCCTCGGGATTAACTTAATAGATAAGTTAGACTTAAGGAAGCCTTTAGAAAAATACACAAACCGACTAAGCCTTTTGTCCCAGCTCATCTACACGTTCAAGGGAAAACCAAAGGAAGAAAAACACAGAAAACTAAAGGGGAAACTAGTTGGAAATTCTGGGATTTGTATTGAGGAATTGAAGGTCTAGCTCAGGGATTTATTAAGCATCAAAACAGGGTTAAGGTAAGCTCTTAACTTTCTTCTCTGTGGTTCGAATTCTGGACTTTGATTAAGTGTTGAAACAAGTGTAGTCTTGGTGTTTAAGGCAGAATTAAAGAAGGGAACTTGGGGACCTAGCTTGGCTATAGCTTGGTAAAGTGATTCTACAGCAAAGGTGAGTTCTAACTCCAAGTTTAGAGGTTCTAGATTGTGTTTGAGTGGCTGGTTTGGGTGTTTGTAGCACTTGGGTTTCAGAAATGGAAAGGAGGGGATTAGAGTGTGTTAGACTGTGTTTTCTTGGGAATTATGTTGCTTAGATCATGTTAAAGAAGTTGGGAGTTAATTGGTTAAGAGTTGGGAAGTTTTGGGATGGTTTAAGGTAAGGTTTTGATCTTCGAAATGGTGTAAAATCTGGGTTCGCAGGGGAGGGCCGCGGCTCTGTTCTAGAGCGCCGCAGCCCTAGCATGCAAAGAAGACAAGGAGGTTCGGCCAAGGGGGCGCACCGCGGCGCCCAAGGCAAGGGCCGCGGCGCATGTGTGGTTCAGTGAGGGAGTAGGCTCTGTTTTGGGGCAGGGCCGCGGCTAGGCTTTGGGGGCCGCAACCCTTGGTTGCACACTTGAGATTTTGAGGGTTTTAAGCATGGGGGAGTGGTCTTGTGTGCTCGGGTTTGGTTTCACCACCGCGCTTGGTGGAATTTGATATCCCGGGAGTTAGATTTATAACTGGAACCTATATTTGAGTATTTATGAAACCCTATATTGTGGTTGTGGTTAGGTAATAAAGGCTTAGGCTCGGGAACGAATCGTGCTTGAGGGGCGTTGCTCGTAGTCCTATAACCGCACAGACTAAAGGTAAGAAAACTACACCTGGTTGAATATATGTGACGGGACTAAGAGCTCCCTATTGTAAAAGCTTGAAAAGATGGTATTATGCCATGCAAGCCATTTAATGAACCAACGGCCTAAGAGTGCCAAGGGTCTCACTAGCGCACAGGGCGCGGCTCGGCCACTGGTAGCCGAGGACAACTTATTATGCACTGAGCTTGGTTTAAGCGGGCCAGAGTCAGTGGGTTAAACAGAGGGTGCGGCCTAAGTCGTCGACCCTGAATATTATGTGATGTGAATAATATATGTGATAGAATATATCTTGTATTGGATTGTATATGCTGATTATCTGTTGTGGATTATCTGATGGGTATACATGCTTACTGAGCTATTCATCTGTTATTATTGTTTGAGCTATCTGCGATGTTTTCTTGCTGGGCCTTGGCTCACGGGTGCTACGTGGTGCAGGTAAAGGCAAGGGCAAGTTAGATCAGCCCTGACTGGAGAGCTCGGCGAGAGGAATGTACATAGCCAGGTGCTCGGCCGCCACGATTGAGGTATAGGCAAGGACATGGAACCTAAAGACTGTCCGTTTTGCCTTAGTATGGCCAGTGGATACTCATGTACTTTTGGGAGTCTGTAAACCTATTTTAACTTTATTTTGTATGGGATCCCATGTTACTACAGTTTAAATATATGAAGTGAGTCTTTTGAGACCAAAACCTTTTTAACCTTAGCTATTGCATGTCTAGTAACATGTTTTCAAATTAATGACTTGATTAGCAAGTCCTGCACCTTTATAAATACACAATGTAACGGTCTTGGCTATCTAGGGCGTTACAACTTGGTATCAGAGCGTCCTAGGTTTAAGGGTTCCTGAAGACAGCCTGGATATGTACATTCGCTGCTGGAGACAAGCTTAAGTCGGGGTTTGGTAATGTGTATATGTGTGCTTATGTGCTTGTGTACCTAAGATGAGTTATGCATGTTGTTATTGATTGAATTGCTAGGAAGGATGAGATACTGATAGGGCCTGGCCCTTGACTGCTGTGTGAAGATATTGAGGCATGTTTATCAACATTGTCGTGCATGTAAATGGGTATATGAATGATTGACTGTTTATGGTGCATGGATGCTTATATGTGTTGGTTATCTGTGAATGATTATGTTCTATTGTTTAGTTTTGGGGAAGCTTTTACCCTGTCATTGTGGTCTGACCGCCGAGTCGATATTTGCAGTTTGACTTGGATAGTTATGCGTCCAAGGAAATCTTCACGACTAGCCGACACTGGGTCCGGGACCAGGGGCAATGACCAGGGCCAGACACCTCCGCCAGTCCCTGAGAACTGGCAGCAGTTAATGGCTGAGATGCAGGCTTGATTGCAGAGCCAAGATGAGCTGATTCGTATTTTGCAGCAGCAGGCTCCATCAGGGAGTGCTGCCCCTTCTTTACCACCTGTAGTGGTACCAGCTGTGCAGCCTGGGGAGGTTGTTAACAGGTTGGAGCCGTTATATGAGCGGTTCAGAAAGCAGTAACCCCCAGTCTTTGAGGGAGGACCAGATCCGTTGAAAGCTGAGCAGTGGCTAACTATGATTGCAGTGATTATGGATTTCATGAGGGTTGAAGGACAGGATAGAGTGGCCTGTGCCACTTATATGTTGAGGGAGGATGCTCGTATTTGGTGGGAAGTGGCATCGCAGACCAGAGAGGTTGCCACACTGACTTGGGAAGGTTTCAAGGATTTGTTTGGCCAGAAGTACTACAATATTGGTGTTAGGGCAGCAAAGGTCAATGAGTTTGTGAGTCTGGTACAGGGTAGTATGACTGTTACAGAGTATGCCCTGAAATTTGATAGGCTTGCGAAGTTTGCACCAGATCTTGTACCTACTGATGCTTCTAGGCAAGATCGTTTTATTAGGGGGCTTAATGCTATGATAGCCCGAGATGTTAGGATTACCACGGTACCTGGAGGAACAACTTATGCCCAGGCCGTTAAGGGGGCTCTTACCGGTGAGGAAGCGGAGAACAAAATATGGAAGGAGAGCGCAGTGAGGCGTGAGGGCCACAGGGCGGTGCCTCCTTATTCTGGGACAGGTAGGGGCAGAGGCCCTAGTGACTTCAAGAGAAAGACTCCTGACACGTCGGCCGCTCCTAATCCTGATAGGAGGGGTCGGGGTGGCTGTCAGGGTGGCGGTGAGACATGGAGGACCTATCTAGAGTGCCCGAGGTGTAGGAGACACCATCTGGGCGAGTGCAAGGCCAAGGCATGTTTCGTTTGTGGGGTAGTGGAGCATCTCAGGAAAGACTGCCCAACGGTGAAGAAAGGTGAAGCAGGAAAGGTGGATAGCTTGACCCTAGCTCGGGTATTCACCTTGACTCAGGCGGAGGCTGAGGCTAGTCCCTCAGTAGTGACAGGTCAGCTTTCTAGTGCTGGCTTTCCTTTTACCGTATTGATTGATTCTGGTGCTACACATTCTTTTGTTTCTAGTAGGGTGATTAATAGACTGTGTAGACCTAGTGAGTATCGAACTGCGGGGTTTGGGACTTTATTGCCTACAGGGGAGCTGGTAGTCTCTAGGAGGTGGATTAGGGCACTGCTAGTGATGGTTGATGGTAGAGAAATTTCGGTGGATTTGATTGAATTAGACTTGGGAGACTTTGATATGATTCTAGGAATGGATTGGCTTGCTAGGTATGGGGCTACGATTGATTGTAGGAAGAAGATGGTTACTTTTGAGCTGGAGGGCGAGGACCCTTTTGTCTTTGTGGGTGCGGTGTCTGGACCCCGCATACCTATGATTTCAGTGCTGAGAGCCAGGGACTTGTTGCAGGGGGGATGCATAGGTCTTCTGGCTAGTGTGGTAGACACCACCAGAGTTATGTCGGCAGGGCCGGGTGAGACTAAATTGGTGTGTGAGTTTTTGGATGTCTTCCCTGAGGATTTGCCAGGGTTGCCGCCGCGTAGGGAGATACAGTTTGAGATTGAGTTGGCACCGGGGACAGAACCAGTATCTAGGACACCATACAGGATGGCACCAGCGGAATTGAAAGAGTTGAAAATACAGCTGCAAGAACTTTTGGATTTGGGGTTTATCAGGCCTAACTACTCTCCATGGGGCGCACAGGTACTGTTTGTTAAGAAGAAGGACGGGACCTTGAGGATGTGCATCGATTACAGAGAATTGAACAAGTTGACTATTAAGAATAAGTACCCTCTACCAAGGATTGATGACTTGTTCGATCAGCTGCAAGTTAAGACGGTGTTCTCAAAGATTGATCTTCGATTTGGTTATCACCAGCTGAGGATCAAGGATGAGGATACACCAAAGACGGCTTTCCGGATGCGTTATGGGCATTATGAGTTCTTGGTCATGTCTTTTGGTCTGACCAATGCCCCAGCAGCTTTTATGGATCTGATGAACAGGGTGTTCAAGGACTTTTTGGACCAGTTCGTCATTGTCTTTATCAACGACATCTTAGTATACTCTAGCTCAGAGGCAGAGCATGAGCATCATCTACGACGGGTTTTACAGAGGTTAAGGGAGCATCAGTTGTACGCTAAGTTTGATAAGTGTGAGTTCTGGCTACCAGAGGTGACCTTTCTTGGACATATAGTTGGGGCAGAAGGGATTAAGGTGGACCCGTCCAAGGTAGAAGCGGTTAGGGATTGGTCGAGGCCGAGGAATGCCTCGGAGGTGCGGAGTTTCCTTGGGTTGGCTAGCTACTACAGGCGGTTTGTTGAGGGGTTCTCGAAGATTTCTTCGCCGATGACAGAATTGACAAGAAAGAACCAGAAGTTCGTCTGGTCAGAGAAGTGTGAGAACAGCTTTCAAGAGTTGAAGCGACAGCTTATTTCTGTGCCTGTATTGAGTCTTCCTTCGGAGGAAGGGAAGTTTGTGGTCTACTGTGACGCATCGAGGTTGGGTTTAGGCTGTGTGCTGATGCAGAATGAGAAAGTTTTAGCCTATGCGTCTCGACAGCTGAAGGAGTATGAGCAGAGGTATCCGACTCATGATTTAGAGCTAGCGGCAGTTGTGTTTGCACTGAAGGTGTGGCGTCATTATCTGTATGGAGAGAAGTGCGAGATCTACACTAATCATAAGAGTCTGAAATATTTCTTCACGCAGAAGGATCTGAATATGAGACAGAGACGTTGGTTAGAATTGGTTAAGGATTATGATTGTGACATCCTTTACCATCTTGGGAAAGCCAACGTGGTGGCAGATGCATTGAGCCGGAGGGGCCCAGGACAGTTGTATAGTTCTACTCAGATCTCGAAGGAATTGGCTGATGAGATGGTTAGGGCAAAGATAGAACTGGTGGTGGGCCAGTTAGCCAATATCACTTTGCAGTCGACCCTGTTGGAGCGGATCAAGGAGGGTCAGTTGGTGGATATGCAGTTGCAGGATAGTAGGCAGCATGCCTTAGCAGGGACAACTAAGGACTATTCAGTTTCAGAGACAGGTTTGCTTCGGTATCAGGGACAGATTTGTGTTCCCGCAGATGAGGGGATTAGGCGTGAGATACTGAATGAATCCCACACTACGCCGTACTCACTTCATTCGGGTACCACAAAGATGTATCAGGATCTACGAACATTATACTGGTGGTCCGGGATGAAGAAGGATGTAGTTGAATATGTATCTAGATGTTTAACCTGTCAGCAGGTTAAGGCTGAGCATCAGGGACCAGCGGGATTGCTTCAGCCTTTGGGTATCCCGAAATGGAAATGGGAGGATATTACGATGGATTTTGTGGAAGGATTACCCAGGACAGTTGGACTTCATGACTTGGTGTGGGTGATAGTGGATAGATACACCAAGTCAGCTCATTTCCTACCAGTTAGGTCAACTTATACTATGGAACAGTACGCAGAGCTGTATGTGAGGGAGATAGTTCGTCTCCATGGGGTTCCAAAGTCTATTGTGTCTGATCGGGACCCTATCTTTTCCTCTAAGTTCTGGGGAGCTCTGCAGAGAGCCATGGGGTCTCAGTTGAAGTTTAGCACAGCTTTTCATCCTCAGACTGATGGACAGTCTGAGAGGACGATTCAGGTATTGGAGGACATGCTTAGGGCATGTGTGATTGACTTTGAGGGTTCGTGGAGTAAGTATCTTCCATTGATTGAGTTCTCATATAACAACAGTTACCAGTCCACGATTGGAGTGGCTCCTTATGAGATGTTATATGGAAGAAAGTGCAGATCACCTATTCACTGGGATGAGATGGGGGAGAGAAGGTATTTGGGGCCAGATATGGTTTAGAAGACTAATGAGGCTATTGAAAAGATTCGAGCTAGAATGCTTGCCTCGCAGAGCAGACAGAAAAGCTGCGCTGACCCTAAGCGTAGGGACGTGGAGTTCCAGGTTGGGGACCACGTGTTTCTGTGAGTTTCACCGTTGAGGGGTGTGAGGAGGTTTGGAGTGAAGGGCAAGCTGAGCCCTTGGTTTGTTGGACCCTTTGAGATTTTAGAGAGGGTTGGGCAGGTGGCATACAGGCTGGCTTTGCCACCGTCCTTATCAGGAGTTCATAATGTGTTTCATGTCTCTATGTTACAGAAGTATGTTTCTGATACTACACATGGGTTGAGGCATGAGGACTTGGAGCTACAGGCAGATTTATCCTATGAGGAGAGACCAGTTCAGATTTTAGATCAGAAGGATAAAGTTCTGCGAAATAAGACAATTTCGTTAGTGAAAGTATTATGGAAGAATAACAAGGTCGAGGAGGCGACCTGGGAGTTAGAGACGGCGATGCGAGATCAGCATCCCAAGCTATTCAGATAAATTTCGAGGACGAAATTCTCATTAGGAGGGGATAGTTGTAACGACCCAAATTCGCTAATAAGGCTTAAGGGCCTTGATTAGTGTGCCAGGAGGGCACTACTGGAATAATTATGATTTAATGAGTAATTATATGTTTAATAATGCTTATGTGATAATTGAATATATTATGTGGTAATATGATATGTGATATATGTGTGAGAACCACATTATTATGTGGACAGGTTCGCTGAGCACGACTCAAGACGATTCTAGGGCCAGATAGTGGGAAGTCACAACGGGGTTTAAGATATGATCTTGGATAAGTCGGGGATAATTTTAGATAGCGGATAGTGATTTGGGTTATCGGGACATGAAAATAAATATATGGAGATATATTTGAGGTTAGGATGTCTAGGCGAGAATATTGGGGGATTTTACCATTTTGGCCTCGGGGACGGTTTCGGCACCCCGAGCCTCGGGATTAACTTAATAGATAAGTTAGACTTAAGGAAGCCTTTAGAAAAATACACAAACCGACTAAGCTTTTTGTCCCAGCTCATCTACACGTTCAAGGGAAAACCAAAGGAAGAAAAACACAGAAAACTAAAGGGGAAACTAGCTGGAAATTCTGGGATTTGTATTGAGGAATTGAAGGTCTAGCTCAGGGATTTATTAAGCATCAAAACAGGGTTAAGGTAAGCTCTTAACTTTCTTCTCTATGGTTCGAATTCTGGACTCTGATTAAGTGTTGAAACAAGTGTAGTCTTGGTGTTTAAGGCAGAATTAAAGAAGGGAACTTGGGGACCTAGCTTGGCTATAGCTTGGTGAAGTGATTCTACAGCAAAGGTGAGTTCTAACTCCAAGTTTAGAGGTTCTAGATTGTGTTTGAGTGGCTGGTTTGGGTGTTTGTAGCACTTGGGTTTCAGAAATGGAAAGGAGGGGATTAGAGTGTGTTAGACTGTGTTTTCTTGGGAATTATGTTGCTTAGATCATGTTAAAGAAGTTAAGAGTTAATTGGTTAAGAGTTGGGAAGTTTTGGGATGGTTTAAGGTAAGGTTTTGATCTTCGAAATGGTGTAAAATCTGGGTTCGCAGGGGAGGGCCGCGGCTCTGTTCTAGAGCGCCGCGGCCCTAGCATGCAAAGAAGACAAGGAGGTTCGGCCAAGGGGGCGCGCCGCGGCGCCCAAGGCAAGGGCCGCGGCGCATGTGTGGTTCAGTGAGGGAGTAGGCTCTGTTTTGGGGCAGGGCTGCGACTAGGCTTTGGGGGCTGCAGCCCTTGGTTGCACACTTGAGATTTTGAGGGTTTTAAGCATGGGGGAGTGGTCTTGTGTGCTCGGGTTTGGTTTCACCACCGCGCTTGGTGGAATTTGATATCCCGGGAGTTAGATTTATAACTGGAACCTATATTTGAGTATTTATGAAACCCTATATTGTGGTTGTGGTTAGGTAATAAAGGCTTAGCCTCGGGAACGAATCGTGCTTGAGGGGCGTCGCTCGTAGTCCTATAACCGCACAGACTAAAGGTAAGAAAACTGCACTTGGTTGAATACATGTGACGGGACTAAGGGCTCCCTATTGTAAAAGCTTGAAAAGATGGTATTATGCCATGCAAGCCATTTAATGAACCAACGGCCTAAGAGTGCTAAGGGTCTCACTAGCGCATAGGGCGCGGCTCGGCCACTGGTAGCCGAGGACAGCTTATTATGCACTGAGCTTGGTTTAAGCGGGCCAGAGTCAGTGGGTTAAACAGAGGGTGCGGCCTAAGTCGTCGACCCTGAATATTATGTGATGTGAATAATATATGTGATAGAATATATCTTGTATTGGATTGTATATGCTGATTATCTGTTGTGGATTATCTGATGGGTATACATGCTTACTGAGCTATTCATCTGTTATTATTGTTTGAGCTATCTGCGATGTTTTCTTGCTGGGCCTTGGCTCACGGGTGCTACGTGGTGCAGGTAAAGGCAAGGGCAAGTTAGATCAGTCCTGACTGGAGAGCTCGGCGAGCGGAATGTACATAGCCAGGTGCTCGGTCGCCACGGTTGAGGTCTAGGCAAGGACATGGAACCTAAAGACTGTCCGTTTTGCCTTAGTATGGCCAGTGGATACTCATGTACTTTTGGGAGTCTGTAAACCTATTTTAACTTTATTTTGTATGGGATCCCATGTTACTACAGTTTAAATATATGAAGTGAGTCTTTTGAGACCAAAACCTTTTTAACCTTAGCTATTGCATGTCTAGTAACACGTTTTCAAATTAATGACTTGATTAGCAAGTCCTGCACCTTTATAAATACACAATGTAAGGGTCTTGGCTATCCAGGGCGTTACACAGATGTTCAGCAACGTCCTTGGAAGTAACAGGTGGGCCAGGACGACACTGAGAGTTTAGCGTCACGCCCGCCAAATCCTAATCCAGGATATCGAACAGCCATCGAGTTGGAGAAGGCCCAATTAAGGAGCCATCTCACTAGGGCTAACAGACAAATTGAGGAGGTCCTTGCTCGGTTACCCCCTCTTACAACTGATGCTAACGTCGGAAAGAGGCAAAGTTGGTCCCATAAGTCCCACATGAATAATTGGCCCAATCTCAGTCATTCTGTTAGGATCGCCACTTTGAGCTCTGTACCTTTAGAGCAAAATCTTCGTAGTGCTCAGCCCACTAATCATCACAAGAACCAGCATTCGCATCTCAGTCGGTCGATCAGAACTGCAACCCCCAGCTCCGTGCCTTCCACATAGATTCCAAGGAATGCCCATAACAACCCATCAGGGGGAGCTGGGACAAATTCACGGAGACAAAACAGCCCAGCGAATCTTCCTGCGCTGTGAACAGAACCCCACACACAGAGAACTAAGGATATTGGGGTAGAACTGAGATAGGCTAATTTAGCCTGTCTTGATGGAGCGAGGATAGCCTCATCGATAAGACATCCGACATTGCCGGTTAGATATCCTAAACCACCGCACCCATAAAGAGATGCTTCATCTTGTGGAAATAGTAGGAGAAATCATCCCCCTTTAGTAGGCACTTACGTCCCACGAGCACGTGCTAATATTCCAGGTCCTCGATCTCATTCATAGGTTGTAAGTTTCGCAAATGGAAGTTACTGGACGAGGAGCCAACATGGAGGCAGGTCTGAAAGTGACCTAAAGAATCATCTTAGTTTAGGACAAAGTCCTCGTTTTGATCCACATCTCGACCTGCGTGATCATCTGAATTCACAAAGGAGGTATCCAGCTCGCAATGATGATATGAGTTATACTCAACACGAGGGAGGTCCATCTATCATGCGCGACAATGGGAATGGCCCGCCTAACTAAGCTCGAACTTGGAGGGAAAACAACCCATCAAACACGTACAATAGGATGGGAGCTGATGAACAACTCCCAGTTAACCTAGAGACCAAAGACCCAACCCTCGAATGACTGGCCTTGATGGAGGAGCAAATGAAGAAGCTTTTATCTAGAAAAGGGATTGATGATTGTGATTCTGATGAGGAGCTCAAACCTTTCGCCCTAAACATTGCAGCAGTTACGTATCCTATTGGCTTTAGGATGCCGAACATGCCAACATTTGATGGAAACACAGATCCATTCGACCACCTCAGGATGTTCAATACGTTGATGATGGCCCTCAATGTCGGGTTTGACCTAAGATGTATTTTTTCCCCACGACTCTGATCGGACCTGCCAGACAGTGGTTCAAAAAGTACAAAAAACATTCGATAAGCTTGTGGAAGAATTTTTCGTCCGAGTTCAAAAGAGCGTTCCGAGCTTTAAAGGAAACTCGCGTAGAGGCCAACTCATTGGCCAACATAAAATAGCAACCTGGCGAGTCCTTGAAAGCATATCTCAATAGATTTTCCAACATTGTAGTGCGAGCTAGTTTCGCTGATGATAGTTCCAAGCTCATGGAAATGTGAACAAGAGTCTTGGTGGGAGGCGATCTATGGCAGGAGCTCCAATGAAAAGGAGTTAAAAGTGTAGATGAGGTCTTGGCCTGAGCTCAGGAATGGATAAACTTGGAGGAGGCGCGATTTGTTGTTGCGAGAACTAGCCTGGCCTCTATTCAGCCTGCTGGAGCGGTGAAAGATATTGCAGCTACGACTCAACCTGTTACCCAAAATAACCAAGCGGGAAACAATAAGAGGAAAGGGAATGGTGAAGGCGACCAAAATGACACAAAGAAGAACAAGCCCGGGAAAAAATTCAAGCCCATTTATGCCACCTATGCTGACCTGTCGGATACATGAGAACATATTTTCCTGGCAAGCTCTAATCATTGTCCGCAGAAGAAACCAGAGCCATTAAGGCATTAGAGGGCGAAGAAAGATCCCTCAAAGTTTTGCCGATACCACAATGACATTGGTCATAATACCGATGATTATCGACAATTGAAGGATGAGATTGAAGCTCTCATTCGAGGTGGACCGTTAGCCTAGTACGCCTGAAACCGAGTTGCTCCCAATCAATCTACTGGGTAGAATTCTCATCCAGCTTAGGAAACTGCGGCAGGTCAGCCTAGGACTCAGATGGATCAGAACCGAGTTGACCCTCCCCCAATAGTAGGAGGAGATATAACTAATATTGCTGGAGGACCTCATTTTGCGGGCACGAGCAATGGAACCCAAAAGAAGTATATACAGGAGCTGAAAAATCATAACGATATGGAATTTATCCCAAAGCAACGGTTATCAAAACAACAACGATTGGAAAAATAACCAATCATTTTCACGGAGGAGGGCGCTATCGACGTTTAGTTCCCACATAATGACCCGCCGGTGGTAACCGTGCAGCTCATTAATTGAAGGGTATGAAAAATATTGGTGGATAATGGAAGCTTAGTAAATGTGCTTTTCAGGTCCACCCTAGAAAAGATCGGATTATCCGTAACCGATCTAAAGGCGATCTCAATGACACTGTACGGATTTTCAGGTGAAGGGGCGATGACCATAGGGACAATCAGATTGGTGGTTATGCTAGGGGATGATGCACGAACTATTACTAAAATACTTGAGTTCATTGTAATCGATTGTTCGGCTGCATATAACGTGATTTTGGGACGACCTGCATTGATGGTTTTTGAAGCCATTACCTCAATCCGACACCTGGCAATGAAGTTCCTCTCAACTTGATATGCATAGTAAGAGGAGACCAGCTTGCCACCCGAGAATGCTACAACATAGCCATGAAGGGAAAATCACAACTCGGGCAGCAGGCAATGGTCATAGCCGAAGAAATTGAGGAGTCCCGGGCAATGGAAGTTACCCATGGGACGAAAGAACCTCGAGAAGGAGATAATGAGGTCGCCCAAAAAGATGACATTTATCCACGAATAGGCGAAGATAGATATGAGCTCAAAGTTATGGAGGAGCTCAAGGAAATCAGTATCGAACCAGAAACAACTTCAAGAGTTGTAAAAGTTTGAAAAATTCTTAGAGTTGAAAGGAATGAGCTAGTTAAATTCTTGAGAAAGAACCTGGACATCTTCACATGGTCGCATGAAGTTATGGTAGGAATCAATCCAAGTATAATAATGCATACTTTGAACTTGGACAAGAGTGTGCCTGCAAAGTCCCAAAAACGAAGGCTTTTGGGGAGAGTACGGTCGGAAGCATTAGAAGAAGAAGTTGCTCGCCTACTTAAATGCGAATTTATCAGGGAAGAAAAATACCCTATCTGGGTTGCTAACTGTTGATGCCATTTTTTGTCAACTTGAATATGAAGAGCACTAAACAAAGAATTAAGAAAATAAAGAAGAGCAATATGAATTTTACGTGGTTCAGCAGTTAAAATATGCCTAGTCCATGAGTCAGTATTATTGATTGGTGATCTTCTCTTAGAGCTTTTACAAAGTAATTTACCAGAGTGTTCTCAGTAACAAATTGTGCGTATCTACAAATGAAATTCTCCAGTCTATTTATAGACTTGTTAACAAAATATCTTCCCCTTTATTTCGGGAAGTTACAATTCAAATGTGAAATAATACAAATAAATGCATTGATTACATAATTTCCCATGATAATCTGGATTTATTATTAGTGTTGACGCAGTTCTTCGACAACAGATAATTAATAGAATAAAGAGCGGGATTAGTGCTAAATAATGAACCGTAATAGATGAATGATCTCAAAATAAAATGATAACACGAATACTTTTTTAGGTGGTTCAAAGGTCAAAATCCTTCTAGTCCACTAGCCACTATTATTGATATCTTTCTGATATTCTTTACAGGGTATTTCTTTGCAGATTAGAATCCAACCCTTTGCAACTCCCAGGGTCTCCATATTTATAGGGAGAGGGCACCTAGGGGTTGGCAAAGGAGGTCATCCCATGACCTTCTTACCCATCATGTCACTTCTGTGACATTCATGATTAATTCCTAAAACCTGACAATGAAGTGTGGTCTAATCAATAGGTAAGGGGGATAATGGGCCGCACGGCCCAACCCAGTCGTGGGTGCCTGAACATGCACGTTTATGCTGCGTGTCCGAGAATTCAGGGATGGATCAGACACGTGATCTCTGATATATGCACGTTTACATTGTGTGGTTGTCTTTATAAGGGGTCAGAGGTGCCAACTCAAGCTCGCACCTCGAGCTTGATGTACTTCTAGCTCGTGGTGTCCATACTTCTGACCTGACTCATTAGTAATCTCATTAAACCTTTGGTTACCTCGAGCTAAAGAGGTAGGACCTGGTAACAGTAGCTCCGGGTACGTGGCATCCACGTGGTTGATATAATTATGCCCTTTCTCAGCTCGCTAATAGCCCGTGGATATTTAGGGAGTACATTTGCCCCCCAAGCCCCTACTCGTGGCACACGAAGTCACCTGGGGCCACAGTGGGGGCTTTTAGGCTTCTTTGTGGACTCTTCACATTCCGCCCATTACGCTGGTATCGAATACGTGGAGCATCATGGTTGGTGACAATCTGTCTTCCGAGAACCGCATTATTCGGCCGTCGTTTCATCTTTCGAGTAGTGATCCTCGTATCCTAAATCAAGGCGATCCAATGGCCCTCCTCCTTTGGCCTTTTACGTACATAAAAGGGCTGGCCACCCTTCGCATGGGCTACCCGTTCATTTGAAAATTTTCTCATTTTCTTAACTTCTTCTTTCTTCTTAGTCTCAAAATCCTTCCTTTCTTCCGGTCACTGTTCCCAGCGTTCCAGAAATTCAGACACGAGAGCTCCTTCGAGACTCTGGTACCAGTGATCCCAACAGGATTTCAACCTAGACGACCCTTTTAGTCTCACCACAGCAAATCATTTCTGTAAGTCCTCCGTTTGTGCATGTTTTAAATGTTTTCCTTCACTGTTGCTTAGGTAAACTTTCTCTTTAATTGCATGCAGTAGGTTGCTTGTTTTTTGCTGGTATTGTATGCGTAGGTTTTTATCCTAAGGGCATCGACCATAGGAAAAACCATTTAGGAGCATGACTCATAGGGTACACTTTCTGGGGTGATTTTCAGGGTAAATTTTTTTTATGCCTGTTTGGAATAGCCAGTTCTTAGGGTGCAAAAACCGGGTAGCTTAGGGGACACGCTTCACAGGCGGTTTTTCCTACTATTGCCTACTGAAACTTTCCTTCCAAGGCAAACTTTTACTCTGACCCTCCTGACACACGGATTCTGAGTAATCGGGGACCCGTTGGGAGCACAGGCGCGTGTTCATAGAACCGCGTGGTCTCACTCGCCACGGGCTGAGACTACCTCAGCCCGTGTAAAGGAAACACTTCTCGCTAGATTCTTTCTTATACTTAGGTCGCCTTTTGTAAATTTTCTTCTTTGTTCGTTAGGCGATCAGATGGGACCTAAGAAGAGCGCACCCAAGAAGAGTGCGGGCAGCTCGTCTTCCCAGCAATCCAACAAAGGAAAGGAGGTGGTCACAGACTCCCTGATCCCCAACTTCGGTCCAACCGTGGAGAAGGAGGTCGAGGTGGGGCCCGACACCTTCTTCGAGGCCGAGAGGATCGCCTCGAAGGTCACCACCCAAGGGAAAGTCAACAAAATCTTGCTTTCCCATAATATTGAGATAGGGAGGGGCGCCCTGGATGCCCGATCCCCCCTTGAAGGCGAGCGGAGTTGCGCGTCGCTTGATGAGGAGTTCGCCGCCTGGAGCGACGAGCATCTCAAGGCTGGGGCCTTCCTCCCACTGGACTAGTACTTCACGAATTTTTTAAATTACATGAAGCTGGCTCCCTTCTAGCTCCTCCCTAACTCATATTGTTTGTTAGCGGGGTTGAAGTATCTATTCCTGAAGCAGGAATGGGAGGTCCCAACACCAGCGGGCATCCTCTACTTCTTCTGCCTCAAAGCCAGCCTGGAGCAGCGGGGGCGAGGCGACGAGTTCTACTACCTGACCCGTTTTCCAAATTCGACTGCGGTCATCGAGCTGCCCAGCCACCCCATTGAATTTAAGGACCAGTTCTTTATGTCAAAGGGGTTTCGCAACTACGAGCACCATTATTTCAACCGTCCTCGTAAGTACCTTCTAACCTCAACTCGTAAGTTGATTGCTGACTAGTCTCTTTTTATTCGTTCCTGACTTAGAAACTATCATGCAGCTATTTTTGTGAGGACGGCCAAGTCAGTGACCCTTGGGGGTCAATATGAGACCTTGGCGGGGCTCCCCCCAAGTGAAAAGGATTATCGCTAGCTCGTGTTATGCTATGACATGAGCCGCCCTAGGGGTACTATAGTTGTAGATAATACCTTAGCTTTTAGGTCGACCTTTTTCGAGGAGTATGGGACCAATCTTAGGTCGTGGCCCTCTCTCCTGGAAGGTGTAGTAGCTTTGGGTCTTAGGAAATACGTAGAAGAGTCGAGTCCCGAGGCAGATTCGGACCCAGATCCTCTTCTAGCTCGCGAAGTCGTTACCTTAGACTCCCCCGCCGAAGCTCCGGGGCCGGAGGTCGTGACCATAGATTCCTCCTCTAGCTCGGAGGGTAGGACCCCTTTCAATACATACTTAAGATCTGCTTTCTTTTCTTTTGTTGTTTTACACAAATATTTTTACATGTATATTAATGCTTTACTGTCTTTGCTTCAACAGAGGAGATGTCTCAGCCCGGGAACAAAGATTTGCAAGCCATGTTCCCTGGAGGGAACCCTTCCTCCGGGGCTTCCGGGCCCATGGTGAAGAACGCCATCGAGACTACCTCCAAGTCTTCTGCAAAGGGGAAAAACCAAGCCCTGACTGCTTTGGAGAAAGTGCCTCCGCCCCCTCCTGCAACGGAGAAGATGCCCCCGCCTCCTCCGCGAGCTCCCGTCTTTATTCGGGAACCGGAGGCGCCCACTGGGACCTTATCAACTACGACCCCCGAGGTGCGCGTCCCGTTCAACCCCCGGGCCTTGGAGAAAATCCCCGATGTTTTCAAGCTTACACTTTATGAGCCTACACTTCGAGACTCATTTGTGTCGATTTCGAAATTTGGGTGTAACATTTTCCCCCCTAAAAAGTGTTGGTTGGAATCCTATGAGAAGGAAAATTTTGAACTTCTCCTTTCGAAAAATGTGCTACCTACCATACTCGAGTATGGACACGCGTCCCTCAGGGATTGCACACCTAGAGTACTCAAGTACTCCCTATCTCTGCCTACGTCTTTTCATATATCCCTTTTTTGCTGCAAATGTTATAACTTGACCCCATCCATCAGATCATTTCTCAACCCAAACTAAAGGCTTGGATCCATTCGAACTTTGACATCCCACTGGGACGTATATATATGCCCTCTCTTATTCTTCATCACTCTCATTCCAACTTTCAATGAAAATAAAAATGAACTTGAATATGAAGAGCACTAAACACAGAGTTAAGAAAATAAAGAAGAACAATCGGAATTTTATGTGGTTCAGCAGTTAAAATCTGCCTAGTCCATGAGTCAGTATTATTGACTGGTAATCTTCTCTTAGAGCTTTTACAAAGCAATTTAGCAGAGTGTTCTCAATACCAAATTGTGCGTACCCACAAATGAAATTCTCCAGTCTTTTTATAGATTGGTTAGTAAAATATCTTCCTTTTTATTTCGGGAAGTTACAATTCAAATTTGAAATAATACAAATAAATACATTAATTACATAATTTCCCATGATAATTGGGATTTATTATCATATTACAACAAATCCCCAAGAAATAGGGATTTCAAAACAACAACCACATTCAAACTAGACTATCGACTTCAAACATACTTTCGATATCAACTAATATCATGAGCTTGCCATCCTGGTTAGCCTCATCCTTAGTCAGCAATTTCATCGAGCTTAACCCTCAGAGATCAACCTTTTCGAGCTTGCAATGAAGGTTTGAATTTCTCTCATATACTTCAGAGGAGATCCATCCTTTCGAGCTTGATGCTTAAGCTCGAATTATCTTAGCTGGTGCTCGGTGGCCAAACGCACGAATCCCAAAAATATGACCTTTTTGGGTAACTGCTAACTTTTTCCTTGAAAACCTGGGATTCTTTTAAATTGGTATTAACCTCCCCACTCTCGCGTGGATGCAACTTCGATGCTCAAACTTTACAATAGTTCCAGAATGACATCTGAGTTAATCTCGCCCTTTCGATCCTTTCGTCTCGATTGAGGCCTTCTTGTTATCTTGAGCTTTCGAGCTAGAGTTATCAAAATTATAACTTATAGTTATCAAAATTACAATTTCCTTATGATTTCCTATATGATGGGCCCTCACCTTCTTCTTCCTTGTTAGATGTCATAATACTCTTAGAATTGGTGGGGGCCCAAGTTCGCTATCCCTTACCACCCATCATCACCTAGTCCTGAGTCACCATTTACCAGAAATCAGCGACTGATCTGCGAGTACAAAGAAAGGTGTGAGCAAGAAGATATATGAGACCGCTTTCGAGGTCAGATAGATGAGGTTGAAGAGAAGAAGAGGAAGAGACTCCGAGTTGTAGCTTACCCTGACCCAGACCCCGAGATCAGGCCTATTTGCTTCGACCCCAAACTTAAAGTCACAATCGCCTTTCCACCTGGTGCCCTATCTTTCACCATAATGGAGGACTCTTCATCTCGTCCATCCACCTCCCAAATCCTTTCAGTCCCCATCTCGAAGGAGGAGTTTTTTAAGGCTAAGCACTACTGGAGCTCAGTCACATCCACCGGCCATATATCCGAGTTGTTGGCTTATCATGGCCTTAAGCTTTCTGGTACATTGATGTGCCGACCGGCAACCTCGAATGAAAGGAGTTGCTACGCCCCAGGAGATGACAATCCCGACCGTAAAATGAAACTCGCCACATGGAGCTGCAAGCATATGAGGATTGGGACTCTGCTACCCCTGAAGACATACTTCAAGGATTTCTTGGACTTTGTCGGGCTCACCCCATTCCAGCTCCAGACCAACTCCTTCAGGGTCTTGTCATCTCTCAGATCGTTGTACTATGAGATGAAATGGGAAGGGCCTTAGGCACAAGAGATATTATTGTTGGGGTTTTATGCCCTAATTAAAACCCAAATTCTTTGTAATCTCATTTTATTATCAATAAAAGAATAGAAATCATTTTTTGACTTGGTCAATCACTTTGCTCACATGTTTTATTTTCATGATTATTTATTTAATATAAACTTCTATTAAATCCCGAGCATACAGCTAATCTTATTTATAGTGACGTAATCACAGTGGAATATAAATATGATTATATGTTCAAAAATAAGTTAGTCCTAAGATTAGTCAGTGCACCGGATTTATACTGACTTGCCAATCTACGATATGATCTACTTACACATTACAGTGTTAGGTTCTTTCCAGAACATTAGCAAAGTAGATAAGATCGGATGTATTTGTTACATCGGACAGGACCGATATTGACAGTTGATAAGATAAGTAAGCATACCGTTATTATCTATTCTAGTCATATCATATAGTTGACCATAGGTCAATTCAATCTCAATTCTGAGTGGTTAGTATTCTAACTGATTGTATTATTTGAGTTCTTTGACTTGTTCGTTACCAACTTACCCTACGGACTAGCCCATACTTACATCTTGGGAACTCGGTAGTATAATTGAGTGGGAGTGTTAATCATAGATATGAACATCTATAGCTTCTGATGAAGAAGTGAAACGATGGTTTCCTTTTAGTTTGGTTCAAGGTGTTAAATGATAGAGATCTCATTTCAGTAATTAAATTAGTTTACTGAAATATCATTTACAAGGAACTAAGTGTTTTAAGGATAAAATACAATGAGGGGTAAAACGGTATTTTAGTCCTATCTCATTGTAGACCGTCTATAGAGGATTGAGTGACAATTATGGTTGTAACAATGGATAATTAATAGCGTATCTATATTTGTTATAGAGCGTTCTATGAATTCAAGAGTGCAATTCCAAGTCTATAGTGGAGTCACGAGGAATTAATAAGTTAGTAAATTTATTTGTTAGATTTATGAAAACTTATTGGAGCTTGATTTCATAGGCCCATGGTCCCCATTGTACCTTGGATAAAATCATCTAGATAGTCTCAATTAATTGATTTAATCATCAATTAGAATTATCAAAGTTGACCAGGTCAATTTTGGATAGTTTCACAGAGTTGTGTAATTTTGAGAAGAAAAGAGAAATTATGGCAAATTTATTAATTAAGATAAATTGGTATCTAAATTAATAAATAAATTTAAATCAAGGTTCAAATTATAAATAATTAATTTGATAAAGGATTTAAATAATTATTTAATTAATTAAATCAATAGAAAATAATACAGGCCTTGATTTTAAGTCCAATGGGCTTATAATCAAATGGGAAATTTCACGGGCCTATAGCACATGATAATTTCGACCTAGGGCTTCAAAATGGCTGTTATTTTATTGATTTTTTAATTAAATTAAATGGCCTAATTGAGTCTATAAAAGGAGTGCTTATAGAGAAGTTAAAAAATGGATTTTTTGATAAGTCAGATTTTCTGATAGTTTTATATTATCTCTAAACACAAGTCATTTTCTAAGCCTCTTTGTTATTTTCTTTTCTTCTCTCTATATCTATCTCATGTGTTGAGAATTGCCCACACTAGTCTAGGTGGTTCTAAGGATACATTGGAAGATCGTGAAGAAAATAGAAGATCGGTTCAGTTTCTTGATAATACTCTGCGACAGAGAGGATACAAGAGTTAGAGAAACTGAAAGAATGACTCTTAATTCCGCTGCGTATACTGTAAGTATTCTATTTTTGTTTCTCTTTGAATTCAATTTTAGAAACATGTTTTAGGCTATCTCGTATTAATTTGTTTAATATTAGATATACATGAAAATAAATAAAGATCCTGTATAAGTTTTTCCAACAACTGGCTTCAGAGCCTTTGGTAATCTTTATTTTCATGCATGAACATGTTTAAAATTGGATTATATGATATGTTTGAATAATTGGATGGTTTTTCATGTTTTTATGAACATATTGATTTTATGTGAATTTTAGCAATTTTTAGGTTATTTTGTTGTGTTTTCTATGCTCTTAATTTTTATATATGCTTTATTTTGTGTAAAACATGGTAAAAATTAATTAGAAAATGGTTTTGGTTTGAAAAATTGCTTAAAAAAATTTTTGGAAAATTTTTGGCCTAGCTGCCCATGTGCGCGCGCAGGCCCGCGCGCCTCCGCGCGCACGCACACCAGCCACCTTCGATGAACAGTACCCCCGTGAACAGTGCCACGGGTACTATTCATGATTTTTTTTTTTTTGAAAAATAAATAAAATTAAAAATTGTGGAAATACATTATTTATTATCAAAACTAAAATATCTTTTTTGTTTTATCATTTATTTTTTTTTAAAAATAAGATATTTTGGTTAGTTGAGATTTAAATAATTAAATATTTTCTACAAAGAATCAAATTCAAATTTAAAATTAGACTAACAACTTAATTTTAAATCTTTTAATATATTAAAATATTAGAATTATGATATCAGATATTTAAGATATTTTCATTTAAATTCTTGATATTTTTATTAAATCTTTATTTGAAAATATAAATATCTTTTTATTCTATAGTTTTTAATATTTAAATTATTTAAAATTTAATATTGTTAGTTAGATATTTTTATGGATATTTGAATTTGTTTAACTATTTAAGATATTTTAGGCTTGTTATAACTATTTGTATTTTATTATTTTTAAATTGTTAAAATATTGATAATAGTTATAACAACACAAGATATTTTGGAAAATAGTTAAGATATTGATTTTAAAATTTAAAATTGGTTAAATTTTGAAAAATATCTTTTGTTTTTCAGCCAATTAATAAATTTTTTTTTTTAATAAATGAGATTTAAATTAACTTTGGTTAATTGTTGATAAATCCTATTTAAATTAAATTAATTTTTTTTCTTCAAATTAACCTAAAACCAAGTTGATTGTTGATAAATGAAATTTAAATTAACTATTGTTAATTGTTGATAAATTTCATTTAAATTGACTTATTTTTTGTAAAAAATTAATTAATTTGAATTTTTTTTGATAAATTCTAGATAATTAATTGTGGTATTTTTGCAAATGAAATAAATTGTGGTATTTTTGCATAAATTCATAGAATTGCTCATATAGTAACATGATTAGGCCCATCCAATTATAACATGTCTGTTTGCACTATATGTGGTATTTTTGCAATTGGGCTTAGATGCATATAGTGGCCCATATGTTTGTTAGATATATGGTATTTTGCCAAATAAAATATTCATAAAATGATAGGTTTTATTTGGGCCCATTAGAAAATGTAAAGTTTAAATTCCTCTCTTGTGGTTGATTACACTTGTGAAGGCCCATTTGCTTTGCATGACTATAGTGGGCCTAATCAATTAATAACAATTAATAAAACGAAGGTTTAAATTCCTGTCTTTTGGACCTTGTATGGAAGATAGGGGGCCTTTGTAGTGGGAACGACATACTGGACCCAGCCCTCCTCCATACAAGCCCAATTGTTAAGGCCTATTTACCTGAGTTGGACTTAATTGTATAGATTCATTATATTAGTTAAACCTAAATATTGATTAGCAACAAATTAATTCTAAATTAATTGAATTTGTTTCAATGTGACACTTTAGAATTAATAAAAAATTATAGGACTTTGGTTTTAAAAATTTTAATCTGTTTAATTTTTTTTTTTGAAAACCATAGTCATTAATTTTCTAAAAATAAATAATAAAAATACTATTTTTTAATTTTATAATGAGCTTATTTTAAGAATTTTATTCGATCTCCACCGTTGGTTTAACATAGTCAATAGCTTAATGGGGCCTCGAGGCGCTTTGATTCGTCCCCCTACGGAAGGTGTTCGTTAGTTATTTTGACAAGGTTAGATTTCGAAAGATAGATAATTATAGGTCAAATTCTACTAGACTCACCCCTACGGTGACTACTAGGACTAAATCTATGATTATTGAAACCGTGGGTCTAGCTCATAAAATAAGAGATTTTGTTTTCTTATTTTGATCGAATGGTAGGTTGTTAATAATGGTGACCATTATTAAATGAGTTTACAACTCTATTTAACTAGTGGTATTTTTGACTCTCGCCAACCGGGACAAGGATATCATAGATTAGTTAAAAACCTAAAGAAATAGAGATATGATTGTTTTTGGTATTTTTTCTCATATCTTACATATTTTTGGTATATGTTGTGCTATTTCTTGAAATTTGTATGAATAGAAGTTTTATTGAGCAAATGTGATTGATTTCTACTTTATTGATAATTTGTAGTTTTAAGTTAAGTAGTGTCTACTCCCATCCTTTCTCAACTTTCGATGGAGAAACTCACCGGAGAAAACTTCCATAATTGGAAGCAAAATATCAACATAAAGTTGATTGGTGACAACTCCGAGTTCGTCATGATTGAGGAATCCCTAGAACGAGCATCATCTCCGCACGTTCTTGATAGCATCGTAAATGCTTGGATAACACCGTCTCCACACGAACGTGATGGAACCGTGAATTCTCGGATGGCACCGTGTCTGCACGTTCGTGATCAACTCAACTATGGTCTGACGCAACTCATGAACGAGCTTCAGATTATTGAACCTATCATGGGTGGACCTAGTAAAGGAGGTGAAAATAAGACCACTGATGTTGCTGCTCATCTAGCTAAGGCTGAAGCTAACCAAGCTTCATCTTCGAAAGCTGGAAACAAGAGGAAAGGTAGACAAATAAACAACCCCAAGCCTGCAAAGGCTGCAAAGACGAGTGCACAACCACGTGCACAGACGCCTAAGGGGAAGAACATGAAAAACAAGAAAGGTAAAGATAAATGTTTTCACTGCAAAGAGAAGGGGCATTGGAAACGAGATTGCCCCAAGTTTCTAGCAGCTAAAAACAAAGGTAATGATTATAGTTCATTTATCTTGGAAACATGTGTTTTAGAGAATGATAACTCCGTTTGGATTATTGATTCTGGATCTACTAACCATGTTTGTAACTCTTTACAGCTTCTTGAATCGTGGGAGGAAGTGAACGAAGGTGACTTAAAACTTAGAGTTGGGAACGGAGCGTTCGTTGCGGTCCAAGCTAGAGGAATAGCTTGTCTGAAGTTCGGAAATAAATACTTAATTTTAAAAGATGTATTTTTTATTCCGGATTTTAGTAGAAATTTAATTTCAGTTTCCATGTTGCAATTAGAACAATTTGTTATGACTTTCACAAGTTCTAATATATCTATTTCCTTCAATGGATCACAATTGTGTATTGCATGTTTGGAAAACGGGCTTTATATTCTGCGACCTAACGAACCCCTCGCTCTTAACAATAATTTATTCAAAGTAGCTAAACCTAGGACCAATAAACGTCAAAAGACCGATAACAATAATATGACGTATTTATGGCACTTGAGACTAGGTCACATTGGCTATGATAGGATTCAAAGACTTACAAAGGACGGACCTTTGAGTGAACTCACCTTAGGTGAATTACCTGTCTGTGAATCTTGTCTAGAAGGCAAACTGACCAAGCGTCCATTCTCTGCAAAGGGTGATAGGGCCAAAGAACCACTTGGTCTTGTGCATTCAGATGTTTGTGGACCTTTGAATATACAAGCCAGGGGTGGTTTTGAGTATTTCGTCACTTTCATTGATGATTACTCTAGATACTCATGTCTTTACCTAATGCATAGGAAATCAGAAACATTTTCAAAGTTTCAGGAATTCCTAGCAATGGCTCAGAACCAATTAGGTAAAAGGTTAAAGATCTTGCGATCTGATAGGGGTGGAGAATATTTGGATATGCAGTTCCAAGATCATTTAACTGAACTTGGGATTTTATCACAACTTACTGCCCCAGGTACTCCGCAACAAAATGGTGTAGCGGAACGTCGAAACAGAACTTTATTGGAAATGGTTAGATGCATGCTTAGTTACTCAACTCTACCAACTTCGTTCTGGGGACATGCAATTGAAACCGAAAATGACATTCTCAATGTCGTGCCATCAAAATCAATCCCCAAAACACCTTTAGAACGCTGGAATGGTCGTGAACCTAGTTTACGCCATTATAGAATCTGGGGATGTCCCGCTCACGTCCTGAGGAAAAAGGAGGGAAAGCTAGAACCGCGAACTGAAGTTTGCATGTTTGTTGGCTATCCTAAAGGTACTCGGGGTGGACTTTTCTACAGTCATTCAGAAAAGAAAGTGTTTACTTCTACAAATGCTACTTTTCTAGAAAATGACTATGTCCAGAACTTTAAACCTCGCAGCAAATTAGTTTTAGAGGAGATGGTTAAAGAATTGACTCCAACCAATGTTCCATCATCATCAACGTGTGTTGATGATGAAATTCCCACTCTTCATGTACAACCGACGCAAGTCGATTTAAATGAAGAAAGTACCACTGTTCCTGAGCAAACAGTCACGAAGCCTCGTCGTAGTGGGAGGGTTTCTAGAAACCCAGTTCGCTATGGTTTGGATGGTGAAACCAATATGGTTGTTGGTGACACTAGTGATGATGATCCATTGTCTTTCAAACAGGCAATGGCTAGCCCTGAAAAGGAACTATGGCTTGAAGCCATGAAACAGGAAATGGAGTCTATGTACTCAAATTCCGTCTGGGATCTTGTGGAAGCACCTAGTGACTTTAGGGCCATTGGGTGCAAGTGGATCTACAAGAAGAAACGAGGTGTTGATGGAAATATCGAGACTTATAAAGCTCGATTAGTGGCAAAGGGTTATACCCAAAGAGAAGGCGTGGACTATGAGGAAACTTTTAGTCCGGTAGCCATGCTCAAATCCATTCGCATCCTCCTATCCATAGCAGCCGCTCTCGACTATGAGATTTGGCAAATGGACGTCAAGACAGCTTTTCTTAATGGAAAGCTTGACGAGGTCATTTATATGGATCAGCCAGAAGGATTTAAAGTATCTGGACAAGAAGGAAAAGTTTGTAAGTTAAATAGGTCCATCTATGGACTTAAGCAAGCTTCTCGTTCCTGGAATCTTAGGTTTGATGAAATAATCAAAACCTATGGCTTTGAACAAAATATTGATGAGCCCTGTGTTTACCAACTAAAGGCAAATCAAATAGTGGTATTCCTGGTTCTTTATGTAGATGATATCTTACTCATTGGAAACAATGTTAAGAAATTATCAGATGTGAAGAATTGGCTGAGCACTCAATTCCAGATGAAGGATTTGGGTGAAGCAAGTTATGTTCTAGGTATCCAGATCATCAGGGATAGAAAGAACAAACTTTTAGCTCTATCTCAAGCAGCTTACATTGATAAAGTGCTTGAACGTTTCTCAATGACAAATTCCAAGAAAGGGCGTCTACCGTCCCGCCATGGAATTCATCTTTCAAAGAAGCAGTCTCCCCAGACTCCTGAAGAGGAAGATGCAATGAGAAAAGTTCCTTCCGCATCTGCAGTTGGAAGTCTGATGTATGCCATGTTGTGTGCTAGACCAGATATCTGCTATGCAGTGGGAGTAGTGAGCAGGTATCAGTCAAACCCAGGACCGGAACATTGGATAGCAGTTAAGCATATCCTGAAGTATTTGAGACAGACTAGGGATTATATGTTAGTCTACAAGGGTGGTGTTATGAACCCTGTAGGCTACACCGATTCAGATTTTCAGACTGATGTCGATGACAGAAAGTCTACTTCTGGAATGGTGTTTACTCTTGGGGGTGGAGCTGTGATTTGGAGAAGCGTAAAGCAGTCTGCAATATCAGATTCCACCATGGAGGCTGAGTACATAGCTGCATCAGAAGCAGCTAAGGAAATAGTCTGGCTAAAGAAGTTCTATTCGGATCTTGGAGTTATTCCAGAAATGGATAAACCGCTTGTGTTGTTTTGTGACAATACAGGAGCGATAGACAACTCGAAAGAACCTCGAAGTCACAAGAGGAGTAAGCATATAGAAAGGAAGTATCACATTATTCGAGAATATGTGACCAGGGGAGATGTGAAGGTTATGAAAATTGCAACTGAAGACAATCTTGCGGATCCGTTTACAAAGACACTACCAGAAGCTACATTTGATAAGCATATCAAGGAGATGGGATTAGTAGAATTAAGGCATTAGTTTCAATTAGTGCAAGTGGGAGTTTGTTGGGGTTTTATGCCCTAATTAAAACCCAAATTCTTTGTAATCTCATTTTATTATCAATAAAAGAATAGAAATCATTTTTTGACTTGGTCAATCACTTTGCTCACATGTTTTATTTTCATGATTATTTATTTAATATAAACTTCTATTAAATCCCGAGCATATAGCTAATCTTATTTATAGTGACGTAATCACAGTGGAATATAAATATGATTATATGTTAAAAAATAAGTTAGTCCTAAGATTAGTCAGTGCACCGGATTTACACTGACTTGCCAATCTACGATATGATCTACTTACACATTACAGTGTTATGTTCTTTCCAGAACATTAGCAAAGTAGATAAGATCGGATGTATTTGTTACATCGGACAGGACCGATATTGACAGTTGATAAGATAAGTAAACATACCGTTATTATCTATTCTAGTCATATCATATAGTTGACCATAGGTCAATTCAATCTCAATTCTGAGTGGTTAGTATTCTAACTGATTGTATTATTTGAGTTCTTTGACTTGTTCGTTACCAGCTTACCCTACAGACTAGCCCATACTTACATCTTGGGAACTCGGTAGTATAATTGAGTGGGAGTGTTAATCATAGATATGAACATCTATAGCTTCTGATGAAGAAGTGAAACGATGGTTTCCTTTTAGTTTGGTTCAAGGTGTTAAATGATAGAGATCTCATTTCAGTAATTAAATTAGTTTACTGAAATATCATTTACAAGGAACTAAGTGTTTTAAGGATAAAATACAATGAGGGGTAAAACGGTATTTTAGTCCTATCTCATTGTAGACCGTCTATAGAGGATTGAGTGACAATTATGGTTGTAACAATGGATAATTAATAGCGTATCTATATTTGTTATAGAGCGTTCTATGAATTCAAGAGTGCAATTCCAAGTCTATAGTGGAGTCACGAGGAATTAATAAGTTAGTAAATTTATTTGTTAGATTTATGAAAACTTATTGGAGCTTGATTTCATAGGCCCATGGTCCCCATTGTACCTTGGATAAAATCATCTAGATAGTCTCAATTAATTGATTTAATCATCAATTAGAATTATCAAAGTTGACCAGGTCAATTTTGGATAGTTTCACAGAGTTGTGTAATTTTGAGAAGAAAAGAGAAATTATGGCAAATTTATTAATTAAGATAAATTGGTATCTAAATTAATAAATAAATTTAAATCAAGGTTCAAATTATAAATAATTAATTTGATAAAGGATTTAAATAATTATTTAATTAATTAAATCAATAGAAAATAATACAGGCCTTGATTTTAAGTCCAATGGGCTTATAATCAAATGGGAAATTTCACGGGCCTATAGCCCATGATAATTTCGACCTAGGGCTTCAAAATGGCTGTTATTTTATTGATTTTTTAATTAAATTAAATGGCCTAATTGAGTCTATAAAAGGAGTGCTTATAGAGAAGTTAAAAAAGGGTTTTTTTGATAAGTCAGATTTTCTGATAGTTTTATATTCTCTCTAAACACAAGTCATTTTCTAAGTCTCTTTGTTATTTTCTTTTCTTCTCTCTATATCTATCTCATGTGTTGAGAATTGCCCACACTAGTCTAGGTGGTTCTAAGGATACATTGGAAGATCGTAAAGAAAATAGAAGATCGGTTCAGTTTCTTGATAATACTCTGCGACAGAGAGGATACAAGAGTTAGAGAAACTGAAGGAAGGACTCTTAATTCCGCTGCGTATACTGTAAGTATTCTATTTTTCTTTCTCTTTGAATTCAATTTTAGAAACATGTTTTAGGCTATCTCGTATTAATTTGTTTAATATTAGATATACATGAAAATAAATAAAGATCCTGTATAAGTTTTTCCAACAATTATATCTCTTCTGCCTTAAGAGCAACACTTCTCGAGCTCATGGAGGAGATGACTTCTACTACCTATCGAGCTATCTGAAGGAGAAACAACTATTCGAGGATATATAAAATCATCGTCCAAACTTCAAGACCACATTCTTCTGGACAGATGGGCTCTCTCCTTCCCGTTTTTATTCCTTCCAATGCATCCGTAAGTATTTCAACGCACTTATCAATTTTTCATTGAATAGTAAAGCTCGAAATATCCACACATGTCCTTGCTTGCAGCTAACTACCACTGCCCCACTCCAACAAAAGCGATGATGGAACACAAGGCTGCCATTCTCTGGCTT
The DNA here is from genome assembly GCF_963169125.1 of Humulus lupulus. Classification (NCBI taxonomy): domain Eukaryota; kingdom Viridiplantae; phylum Streptophyta; class Magnoliopsida; order Rosales; family Cannabaceae; genus Humulus; species Humulus lupulus. The sequence continues at coordinate 39,191,143 of NC_084796.1, forward strand.
CCTTATGGTCGAAGGTCCCTGAACTACCTTTTCCATGAAGAAAAGCTTCGAGCTTGTGGCCTTTTGGGCGAAGGAGAATCCACTGATGACTCGGGGATTCAAAAATAACAGAGGTGGGAAGATGTGCCACTCCTCACAACCAAACTTCCCCCTAGGAGGATACCTTCAGGCTCGCGATTCCATGCCATTGCTTCCCGCCTACATGAGCGACTAGTCTCGGGCAATGAAGCTCATGACGAGGCCTCACCGAGCTCGGCTGATGGAGGTAAAGTTGTGCTAGACCACTCCATGTGGTCTTCGTCAATGCTTAAACATAAGCCTGATGTGATCGTCGTGTACGAAGACCCTAGAAATAATTTCTTAGCGTAGCCAATGGTGTACCTTAGAGTCCGTAGGTTCAATAGCTGGTTAGGGCAATACCAGACCATGTATAGCTTAAATGAATTTTGGGATGGGGTAGTCGTTCAATAAGGGACCAGTGACTATAGGGATCTTTCGAGATTGTCCTCTACCTATAGAGAGGGGACTCCCCTAGAGTTGTCCAAAGATAGGGGAATTTGTTGGTCGCCGAGCTCAAGCTTGGTCGAGTGTACCAGTTAGGTTCTATTATCCTTGAGTCTTGATTCTTTTAATAACTCCTGTTTGATTATTAAAGTACAATATTTATATTTTTCAGGTGAAATGGGCTCAGATTTGGACAACGTGCTCAACAAGCCTATGGCCCCGAAGTCGAGTAAGCGCCAAATAGCCTCGCAGAAAGGAGGCGCCCTTCCAAAATGCCCAAAAAGACCGAGGTAGCCCCTTCAACCTCGGTTCCCCTGGATTCGAGTCAAGCTGTCGAACCCACTTCTGTGGTTGGACCTAGGACGGCCAACGAGCCCGCGACGCCTACCACTATTCTGCCTCCTCCTGTCGCCCAACAAATCTAGAAGGTTCCTGCAGCCCAAGCGAGACAGGCTCCTGTGTGGGAACACTTCGTGTCGATCTCAACTTATGTTCTTGAATTTGTAGTCGATAATGCAGTCAAAACTCACGGAGTCAACCTGGGCTCTGACACCTTGACTCGCGTGGTTCAAAGTCTCAGCCACCTCGGGGCCCCTCAATGGGAGTTTCTGACCTCCTGTCGAGATGCCAACACTATTTTTGACAAGGGTGGCAAGCTTCTCTCCTCAGTTTGTTATTTTTTTCTTTGACCTTCTTATTCAGTACTAACTTAGGTTGTGCTTTGCTAACTTGTGTTTATTTTATGTGTAGGCACCCGCATCCTTCATTTAGCACAACTTCATGCTAAATAACAAGGTGATCACGATCAGGGTGCTTGCGTAGGAGGCTAGAGACGCCCAGCTGAAGCTCAAGAATGAACTAAAAGCAGCGAAGCTGGAGGTGGCATCAAGGGATGCGACCATTCAGAAGGTTTCTGAGCTTAATTCAAGGTTGGAGGTTACTTTGAAAGAGGGCCAGAAGGTCCCAGACCTTGAATCGATGCTGGAGGTGACCTTGAAGGAGGTCAAGGCCAATAATTTCGATATCAAGGGGATTCAAGAACTCAATGCCAAGCTGGAAGAGGAAAAGAAGATGACCTTCGACATTATCGAAGGTGAGAAGGCTCGACTTTTGAAGGAGTTCAAAACCAAAAAAGATCGCGTCGTAGACATGGCGATGTATCAGATTTGGGTGAACAACCCTGACCTCGACACCAACTTCCTGGCCAACCTGGAGACCGAATTCATCGCCAAATGGCAAGCTCGACTTAAGGAGGAGGAGGCAAGGCTCAAGGTTGAGGAGGCAACATAGGCTTTTGGAGCTGCGGCTAGAGAGACATTTAAGTCTTGAGGCCAAGATTATGGGCTGTGACCCATTGTAATAATTTTTGTAATTATACTTTTATGATTTTTATTCCCTTAGGGCAAAAACAATTTACTGGTCAATTTTGAGCTATCCAATTATCTTATGAATTTATACAAGTAGTAACTTTTATAATCACAATTTTCTAGCTCGAAAATATTTATGCATTTGGTTTAACCTTTAGCTTTTTGCCTTAATATTATACCCTACATTTCTGGATCGAACTATTTCGAGCATGCCATTATTAAGGACCTGTTTTATACTTGTTTATTTGTACAAATATAAATTGGATTTAAGTTCGACTTTCAATGCTCTCATGCACAGTTTATTCAAAATATCCATGTTCAACTTCGTTATTGTTAAGGTCGAACTTTACTTTTACCATGTACTTGAAAAGTACTTAATTGGCATGTAACCTTAGTAGTCTAGTTATATTTTTCTTTTCTAGTTACTTTTCCTCATCCATGAGTATGGCCTCGAGGTTGCGAGGTCGAAACTTGTTTGCAAAAGTTTCCAGGCCTAGTGTCGACTTAGTTTACATTTGGTTTATCTAGAATTCCAACTTGTTTACTATCGGTTAGGTTTTGTTGGTTTATTCTAGACTTGTCTAGCTCACGTGTTTGGTTCATGATCCATACACTTATTAATTTTTTCATGTCGGGTTAATAATCGAGACATTTTTAGTTCGTGTGTTTGGTTAATGATCCATACACTTATTCATTTTTTTCATGTCAGGTTAATAATCCAGCCATTTTTAGTTCGTGTTACTTTTTATTTAAGTATATTTTTTTTGAACCTATGGTATGATTGTATACCACATATGCCCCCTTAATTTCCTATGATTGCGATCTTAGGTTATTGAATTATGAGGGTTTACAAAAAAGTATAATAATAAAAAATACAACTTTTGAACGAAATTCAGTACTTTATTGATAAAAAAACAAAAAATCAAGTACATGCTTGGTTAAAATGAAAGCATCCTTCCTACATTACTGATAATAAGGTCATAGATGTTCACCATTCCAAGCTCGTGGAACTAATTCTCCGTTTAATCTTGCCAGCTTATACATTCCAGGTCGAATAATGGACTCGATCTGATAGGGTCCCTCCCAATTAGGTCCAAGTACCCCAGCAGACGGGTCTCACGTGGCCAAAAACACGCGCCTTAGCACCAAGTCTCCCAATATGAATTTTTTATCTCAGACCATTTTGTTAAAATATCTAGTAGCTCGTTGTTGGTATGCAACATTTCTTATTTGGGCTTCATCTCGACTTTCTTCAATGAAGTCCAGACTTTCTTCGAGCTGGGATTGGTTTGAGGCCTGATCGTATGCATCATGCCTTATTATTGGAATTTCAACCTCGATAGGCAACATGGCCTCGCATCCATAAGCTAGGGAGAAGGGGGTATGCTTCGTTGAAGTTCGTGTTGTAGTTCTATAAGCTCACAAGACTCGAGGTAGCTCCTCTGGCCATCTCTCCTTTGCTTCTTCTAACCTTTTCTTCATGGAGATCTTTAAGGTTTTATTGACTGCTTCGACCTAGCCGTTAGACTGGGGATGGGCCACAGAGGAAAAACTCTATATTATCCCATTTTTTTCGCAGAAATGTGTAAATAAACCACTGTCGAACTGGGTCCCATTATCTGATACTATCTACCTGGGCATCCCATATCTGAAAATGGTATTTTTTACTACGAAATCTAGGACTTTCTTTAAGGTAATAGTGGCTAAGGGTTTGGCTTCAGTCCATTTTGTCAAATAATCTACTGCGACCACAACATACCTTACTCCACCTTTTTCCAGTTGGCAAGGAGCCTATGAGGTCAATTATCCATATTGCGAATGGCCATGGGGAGCTCATCATGGTAAGCTCGGTGGGTGGATCTCATGGTATCGAGGCAAACCGTTGGCATTTATCACAATGTTTTACGTATTCGAATGAGTCTGCCTTGACTGTGGGCCAAAAGTACCCCTGCCTAATCACCTTTTTTGACAAGTTATGCCCCCCAATGTGGTCTCCACAAAATCCTACATGGATTTCTTCCAAAATCTTTTTTGCCTCGGGAGGAGTTACACACCAAAGTAATGGCATAGAGTACCCCCTTCTGTACAAGTTTCCTTCCAAAATAGTATATCTTGGAATTTGGCACATCAGCTTTCTAGCCTCGTTCCTATCTGCTGGGAGACTTCCAGTTTTGAGATAGTCAACTATTGGGATCATCCAGGTGCGTTGTGAGTCGATCATAGTTACATCTTCTTCATTAGGCTCATTAATACTCAGGGTCGGTAGGAATTCTACTGGAACCACGTTAAGTGTATCAACTTCATTAATTATGGAGAGCCTGGCCAATGCGTCTGCATTTGAATTTTGCTCTCGGTGGTCTTGCTCTATTGCGTAGAACTCAAACCCTTCGAGTGATGATTTTACCTTTTCTAGGTAAGCGGCCATTTTTATACCACAAACCTGATATTCCTTTAGGACTTGGTTAACAACCAAATGTGAGTCGCTATAGCAATGTATGGATTTTTCTTTGAGCTAGGTGGCTATTCGAATTCCTGCTAATAATGCCTCGTACTCAGTCTCGTTGTTTGACACCTCAAAGCCAAACCTTAGTGCCGAGTGGAAGGGGTTTCCTGTTGGGGTGATTAGAATGATCCCTGCCCTCGATCCATTTTCATTAGAGAATCCATCGACATAAAGTCTCCACAGCTTGGGGGCTAGGGTTACAACTTCATCATTGGAAATCCCAGTACATTCGACAATGAAATCTCCCAAAGCCTGCCCTTTGATTGTCGTTCTTGGGTGATAACTAATCTCAAACTGCCCGAGCTCGACAGCCCATTTCAATAGCCTTTTGGACGCTTCAGGCTTAGATAAAACCTGCCTCAGTGGCTGGTTAGTTAACACATGAATATGATGTGCTTGGAAATAGGGTCAGAGTTTTTGAGAAGCGTGCATCATACTTAGAGCCAGTTTCTCCATTAATGGGTATCTTGATTTTGCCCCCAATAATCATTTGCTGATGTTGTATATAGGTTTTTGTATTTTCTTATCCTCCTGTACTAGTACTGCATTAATGGCGTGCTCGGTCATGGTGAGGTATAAGTAAAAAATTTCTCCTGTTATAGGTTTAGACAAAATCAGTGGTTCGGCAAAGTGTTTCTTAAGATTCTAAAACGCGAGTTCACACTCATCCGACCACTCAAACTTCTTGTCCCCTCTCAAAAGATTAAAGAATGGGAGGCACTGGTTTGTAGATTTTGAGATAAACCTACTTAAGGTCGCCATTCGTCAATTTAAGTTCTAGACATCTTTATGTTTTCGAGGTGAGGGCATGTCTATTAAAGCCTTGATCTTGTCAGGATTAACCTCTATGCCTCGAGCATTTATTATGAATCGAAGGAACTTACCTGAAGATACCCCGAATGAGCATTTTTGTGGGTTAAGTTTCATATTGTATTTTCGTAGTACAACAAAACATTCAGCGAGATCATCTACATGGTTATTGTTATGTTTGGATTTGACCTACATATCATCCACATAAACCTCCGTGTTATTCCCTATCTGCTTAGCAAACATCTGATTTACAAGTCTTTGGTATGTGGCTCCAGCATTTTTGAGCTCAAAAGGCATAACGTTGTAGCAATACAATCCCTTGTCGGTTACAAAGCTCGTATGTTCTTGGTCTGGTACACGCATGGAAATCTGGTTATATCCAGAATAAGTGTCCATAAATGACATGATGCCATGGCTTACAGTGACATCTACGAGCTGGTCTATTCGGGGCAAAGGAATGCAGTCTTTGGGGCATGCCTTGTTGAGGTCTGAATAGTTGATGCACGTTCGCCATTTTCCATTGGGTTTTAGGACCAGCACCGGATTGGCAATCCAGCCGGGAAAAAAAACATCTCGGATAAATCGATTTTCTTTTAAACTCTCGACCTCATCTTTTAGGGCTTTCTTTCTGTCGTCGTCCAGGAGCCTCCATTTTTGCTGCTTCGAGGGGAAGCTCTTATCAATGTTAAGTGCATGGCTTATGATGTTCATACTAATCCCTACCATATCCGAGTGTGACCATGAAAATACGTCCTGGTTTTCTTTCAAAAAGCAAGTTAATTGCTATCGTGCATTTTCAGAAAGAATTTTTCCTATTTTCACCACTCTTGTGGTATCCTTCTCATCGAGCTCTACCTCTTCGAGCTCCTCCAGTGGTTCGATATCGGTCCTTTCCTCGACTCTAGGGTCGATCTCTTCTTCTATCTTGAAGACGGCTTCATCCATCTCCTGAATGATCACAAGTGTCTGAGCACTTGTTTTGTTTTTTCCTCTCATGAAAATGCTGTAGCATTCCCTTCATGCGAGATGGTCTCCCTTCAACGTCCCGATGCCACTAGACGTTAGGAACTTGATGGACAAATGCCTAACAGACGATACTGCCTCCAGTCCAATCAAGGCTGGTCTACCAAGAAGTACGTTGTAGGTCAATGGTGCATCCACCATCATGAACTCCATCATCTTGGTTACCGATACTAGATAGTCTCTCAAGGTCACGGGGAATTCAATGGATCCTGTACAAGCAATCCCTTCTCCTAAAAATCCGTACAACATGGTTGCACAGGTTTTCAAATATTTTCTAGAATGGCCTTGTAGAGGATATTCATAGAGCTCCCATTATCAATCAGGACCCTGCGTACCCTCCTATTCGCGAGCTGAAGCGTGATGACCATGGGGTCATTATGAGGAAACTGGACGTGTGACACATCCTCTTCTATAAAATTTATGGGTTGAGTTTCAACCCTCTGCTACTTCAGAACTTGTGGTTCAAGCTCGTAGGGAGAACCGTCCCCAGTCTTGAGCTCGTTTACGTAACTCTTTTGGGCATTTCTACCCGATCTTGCAAGATGTGGTCCCCCATAAATGGTTATCACAGCCTCCCCATCTATAGGGGGAGGTAGATCATCCTCCCGTGCTCGGCAGTTGTTCTGTTGGGCAGGTTGTGCAGTTGATGCCCTTTGTCCTGTCAAGGCTTGATTGGGATTCCAGTTTCTCACATACTATCTGAAATATCCCCTCGAGATCAAGCCTTCGATCTCATCCTTCAGTTTTCGGCACTCATCAGTGGTATGTCTGACGTCCCTGTGGAATATGCAGTGTTTATAGGCACTCATCAGTGTGCTCATTATTGGGTCAGGTCGTCTAAATGGGACCTGGCTCTCATTGGCAAGAAATATATTCTCTCGAGTCTCATTGAGCTCGGTATACACTGTGTAAATGGAGAAATATTTGTCTCCCTTCTTCTTTTTTCCCCCATCAGCCTCGGGGTTATTCCCTTCATTTTTATTTCTTTTTGAAGGGTTATCCCCAGAGGATCTTGACGTCGAGGGGGTAGCTGAGGTTGAGGTTGAGTTAACATTTGTCGTTGTAGTTGTGGGCTGAGAGGTCAAATTTAATGCTGTCATCGCCTCTTCTACATTGACAAATCTCTAGGCCCTCCTGTTGAACTCAGTTAATGACCTTATGGGTTTTCTTTGCATATCCTCCCAAAGGGGACTCCCTGGTAATATACCAGCTCTTACAGCCATCAGGTGGCCACTATCGTCGACGTTGCGGGCTCAAGCCACTTCTATATTAAACCTTGTAAGGTAACTCTTTAGTGACTCTCCCGTCATTGTCTGATGTTGGTTAAAGCCAAGGCTTTGGGCTTGATGCCTACCATGGCTTTGAACTGCTTCTTAAAATCCCTTGCTAGCTAATCCCAAGATGAGATCGAATGTCTTCTAAACTTCTCGAACCAGTTTTTTGCTGGTCCCGTCAGAGTAGTTGGGCACAACATACATCAGAGCTCATAACCAACATTATTGGCTCACATAATGGTATTGAATGTGCTCAGATGACTGTGTGGGTCTGAGTTCCTGTCAAAGGGTGCTACATGGGGTATCCTAAACCCCTGTGGAAATGGGGTGTTGGAGATATGCGGGGCAAAAGGCTCGAGCTCCTAATTTGAGTCTTCAACCTTATCCCTGTTCCTTTCACCCTGTAGGAGCCTGAATGCCCTTTCGAGCTGGTCAATTCTCTCCTAGACCAAGTCCACTGGAGGTCGATCTTGAACTTGGGGGAGCTGGTTATTGTTTATAAAAACTCCAGCCTCTTGTCCCAGAATAGGATTATTTTGGTTTCCATATGCCGGCTGCTTTTGACAATTTAAATGGTCGCGTAAATCAGGGTTTGTGGGATTGGCTTGCCCCTGGTTATGGTTTAGGTGATCCCAAAGGTTAGGTGATAAGTAACGAATTTGTCTATTTTTAACTCATTATTCTTCTATTATTATGCACTTGATTATTTATTTATATATGTTTAATTAGTTTATTTTTTGGTTTTAGGATTTTCAAGACATTTGGGTGAAAGTGAATGAATTTGGGATGTTTTACAAGCAATGGTTAAGCTCAGAATTACAAGTCTGAAACTTCACACTTGATTTTGATAACTTTCCAATACTGTGTTAGAAATATACCTAGAAATATAAGTTTTTCATATTTTTCTTAGATTTCTATAGCTTTTGAATCGTCCGATTCCGAGTTATATCGAGGAACTTATGCTTAAAATACTTTTGGTCACTGCAGTAGAAGAAAACCGAAAAACGGGAAAACTTGCTATGGTCGTGGCTAGCCTTATTCCAGGCCGCGTCCTGGGGGACAGAACGTAGTGGCCGCGGCCAGCAATGTCCTAGGTCGCGGTCAGAGCCCAATTTTCTGGAAAATACATTTTCCTAGTGCCCGCGGCCACCAAGAATCACTGGCCGCGGCCGACGATCGATTTTTTCTTAAATTTCAATTTTTAAATGTAATTTTTTGGGGGGCTATAAAAGGGATTAGGGTTAACTTTTATTATAACTTTGGATTGCGATTTTTAGAGGCTAGAGCAGCAGAGGAGGAGGAAAAAAAATATCATCATCAATATTCTTCAATCAAGTTTTTCTTTCTTCTCAAAACTCTTTTATTTTCATTGAATATTTATGTTTATGAATATGAATATGAATATGAATATGATTATGGAGTAGTTTTCTTTATAGTTAAGGGTTATTTCAAAACCCTAGACATGAGATCTTGAATGCATTGATGAATTTTATTCCTTTTATTCCCTTATATTAAATTGCATCTATTTTTCTATTTGAATGTCATGGATCTTGTAAAATCTTGTTTAGATGGCCACTAATTAAGGTTTTGCATTGTTCTACTATCATCTTAGGATTTCTATTCACCTAATATTTTAGGATTATGAGTAAAGTGATAAATTGCAATTAAGGTATTGTGACAGGTATTTTAATTGTGATGAGAAATAGAACCTAGGTTAAATGAATTGCATGCTTAATGAATTTGTTGCCTAGATTAACTTGTTTCCACAAAGTGTAATGCTTTTACTAGGCTAAATAGATTGCATGCTTATTGGGTTTATTGCTGGGTAAACAGGGTTAATTAAGAGCGCTTAGCTTTAATTAATTATATTAGGGAAACTAGGATAATTGACTGCTTAAGTGTTATCTGCGGGGTTAATAGTTTAATTGGAAATAGGGAATATTATTCATCATTGTTGGTAGATTGATTGTTGAAGGTGGAGAGTAATTCTTGACTATTTCTTTAATATCGTGATATCCTTAGTTATTCAATGGTTGATATTTATTTCATTTTATGTTTTCAGCTATTAAAACTAAAACCCTTTTTTTTTTTAATTTCAGTATAATATTATTTTGAATAATAGTTTGATCATAGTCCTCGTGGGTTCGACCCTTATTTACCGCTATACTGAAGTAGCTGGTGTAAGTGAATAAAAAAATATATTTAAATTTGATACGGCATACGACACGCATCAAAATATTGGCGCCATTGCCGGGGACTATTTGATTTAATTTGTTATTCATTTTTTTTCTCTTTTTACTAACTTGGTCTATTAGTTGTGGTTGATGTTTTTAGGGCTTGCATTGAACTTGGTTTGAGACATGGAAATGTACTATCAACACTGTTATGATCCTCAAATGAATAGATATGACTCACATTTTAGCAATTACAATTCACAATCGGAGGAGTATTCTAATACTTTCTATGGTGGAAATCAATATGTTGAGCCAAATTACTACTCTCAATCAGAATATAATGAGCTCACCCCACAATATTCATATCCATCAATTGGAGATCTCATCAATGCATTGAATGCTAGCACTCTCCAACTTCAACAGATGTCAGAGCAGGCTTATGGGCCTTTTCCTCAACAACCTCCTACAGAAATGTCACAAGATCAGGAACCATCAATTTCAGATATGCTAAAAACCTTGGTGGCTTTCAACTATGCAAACCCAAGTTATTTTTAATAGTACAGAAGCGTCCTTCAAGAATTTGGAGAGTACTATGGGACAAATTGTTACATCATTGAATAATCTTGAGGTTGAGAATATTGGAGAATTACCCACAGAATTAGAGAGTAATCCAATAGAGAATGATGGTACCCTAACTCTTCAAAGTGGTCCACAACTTGACTTGCCACCTCATCCAGACATAACATTTGATCTAATTCCAACTCAAGAAGTCAACAATTCAACCCCAGAAGCATCTTCTCCACCGGAGATCGAAACTTTCACGACAGTTGGTTCATCATCACAGAACATGCTACACAAACCAACGGTCAGATCCTATGTCCCTATTCCTCCTTTTCCGAACAGATTGACAAAATTTAAGAATGAGGAGGAAAATAAGGTGATCCTTAAAATCAATATTTTTCTCCATGCAACCATTAAACAAGTACCACCATATGCTAAGCTTCCTAAGGAGTTGTCCATAAATAAAAGGAAGTTGAAAGGTGATAAAAAGATAAGTGTGGGTGAGAATGTTTCTGTTATTCTCCAAAGGAAGTTGCTACCCAAGTGTCAAGACCTTGGGATGTTTATAAATCCATACACTATCAATAAAAGCAGGTTTGATCATTGTATGATAGATTTAGGAGCACCTATTGATTTAATGTCTTATTCTATTTTTGCTTCTTTAGATCTTGGGTTGTTAAAAGAAGCTAGTGTTGTTATTCGATTAGCTGATCACACTAATGCTTATCCCCTAAGGGTAGTTGAAGATATTTTGGTGCAGGTTCAATTTGGTAGGCCATTCTGACTTATTAGAAGTACAAAGCTGGATGTCAAAGTATGGGCACTTACAATGAAATTTAATGGTGAAGTTATATAGTTTGATATGTTGAATTCTATTGAGAAGTACAAAAAGAAGAAGGTTCTATTAAATGACCCACCATGAAAATCATGACCACATCATTCAGTCGAGCTAACGACATTAAACAAAGCAAACTTGCGGGAGTTTTTCTTACCTTTATCTTTTTATTTTGCATTGATTTTTTATTTAGTATATGCCTTGAGGACAATGCATAAATTAAGTGTGGGGGAAGGGAAAACTGTTTGTTCAATTTTTATTTGTCATTTCTTTAGTTGTTATTTGTGTTTGTTTTGTTTAGTTGTTTTTTTTGTTGTTTAGTTGTTTATAGTGTCATTTAAAAAAAAAATTAGGTTGTTATAAGCATGGTTATGTTAAAAGTTTACTGTCAATGATAAAACTTCTGATTGAGATAAGAATATGTTTAGGAAATTGATGAATTCTGCATGAATTGTGTGCTTAACTCTTGTCTAGTTGTTACTTAAGCTTGATCTTTAATTTTTAAACATAATGTGTTCAATTAGATTTACTTTTTCACTATTGTTTGGAGATATTTATGCATGCTATCATCTATATATATATAGTCTCGACCACTCTAGAAACCATTGATTAATTGTTTGAGGCGAAATCCTAAGTACACATGATTAGGAAGATGATTAAGGCATGTTATTTGGATCGTTTGAGCCTTTCAAGCTTACCTATGAAATTGAATATCCTAGTTTCCCATTTTTGAGCCATAATAACTAATCTTTTTCTTTTATAAGCCAATATCGGAACCTTTGCAGCTTAAATTTTTTCTCCTTTTTGTAACCCATTACACCATAGTTTTATATGATTGTTTGATTTGGTGGGTTGGATTATGGATTGTAAGAATGTGAAGTTGTATTGGTTTGTTGGATTATAATGTGAAAGTATATGATCTACTATTTCTTCCAATGAGTTGAATTGAAAAGAAAAAAAATAGAAAAAAAAAATGCATTGAGAAATATGAAGAAAAAAAAAGTATTGCAAAAGTATAAGTGTGGGGGAAGTAGTAAGATCAATGTTGAAAGAAAAAATAGAAAGATTATGTATTTTCTTGAATTGTATGGGAAATTTGTGGGAAGATCTAGATGATTGAAAAAAGAAAATTATAGGCTATTGTGTGATTTAAGCTTAAATATTCATTTTTCATCTACCTTTAACCTTAGCCTCACATTACAAGTCTTTAAAGACCTTTTGATTCTTGATTATGTGTGTTTACATTAGTGGATAACAATTGGTTAATATCTATGGAGTGGATATTTTTCATCAAAATATTATTATAGAAGAGACTTTAAAACATATTATGGCATGTATAAATTGATTAAAATGATTGTGTTTTGGTAGGTTTAATTGTGCATAATAATAAATAGATCGAGTTTAAGTGGTGACTAGACATTGAGTTGAAATTCTGAGGAATGTGGAATTCGAATTTTTCTTATAACGTATTTGGTTTATCAATCTTTGAGACAACTATTGCTTTTGACAAAACCATTGTTTATGTTTTTATTTGCTTATGTGTTTAGTTTTTATTTTGTTTGCTCGAGGACAAGCAAATGTCAAGTGTGGGGGAATTTGATAAGTACCGAATTTGTCTATGTTTAACTCATTATTCTTCTATTATTATGCACTTGATTATTTATTTATATATGTTTAATTAGTTTGTTTTGTGTTTTTAGGATTTTCAAGACATTTGGGTGAAAGTGAATGAATTTGGGATGTTTTACAAGCAATGGTTAAGCTCAAAATTACAAGTTTGAAATGTTACACTTGATTTTGATAACTTTTTAATACTGTTTTAGAAATATACCTAGAAATAGAAGTTTTAGATATTTTTCTTATCTTTCTATAGCTTTTTGAATCATCTAATTCAGAGTTATATCGAGGACGTTATGCTTAAAATACTTTCGGTCACTGCAGTAGAAGAAAACTGAAAAACGGGAAAACTTGCTACGGCCGCGGCCAGCCTTATTCTAGGCCGCGCCCTGGGGGACAGAACGTAGTGGCCGCGGCCAGCAATGTCCCAGGCAGCGGCCAGAGCCCGATTTTCTGGAAAATACATTTTCCTAGTGCCCGCGACCACCAAGAATCACTGGTCGCGGCCGACAATCGATTTTTTCTTAAATTTCAATTTTTAAATGAAATTTTTTGGGGGCTATAAAAGGGATTAGGGTTAACTTTTATTATAACTTTGGATTGTGATTTTTAGAGGCTAGAGCAACAGAGGAAGAGGAAAAAAATATCATCATCTATATTCTTCAATCTAGTTTTTCTTTCTTCTCAAAACTCTTTTATTTTCATTGAATATTTATGTTTATGAATATGATTATGGAGTAGTTTTCTTTATAGTTAAGGGTTATTTCAAAATCCTAGACATAGATCTTGAATGCATTGATGAATTTTATTCATTTTATTCCCTTATATTAAACTGCTTCTATTTTTCTATTTGAATGTCATGGATCTTGTAAAATCTTGTTTAGATGGCCACTAATTAAGGTTTTGCATTGTTCTACTATTATCTTAGGATTTCTATTCACCTAATAGTTTAGGATTCTAAGTAAAGTGATAAATTGCAATTAAGGTATTGTGATAGGTATTTTAATTGTGATGAGAAATAGAACCTAGGTTAAATGAATTGCATGCTTAATGAATTTGTTGCCTAGATTAACTTGTTTCCACAAAGTGTAATGCTTTTACTAGGTTAAATAGATTGCATGCTTAATGGGTTTATTGCTAGGTAAAAAGGGTTAATTAAGAGCACTTAGCTTTAATTAATTATATTAGGGAAACTGGGATAATTAACTGCTTAAGTGTTATCTGCGGGGTTAATAGTTTAATTGGGAATAGGGAATATTATTCATCATTGTTGATAGATTGATTGTTGAAAGTGGAGAGTAATTCTTGACTATTTCTTTAATATCGTTATATCCTTAGTTATTCAATGGTTGATATTTTTTTCATTTTATGTTTTCAGCTATTAAAACTAAAACCCTTTTTTTTAATTTCAGTCTAATATTATTTTGAATAATAATTTGATCATAGTCCTCGTGGGTTCGACCCTTATTTACCGCTATACTGAAGTAGCTAGTGTAAGTGAATAAAAAAAATATATTTAAATTTGATACGGCATACGACACAGATCATTAGGATGATTTCTAATATTCCGGGCTCGATATTATATATGCTTACAGAACGAGTATAGTCTGAGCTCCCACTTATGAAGCTAACATTTCTCTCTAGCTGAGGGACTCGGTAGTTACGAGGTGGATCATCCACTGGGCTCCTCGTCCCAGCCGTTTGTGACCTCGACACATGGTTTCCCGACGGTTGGGGAGCCCTATGTTCTCTAGTAGCCTCTCCTTCTCTCCTATGTCCAGTTCTGGCCTGATGGTACCTATCTCGACTGCCACTACGAGAGGGCCTCTGTGGTGCAGGCCGCAGTGCCTCTTGGACTGGTGAGGGGTGTCTTATTGGAGAGGGTTAATTTCTTGTAATGCCCCAAAATCCCTAATAAGGTTTATGACCTTAATTAGGAGGCCGAGAGGGCCATAATTGATTTACGATGCCATTTAATGATTATATTCATGTTTATTTAAATTATATTATTATATGATGATAAATGCATGCATATGGGTCCACATTTTATTATAAGGGCATTTTGGTAATTTGGCCCGTTGAGGGCGTAATTGTGTATTTTCATGCATGTTGGTGAATTTTGAATAAGACCACATTATAATGTGGATTTTTTAGAGCCATTCGGCATGAGACGATCTTTAAATGCAAGTTATCGGTCTGGTCATAACAGGGTTAATTTCAGGGCTCGGGATGAGTCTCGGGGTAAATTGAGGATTAGAACATTACCAACAATTAAAGGGTAATGGGATGTGATTTATTGGCATTTGAGAATAATGGGAATTGGAGGACGTTAATTATGATTAATGAGATAGGCACAAAATGACGGTTTTGCCCTTGGTGGCCTTAAGAAGACTTTAAATGACCTAGGGGCATTTTGGTCTTTTGATCTTAAGGATATATATATATATATCATTGAAAAGCTGTAGAAAGCTTAAGAAAATAGTGCATCTTCTTCTCCTCAAACGATCACCATTTCTCTTCCATTTTCCTTTGAATTTTGAAGCTCCTTTTGAGGAACCAAGCTAGGGAGTCAAGTCTTGATAAGCTAGGGTTGTGTTCCACCATTGAAGAGGGTGTAATTCTGAGCTTGGGGTAAGTTTTTAACCATAGAATCTCTTGTTCTTGCTCTGTTTCCATTTTATTTTCAATTTGGTTCTTGAGTTGGGAAGTTGAGAATTCAATGGGGTTTTTGGCAAAGGTTACTTGGGTTATGATGCCTAGATCATGTGTAGATGGTTTTTGGGTTCAATTGGGGGTTTAAATGGAGTTTGGAAGCTTGTTTTTTAGGTTGCGAAAGGAGGAGTCAAAGGAGGGAAGAACCAGGGCAATTTTGCCTGGTCCTAGCGTTACAGCGCCCAAAGGGTAACGCTACAACGCTAGCCAGGGCAAATTTCCCCTAGTTGTAGCACTGTGGTGCTAGGGGGCAGCACTGTAGCGCTACCCTATTTTCTCTGATGCATATTTTGGGAACTTTTGAGGGTTTTTGGCTCAGGGTTTCAATTCCATAGGCTCGGGATTGAATCTACTCACCGTTTGGGTACAATTCAGGGTCCCAAGAGTGAGGTTTAGTTCAAGAACCTTTTATTGTTGATTTTCATTAATGGAGATTGAAATTGGTTATGACTAGGTGACCGCTAAGGAATCAAAAGGACTGATCGTTCTCAAGGTTCATTCAATTGTTATTTCTCGCTGGAACCAGAGGTAAGAAAACTGCACCCCATATGTGACATGCATGGTTATTATTGAGGCATGTTGAGTGTTTAAATGTGGAAATTGATTACATATCAAATGCTTAGAAAATCTTGCTTACTTGTGAGTGGCATTGACTTATTAGTCAGAATCGGCAATGGTGTCGGTATTAACTGTGAAGCTGTGACTTACTAGTCAAGTTCGACAGTAGTACCGAGCACTCTTCGTATGGCATTGAATTATGAGTCAAGGACAGTTTTAGCTTGTTTAACGCAAACTGAAAAGATTAGATCTACTCGACATTAGCATTTAATGACTCATCATGAGCATTAATGCCGGATCGACCTCAAGTTCGATGAAAACTAAAAGCGCTTGTCTAGTCTAAAGGCTAGTTATTTAGAGCCAGAACCAAAAGGATAAGGTGACCTACACATCACATGGCTAGGAGGGTATGGGACCTTAGAGACAGACTTATTAGTCATCTGACCGAGATAGACTTATCAATCATCTGACTGTGATAGACTTATTAGTCATCTGACCGAGATGGACTTATCAGTCATCTAATCGAGATAGACTTATCGGCCATCTGACCGAGATGGACTTATCAGTCATTTGACCGAGATAGACTTCTCAGTCATCTGACTGAGACGGACTTATTAGTCATCTGACTGAGATAGACTCATCAGTCATCTGACCGAGATGGACTTATCAGTTATCTAACCGAGATAGGCTTTTCAGTCATCTGACTGGGATGGACTTATCAGTCATCTGACTGAAATAGACTTATCAGTCATCTGACCGAGATAGTCTTATTAGTCATCTATTTAGAGAATGACTTATTTGTCAACTGTTCAAAGAATGACTTATTAGTCATTTTCCCTATGAGAGACATATTATTCATCTACCTCAGAACGAGAGACTTATTAGTCATCTACTCAGAGTGTAGGATTTTACAAACATTTATTTGTACCTGCTTGCATGCATGAGTAGGGTTATTACTGCTAGGCATGCCTATTATGACTTAGTAACATGTTATTACTTGTTCATGAGCATATTGAGTTTTCTTGCTAGGCTTCGGCTCATGGTTACTATGTGGTGCAGGTAAAGGCAAAAGAAAGCTGGACCATCCTTGAGTTGGAGAGCTTAGGTGGCGATGTGTACATATGCGGCCGCTCGACTGCCACGGCCGAGGGTTTAAAGAGGAACTAGGGTTAAACCCTATTTTGCCACTTAGGTCAGCTGGTTGTAAATATTTTGCTGTAATTAACCTTCAAATTATATTTTTGGGATCCCAATGTATAAAGTAAATGTTTTAGTGAAACGTTACATCTTAACCAAAAAATTTAACCCTGAATCGCTAATCATACTTAGTTACACGATTATGGCCAAATGACTCAATTAGCGAGTTTAGCACTATTTAAAAAGGCACATTGTAGCGATCCCTGGAGTTTAGGGTGTTACATGTTTTATAGGTGATGGTGGTGGCCTCCCATTATTGGGTCTAGATGGTCCAGAATTGGCCCGGATAGGTTCCGGGTTGTTCCTGGCTGCGTCAGGGTTAGGGTTGCGAGCTACTGGAGGAGCTCGGTTATTCTATGTTTCTATAGACACCTCCATAGTCGGATTTTCAGTAGCCTCAGCTCGAGTATTTCTCCCAGGGCGTTCATCACTAGAATTTGTTCATGGCCTCGGCTGAGCATGTTGGGCCTCTTGCTCAGTTCTCCTAGTAGCCGTGCTCCCTTGGAGACGTCCTCTTGGCCTCCAGGGTGGTTCCTGGACCTCAGCAGCCTGTCTGGCCAACTCTTCGTTGCGCCTTATGGTTTCTGCCAATTGTTGGCGTAGTTGACGATTCTCCAGTTCAACAATAGGAATGTATCTCTTTGGATTATAGTAGAGATCCTCGCGGGGCTTGGGAGTAGGCGGTCCCTGGGAATCAGAGGAAGCACTCCCTTCTTCTGGGCCTTGGTCAGCCATGGGCTACTTCCCAGGTCCACGTGGGTAATCCTCAGTGCGAGGAGTTTGTTCCTCCGGTATATGGGGCAATGGTTACCCACCAGTATTGGTGTTGTTCGTGGTGGCCATTGGTAATTCAGGAGGTTTCTGATTAAACAATCTAACGACTTGCTTAATTTTCTCAATGAAAGCACCAAACTGTTGACGCCGTTTTTCGTCAACTTGAATATGAAGAGCACTAAACACTGAATTAAGAAAATAAAGAAGAACAATCGAAATTTTACGTGGTTCAACAGTTAAAATCTGCCTATTCCACGAGTTAGTATTATTGACAGGTGATCTTCTCTTTGAGCTTTTACAAAGAAATTTAGCAGAGTGTTCTCAATATCAAATTGTGCATATCTACAAATGAAATTCTCCAGTCTATTTATAGGCTGGTTAACAAAATATCTTCCCTTTTATTTCGGGGCGTTACAATTCAAATTTGAAATACTACAAATAAATGCATTGATTACATAATTTCCAATGATAATCGAGATTTATTATCTGATTACAACAAATCCCCAAGACATAGGGATTTCCTAATGTTATTCCCAAAATTTGAAAATGATGATGTGGCAATAGAAATGACAAGTGGCACGGAATGGTTGGGTGATCTGGCTTAGAAGTAGCCTAGTACATCAATGAAGAGTTTTGACTGCTTGGAAAATTTCATGACCGACCGGGTAAGTTGCATCCGACCAGGAGTGACTTTGCTGCCTAGCATTGGCATGTCCGAGCCAAGTGCATCCAAGGAGCAGTCCAAGTGTCCGGTTGGACATTAATCCGAGGAGCAATCCAAGTGTCCAGTCGGACATTGGTCCAAGGAGCAGTCCAAGTGACACTCATCCGAAGAGGGTGCTTGCCTTATGTCCGCGATGAGGCATGGGTTGGTCCGAGGAGATGCATGGCCAGCCATGGTCGGACGCATGTCCGAAGAGAGATACAGCCGTGGTCCAACGCATGTCCGAAGAGAGATACAGTCGTGGTCGAACGCATGTCCGAAGAGAGATATAGGCGTGGTCGGACGCATGTCCGAGGAGAGACAAAGGTGTGGTCGGACGCATGGCCGAGGAGAGACAAAGGTGTGATTGAACGCATGTCCGAGGAGAGACAAAGGCCTGGTCCGTATGCAAGTGTCCAGCATGCATATGTCTGACCAGCACCTGTATGTCCTACCAGCCAAGTGCGTAACTGGTCAGTAGGGGCATGGCCGACCAGAAGATGATATTCGTCAACCAAGTAGAACAGACTACGTCAAATTCCCATAAACGGCTTCAACAAGAATCGGTCTGGGCATACGCGGGAATCTCTCATTCTTCACACAAATTGAGGATTCTGTTGCATTTTGAATATTTCTTGTAATTTAAATATAATATGAAAAATAAAATATCCCGATCCTAAGGGATATCAATGTATGATCCTAGGCCTATAAATAGATGGATGATGGGATCAGAAAAGGACTTTTGGCAATATGAAGTTTTGATCTGAGTTTTCAAGAGAGAGAAAGTGCTTTTTCTTGAGAGAGAACTCTTTTGTATTCTGAGAATTTACACTGAAGAAACTAAGTTGACTAAGGTTCATATGATCTTGAGTGTAGATAAAATAATCAAATCTCTAAGTGGATTAGGCTATTACCAACATATTGGGGCTGAACCACTATAAAAATCGTGTGTGTTATTTATTTTCTTTATTAAACCGTCTGTGTCATTTGATTTCTCTTGAAGGTTTGTCGTTTTTGACGTTCTTACGTCGTTGGCCAAAAACGCGGTCAACACCTAACAACAACCACGTTCAAATTGGACTATTGACTTCGAACAAACTTTTGAGATCAACCAACATCACGAGCTCGCCATCCTGGTTAGCCTCATCCTTAGTCAACAACTTCATCGAGCTTAACCCTCAGATATCAACCTTTTCAAGCTTGCAATGAAGGTTCGAATTGCTCTCATATACTTCAGAGAAGATCCATCCTTTCGATCTTGATGCTTAAGCTCGAATCATCTTAGCTGGTGCTCGGTGACCGATTGGAACAAATCAGAAAACATGTAAATTTATACAAGTGTTGAGCCCTTACTTAACATTTTTGAGCTTACAATTTACGAGCCTACATTTCGAGACTCATTTGTGTCGATTTTGAAATTTGGGTGTAACACTAACCCCGTTCTGGTCCCCAAGCCAAATGGGAAGTGGAGAGCTTGCATTGATTTCTCCGATCTCAACAAGGCATGTCCTAAGGAATATTTCCCATTACCTAGAATTGATTAGTTGGTAGATGCCACCACCGGCTACGAGCTCATATCTTTCATGGACGCGTATTCTGGATATAAAGAGATCGCGATGAACCATGCAAAACAAGAGCATACTAGCTTCATGACTGAGCATAACGTATACAGCTACCAAGTTATGCCATTTGGGCTAAAGAATGCCGGTGCTACG
Source organism: Humulus lupulus (assembly GCF_963169125.1). Classification (NCBI taxonomy): domain Eukaryota; kingdom Viridiplantae; phylum Streptophyta; class Magnoliopsida; order Rosales; family Cannabaceae; genus Humulus; species Humulus lupulus. The sequence continues at coordinate 39,211,470 of NC_084796.1, forward strand.
TACCAATTATTAGTCAACAAAATTTTCTCTAACCAGATCGAGAAAAACATGGAGGTGTATGTCAATGATATGCTCATTAAATCAAAGACTACCAGTAACCATGTATCTGCCCTAGAAGAGTGTTTTGGCATACTAAGGAGATTTGACATGAAGTTAAATCCTTAGAAGTACACTTTCAGAGTTTTGTCGAGAAAGTTTATGGGGTTTATAGTCAACACAACGGGGATAGAGGAAAATCCAGAGAAAATCAAATCGTTGTTGGAAATGTCTTCGCCTAGGTCGCCCAAGAAAGTATAAAGTTTAACTGGAAAGGTGGCAGTCCTAAACCGCTTCGTTTCAAAATCCAGTAGCAAGTGTCTCCCATCCTACAACTTGCTTAGAGGAAACAAGAAGTTCGAGTGGACTGAAGAATGCGAACAGGCATTTCATGACCCGAGAGCTCATCTGGCTGAACCCCCCGTACTATTGAAACCGACATCTCGAGAATGTTTATTTTTGTATCTGGTTGTGACAGAAAATCTGATTAGTGCTGTGTTAGTTTGAGAGAAAACACAGAAACCAGTGTATTATGTAAGTAAAAGACTTCTCGGAGTTGAGTCCTGATATCCATTAATAGAAAAGATTGCGTTCTGTCTTATTTCGGCTTCAAGGAAGCTCATACCATATTCAGCCCCACACTAGCCATGTCTTAACCGACCAACCTTTAAGACAAGTTTTGTAAAAACTTGAAACATCGAGACATCTACTAAAGTGGGCCATCGAACTCAGCCTGCTTGAGATATTATATATGCCACACACAACAATCAAGAGTCAAGCCCTCGTTTACTTTGTGGCTGAGTGCACAGGTTTTTAGGACGGGCGATAAGAAAACTGATGCAGGAATTGTGGAAAATCTTTTGTTGATGGATCCTCTAATGAAAACGAATCGGGAGCTGGTATAATTTTAATCTCACTTGAAGGGCATCGATTCCATACAACTCTCAGGTTTAGATTCGAAGCATCCAATGACAAAGCGGAGTATGAGGTCTTATTGGAAAAGCTAACGGTGGAGAAAGAGCTAAAGGCAAAGTCGATCCCATGTTATAGTGATTACCAGCTCGTAGTCAACTAGATATTGGGAGAATACCAGGCTCAAGGTATCAAGATGCCGGCCTACTTAGCCAAGGTTAAAGGAAATTTTTCTGAATTTGAGTTTAGCTCCATTGGACAAGTTCCCCCTTGGGTAGAAATTCAATGATGATGCTTTGGCTCGACATGCAACCACCAAAGAGGCAGATAACGTGAACGTAGTTCTTGTGGAGTTCTTGGAAAAATTGAGCATAATAGCATAAACGGTTGAGGTCAGAATGATTGACATAAAACCGACCTGGATGACCCCCCATAGTGGAATACCTCACAACAGGTAAGTTACCTGAGGATCGAAAGGGTGCCAGAAAGCTACTATATCAAGCTCCGCGATATGTTATGGTTGGAGGGATTCTATATCAACGAGGGCATTTGCTACCCCTCCTACTGTGTGTTCTGCCCGAGGAAGCGCATACCATCTTGCAAGAAATATACGAAGGCTTCTGTGGAGACCATGCTGGGGGGCAAAACCTGGCTCTAAAGGTACTGAAACAGGGCTATTTTTGGCCCACGTTGATAAAGGGCTCGATCTCGTATGTCCTGAAATGTGACAAATGCCAACGCTTCACCATAGATGCACGAGCAACTCCCGTTGAGCTATTCATGATCTCATCCCCTTGGCTGTTTTCAGTATGGGAAATTGACTTGATTGGTTCTTTGCCAACAGGAAAAATAGGAGTTTGTTATGTTGTTGTCGCCATCGATTACTTCATGAAGTGGGTGGAGGTCGAATCAATGGCAACCATCACCTTGAAGAGAGTCCTGGATTTTGTTGTAAAAAATATCATATGTCGATTTGGGCTCCCAAAAAAGATCATATCTGACAATGGAACTTAGTTCGATAGTGATCTCTCCACAAACTTTTGTGAAATATACGACATAACCAATAGTTTTTGATAGCATACCCATAGGCTAATGGGAAGGTCGAGGCCGTAAACAAGACCCTAAAGGCGAGGTTAAAGAAGCGATTAGATGAAGCCAAGGGACTATGGCTCGAGCTGCTCTCGCAATTACTCTGGGCCTATAGAACCTCACATTGAACCTCCACGTGACATACCCCTTTTTCTCTGACCTTTGGAAACGAGGCTATGCTCTTGATTAAGGCACTGGTGATGACCCATAGATAGAAAACCTTTGATCAAGTTCAGAACCATGAGCTACTCAGTGCATCCCTTGAACTCGAAGGTAAATGGATGCAGACTCGGACTAGGTGATTTGGTTCTCCAGAGGGTGTTTTTGGCAAGTAAAGATCCCAAGGACGGTGTGTTAGGGCTGAACTGGGAAGGATCATACCAGATTGTGGAGATCCTACGCGAAGGAACCTTTAAGCTAGCCCAGTTAAGTGGAGAAATAGTTCCACGGACCTGGAATGCCCTACACCTCAAAAAGTACTATCAATAATTTTGTTGTCTTTAATGTTTTTGGAATTATTGTCTATGTAAGGCTTATCTATAAAATTCATTTCATTTTAATAACAATTGGATTATTACGTAATCAATTTTGTCTTTTTATTATCGTGGGCTCATTTTGTAAATGCAACCTAGAACATTTATAAGGTATGGTCGCTTGAGGGGCACATAACCGAAGAGAGCTTTTAAAAGAGTTCAGTTTATTCGGATGAAATCTGAAACTTAGAGTTTGGAAAAATTGATTATTCAAAGGCTTTTTAAAGCTCGGATTTTCAAATTTCAAATACGAACTAAGATTGAGAAATTTCTAAAACAAGACCCCTAGATATAACCAGGCCCGAGACCTAATTTTTAACAGGTACAATGCTATTAAGTAGACTAAAATCCCTAGATATGACCAGGTCCGAGGCCTAATTCCTAACAGGTACAATGCTATTAAGTAGACTAAAACCCCTGGATATTACCAGGTCTGAGACCTGATTCCTAACAGGTATAATGCAATTAGGCTGGCAAAATCTTGGATACAACTAAAATATCGACTAAAATTAGTTAGTCAAGCCATAAAAAATCTATCCCGATCTAAAGACAACCCCTAAGATTTTGCGTGTAAAAGAATCTAAGAATTCACAAACATGAGAAAACAATAGGCTAAGAGGAACACGAATAGATCACAAAGTAAATATGTATTCAAGAGCATATAGTTATCTCGAGGAGGGAAAAAACCTCGATCTGAGCCTAAAGGAAATTGTTTTAATCCCTAGGGACTTAGTTAAAAAATACAAAATAAAGAAAAGGAATCATTGAGCTTTGTCAACTGGCTCAGAGGATGTCACTTCCTCGCCATCTTCTTCAGCAACATTGGAAGCCTCGACGGTCTCAGAGGGTTTCTGTGAGAATCAAATCTTGATTTTGGCAAGATAAGATTCCCAAAACCCTGGCTACATGAAAGTAAAATTCCCATCCTGGTTGAAAGCCCAACACTGGAAAAACATCTCCTTCATTGAGTTCGATGACTCCGCAATCTCCAACCTCGCCAAGCTTCTTTTTAAGGACATCATTCTCACCCTGCAGCTGATCCAGTTGACAACTCACTTCCACGACCTGATTCTTAGCAATCTGCTCTCCTTCCTATGAAGCAGTCAGGGAAGCCTTTGCAGACCGCTCGCTCTCTTGGGAGGAAACCAGGGTGGCATTGGCGGACCACTCGCTCTCTTGGGTGGAAATCAGAGTGGCTTGGAGCTCATCACTCCTAGCTCGAATCCGAGCAATTCCGCGGAGTTGAGCCAAGATAAACTGCAAAAGGAAAAGGCAAGTGAAGGATAGTAAAAAAAAGAGAGAAGAAAAGAAAAAGAAATGCTAGAAGAATGAAAGGGCTCACAGTGAGGTTCATTCCCATAGCGGACTCGAGAACATCTTCGGGAGTACGCTCCTCCATGGCCCTCAGATCCTTGACATTGGCTCTATACGCATGGCCCACCATATGGCTCGTCATCTCGTATATAGTCCCCCAAAATGCTTCGAGGATCTTTGTCAGCTTGAGTGTCTTTACCAAGATCTGAACAATTGGGACCTGAGCGGAGAGAGCTTCGCCTTGGATCACTTGAGGAACCGAAGGAGGTACATGTCGAGGGAGAGGAGGAGGAGCCTTGAGAACTGTGACTGTTGTTATCGGGGCTAGGGTTAAGTTTATTGTTGCTGCTCCTGGGTGGAGCTGGCACCTTTGTTTTTGACAGGAGACCCGGTGGAAGTTCCAGTCTTGGAAATATGTTTCTTTGGCACCCTGGGCCTTTTCACCATGGGCCCATTTTCGACCTCGCTAGCCTTGAAGGCACCCCTTAAACCCGAGGCGTCTAGCAAGTCCATCTCTTCACCTAAAAAGGAACGAGCAAAAGATTCAGATACACAGGATAGTTAGTCAAAGTAATGCAAAGACAAGAACAGAGCAATAACCCTACCCTCAGAGCTAGAGGAGAAATCTACTACGATCAGCTCGGGGTTATGAACCAGACTAGGTATAACCTCTAACTCCTGGACTACCGGAGGTGGGGGAGAGTCTAAAATTATTATTGAATCCTAAGGGGTTCAAGCTCTTCTTTCGTGCTAGATTCATCTACAGACTGCCTAAAGCCGGGGAGAATACACCCTGACGTAGGGAAGGCCATGTCCCATGATTTGTTCCATATTCCTAAAAAATAGAGGACCTAAAGTGGAGGGTGTTGTTAACCACAATCGTGAATCTGGGGTATCTATGGTCATAGCGTATCACCAGATGATCCACACACTAGAGGAGTGCTGTGTTCAGGTCCGGGTCAAAAGGATGTCGACTAACAAGCTGAAGAGGGTTGAAACGAATTAGCCTAAAATTGGAAGCAACCCGATCTAGTTCTTTATATGGGATACCTTGGGCAGAAGTGCCAGCTGCTGCCTCAGACTCAGCTTGCTCTGGATCAGGACCCTGATCATCTTTATGAACTCTCTTCTTGCGCACCAACGACGCCACTTCCTCTTCCTCCTTGGTGTCTTCAATGTAGGCCATGACTTCTTGGGGATAAGGAAGCTCGGGAAGAATGGGAGGTGGACCTTGAATCCTGATAGCCAGAGTCTGGTCTTTGTGAATCAAGTTGCAAGCAACCAAGGTAGCATCATTCACTACCTGTCGAAAGTCCTTCTCCTTCGAAGGAAGATAGAACAACGCCTCGTATTGACCCCCAAGGGTCTCAAAACTCCATGTCCTCTTGAATATAGCTGCAGAAAGAATGAACTCAGTTAGAAGGATTAAACTAAAAAAAAAATGAAAATGATAAGAGAGTTCGCATACAGAATTCAAAAAGTTAGGAGACTTACAAAGGCGGTTGAAGTATCAGGGATAGTGATTATTAAACCCATTTGACATAAAGAACTGGTCTTTATAGTCATTTGGGTGGCTGGGGAGGTCAATAATGGAAGCCGAGTTGGGGAAGTGAGTGAGGTAGTAAAAGCCATCACCTCACCCCTTCTGATCAGAACTGGCCTTGAGGCAGAAGAAGTACATAATCTCAGTCGGGGTGGGGACCTACCACTCGTGCCTCAAAAACAGATATTTTAACCCCGCCAAAAGTCGATACGAGTTTGGGGGGAGCTGGAACAGAGCTAGTTCGACGTAGTTCAAAAAATCCATGAAGTACTGGTCTAATGGGAGGAAAGCACCTGCCTTCAGGTGCTCATCGCTTCAAGCCCAAAGTCATCTTGAAGAGGGGCACAGCTCTGCTCTCTTTCCAACGGAGGTCGGGTGAGGAGGCCATCAATTATCATCTTGATCCCATGGCTCAACAGTATTTTGTTTTCTTTCTCCTGCGATGTTATTCAAAGCATGATGTGCTCGACCTCGAAAAAAGTGTTACGATCAACAACAATCTACCTCTCCACCATTGGGCCGAAGTGAGGAATTGGAGATTCAGGCGCGTTCTTCTTGTCTTTGTTCTTGTTATGAGTAGAGGAGCTTGCGACGTTTTTCTTTGGTGGAGCCATGATCTAGCTCGCCTGACGACAAAGCGACCTATTAGTGGCGACCTAAGACAATGAATAGCTACGACGATAAAGGTACGGTGACCCAAGGGTTTGAGTGGTTTACTTTTGGTGATTCAAAATTTACATGAACTAAGATATGTCCTAGCACCAACGCGTGTTTCCACGCACAGTCCTAGGCCACGTGCTATGAATTCGGGAAATTCCTTGATACTTTGGGATTCATGTGTTAGATCCGTCAGACCCACTACTTTTCTTTTGAAAGTTATTTAATGCAAAACTGCTTAAGGAATCGTGACCCTTAAGCTACCCATAGCCAAACCTAAAAACCTCTCAACTTCTACATCCAAACAGGTATCCTAATCGATTCATCAGTGATATTTTCCTTGCAAAACCCAGAAAATTTGCCCAATTTTCAAATACCTTATTTCTAAACAATTCTAGTATCATTCTTTTAGCCTAAACTGAACCATATTTAAACTCAGACATGGCCAGAACATGAAACGGTACTGAACAAAAAATGTTTTTCAACGTAAAAAACTCATTGGAAAATAAAGAAGTGAAAGATTCAAACGAGATGAGGAATTACTTACAATCTATATGTTTGTTTGATGAGAATGTTGATGCTTCCATAGGCAGGAGCTTGAGAGCTACTGAGAAACTGAAGGGCGATGAAGGCTTTTGGAAAAAATTTGAGAGAAAAAGGGGATATTTGTTTCTAAATTTTGAATGTAAAGGTGGTAAGGTTCATGTCTGATCTCCCTATTTATAAGTAAGCTTTGAGAATTAATTTGGGCCACCCGATTGGGTTAGCTCGAGATCCAAAGGCCAAAATTAAATGACTCGTGTGGCGAAAAAAAGTTGACAAGACAGATGTCACAGTCCTCGAAACCCAAACAGACGCCAATTACAGATGACCACGTGTTCAACACTCGAGTAGTAGGCAAGCACGATTTTACATGACATAAGCCTAATAGCCCCTACTGTGCGTGTCAGAAAGTGATGACGTCAAACCCGAGCAAGAGCTTGGGGGGCAAATATTATACTCTAAAAATTAGCACGGGTTTAATCACTCAGCTAGGGGTGCAGTTGGCAGATGAATATATGGAAAAAGCATATGTAATGACCCAACATATTTTAGACTCTGGACCATTAAAAATACTTATACATAGACACTATTCTTAAGAAAACTTACATACGAAATAGTCATAACTTTATTAAAAATCGTAAAACAAAGGTTAAAATACATAAAATTCGGGGTAGGATATGGGATCCCATTATTTTGAAAATAAAACATATCTCAAATTGTAAATAAATTCGTTACAAGATCAGGTGCGGAAAAATACATATAAAGCATAATTGAAATGACTAAAATCAACTTCATCCTCGAATCGTTCACACAGTCCACCGAATCCACTCTCCCTCAATACACAATCCCAACTCGCCAAGAATCTTCCCGCCACCATAACTATTTTCCTGCACATATAAAACAAAGGAATGAGCCTAATTCCCAGCAAGGAAAATCTACTAAAAGCATGAAACATAAACATAAACATAAACTATAAACATATAACATACACTAAAAACATATATCATAATTGTAACCCATTTACATGGTAAACATTGGGGTTCGCTAACTAAGCAACTATAAACCTCAACATTCAATGAGGTTTGCTAGCTAAGCAACTATAAGCCCCAAGAACATAAAAGTGTTGGGGTTTGATATTTAAGCAACTATAAGCCCCAAAACATACATATAAAAAAACATATAATAGCATAATCATATAAGCATATAATAACTATCCTGTTTTCCTTACCAAATACCGGGATGTGAGAACAAGGAAGAGATTTCGGAACACTCCTAAAAACCATTAATGAGAAGGTGAGTATTTCTAAAAGAAGAAGATGAAAAAGAAATGAATCTAAACCACCGAGAAGAAGAGCTTACCAAAATGAAACCTCAAATTCAAAGAACTTAGATGCCTAACCAAGAATGGAAAATATTGATTTAGGATTTGAGTAGAGAAAAACTATAAAAACTAATGAAATATACATAAATGAACTAGGAATAGGAATACCTTTGAATGCTCTATAACTGAACTTCACCTCGATATCGAAATACATACTATTAATCTTACTTCCCAAGTGTTTAATAAGCTTAAAATAATAAAGCTTATCACCCCAACCCAAGTGTTTAACACTCTAAAGTAAACCTAGCTGCTTGAAGGCTCTGAACTCAGCTTGAAGAATGAAAGAAACGGCTGGGTACTAGGTCCTATTTATAGAGTTCAAGAATGAAAAGATCTTCTTTTAGGTTGAATAAAAATAATGACTTTTTAATTGAAAAACATTTGAATATTCGTTCAGCAGAGGCTTAAGAGTCGGTCAAACTTAAGAGTCGGTCAAAAGATTCTGAGGCTTATCAAGAGGTTATGGAATAAAATGAGCTTAGTTTCAAAATTGTTTGAAAAACTTTCCCTAGAGCCGATAAAATGGGCTTATATTCCCGAGGCACGTCGAAGTGTTCGTGCGAAGTTACATGTTTTTCGTATCCCCGAGTGGCGATATATCGGCATACGCTGAAATATTATACATGTAATTGCACTTTTTCAGCCTAATTTGAATTGAGTAAATAACTTTGACTGAGTCCTATAACGATTTCAAAGCTACTGGCAGAGTCTGGGATTTTCAAATATTACTCTTAATAAACTATTCTTTTAAAATACTTAATTTCTCAATAAACATGCACATGACAAGTGTCATGATCTTGTTGGGTCTATCTAAACCTTATAGTATAATAAATATCATCTTCATAATCAGTTATATTAATCAAACCTTGTGTTATAATTAATATTCTTAAACTATAGGTTAAACTTATAAAATCTATAAGTGTTTCTACGAGTAATAAACATACTACAACTAGTACTAGCTATTACTACAACTACTACTATCTAACTAGCTAAGTAAAGTTCTTGGACTCTACAATTCTCCCCTACTAAAAAGAATTTCGTCCTCGAAATTTACTTACCAAACAATTCCGGATACCAGTCTCACATTCTTCCTCCAACTCCCACGTTGCCTCCCGTTCAAAACTATTACTCCATAGGACTTTGACTATTGGAATACTCTTGGACCGTAACTGCTTCATCCCTCTATCTAGGATGCTAATGGGTCGTTCCTCCTAACTCAAGTCTTTCTGGAGTGTTATCGTATCATACTTGAGGACGTGAGATGGGTCTGACACATACTTTCGTAGCATTGAGATGTGGAACACGTTGTGGCTATATGATAAGGCTGGCGGTAGGGCTAGTCTATATGCAACTGCTTTTACTTTGTCCAATATCTCAGAAGGACCTATAAACCAAGGACTAAGCTTGCCTTTCTTCCCAAACCGCTTTATGCCTTTCATAGGAGATATCTTCAGGAAGACTTGATCTCCGACTTTGAATTCCACATCACGTCGCTTGGCATCCGCATAGCTTTTCTGACGGCTTTGAGCAGCGAACATACGCTTTCTAATCAGTGCTACTGCTTCTTGAGCTTTTCTAACAACTTCTGGACCAAGGAACTGCCTTCCTCCTACCTCATCCCAGTGTATCGGCGATCGACACCTCCTTCCATAAAGCTACTCATAAGGTGCCATCCCGATTGTTGACTGAAATCTATTGTTGTAGGAGAACTCTATCAGCGGTAGGTACTTATTCCATGATCCTCCAAAATCAAGTACGCAAGCACGCAACATATCTACTAAAATCTGCATGGTGCGCTCGGACTGACCGTCTATCTGAGGATGAAACGCCGTACTAAGACTTAACTTAGTACCCATGGCTTGCTGTAAACTTCCCCAAAATCTCGATGTAAACACCGATCCTCTATCTGATACTATTGTCTTGGGGATTCCATGCAACCTTACTATCTCTCGGACATAGATGTCTGCGTATTGATCCACTGTGTATGAGGTCTTAACAGGCAGGAAATGAGCAGACTTGGTTAGTCTATCTATTACTACCCAAGCCGAATCATGCTGCTTACTTGTTCATGGCAAACTTGTCATGAAATCCATGGCTATATCGTCCCACTTCCATTCTGGTATGCTAAGTGGCTGCAATAAGCCTACAGGCCGCTGATGCTCTGCTTTCACTTACGGGGTATTGTGCGCTTCTTCTAGAATCATCATCTTAATCCTTTGATCATTTGGCACGCATACCCGATCCTTGTATCTCAATAACCCTTAACCTGATATTGAGAAATCTGTGGCCTTGCCTTCTCTAACTGCATCCATATGTTCCACTAGTGTGTCATCGTGCCCTTGCCCAGCTTACTAATGACAACTTCTATTCCAGCATTGATCAGCTCCTGCTGTAGCGGCTTTTCTATTTTGGCTAGTGCTACTAAACTTCCATAATTCTTCCTAGTTAGCGCATCGGCAACTATGTTTGCCTTTCTTGGTTGGTATAGGACTTCGCAGTCGTAATCCTTCACTAGCTCTAACCACTTGCGCTGCCTCATGTTGAGGTCCTTCTGAGTAAAGAAGTACTTTAAACTTTTATTGTCCGTATAAATCTCGCACCATTCTCCGTAAAGATAATGGCGCCAGATTTTCAACGCAAAGACCATCGCTGCCAACTCCATATCGTCGGTTGGATAGCGTTGCTAGTACTCCTTCAGCGGCCTTGAGGTGTAGGCTATCACCTTGTCATTCTTCATCAGCACACAACCCAACCCTTGCTTCGACGCATCGCAGTAGACTACAAACTTATCGTTGGTTGTCGGTACACAGAGTACTGGTGCTGAGCATAGCTTATCTTTAAGCAACTGGAAGCTTTCTTCACATTTATCAGTCCAGTTGAATCTTTGTTGTTTTCGAGTCAGGTTGGTGAGCGGAGTGACTATCTTAGAAAAGCCCTCTACAAACCTCCGATAATAACCTGCTAATCCAAGAAAGCTCCTTACTTCAGATGTGTTCTTTGGTCTTGGCCAATCCTTCACAGCCTCTACCTTGGATGGGTCTACTGCAACTCCATCCTTGGATATAATGTGCCCGAGGAACGCCACTTGCGAAAGCCAAAAACTCACATTTCTTGAACTTGGTGTAGAGTTAATGCTTCTTTAGTCGTGATAGGATTAACCTCAAGTGTTCCTCATTCTTGACTTCGTCCTTTGAGTATACTAAGATGTCATCGATGAACACTACGATGAATCTATCCAAGTATTCCATAAAGACCCTATTCATTAAGTCCATAAACGCGGCTGGAGCATTGGTAAGATCGAAAGACATAACTAAGAACTCGTAATGCCCATAACGAGTTCTAAAAGCTGTCTTAGGAATATCCTCTCCCCGCACCTTGAGCTGATGGTACCCGGACCGTAAATCATTCTTTGAAAACACGGTTGCACCTTAAAGTTGATCAAACAAGTCATCAATCCGGGGTAGCGGGTACTTATTCTTAATCGTCACCTTATTCAGCTCGCGGTAATCTATGCACATCCGCATGCTTCCATCCTTCTTCTTTACAAATAGAACCGGTGCTCCCCATGGCGAATGACTCGGTCTAATAAAGCCCAAGTCTAGGAGTTCTTGTAGCTGCGTCTTTAACTCCTTGAGTTCGGTAGGTGCCAGCCGATATGGTGCCTTGGAGATAGGCTCAGTGCCCAGTCGGTGGCAACCCTGGCAAGTCATCGAGAAATACTTCTGGGAATTCTCTTACAATGCAGACGTCTTCAACCTTAAGCAGTGTTTCCTTTAGTACATCTGTGATGCTAGCTCAGAATGCTTGACATCCTTTTTCTATCATCCTTTGAGCTTTGAGAGATGATACTAGCGGGGTGCGTAGTCTTGAAGCTTGTCCCATGAAGCATAGTCTCTGACTGTTAGGAGTCTCGAACATCCTTTTCTTGCGTTTGTAGTTGATGGTTGTGCCATGCCTTGCTAGCCAGTCCATGCCTATTATCGCGTCGAAGTCCTTGATCTCCAGTTCTATCAGGTCTCCTTCTAGTTGTACGTCCTCAATCTTGATCGGTATGCCTCGTACTATTGGTGATGATAAAACTACTTTGCCCGAAGGCAACTCGGTTACAAACCTAGTTCTAAATCTTTCACAAGGTTTTTCTAGTTTTTCTATCATTCCTAATGAGATATACGAATGAGTGGCTCCCAAATCAAATAATACATAACATATATTATTGAGGATAGAAACTTGACCTGTGACCACCTTATTGCTAGCATCAGCCTCTCCTTGGGTTAAGGAAAATACCTTGGTAGGAACCATATTGTCTTCCTTTTTCCCTTATGTCTTGAGCTGATGACATTCTTTCTTCCGGTGTCCTTCTTGACAACAGTTGTAACATCCCTTGGTGTTTTCCTGGCATTCACAAGGATGTTTCTTCTGGCACTTAGTACACTGCGGGTACTCTACATAACCTGACCTACTGCTTCCATTGTTTGTCCGTGCCCTTTTATCGTTGTCGGACTGCTTATTGTAAGGATGCCTTCTTTTCTGACCATTGTTGATGTTGGGTTGATTGATGTTGTTGTTGTGGTTGTTGTTCCGACTAGTCTAAGGTTGACTTTGCTGTCTAGGCTCAGGCTTACTGGCTTCTTCTTTACTAACATTAGCCTGCAGCCTTTCTACTTCTATTGCCGTTTCTAGAACATCGGCATAGGTAGTGTTTCTTGGGTTTGCTAGCTTAACTCCATGCTCAATCTTTGGACGAAGTCCTATAACGAACTTAGACACCTTCAGATAGTCAGTTGGAACCATTTCCGGTGCAAACTTAGCTATTCGGTCGAACTACCGAGCATATTTTGCCACTGATAAACTCCCTTGCTTCAGGCCAGCGAACTCCTCAACTCTTGAAGCGATGACAGCTGAATTATAATACTTTTTGTGGAACAGCTACACAAATCGGGTCCAAGTCATGGTGGCAACATCATGCATTTGCTGGACTAAATCCCACCATATTCTGGCATCTTTCTTGGGCAGAGATGAAACGCAGGATATGCGGTCCGCGTTGCCGATGTTCATGTGCATCAGGATTGGCTCCACAATCTTGAGCTACTCTTCTGCCTCTAAGGGGTCTGTAGTCCCTTCAAAGTTCGGAGTGTATTTCTTGCAAAATCGCTCATAAACTGGCTCCATGTGTTGAACTGGATATGGCGCATAGTTCGCCACTGGCCATCCCCCATATGGACCAACTTGTTGGGGTGCTGGGGCCATTTGCTGCGGCTGTGGTTGCGACGGAGGCTGAGTCTGAGGCTGAGGCTGAGCCTGTTGTCGCTGTTGCTGTAATAACTCCTCAACTTGCTGTCGTAGTCTGGCAATTTCCGCAGTGTTGTCAACTAGTGGTGGCGGCGGTGCATTGCGGCTGGCAGTAGCACGTACTCCTCTTCTGCAAACTGGAGGAGCTTCATTACTCACTGGAGTAGCTTTGGAGGCGTTTCCATTGGTGCGAGCAGACCTTCGGAGCGACATCGTAGTAGAGTTCTAACAGTTGAGAAAAACATGTCAGAACTTTATTATACGACCTAATTCTCAAACGGGCTATTAGCGAGCTTAGGTATGACATAATTAGTTATCAGCCACGTGGATGACATGTACCCGGAGCTGTTGTTTCCAGGTCCCATCTCTTTAGCTCGAGGTGACCAAAGGCTTACTAAGGTTACTAAGGAGACGGGTCAGAGGTATAGACACCGCGGGTTAAGAAGACATCCAGCTCGAGGTACGAGCTTGAGTTGGAAGCTGTGACCCTTTATAAAGTCAACCACGCAATGTAAATGTGCATATATCAGACATCACGTGTCTGATATATCCCTGAATTCTCGGACACGCAGCATAAACGTGCGTGTTCAGGCACCCACGACTGGGTTGGGCCGTGCGGCCCATTATCCCCCTTACTTATTGATTAGACCACACTTCACTTGTCAGGTTTTAGGAATTAATCATGAATGTCACAGAAGTGATATGATGGGTAAGAAGGTCACGGGATGGCCCCCTTGCCAACCCCGAGGTGCCCTCTCCTATAAATATGGAGACCCTGGGAGTTGCAAAGGGTTGGATTCTATTGTGTAAAGAAATACCCTGTAAAGAATACCAGGAAACTAGCAATAATATTGGCTGATGGAGTAGAAGGATTTTAGCCTTTAAACCACCTAAAAAAATTATTCGTATCATCATTTTATTTCAAGATCATTCATCTGTTACGGTTCATTACTTAGCACTAATCCCATTCTCTTATTCTATTAATTTCCTGTTGGCAAAGAACCGCGTCAACAGTTTGGTGCTTTCATTGAGAGCTTGTTAGATTGGCGCTATCGCCAATACCCAACCATGGCGGTCACTCGCTCAAGACATGGTAACAAGGTGGACCAACATGATGGGCAGGATGCCCATCATGCCGTCCTTTCCGATGATCAGAACCCTGAGGTTCAGCAGTGACCGGGCAAGCAGCCAATAGGCCAAGATGACACTAGAAGTTCGACACCCAGGCCACCTAATCCGAACCCAGATTTTTACACGGTGGTAGAAATGGAGAACGCACAGCTGAGGTGTCAGCTGGCAAAAGCTAACCAACAGATTAAGGAGGTGTTGGCCCGACTACCCCTTCTTACAACCGACGCTAACGTCGCAAAGAGGCAAGGTGAGACTCATAAGTCCCGCCGGGGTAATCGGTCCAGGCCTAGCCGGTCGGCCAGACCCCCGACATCAAACTCTACTCCCTCATCGCACCACCGAGAGACCACCTTTGAAGAACTACCTAGGGTCGAGCAACAGTACAGCCGATCGGTCCGAACTTCAACTCCCAGCTCACTTCCACCCTCAAGTGCGCCCAAGAGGGCTCGACGGAATTCTCAAAGGAGATCCGGGGAGGGCTCACAGCGACAGTCCGCCACGGCCAGCCGTCCGGCGCCTCGCTCAGACCGCCGAGCACAGGACCCGGCGGAGGGTAGAGCGGAGTGGCCCCGACCTAACCTAATCTGCCCTGACGGGACCAGGATTGCATCCCTGGTCAGGCATCCTCCTTCACCGATAAGATATTCATCTCCTCCTCGGCCAATCCGAGATATTCCAGCTTATGGGAGCAGTAGGAGAAATACACCTTCTGCAGGGCCTTCCCATCATAGCAGGGCGCCCAGAGAAGTCCCGAATCCTCCTCCCCAGAGGCAGGCTCCGAGCTTCTCAAATGGGAGCTATTTGACTGGAAGCCGTCAAGTGACCTTTCTAGCGGAGACCCACGCCAACGCTTGAGCTCAGCGCAGAGTCCTCAAGACGCCCCGAGGGACGACCTCCGAGATCGTCTAAACTCCCAAAGAAGAGACCCAGCGGGAAACGGCATTCGTGCTCGCCCAAGGGAAGACCTGTCCGAGGTACGCGATAGCGGGAATGTCCCATATAACCTATCTCAAGATAGAAGGGACAATAACCCACCAAATGTGTACAATGGATTCGGAGTTGTTGAACAGCCCTGGAACAACCAAGGAAATCAGGACAAAACCCTTGAGTGCCTTGCTCAGATGGAGGAGCTAATGAGGAAGCTCCTGTCAGAGAAAGAAAAAGACAAATATGATTCAGGGGACGAACTTGAGCTCTTCGCCCCCAGCATAGAGGCGACGGCGTATCCACCTGGATTCCGTATGCTGCACTTGTCCAAATTCAACGGAGACAGAGATCCATCAGATCACCTGGGTATGTTCAATACCCTGATGATGGCCCACAACATCGGCCCCAAGCACAGATGTTTAATATTTCCCTCCACCTTGACTAGGCCAGCCAAACAGTGGTTCAAACAGAGTAAAAAATTGTCAATCAGCTCGTGGAAAACTTTCTCTACTGACTTCAAGAGAGCATTCCAAGCTTCCTAGGCTACCCGCGTCAAGGCCGACACCCTGGAAAACGTACGACAGCAACCCGACGAGCCTCTGAAGGATTACTTGAGCAGATTCGCGAATGTCGCTGCTCGGGCCAGAGACGCAGATGACAGCTCCAAGCTCATGGCTTTGAGGACTGGAATCCTCGTCGGAATAGGGCCTAGGGGTGGATCAACCTGGAGGAGGCGCATGCCTCAGTTGCCCCGAGCAGCCCGCTGGAGTAGGAACGGAGGTCATGGCAGCGACCCAGATCGTTACGCTGAATAACCAGTTTGGTGGGGGCAAGAGAAAGGGGAGCAGCGAGGGCAACCAGCATGGCCCAAAGAAGAACAAATCCGTAGAAAAATTTAAGCCGGTCTACGCAACCTATACGGAGCTCACCCACTCTAGGGAGAACATCTTCCTAGGAAATTCTACTCGCCTCCCCTGGAAGAAGCCGGAGCCGTTAAAGCACCAGAAGGGAAAGCGAGACCCTTCCAAGTTTTACCGGTTCCACAACGGCGTTGGCCACAATACCGATGACTGTAGACACCTGAAGGATGAGATCAAAACTCTCATCAAAGCCAGACCTTTGGCTCAGTATGCACGGAATAGAGTTCCCGCAGGCCATCCAGCTCCGGAAGTCCCGGTCAGTCAGCCCGGGTCTCGGGTAGATCAGGACGTCCCTCCTCCCATGATAGGAGGAGAGATCTCCACGATCTCTGGAGGTCCTCATTTGGCAGGCACAAGCCGAGGTGCCCAAAAGAGGTACGTCAATGAACTTAAGGCTCATAATGGGGTGGAGTTCGTCCCCGAGCAGCATCTACCAAAGCAGCAACGATTGGAGAGGCAACCAATCATTTTTACTTGAGAAGATGCCAGCCACGTCCAGTTCCCTCATAACGACCCTCTGGTCGTAGCAGTGCAGCTCACTAATCAGAGGGTTAGGATAGTGTTGATCGATAATGGGAGCTCGGTAAACCTACTATTCCAGTCCACGCTGGAGACGATGGGCTTATCTGTCGCTGAGCTGAAAGCAACTTCCATGATGCTTTACGGATTCTCTGGAGAAGGGTCGGCGGCAATAGGGACGATCGATCTGGTGATCACCTTAGGAGAGGGACCTCGGACAGTCTTAAAACTCCTCGAGTTCGTGGTCATCGACTGTCCCGCCGCGTACAATGCCATTTTGGGTCGATCTACACTTATAACTTTTGAAGCCATTACCTCCATCCACCACCTCGCTCTGAAATTCCCCTCTTCCAGGGGTATATGCACGGTCCGTGGCGATCAACTTGCTGCCAGGGAATGCTACAGCATTTCCATGAAGGGAAAATTAAAACCCGGGCAGTTAACGATGACCGTCCAAGATGGAGAAGAGGAATCTCAGGAACCTTTGCCTAAACCTGAGATTGAAAAACCTCAGAGCGGCAAAGGGGAAAATATCATCCTAAGTGAGGATATTGACCCCAGAGTAGGCGAGGATAAGTCCGAGCTCCAAGCTATCGAAGAGCTCAAGGAAGTAAATATCGATCCACATAATCCCTCACGGATGGTTAAGCTCGGGAAAAACCTCTGTGGCAAGAGGAGGGCAGAGCTGATCATGTTCCTGCAGGAGAACCTGGATGTGTTCACCTGGTCACATGAGGACATGGTGGGAATCAGTCCAAGCGTTATCATGCACACCCTCCATTTAGATAAGAGTGTGCCTGTGAAGTCCCATAAACAGAGGCGCCTGGGAACAACTCGAGCTGAAGCCCTAGAAGAAGAAGTAGCCCGGCTCAAAAAGTACGACTTTATTCGCGAAGCTAGGTTCCCGATCTGGGTTGCCAATCTTGTGTTGGTCCCGCAGCCCAACGGGAAGTGGCAGACCTACATCGACTTCTTCGATCTGAACAAAGCTTGCCCCAAAGACTGTTTTCCCTTGCCAAGGATCGACCAATTGGTGGATGCCACGACAGGGCACAAGCTCATGTCCTTTGTGGATGCGTACTCGGGCTATAATCAGATCGCCATGAATCCAGCGGACCAGGAGCACACTAGCTTCATGACCCCAACTAATGTTTATTGTTACAAGGTCATGCCATTCGGGCTGAAGAATGTCGGTGCTACATACCAGAGATTGGTGAATAGGATGTTTGCCAACCAGATCGGGAAGAACATGGAAGTATACACTGACGACATGCTGGTCAAGTCGAAAACTGCCGATAACCATGTTTCCGACCTGGAGGAATGCTTCAAGATACTAAGAGAATACGACATGAGGCTTAACCTACAGAAGTGCACTTTCGGGGTCGCGTCTGGAAAATTCCTGGGGTTCATTGTCAACACTAGAGGAATCGAGCTGGACCTCGATAAGATCAGGTCGTTGCTCGAGCTTCCCTCACCTCGGTCGCGAAAGGACGTTCAAGGCCTGACAGGAAGGGTGACAACCCTTAATCGGTTTATTTCTAAATCCACCGACAAGTGCCTGTCATTCTACAACCTACTCCGGGGGAATAAGAAGTTCGAATGGACAGAGGAGTGTGAACGTGCCTTCCTCGACCTGAAAGCACATCTAGCTAAGCCGCCCGTATTGTCCAAACCAACGGCAGGAGAGCCTCTTTTCCTTTACCTAGCTATTACAGAAGATGCAGAAGACCGGGTTAAAAAACCAGTCTATTACATCAGCAAGAGGCTTCTCGGAGCTGAATCCCGTTATCCGTTGATGGAAAAGATGGTGTTTTGTCTCATCACGGCCTTCCGAAAGCTCAGGCCGTATTTCCAATCCGACTCAATACACGTCGTAACCGATCAAACTTTAAGGCATGTTTTGCAAAAACCTGAAGCATCAGGACGTTTGTTGAAGTGGGTTATTGAGCTTAGCCAGTTCGAGATTTTGTACACTCCGCGAACTGCAATAAAAAGCCAGGCCTTGGCTGATTTTGTGGCAGAATGCACAGGATTCCGGGAAGATTCACCCCAGGTCACCTCGGCCTAGGCGTCATGGAAGATCTTCGTAGATGGCTCATCTAATGAGAACGACTCCGGGGCTGGAATCATATTGATATCCCCAGAAGGACATAGATTCCACTCAGTGTTGAGATTCAGATTCAAGGCTTCCAATAATGAGGTCGAATACGAAGCTTTACTGGTTGGGCTAAGAGTGGCCCAGGAGCTGAAGGCCTGCTCCATTCAGTGCTTCAGCGAGTCCCAGCTCATGGTAAACTAGGTGCTAGGTGAATATCAAGCACGAGGAACCAAGATGGCTGCTTACCTGGCCAAGGTAAAAGTCGAGCTTTCTGCATTTGAACGGGGCTCAATCGAGCAGATACCTCGGGAACAGAACGCCAACGTGGACACCCTCGCCAAGCTCGCTACCTCCGAGGAGACGGAGACTTTGGGATTAGTACCGGTAGAGTTCTTGGAGAAACCAAGCATAGAAGAAGTCGGGGCAGAGGTCGAGATGATCGATGCCAGACCGACCTGGATGACTCCCATCTTCGAATATCTCACAGAAAGAAAGTTACCTGAAGAGCGTAATGATGCAAGGCGGGTACTTTACCAGGCTCCAAGGTATACGGTGGTAGATTGTCTATTGTACTACCGTGGGCACTCCCTGCCTCTCCTGCGATGTGTTCTGCCAGGCGAAGCAAAGAGCATTTTTCAGGAGGTGCATGAGGGTTTTTGCGGAGATCACACTGGGGGGAAAAGTTTGGCCCTAAAAATCTTAAGGCAAGGATATTACTGGCCCACTCTGTCAAATGACTCAATCTCTTACGTCAAGAAATGTGACAAGTGCCAGCGATTTGCCACAGTTGCCCAAGCTCCCCCAGTCGAGCTGAAGATGATCTCGCCCCGTGGTCATTCGCGGTCTGGGGAATCAACTTGGTTGGCGCCCTCCCTACTGGAAAGGGAGGGGTCCGTTACGCGGTGGTGGCTATCGACTACTTCACCAAGTGGGCTGAGGTAGAACCCTTGGCAACAATCACTTCCAAGAGAGTCCTCGACTTCGTGGTCAAAAGAATTATCTGTCGGTTCGGGCTGCCAAAGAAAATCTTGTCCGACAATGGGACGCAATTTGACAGCGACCTCTTCACCGAGTTCTGTGAAAGGTACGACATTGTGAAAATTTTCTCCTCCGTGGCCTATTCCCAGGCAAATGGGCAGGTCAAGGCCGTCAATAAGACGCTAAAGACGAGCCTTAAGAAGAGACTGGATGAAGCCAAGGGGGTCTAGCCAGAACAGCTCCCCCAGGTACAGTGGGCATACCGGTTCTCGCATCGAACTCCTACGGGTCATACTCCTTTCTCCCTAGCTTTTGGGAGTGAGGCAGTCCTTCCTGTCGAGATAAAGGTATCTTTGCATAGAGTCCAGGCATATGACCAGGACCGCAATCACGAACTGCTTTGCGCATCCCTTGACCGGATTGATGAAAGACGAGAAGATTCGCAGCTCCAGCTCGCACATTACCAGCAAAAAATCACTCGTTATTTCAACTCAAAGGTCAGAAAATGCGCCTTTAGCATTGGCGACCTGGTCCTTAGGAGAGTCTTTTTAGCCAGTAAGGATCCCAAAGATGGAGTATTGGGACCGAACTGGGAAGGGCCATACCAAGTAATCGAGGTCATAAAGGAAGGAACCTACAAGTTAGCTCGGCTAAATGGAGAAGCAGTTCCACGGACTTGGAACGCCATCCATTTGAAGAGATATTATCAGTAATACTCTTGTAAGGCTTACTCAGAAAGGCCATTTTTTGTTTATTAAGCAATGAGAATTAAATCTTTTTCATTATTGTGTATATTTGCGAATGTAATCTCAAGTAACCACGAAAGACCCTTTCCTAATTACTTGGGGGGCATATGGTACCTAGATATAACCAAGTCGCCCTAAAAGGCTTAGAAGTTGATTCAAATCGATTGATCAATGTTTTTCTTAAAAAACACGAGATATTGATAAAGGATTAATGCGAACTAAGTCCTATCCTGGATATAACCAGGTCGTTCTAAAAAACTTGGAAGTTAATTCAAATTGATTGATCGGTGTTTTTCTTAAAAAGCACAAGATATTAATCAAGAGTTAACACGGACTAAGTTTTCAAATTAACAAACTGGATGTAACCAGGTCAAAAAACTTAGAAGTTAGTTCAAATTGATTGATCAGTGTTTTTCTTAAAAAGCACAAGATATTAATCAAGAATGAACACGGACTAAGTTTTCAAATTAACGTCCTGGATATAACCAGGTCCTAAAACTTAGAAGTTAATTCAAATTGATTGATCGTTGTTTTTCTTAAAAAGTACGAGACATTGATAAAAAATTAACGCGAACTAAGTTTTTAATTTAATGTCTAGGATACAACCATGACTTTTCTTAGAAGTTGGTTCAAAATTGATTAGCATATTTTTCCTAGAAAAGCATAAAATCTCAATCACAGCACCAACAAAAAACTAAGACTATCACCAAAATGCATAGAGGCAAAAGGATGTAAATAAATTAAAAACAAAAAGTTGATAAAGCCAAAATGTCTCGAGGTTAGAAAACCTCATACAAAGTTACAAAAAGAAAATGTGTTCGAATGGTAAAAAGAAAAGAAGTCCTAGGCCCCGCCAGGCTGCTCCGATGAGGTCACCACCTCGCCCTCCTGTTCAGCGGCTGCGGAGGTCTCCCCGGTCTCGGAGGGCGCCTCTTGCTAAAGGCGAGCTTTGAACTTCTCCAGGAAGTTGTCCCATGCATCCGCCCCCAGAAAGGAGAAGTCACCATCTGCGTTATAGACCTAGCAATGGTACTGCATATCCTCCATGGAGGAGCTAGAGGCTGCCCTCTCTGTCGCCAGGACGGCCTTGGCCTCCTCGGCCTCAGCTTTCGTGGCATTCAGTGCGGCCCGAGCAGCCCTGGCCTCCTCAAGCTCAGTCCTCGCAGCGGCTAGGGCGGCCCTGGTAGCCTCGGCCTTCTGCAGTTTAGGTCGAGATGCGTCCAGCTCAGCCTGCGCAGTTGCTAGGGCATCCTTGGCATCCTGTTCCTGCTTTTGGGCAGTCTTAATGGCAGCCAAAGTTTTCTGGTGCTCGCCCCTCATATCCTCGAGCCGAGCCCTAGATCGGGATATGCTCTGATGGAGAGCCAAGGCACCCTGCAAGACCAAAAGATGATAAGGCAACTACCTTAGAGGAAAAAACAAACATGTGATGCATAATGAGCAAGGGATACAAATGGCAAGGCCAACTTACCGTGAGAGCCATCCCCAGGGAAGACTCCATCACGTTCTCCGGGCTCCTTGTCTCGATCGCCCGCAGGTCCCTCTCGGCGGCATTGTAGTAATGGTCCACGGTGTAGCTCGCCGTCTCGTAGACCGTCCCCCGAAAGACGTCGGGGATCTTCTCCAGAGCCCGGGGGTTCACCAGGACGCGCACCTCGGGGGCTGTGGTTGACAAGGTCCCGGGGGGCACCTCCGTTTCCCAAACAGGGGCAGGAGTTCGCGGGGGAGGCGGAGGCATCTTCATTGTAGGAGGGGGCGGAGGCACTTTCTCCTGAGCTGCCGGAGCCTAGTTTTTCCCCTTCGCCGGGGACTTAGAGGTACTCCCGATGGTCTTCTTTGCCAGCCGGAGCTTCTTCACCATGGGCCCGGAGGCCCCAGAGGAAGGGTTCCCTCCAGGGAACATAGCTCGCAGATCGTTGCTCTCAGGCTGAGACATCTCCTCTGATAAAGCAAAGGCAAAGTATTAATATACAAGTAGAAATATTTATGCAAGACATCAAAAATAAAAGGGAAAACAGATCTCAAGTATATAATTGAAAGGGATCCTACCCTCCGAGCTAGAGGAGTAATCTATGGTCACGACCACTGGCCCCGGAGCTGCAGCGGGGGAATCTAGGATAATGACCTCGTGGGCTGGAAGAGGCTCTGGGTCCGAATCCAGCTCGGGACTAGAGTCTTCTACGTATTGCCTAAGACCCGGAGCTATTATACCCTCCCGAAGGGAGGGCCACGACCGAAAATTGGTCCCATACTCCTCAAAAAAGACCAACCTAAAAGCTATGGGGTTATCTACAACTACAGTGCCCCTAGGGCGGCAACTTTCATAATCCAACATGAGCTGGTCGACGCATTGGAGTAAGGTTACGTCGCGGTCTGGGTCACTTTGATGGCGTTGAACGGGCTGGCTGGGATTGAACCTAGCTAACCGAAGGTCTGCAGTGGCCCTATCTAAGTCCCTAAACATATAAGGATTTCCTTGCCCGGAGGGACCGGCTGCTGCTCAGAACCGGGTCCTCTCCACGTCTGTTTCTTGGGCGACCTCCAGCGCCCGCTTCCGCCTTACGAGGGCACCTCGTCCTCCTCATCCTCTTCTTCTCCCGTGGCCTCCTCCTCGGGGATGGGCGCCATCTCGCAAGTTGGAGGGAGGCCCCACGGTCTCCTCAAGGCCAGAGTCTGGCCTGGGGAGATTAGCTTGCACGCCAGCATCGTCTCGTCTGACACGAGCTGGCGATAGTCCTTTTTGCTGGGAGGCAGCCCCGCCAGTGTCTCGTATTGACCCCCGAGGGTCACAGACTTTTCCATCCTCGGGAAAATGGCTGCATGATTGTTTCTAAGTCAGGAACTAATAAAGGAAGCTAATCAATAATTAACTTACGAGCTAAGAGTAAAGGGTACTTACGAGGGCGGTTGAAATAGTGATATTCGCAATTGCGAAACCCCTTGGACATGAAGAACTGGTCTTTAAAGTTGTTGGGGTGGCTGGGCAGCTCGATGACCACAGCCGTGTTTGGAAAATGGGTCAGATAGTAGAACCCATCACCTCGCCCCCTCTGCTCTGGGCTGGCCTTGAGGCAGAAGAAGTAAAGGATGTCCGCCAGCGTGGGGACCTCCCATTCCTGCTTCAGGAATAAATATCTCAACTCTACTAACAAATGGTAGGAGTTAGGGGGGAGCTGGAAAAGAGCCAGCTTCACGTAGTTGAGAAAATCTGCGAAGTATTGGTCCAGCGGAAGGAAGGCCCCAACCTTGAAGTGCTCATCACTCCAGGCCACGTATTCCTCATCGAGCGGTGCGCATCTCCGCTCGCCTTCTAGGGGAGGTTGGACATTTAGGGCGCCCCTCCTAATCTCAATATTGTGGGAAAGGAATATCTTATTCACTTTCTCCTGGTTAGTGATCTTCGAGACGATCCTCTCGGCCTCAAAGAAAGTGTCGGGCCCCACCTCGATCTCCTGCTCCATGGCCGGACCGAAAACGGGGATTGGAGAGTCCATGACCACCTCCTTTCCTTTGGCTTTCTGAGAAGACGAGCTGCCAGCAGTCTTCTTAGGGGCGTTCTTCTTTGGTCCCATCTGGTCGCCTAGCGAACAAAAGAAGAAAATTTAAAAAAGGCGACCTAAGCATAAGAAAG
This sequence comes from Humulus lupulus, assembly GCF_963169125.1. Classification (NCBI taxonomy): domain Eukaryota; kingdom Viridiplantae; phylum Streptophyta; class Magnoliopsida; order Rosales; family Cannabaceae; genus Humulus; species Humulus lupulus. The sequence goes on from NC_084796.1 coordinate 39,235,717, forward strand.
AATCTGACGCGAAGTGTTTCCTTTACACGAGCTGAGGTAATCTCAGCCCGTGGAGAGTGAGACCACGCAGTTCTATGAACACGCGCCTGTGCTCCCAACGGATCCTTGATTACTCGGAATCTGTGTGTCAGGAGGGTCAGGATAAAAGTTTTCCTTGGAAGGAAAGTTTCAGTAGGAAAACAGTGCAAAACCGTCTGTGAAGCGTGTCCCCTAAGCTACCCAGCTTTGCACCCCAAAAGCTGGTTATTTCAAACAGGCATACAAAATTTCTACCCAGAAAATTTCCCCAGAAAGTGTACCCTTTGAGTCGTATTCCTAAATGGTTTTTTCTACGGTCGATGCCCTGGAATAAAAACCTACGTCTATCATACCTACAAAAACCAGCAGAATACTGCATGCGGCTACAGAAACAATTTACCCAAGCAACAGTGAAAAGGAAATTTAAGGCATGCATAAGCGGAGAACTTACAGAATGTTTTACTGTGAGGAGGCTAAAAGGATCGTCTGGGTTGGAGTCCTGTTGAAACTACTGGTGCCAAAGCCTCAAAGGAGCTCTCGCGCCTAAGCTTCTGGAACGTTGGGAACAGTAACCGGAAGGAAGGGAGGGTTTTTTGAGACTGAGAAGGAAGAAGAAAATAAGAAAATTTCCAAATGAACGGGTGGCCCATGCGTAAGGTGGCCACCCCTTTTATATACGTAAGAGGCCAAGTGAGGAGGGCCGTTGGATTTCCTTGATGTAGGATACGAGGATCTCTACTCGAAAGGCAAAATGACAGCTGAGTATAGGCTAGGCCATTTAATGCGGTTCTCAGAAGACGTACCGTCACCAACCACGATGCTCCACGTATTCGACGCCTGCGTAATGGGTGGGATGTGAAGAGTCCACAAAGAAGCCTAAAAGCCCCCACTGTGGCCCCAGGTGACGTCGTATGCCACGAGCAGGGGCTTGGGGGGAAAATGTACGCCCTAATTCTCCAACGGGCTATTAGCGAGCTGAGGTATGGCATAATTAGTTATCAGCCACGTGGATGACATGTACCCGGAGCTGCTGTTACCAGGTCCCACCTCTTTAGCTCGAGGTGACCAAAGGCTTGCTAAGGTTACTAAGGAGCCGGGTCAGAGGTATAGACACCGCAGGTTAAGAAGACATCCAGTTCGAGGTACGAGCTTGAGTTGGAAGCTGTGAACCTTTATAAATTCAACCACGCAATGTAAACGTGCATATATCAGACATCACATGTCTGATATATCCTTGAATTCTCGGACACGCAGCATAAACGTGCGTGTTCAGGCACCCACGACTGGGTTGGGCCGTGTGGCCCATTATCCCCCTTACCTATTGATTAGACCACACTTCATTTGTCAGGTTTTAGGAATTAATCATGAATGTCACAGAAGTGACATGATGGGTAAGAAGGTCACGGGATGGCCCCTTTGCCAACCCCCAGGTGCCCTCTCCTATAAATATGGAGACCCTGGGAGTTGCAAACGGTTAGATTCTATTGTGTAAAGAAATACCCTGTAAAGAATACCAGGAAACTAGCAATAATATTGGCTGGTGGAGTAGAAGGATTTTAACCTTTGAACCACCTAAAAAATGTATCTGTATCATCATTTTATTTCAAGATCATTCATCCGTTACGGTTCATTACTTAGCACTAATCCCATTCTCTTATTCTATTAATTACTTGTTGGCGAAGAACCGCGTCAACATTTATCCTAATAGGCTCTAAGGCAAAAACTTAATCTAAATATTCATAACTCGGACCTATTAATTATGACTTCTTATGAAAAATTATATAAGCCTTCTTTATTATTAGTGTGGGTTTCTATACTTAGAAAAATAAGCCATCTTTATTATTTTCTAAGTCTGTTTCTAATCATCCTATATGACTTAATTCTCAGGCTCGAAACTCATCTTTGTTCCAAAGTTAACCATATTGACGGAGGGCTGGGATCAGTAAAATCGCTCCCACTACTATAGCCCCCTAACTCTCAATATAGAGAACCCGGTTCATTGATTTGTATCCACCCTCACCTAACTTAGTCATTATTTATTAAATTAATTATTTATTATGATTGCAAAACAAAATCAAACTCATACATGTTAACAAAATAACATTGATATTAATTTGGAAAAAAAGTTTTCACTATTTACAATCATAAAAGAAAATAAATAATAAATTAAAATAAACAATGAAACTAATCTATTCTAAAAATCGGGATCTTCTACATCCGATCCTTCATCTAGCATATCGTCATCTATCTCTTCATAGTCATCATTATCTTGTGCCTCAAAATGCCCTCGAGGAAGATTCATAAAAATTCTATGTTTTTGTTCATTTGTAAATTGAAATTCCATTTTTGAAGTGAACCTAAGTATGAGAAAGTAATTTCTCATAGCTACCGGCAATTCATCTTCATCATCTATTGTCTCCCAAATTTCTTTTAAGGCAGCAATCACAGTAGGATAATCTCTAAAAAGTCTAATTACTAAAACGTATTGCTCTGTTGATTTCATCATGATCTGCTTAGATTCTTGGAGGTGACCTATCTCCCTGTGCAACAAAAGTAGTCTTCGAGTGATTCTTTCTAGCACTCCTACGATGTTTCTTAGTTCTCTAATTCTTTTCAGGGCCTTAATGGCTTGGATATTGTCATAAGTTAATGCTCTGTGCATTCTTAACTGAAACATAAAGGCTAAAATCGTTAGCTATACATATAAACATAATAACTATAATCATAAACACTTACTTGGCGGTCAGATTCAGAGCTTTGAGTGTGTGTATCAAGGAGAACTTCATGCGAATGAACCGTTGCTCTGATACCAACTGTAATGACCCAACTTATTCGAGACTTTGGACCATTGAAACTACTTATACATAGACACTATTCTTAAGAAAACTTACATACAAAATAGTCATAACTTTATTAAAAACTGTAAAACAAAGGTTAAAATACATAAAATTCGGGGTAGGTTATGGGATCCCATTGTTTTGAAAATAAAACATATCTCAAATTGTAAATAAATTTGTTACAAGATTAGGTGCGGAAAAATACATATAAAGCATAATTGAAATGACTAAAAACAACTTCGTCCTCGAATCGTTCACGCAGTCCACCGAATCCATTCTCCCCCAATACACAATCCCAAGCCGCCAATAATCTTCCTGCCGCCATAACTATTTTCCTGCACATATAAAACAAAGGAATGGGCCTAATGCCCCGCAAGGAAAATCTACTAAAAGCATGAAACATAAACATAAACATAAACTATAAACATATAACATACACTAAAAACATATATCATAATTCTAACCCATGTACATGGTAAACATTGGGGTTTGTTAACTAAGCAACTATAAGCCTCAACATTCAATGAGGTTTGCTAGCTAAGCAACTATAAGCCCCAAGAACATAAAAGTGTTGGGGTTTGCTATTTAAGCAACTATAAGCCCCAAAACATACATATAAAAAAACATATAATAGCATAATCATATAAGCATATAATAACTATCCTATCTTCCTTATCGAATACCGGGATGTGAGAACAAGGACAGGATTTTGGAACACTCCTAAAAACCATTAATGAGAAAGTGAGTATTTCTAAAAGAAGAAGATGAAAAAGAAATGAATCTAAACCACCGAGAAGAAGAGCTTTCCGAAATGAAACCTCAAATTCAAAGAACTTAGATGCCTAACCAAGAATGGAAAATATTGAGTTAGGATTTGAGTAGAGAAAAACTATAAAAACTAATGAAATATATAGAAATGAACTAGGAATAAGAATACATTTGAATGCTCTATAACCGAACTACACCTCGATATCGAAATACACACTATTTGTTGACCGCGTTTTTGGCCAACGACGTGAGAACGTAAAATACAATAAAACCTTCAAGAGAAATAAAACGACAAAGGCGGTTTTTAACAGAAAGTAAATAACACACAATTTTTATCGTGGTTCAGCCCCAATATGTTGGTAATAGCCTAATCCACTTAGAGTTGTGATTATAGATCTGCACTCAAGATCAGATGAACTGAGCCAACTGAGTTTCTTCAGTACAGATTACAAGAGTTCTTTCAGATACAAGCACTTTCTCTCTCTAGAAAACTCAGACCCAAAATTTCCCAAAAAGTCTAAAAAGAAGAAGAAGCCATTTTCTAATCCCATAAGCCATATATTTATAGGCTTAGGATCATATATTTGATATCCCCTAGAATTGGGATATTTCATTATTCTTATTATATTTAAATTACAAAAATATTCAAAATTTAACAGAACACCCAATTTGTGGGAAAAATGAGATATTCCCGCGTGTGCCAAGATCGGTTCTTGTTGAAGTCATTTCTGGGAATCTTGACTTAGTCCTCCTTTATCTGGTCGACCCATATCTCCTTCAAGCTGGTCGAACACACCTCTACTAGACAGTCACGCACTTGGCTGGTAGGATATGCACTTGCTGGTAGGACATGCACTTGCTGGTAGGACATGCACTTAGCTGGTAGGACATGCACATGCTGGTCGGACATATGCATGCTGGACATATGCATGCTGGACATATGCAAGTGTTGGTCAGACACATGCATGCTGGACATATGCAAGTGCTGGTCGGACACATGCATGCTGGACATATGCAAGTGTTGGTCGGACACATGCATGCTGGACATATGCAAGTACTAGGACATGTGCATGCTGGTCTAACATGGCACTCTGGTCTAGCATGCCATGTCTCTCCTCTAACATGGCACTCTGGTCTAGCATGCCATGTCTCTCCTCTAACTTGGCACTCCGGTCTAGCATGCCACTCTTGGGCAGCAATGTCACTCCTGGGCAGTAATGTCGTGACTGGTCGGACAAGGTCATGCCTGGTTGGTCATGAAACTTCTCAAGCCAGTCAAAATTTTATCACAACTCTGAGGAGTCAATGTATTTATTGACTATTTAATTTGTCTTTTACGGACCATGTATTGCCACTTGTCACCTCTATTGTCACGTCATCGATCTCTATTTTTTGGGGATAACACTATTAATCTTACTTCCTAAGTATTTAATAAGCTTAAAATGATAAAGCTTATAACCCCAACCCAAGTGTTTAACACTCTAAAGTAAACCTAGCTGCTTGAAGGCTCTGAACTTAGCTTGAAGAATGAAAGAAACGGCTGGGTACTAGGTCCTATTTATAGAGTTCAAGAATGAAAAGATCTTCTTTTAGCTTGAATAAAAATAATGACTTTTTAATTGAAAAACATTTGAATATTCGTTCAATAGAGGCTTAAGACTCGGTCAAAAGATTCTGAGGCTTATCAAGAGGTTATGGAATAAAATGAGCTTGGTTTCAAAATTGTTTGAAAAAATTTCCCTAGAGCCGATATATCGCCTGGGCTTATATTCCCGTGGCTCGTTGAAGTGTTCGTGCGAAGTTACGTGTTTTTCGTATCCCCGAGTGGCGATATATCGCCCCCTAGAGCTGCGATATATCGGCATATGCTGAAATATTATACACGTAATTGCACTTTTTCAGCCTAATTTGAATTGAGTAAATAGCTTTGACTGAGTCCTATAACGATTTCAAAACTACTGGCAGACTCTGGGATTCAAATATTACTCTTAATAAACTATTCCTCAAAAATACTTAATTTCTCAATAAACATGCACATGACAAGTGTCATGATCTTATTGGGTCTATCTAAACCTTATAGTATAATAAATATCATCTTCATAATCAGTTATATTAATCAAACCTTATGTTATAATTAATATTCTTAAACTATAGGTTAAACTTATAAAATCTATAAGTGTTGCTACAAGTGTCCAACTAAGTCCCGGCTTGAACCAAAATCCACAGTAATAAACGTACTACAACTATTACTAGCTATTACTACGACTACTACTATCTAACAAGCTAAGTAAAGTTCTTGGAATCTACAGCATACGAGTAGAACATCTAACTAATGATGATGTGAGCAGCTCGAGTTAGGACTTGGCAGTACGACATTTAGGTAATTGGCAGGTCACCTCTTAGGATGACAGTCAAGTTCGAGACATGTAGTGGCCAGATCCCCTTTAGGGCGCTCTGAACTTAATCCGAACTAAGGTTCAGGCTCTCTTCGATCCTTAGCTCGATGAATATGTTCAGCTCATGGAAACCAATACCGTATTGAAAGCTGAAACACAATCTACCACAACAAAGATAGCCATGACGGTAGTCTGCCGGGGTTGCTCCCCCATGGTTAGTGCCAACTCAATCATCCCTAGGGGTCCCCGTGAATCCATATAGGGAAGATTGGTAGGCCTTTAGGTGGCGAATGCCCAGTTCCATATTTTCCAAGGCAGGGCGATACAGGATATCCACTGAGCTTCCATTGTCCACCAGGACCCGATGCACACGCATATTGGCCAACTAAACTGTCAACACCAGTGGGTCGTTATGGGGAAAATGCACCCCTTATGCATCCTCCTCTGTGAATGTGATCGAGTCGTTTTCTCCCTTGAAGCTTTTTGGGGGTCGTTGCTCCAAACTCATGACACAGGGTGGCGGACTTCGCCTGGTTTCCCTAGCATACATGTCTCGTCCCTTCCGAGAATCTCCCCCAAACCCTGGACCTCCGAAAATGGCTCGGACTTCCCCCTGTATCTCTGGGGATCGTCCTTGCGCCTGGGGTATCGTAGGCTCGTCCTCCGGCTTCAGCCTTTCTCTCCTGACGTATCGGCCTAGGTGCCCCCTGCGGATGAGCTCCTCAATTTCTTCCTTCAAGTGGATGCACTCTGCTGTGGTGTGACTGATATCCTTGTGGTACTGGCAGTATCTACTGGGATCCCTTTTGGACCGATCCTTTCTCATCGGTGGGGGCTTCTTGAAGGGAACTCGATCTTCGTTGGTGAGGTAGATATGCTCCCTGGTATCTGTATGGTTCGTATAGAAAGTGTAAGCCATCTCCCTATGACCGCTCCCCCGTTTGGTCTTTCTCTATTGATCATCCCTCGACCCTTCATACGCCCTTTTCTTCTTCGCTCCATTCGACCCTTCATTAGCTGGGGGCTTTACGTTGGACTCCTCCTTTCCGGCCTTTAAGTTTGCATGGCCATCCTCCACACGAATGTACTTCTGCGCCCTCTCGTAGAAGTCATCTAGGTCGGTGACTTCCCTCTTCAGCATATTATCCCACAATTTGCTTCCCGGGCGCACTCTGGATGTAATGGCCATTTTTAACTCCCGGCGGGCCAGGCTCCCCACTTTAGCGGCCTCCATGTTGAACCTGTGAATGTAGCTCTTTAGACTCTCCTTTTCTCCTTGTTTCACATTGGCAAGGCTGGTGCATGGCATCGTGTAGTCCCACACGGCGTGGTGCTGTTGGAGGAATTCATCAGAAAACTGTTGCCAGGACATGATGGACCCTGGCCTAAGTCTTTTGAACCATTTGTATGCGAGTCCTTTCAATGTGACAGCAAAGCAGTGGCATCTGGCTCTGCTACTAATTCCCCTCAATTTCATAAGATCGTTTAATGCGTCCAGATGGCACTTCAGATCTGTGTTTCCTTTGTAGGGGGTCATATGGGGCTCCTTAAAATTGGCAGGGAGCCGGATGGCTTGGATCTCCCTAACGAAGGGTGACTCATGGTCGAACTCTTCCTCAAAAGCTTGTCCTCCAGAGGCAGTGACGATCTTGCTTCGCAGGCTCCTCATTTCTATGTCCAGGTCCTGCCTCCTCTTGCTTAGGGAGTCCCTTAAAGCAGACAGATTAAGATCCCCCTTTCCTTTGCCCTCTCGAGGCGCCATAGGGGGCGTGGTCCTTTTACCCGTCCTCTTCTTGTTGAGCTCCTCCCATAAATCTGAGGGTGCTCTCTTTGAGGTGACCTCGTCATCATTGTGAGGGGCACCATTGGTCTTCAGCTCTGGTTTCTGGGCCTGCTTCAGTGGTTCAGGATGTTTGCGTTGCTTCATTCGGGGGGTGTTACTGGTGGAGAGTCGAGTCCTCCCATCGTCTACTAGACTGGGGGTCTCTACCCCCTCCTGACCTTTCTCTTTTCTCTTGGGCAGGGTCACGCTTGACTTACCTTGCAATAGGCCATTCAACACCTCTTTCATATTCTCCAGGGTGGTCTCCAACCTTTGGTTCTTACGGTGCAGCTCACGTATTTCCTCTTCATAGAACCGAGATTTAGAACTCGAGCTCACGGAATGGATCCGGGGATGCTTATCATGTCTACGCGTTGAGGGGCCTGGGTCCTGCCGGCCGGAGTTCGGTACTTTTGGTGGTTTAGGGAGCGGGAACTCGTTGGCATTCCCTGGTGGTGCGGTGGTTTCCCTTGGAGGATTCTCACCGAGCGGGATGGCCGGTGATGAGACCTCTATCACCCTCGTGAACCTCAAGGTCCCTTGGGGGCTCCACATCTCTCGGTGGAGGAGGATCCTTCATGGAGGCCTTCAGCTAAACTCTGTTAAGGTGGACCTCCACCTCTCGCGGCTCCCTGAGTCGCTTTGAACGTCTCGGCATGTCTTCTCGCTGGGAGTAATGGTAGAACAGTAGCTTGGTACTTAGCTTCCCACAGACGACGCCAAACTGTTGACGGTGAGAACTCGTTAACTAAGTTAAGTTATAAAAATAGTAACATAGAGATTATCAAAAGAAAAGCTTTAGAAATCTAAGTAGAAACTCCAAGAATAATTGCAGAAGAAAAATGGTGAACTCAGTTTGTATTAATTATGGTGCAATGCTACCGTAATTTTTCCAACCCCTTTCCATGTGGAATTGGGGTTCATTTTATAGTGGGATCTAATGGCCCTGGATACATGGTGGTCCAGGGGACCAAGCGGTACACAGGTACACTGTCAGGAGAGTGGTTTCAGAGGTAGTGGTGTTGATACTAGTACATGGTCAGGTACCATGAGGATGTCTCCACTACTTGACCGTACGAATGTCAGAGGAGTGGTGCAGGTGGTAGTGGTGTCGACTCTGACATCTGGTTGGGTCTTAAAGGTCGTACATTGTACAAGATTGTACTAGCATGATCCTTTTGAATCATACTTGGGCCTTTACCTCTAAATGTTGGAGTCTTGATAGATCTTCATAGGAGACATCCACTTGAGATGTCAGGTGTGAGGAGGAGCCCTTGGGTTGGTTGTGTGTAGCGCCCGTAGGCGTGTGCGTGACACCGCCTCACGAGGCCCTCTGGTGCTAAGCCTTGTGCGTATGGCCGAGGGTAGGGCGAGAAATCATCTCGCGAGGCCCCCTGGTGTTGGGCTTTGTGCGCGCGGCCGAGGAGTGGGTGAGACACCGTCTCGCGAGGCCACCTGGTGCCGGGCCTTATGCGTGCGGCCGAGGCGTGGGTGAGACACCATCTCGCAAGGCCGCTTGGTGCTGGGCCTTATGCGCGCGGCCAAGGCGTGGGCGAGACACCATCTCGCGAGGCCGCCTGGTGCTGGGCCTTGTGTGCGCGGCCGGGGTTAGGGCGAGACACCGTCTCACGTGGCGCTAGGGGCTCACGAGGCCATCAACCAAGGGCCAGGGGCGCGAGGAATTGGGGGCTCGCGAGGCCATCAGCCAAGGGCCAGGGGCGCGAGGCGTTGGGGGCTCGCGATGCCATCTGCCGAAGGCTAAGGGCGCGAGGCGCTGAGGTCCCGTAAGCCTGTCGCGAGGCCATCCGGGGCAGCCACGCGAGGCGCTGCCTTCTTGAGTGCGCGAGACACCTCCACTTGCGAGGCCATCAGGTGCACGCAAGGTGTGGCCTCACTAGGTGCGCTGAGAGGAGGCTGGTGCGAGACAATGGTGGCCCGAGGGCATCGCGGCTCAATCACGTAATTAGGGGCTTATGGGACCCTGGCACTTATTTTGGGTCTTCTACAAGCATGAAATTTTGAGCATCCACACATGATAACTTAGTAAAAAATTTTAATATGCCAACATAAGTTACTATCCCAAATATATGACAATTTCAACTTTTAGACAAAATTACCCCTAACATTCAAACACTAATTTTCTCTCTCAATCCAAACTCTCTCTCTTCCTAACATCGCTCATTCTCTCACTCTCTCTCTCATTCTAATCTTGTAGATCTTGAAAAAAATAAAAAAAAAATCATCTGAAATATACATTTGAGTGAAAAAATATGAACCTCCAAAGTTTTCGTCAAATTTCAATGCAGAGCATCGTTGTGGCCAAAAATCAAGTTTGTATGATTGCCTCGCAATATCATCAAAACACCATTGATTTTGCATCGAAAAAGCATCGTTTTGGCCAAAACAAAAGTTTTCATGATTGCATTGCAAGAGAATCGAAATACCATCGATTTTGCATCGAAATACTATCGATTTGCATCAAAACACAATCAAAAAAGTATTTTTCGATGCAAAATCGATGGTGTTTCGATGCTATTGCAATGCAATCATGAAAATTTGATTTTCGGCCAAAATTATTTTTTTCGATAGTGTGTTCGATGCGATTTTGATGCAAAATCGATGATGTTTTGATGCTCTTGCGATGCAATCATGAAAACTTTTGTTTTGGCAAAAAAGATGCTTTTTCGATGGTGTTTCGATGCAATTTCAATGCAAAATTGATGGTGTTTCGATGCTCTTACGATGCAATCATGAAAACTTTTCTTTTGGCCAAAACGATGCTTTTTTGATGCAAAATCGATGGTGTTTCGATGCAAAATCGATGATGTTTCGATGCTATTGCGATGCAATCATGAAAACTTGATTTTTGGCCACAACGATGCTTTTTCGATGCTATGTACTAAATTTGACGAATATTTTTTAAGGTTCATATTTTTTCACTCAAATGTCTGTTTCAGATGATTTTTTTTTTAATTTTGGTATTTTTTCGAGATTTACAATATTAGAATAGGAGAGAGTGAGAGAATGAGAGAATGAGAGATGTTAGAGAGAGAGAGAGAGAGAGAGTTCGGATTGAGAGAGAAAATGAGTGTTTGAATGTTAGCGGCATTTTTGTCTAAAAAATTGAAATTGTCATATATTTGAGATAATAATTTATGTTGACATATTAAAAAATTTCACCAAGTTATCATGCATATAACAAGAAATTTCCCTATATAAATATATATATAAACATAATACTTTTTTGATTGGAGATAGTACGTTAATAACTACAAATTAGTACATGTTCTTATTTATAATATACTAGAAAATATAACCGCCTTTCACGCAGTATTTTGTACAATAATTTATTTTTTTAAATACATATTTTTATTAATTTAATTAATAATGTTCTGAATCAAATTAATATCACGTATATATGTTGATATTTTTAATTGTTATAAATATTTCGATGGTTTACATATTTTAGTAGTTTAGATATTTTAGTTTTTTTATTATTAACTAATAATTATAAATTTGAACAAGAAAAATTTTACATATGTGAAAAATTTAGAAAATAGAAAAAATGTTTTAGAGTAATTTTACAATGCGACATCATATCCTTAATATTCTCATTTCTATAAATAGATATATTAGAGATAATTCAAAAAGAAATAAAGTAAAAAGTAGTGACATGATTTATATAACGTAAAGTAAGGTTTTGAAATGTTTTTTACTCATTTAATTTAGATATTCTCTCCTATATCTAAATATAGTATATTATTATTATAAGAGTCAATTAAGGGTTTTATGAGTTTCAAATCATATAATATCAGTTAGATTTGTAAGAAATGTTTTCATTACGGTACAATATGTTTTATAGGATTTTGTTGTAATTATTATCATAATACTGTATTGTTGTGTAAGATCCCTTTTTTATTTTTATTTTTTCATTTTTATTTCAAGTAAACTATCAAAGATAGGCCCACTGTAACGAACCCAGTCAAGCTTGTTGGTTGGGCCATAGTCCAATTGGGTAGCCCAACCCATTTTGCAACTCTACAATCATAACTAAGAAGGAAAAAAAAAAAGAAATTATACCTTTTTAATACCATATTCTTTGTGCTGGTCCCAACTCCTATTGTCTAATTAATAGAATTTTAGTACCAATTATTTATCTTAAGACAAACTTAGTATCCTATTAATAGTACCTTGTTGTACATTTCCACCAATTAAAATATTATTTTATTATAATCAATATAATTGTTATCCCCAAATATTTATATTTAATGACATAGCAATTGGATAGACACGTGTTAGTTGATAACACACTTATCAATATGTTGAGAAAGGTTGAGACCAGAAATGTGTCATGCCCGACCAGGGATGAAACATGGGCGACCAGAGGTGTGTTTGCCTATGCTAACCAGTGTGCTTGCTTATACCGCCCAGAGGTGTGCTTGCTCATGCCGACCAGAGGTGTGCTTGCCTATGCCGACCCGTGTGCATGCTTATGCCGACCGGTGGTGTGTTTGGCAAACTTGCCGACCAGTCACTTCGGGGGATGAATTTGATCAGTCGAGGGATAAGAATCTCAGAAGTTACCATCTAGTGATTCTTCATTAAAGCTTCGGTAACAGCTTCAACCCGAATCATTCGCAACTGCCACGGGAATCTCTCGAATATCCTGAATAATAACTATATTGTTGTAATTTAAATTTGTTTATTATTTTATTAATTAAAGTTGGTTGAAACACCGAAGAACCCCATAAAGCGGGATATTTTTCATTAATGATCCATGAGCCTTTAAATATGAAGCTCATGGCATCATTTAGGGGGAAAATTCGATTCTGGGAGTATTTTTACTGAAAGTTTAGAGAGATAAACATTGTATCTTATCACTGGCACTTGAGAAACTCAGTTGACTCAGGCTCATCTGATCTCAAGTGTAGGCCAAATATATTACAACTCTAAGTGGATTAGGCTATTACCAACGAATTGGGGCTGAACCACTATAAAATTATTTATGTTATTTATCTTCTATTCAAGGTTTATCGTAGTTTTTTGCATCTACTCGCAGTTGGCCAAAATTGTGGTTGACATTTTGGTGCTTTCATTGAGAGCCCGAATAGAAGAAATACACTAATACCCTACCAATATGGCTCCCAAAAAGCCAGGTACATCAAAAGAGCCTGCTAGAGCAGAAGGTCCTGGACCTCAGAACCCTGAGACTGAGCCCAGGGTTTTTCTCGAGGATACGACTCCAGAGTCCGAACAAATTTAGGAAGCCATGGGGGCTTTCCAGCAGGAGATGATGCAATTTAACGCCCGACAGGAGTCTTTCGCTGAAGAGATGGCCAGGCAAAGAGCTGCGTTAGAACAGCAAAGGCGCGATATGGAGGCCAGAAGCGAAGAGATCAGACAACAACAAGAGGAGGTCGACCGGAGACATTGTGAAGCAGCACTTGCTCTAGAAGCGGCTACCCAATTGGCCTAAGCCAATGCTCAAGCTGCGGCACGAGCAGCCGCCCAAGGAGCACGAAAGGACAACGCTAGTCGGAACTCCCCTGCTGGAAGGATGAACTCTCGGGGACTTGACTGGAGTCGAAGCAATAAGAATGATCGGGAAGATGATGGAGTCCGCTCTAGAACTACATCAACACTAAGGGAGAACTCTAAAACCCCTTCCAGAAGTCACCAGTGGGAAACCTCCCGATCAGAGAGTTACCGGTCGGATAGTAAGCACACTCCACTTGGAAACAACCAAACCTATGATCCTCGAGATAAAAAAAACTCCTAGCTACAAAGATGGACATGGTCGAGACGAGGGGGACAGTCATCAGACTAACCGGTCAAAAGAAAAAGAAAAGGAAGACACTGACCAGAAAGGAGGAAAAGACGGCCCGGGACGTACCGAAAAGCCGCCACTACATCCCGGCCAGCAGCGTAGTGGGAGAGAGCAGGTCTCGCATAGTAAGCCCTCTGAAAAATCGAAGAGTACGGTGTTCGATCGGCTAGGAGAACATGCTTCCCGGAAGGATCTAAGGGACGTTTTCACCAACAAGAGGAGGACCGTCCCGGTCGAAGGGCAATATCTAAATTGCCCTGCCAGTCAAATAGAAATACTTGATGACAGTGCTCCAGATGGAAATCCCCGACCAGGAGGTGAAAACCTTGGAGCCTCGTCGGTTGCTCCAGCCATCCAAGCCCAGCTTGACGCGCTAACAGCTGCGGTGCAGGGTTTATGAAAATGACCTTTCGGAATGGATGTTGTAGACCACAGGAGTGGCAGTCCATTTTGTGCCCGGATTAGAGCAGCCCAGCCGCCGGGAAAATATAAAGCATCAGTGCTGCCGGTATATACAGAAAAGGCGGATGCCATCAAACATGTTGGGAAATTTGAGGACCAGATGGAACTGCTCGGGGTAATTGACGATTACAGTGTAGAGTTTTCCTGACTACATTGTCAGATACTGCCGAGGAATGGTATTGGATGTTTAAGTGGAATTCCATTACCTCTTGGGAAACATTCAGAAAGGATTTTTGTAGACAATTCAGTGCTGCTCGAACTCCACCAGTTTATGCCAACCACTAGGCATATATCAAACAAGGAAAGAATGAGTCTCTAAAGAATTATATACATAGATTCATGAGATAAGACAATAGAGCAACTGCTATAGTAGACGAGGGGAAGATGGTTGCCATATCCTCTAGAATCACTTACCGGAGCCCTTTGTGGGATAGTATACATAGAAATCCAATTTCAACACTTCAACAATTTCTTGATCGAGCGGACAAGTATATGAAATTGGATGATGCAATCGAGAAAGAGGAGAATGACATAAAAAATCCGGGCGGATCGACTGACCCTCCTAAGAATGGTGGAAACGATCATAATGGTGGAAAGAAACGTGGAAATAATGGGTCTGACTGCCATGAAGAAAAGAAGGCTAAGTCGAGTTCAAACGAAAAGCCAACCAAGTATGAGCCTCAGTTCACTAATTACTCCACTCTCTCGGCCACCCAGGCAGAAATATATCTTGCTAGTCATGAAGAGGTTCCCTACAAGAAACCTCCACCCATCAAGAAAGAGATGAGTAAGAGAGACGTGAATAAGTTTTGTCATTTCCATGGAGATTATGGTCATGACACGAATGAATGCAATCACCTCAAGGACGAGCTAGAATTTCTTCTCCGTTCGGGAAAGTTGAAAAAGTACCGGACAGAGAAACCCCAAGGAGAAGGAGACAACAACAATCCTGGGTTCAAACGACAGAGATCTCCACCCTTGCAACCTAGGCCTGTGGACTTTACCTTAGACAATATATGTGGAGGTCCATTCTTGGCTGGGGATAGTAACAAAGAAAGGGAAAGGTATGCCCGAACACTTTGACATGAGCTGGAGTGCCAGGATAAGAACGGGTGAATGGATCTTGATCAGGAACCACTGGAATGGCGAGCGTCTATGGATATATTATTACTAAATACCGCTTTCAGAGTGGTAGCTTAATTTCAAGTTGTTTAACTTGTTATTTAAGTTTGGTTTTATGAGCTGGTTATTTGCTAACCAGTAATTTATTTTTTGAACAATTTTTGTTGTTTAAGATTCGTTATCAGACACGTTTTGTCCTTTTTATTTTATTTTATGAGCAATAAAAAAGATTACGCGCAGTGTGGTCGATCCTTGCTACAAATGTGCATGTGTGTTAATTATCCGAATAGTGTTCAACTGGTCGGTAAAATCGGACAGTGTTCAACTGGTCCATATGTTCAAGCTCAATTGCTCGAATATTTTCCATATATTCTATGTGTTTCACGAGTAAATAACTGCTCGAACAGATTCAGTCAAGTAGAAAGTGACCAAGGATCTTTCAACCCTCGATCACTTAGGGGGCACATGGGGTATACTAGTATATAATTTAACACAAGAAATAAGAGCACGAGTTACGATATCTGTTTTTAGGCTGACTTGTAAATTTTCGAAGTCAAAAAAGACCATTAAGCTAACTTGTTTGACAAAGCTTAAGTAACTTGGAATTTTTCAAAATTTCAAGTTAGGAGCAAATATTCGTGTGACAATAAACATTATGCTCATAAAATGTTAGAGCAATAAGAGTGTGAGAAAGTATACTTAGTAGGGATTTAAGAAATGTCTAGAATTTCTAAGTTAGAAAACTAAGTACTCATGTAGAAATATAAGGCATACATCAGAGTGACTTTACTATTCACAAAGAAACTTATAATGTTTTAAGTCTAAAATGACTTAGTATGTTTCAAGTTAGCAAAGAAAAGTAAAGTATAAATGCCAACAGCTCGGCTGTACAAGCAAAATATAATAACTACTGCATAGTGAAGTGTCTTTGCAAAAGTATAAGTAAAATAAGTAAATTGTTGGCTAGAGATAAGTTTCTACTGGTCGGATATGAGACTCTCTGGTTGGCTAAAGCATGGTCACTGGTCTAGTAAACTTTTGCCAGGTTGATCAACATCATCCTCGGCATTGGGGGTATCCTCCGACCCGAATGATAAAGTAGGAGAAGCAGGCACGACACTAGCTGGATTGGCTGCCTCCTCGGCTGCCTTTGCCTCGCATTTTGCAAGCTCTTCTGCCCTGGCCTCCTATGAGAGAAAGTCGAGGTTGAGGGGCCTGTTCAACTTCCATATCTAGTAGAAGCAGTTGAAACAAATCTTCTCATAACAAGCAAGATCAGCTTCTTTTTCTCGTTTCAGCTCCTCATTCTCGCAAGTCATTTTCTCCAACTGATCAGTCAATATCTTGTTTGTTTGGATTTGTGTCTTGTTCTCATCGGCCAACTCACTTAGAGATCCATCCCGCTCGACAATGGTCTTCTCTGCCTGCTTGACCTTAGATTGAAGATCCTCTTCAGATTTGGTTAAAGTTTCAATCTTGGCTTGGGCTTCCACCAATTGATCATTCAAGACTTTGATTAACTCCTTATAGTCAACTGCTCAATGTTGGGCATGACTGACAGTGACAAGACCCTGAAATAAATAACCAAAACTTATTAAAATAAGAATGATTTTGAGAAGGTAAATGTTTCTGATAAGATACTTACACTCATAATCGGAGCGAGGCCTTTGTGGAGGACGACTTCGATGCTCTGTCGAGGTAATGTCTCGAATGTTTGAGTTGTAGTTGCATGGTGAAGAGTATGGTCTAATAACTCTTTGTCGTATTCACCAACAACGCAAAAAGGCTCACTTAAGTTAGTTGGCCGAGTAGTCTGTAGACTAGCAGAAAGGAGAAGTGATGGAGGAGACAAACGTACGACTGGCTGGTCGGATGGTTTTCCCTGGCTGTGTGGCGTGGTCTTTATAGCCTTGCTTGGAGGAGTTGAGCTGCTACCTTCTCCAGTCTTCCTCTTTTGAGCGGGGGTGTTGAATTGATTGAACATAGTTGGATCTGCATAAAGGAAAAGCACAAAGTGAGTTAGTAGAGGCAACAAGTGAACACATGTGAAAATTAAAACTCTGCATATTCATCACGAAATCCAATTATGATTACTATCAGCAAAACCTGAGTTTAGAATTTCGTTAAAAAAATCATCCTCGTCCTCCGACGATGAGCTATCCTCTTTATTGGACTTGATACTTTTGCCTTTGCCAGGCTTGACAGGGAAGGCGGGTCGATGAGAATGTTCACAAGGAGGCTCTCTAATAAGAGGAACACCTGGTCGATATGGATGAGGGGATGAAACAGGAGAAAACTGGTCGGTCACTACTTCAGTGTCGTCATTTGAATGATTAGTTGTTTCTGTTTCATTAGTTGTGCTACCCACAGTGATATCTTGATTGTTAGGTAACAACCCCACTAGTCAGAGACTCTCCAAGGAGACTAACTGTTCGAAGTCCTTTTCATCTAGAGGCATGTTGGCAAGTTCTTCTGCTCGAGCGTGCATTTCCCTGGTTGGGAGAGGATGATAAAAAGGACTGGCATGTGTGAATGCTAGATTGTTGGCATTAATGTCTGTAGTAAGGAAGTATTCTGTATAATACTTCCCAGGATTTGATTTATAGGCTATACCATGGAGGTACTTAACCCCTTTTTGCCTATGAAAGAGGTGGGAACAACTTGTGTTCTTATGGCTAGGGTTAGTCCTAAAATCAAACAAATAATGTACCTCATGAGGACTAGGCGGGTTCCAACCCTGTAAGTGGTAGAGAATGTATAGAGCAGACAAGGCTTGTATCCCATTCGGAGCAATCTGGAAGGGAGACACATTGAAATAATCTGCTATTGATCTGAAGAAAGGATGCAAAGGGATTTTAGCTCCTGCATATATATGATAGTGTAGCCTAGAAGGTTTAGCTACAAACCAGGAAGGCACAACATTTTCTTTGTTCCTCAGCCTACGTGTTGAATTTCTGTGGCAAATGTTTGGGGTACGCTGTCTACCACCTTTTGTGTTGCTCTACGAGCAACTTCCGGATCTCGTTCTTGAGGGAACCGATTAGATTTCTTCACCCCCATTGGTTGGTGCTGGTGTTGTTGCTTAAAAAATTGATCTTCGTGAAGAAAATACAAAGCCGACCGCGGGAGGATTTTCTTAAGACGATGGAGACGGTCCTCAGGAGTTAGTCTACTGGAAGATTTGGAGGAAGAATCACTGCTCGAAAGAGTGTCCCTTGAAGCGGGCGCTGAGGAATTGGAGTCTGTCTGGTTGTCACCTCCCCTATAGCCGAATCAATTCATCTACAAAAAATAAGGGGAGGTGAGTAAACCAAATAGAGGGAAAATATATATACACTACTCTTGTGAAAATAATTTATTTGAGGAGAGGAGTCAATCTTCCCTAAAGAAGAATATTTAGGAAAGTAATAATACTATCGGGAGATTTAAACAAAGTATTCGGAGTATAAGGTTTAGGCATGCCCGATCGGTTGTGCCGCGTGCCCTAAGTGGCTATTCCATCTGTCCGAGCGAATGAGCCGCATGCCCGAGCGGCTATGCCACATATCCGAGGGACTAGGAGGGCCATGTGTTCGAGGAACTTGAGGGGCACGCCGAGGAGCTGCTGGCAAGCGCACATCCAAGGAGCCAGGTGTCCAAGGGGCTACTGGCAGGTGCGCATCCGAGAAGCCAGGCGCGCCAAGGGAGGCACGCATTCGAGGAGTTTCGTGTGTTCAAGCAGATCGATGTGCATTCGAGGGCTGCTGTCCGAGTAGCTGCTACAGGTGCATCCGAGGAGCTGCCAGGCTATGCATCCAAGGAGACGCTGGGCTAGTGCATCCGAGAGGGTGGCATGCCCGAGGAGTGGTGTCCGAGGAGCAAAGGCATGACTTCGGGTAGTCTAAATGGATAGAAATGACCAAGGCTACGAGTTTGATGGGCTAAATGGTAAACATATTTTCTTGATTTTGAACTAGGCAAACAAGATCAAAAAGTAGAATTATAAGAGTTTAACAAGTCTCATAGGAATTTCATATGTTCTTCTTAAACCCATAAACCTAAAGTTAAAATTTGTAGTGGGAAATTATTTTTTCTTGCAAAGTTTCATGAAATTGAAAGAAAAATTGACTAACCCAAAGTCTAAACTACACTATATTAGCCACAAAATCTTTATCCTACTAAGATTCATCATGAAAAAAATCCAAGAATGTCTTTCACAATGGGGTTTTGGCATTGAGCTTTTTAGACAAGATTTGGTGTAAATTTTTTAAAGTTTACAAAGCTTAAATATAAATATGAAGAAGAGGAAGCTTACCCAAATGTATTGAAGAGCCTTTGATTCCTTGAGAAAGCTTGAATTTGCTTGAGGAAGTTGACACGCCTTGGAAGAATGAGGAGGGTTCGACCAACGAGAAATGAAGGAATTTTTTGTTTTTGCTTGTGGAGTCTTGACCAAACTGTGGGTATATTTAAAGGAGGAGAAGGGAGACTCCCCACTCACCTAAAAAAACCCTTGGTATTCTCTCTCCCACGATTTAAAGCAAGTAACTGCCATTTTCATGGCTAAGATGTTTTATTATTTAAAAAAGGCGGGAGAATGCCAAAGGTTATTTTGGGAATTTGGGGACACAGTAATTGTTAAATTTACTGCGAATCCTTGCTAAGAGTAGGAAAAGTTTATCATATGAGAAAATAATATAATAAACTTTTGGGGCAAATGTTATCCCCAAATATTTATATTTAATGACATGGAAATTGGATAGACACATGTCAGTTGATAACACACTCTTATCAATATTTTGAGAAAGGTTGAGACCAGAAATGTGTCATGCCCGACCAGGGATGAAACATGACCGACCAGAGGTGTGTTTGCCTATGCTGACCAATGTGCTTGTTTATACAGACTAGAGGTGTGCTTGCTCATGCCGACTAGAGGTGTGTTTGCCTATGGCGACCGGTGTGCATGCTTATGTCGACCGGTGGTGTGTTTGGCCAACTTGCCGACCAGCCACTTCGGAGGATGGATTTGATCAATCGACAGATAAGAATCTTAGAAGTTATCATCTAGTGATTCTTCAGTAAAGCTACGGTAATAGCTTCAACCCGAATCATTCGTAACTGCTGCGAGAATCTCTCGAATATCCTGAATAATAGCTATATTGTTGTAATTTAAATTTGTTTATTATTTTATTAATTAAAGTTGGTTGAAACAACGAAGGAGCTCATTAAAGCGGGATATTTTTCATTTATGATCCATGAGCCTATAAATAAGAAGCTCATGGCATCATTTGGGGGGCAGATTAGATTCTCGGAGTATTTTTACTGAAAGTTTAGAGAGCGAAACATTGTATCTTTTCACTGGCACTTGAGAAACTCAGTTGACTCAGGCTCATCTGATCTCAAGTGTATGCCAAATATATTATAACTCTAAGTGGATTAGGCTATTACCAATTAATTGGGGCTGAACCACTATAAAACTACTTGTGTTATTTATCTTCTATTCAAGGTTTATCGTAGTTTTTTGCTTCTACTCGCAGTTGGTCAAAATCGTAGTCAACAATAATATAATTTAATTAATTAAAATTATTTTTATAATTAAACTATATTAATAAAAAAAATTGCAATACATTGTATATAATATATAGATTAGTTTCAAATTGTATTTTCTACTAATTTTGATAAAAAAATATTATTTATTATGAAGAAATGGCCTCAATTTATTTAATTAAAATCATATTTACATTTAAAATATAATTATAAATAAATTATATTAATTAAACAATAAGTTAATAAATATATATATTTAAAGTTTTATTCTTATAGAAACATTTTAAAAGTGTTTTAGATTCAATTTGCAGTCTAGGAATGTCAATATGATTTCATAAGCTAATGTGGAATCAATTTTAAATTAAAAAAAAAAATCTTATCTACAAAACAAATCATTCTTTAAATTTGAGTTGGAAAGCTTCGTCATACGAACAAATAATATATACATAAATATATATATATATATATATTAATATTTAGTTCTCTATTATTTATAAATTTATCATATAAATGATATTAAAGTGATACTTATTGAACAATAAAGTACTAAGTTGATATTAACAGAAAACCAAGGTACACATATGGTATTAATTAAACAAATGGGTATCAAATTAGTACAAGAAAAACAACATGATACTAAATTGGTATATTAAATAATTAAAAAGAGGTCATGAATTATGATTTTTAGCATAAATATCCTTAATTTCTTTATAATTTTGAAATTTCTTTAAGAAATAATAAAAATTATCTCCAAAAAATTTGGGTTTTATAATATACAAGAAAATATTAATTTTCCTCTTAAAAATTGAATTTTGTTATAAATTTAAGGGATATTTGCGGCAAAAGTACTCAAATTATTTTTTTGCTCGCGAAAGTACATTCAGTCTATGTTTTGTTGCAGCCGTTAGTTCCAACCGTTAAGTGTGTTTGTGACATGTTGGTGAAAATATCAAATTAAATGAATATTTATGGTGAAAGAACCTAATTTAATAGATATATGCAACAAAAGTACCAAAGTTATGAGATATTTGTGGCAAAAATACATATGTTATAAACAAATTTGACATTACGTGGTAGATTTAGCGACAAAATAAATAACTGCAACAAATTATGAACGGAAGATACTTTCGCCGGAAAAAAAATAACTTTGGTACTTATGTACTACAAATATAATAATTTGATAACTTTGATGAATTTTTTAATTGTTACTGTTTCAAAATTTAGAATTTAATTGAAAAAAAAGGAGAGACTAATTTGTCAAATAACAAAATGTTAATGTTAAAAATCCTATCAATCATGAAACATAATGATTGTCATAAGAGTAAATCGAAGATAAAGTAAAATTGTGGTTGTGGTTTTAATTTAATAGTATTTTATGTGGTTGACAAATATATGGCAGCCCAATAATTCTTTTAATTTCATCTATTTTATTTTTATTATTATTATTAAAAATAAAAAGTAAAAGGAAAACAAACAAATAGATATATTTTTTATTTATATGTCTATTTGTTTGTATTTCTTTATTACTTTTTATTTTTAATAATAATTGTTATTATTATTCTATACACCAAATAGTTTGTATTTTTTTGACTTTTTAATAATAATAAGAGTTTATACTATTTTAGACCTTATGTTTTGTCTCATTACCTGTTTAGATCCTGTGTTTTGATAAATTATTTTTTGGACCCTGTATTTTGTAAAATAGTTCAAATAGATCCATAAACTCAATTTTGATCAAATATTTTTTTAACTAAAATCACAAATAATTCATTAAACTAACAACTCAGAACAAAAATATAGTCATTCTCCCTAAGAACTGTGTTGTTATACTCAATTTTTTGTTCATCAAAATCAGGTTTAGGGACCTATTTGAACCATTTTACAAAACACATGGTTCAAAAAATAATTTGTCCAAACACAGGGTCCAAACAGGTAATGAGGCAAAATACAAAACAAATAGATATATTTTTTATTTATATGTCTATTTGTTTGTATTTCTTTTTTACTTTTTATTTTTAATAATAATTGTTATTATTATTCTATACACCAAATAGTTTGTATTCTTTTAACTTTTTAATAATAATAAGAGTTTATACTTTTTTAGACCTTATGTTTTGTCTCATTACCTGTTTAGATCCTGTGTTTTGACAAATTATTTTTTGGACCCTGTATTTTCTAAAATAGTTCAAATAGATCCCTAAACTCAATTTTGATCAAATTTTTTTTTAACTAAAATCACAAATAATTCCTTAAACTAACAACTCAGAACAAAAATATAGTCATTCTGCCTAAGAACTGTGTTGTTATACTCAATTTTTTGTTCATCAAAATTAGGTTTAGGGACCTATTTGAACAATTTTACAAAACACATGGTTCAAAAAATAATTTGTCCAAACACAGGGTCCAAACAGGTAATGAGGCAAAATACAAAACAAATAGATATATTTTTTATTTATATGTCTATTTGTTTGTATTTCTTTTTTACTTTTTATTTTTAATAATAATTGTTATTATTATTCTATACACCAAATAGTTTGTATTCTTTTAACTTTTTAATAATAATAAGAGTTTATACTTTTTTAGACCTTATGTTTTGTCTCATTACCTGTTTAGATCCTGTGTTTTGACAAATTATTTTTTGGACCCTGTATTTTCTAAAATAGTTCAAATAGATCCCTAAACTTAATTTTGATCAATTTTTTTTTTAATTAAAATCACAAATAATTCATTAAACTAACAACTCAGAACAAAAATATAGTCATTCTGCCTAAGAACTGTGTTGTTATACTCAATTTTTTGTTCATCAAAATCAGGTTTAGGGACCTATTTGAACCATTTTACAAAACACATGGTTCAAAAAATAATTTGTCCAAACACAGGGTCCAAACAGGTAATGAGGCAAAATACATAACAAATAGATATATTTTTTTATTTATATGTCTATTTGTTTGTATTTCTTTTTTACTTTTTATTTTTAATAATAATTGTTATTATTATTCTTTACACCAAATAGTTTGTATTCTTTTTACTTTTTAATAATAATAAGAGTTTATACTTTTTTAGACCTTATGTTTTGTCTCATTACCTAGATCCTGTATTTTGACAAATTATTTTTTGGACCCTGTATTTTCTAAAATAGTTCAAATAGATCCCTAAACTCAATTTTGATCAAATTTTTTTTTAACTAAAATCACAAATAATTCATTAAACTAACAACTCAGAACAAAAATATAGTCATTCTGCCTAAGAACTGTGTTGTTATACTCAATTTTTTGTTCATCAAAATCAGGTTTAGGGACCTATTTGAACCATTTTACAAAACACATGGTTCAAAAAATAATTTGTCCAAACATAGGGTCCAAACAGGTAATAAGGCAAAATACAAGGCCTAAAAATGTATAAACCCTAATAATAATAATAATAATAATAATAATATGTAAAAAATAAATACAACAAATAGTTCTATACACCAAAATATCAAATGAGATTAGACAATTAGAATGGGAATATGATTAGAGAATAATTAGAGAAAGAGAATAAGATTAGAAACTGACTATCCATGTTTATTTGTAGTGGTCATAGACATAATCATATGGTACCATACTAATCATTATAAAAAGGATGTCTTAAGTTCAAATTTCTTCCTCTAATGTAAAAAAAAAAACTCATATTTACTTACTCAAATTTATTAAGAAATAGAAATAAATTATATGGGCCCCACATAAATTTGGAATTAAGAAATGTGATTGACAATCTTAGTTCGGGATATTTGTCATTCTCGTTCTCCTTTACTAATGTATTGACAAATTTGTCATCATGTTATGTTAAAAGTTAAAATTATAATTTGTCTTTTGTATTACTTTTATTTAAGGTATTTCTATAAGTTGTAATTTATTTATTTTGATTTCAAAGTGAAGTAAACATGTTACTAAGAATATTGTTGAGGATAATTCTATGGTAGGACATATAAAAAAGAGCCCTATCATAGGACTCTTTTGTGTTCTCAACCCGTAAATAGTTTTCGGTGTGATTTTTTTTTATGACCATATATATTGTAGTTATTTAGAGCATTCTGCAAATTTTCAGAAAATTCCGAATAATTTACAGTGCCGAAAACAGATTATTGCATGCATGACTAATTTTTTTATGCGCGTGGAAAATAACATGTTTGAACTTAGTTTTTGGCACTATAAATTATTCAGAATTTTCTGAAAATTTGCAGGATGCTCTAAATAACTACAATATACACGGTCATAAAAAAAAATTACGCCAAAAACTGTTCAAAGGTTGAGAACACAAAAAAAACCCTACGGTATGGCTCTTTTTGAAGGCCCTACCAAAGAACTTTCCATTTGTTGAATCTAGTTTTGATTCTTACTAGTAAAGTAAACAAGTTAATGTGAGTACAATTATTATTAGATCTGAATGTAAGTCATTTTGATTACATGCAAATAAATACACAATAAATACTATTGTTATAGTAGTAGTAGTACTAGTATGACAATATTATAAGTGGAGGCCACATAGTTTTTTTTTTTTTTTAAATGCAAGCGATAGATTTTATGAGTTGTGACTAAGGTTATGTACACTATTTAAAGTTTTGAACCATTGAAAATAGGGAAAATTACATGTTACACGGTGATTTAAAAAAAAAAAAATCGTTTTATACAACAAATTAAAAAAATTATAAATTTATTGTGCTCCAACCAACTAATGTATACATATGTTTTTTTACAAGTATCCTATTAATATATAATTTTAAACTAACATATATTTTTTTTGTCAAATCAACTTTTCTTTTAAATATTATATGTCAAATCACTTTAATATTTTTTATCAAATCAATACAATTTTATATTAATTCCTATAATACAAATATTACAATTTTCATATCATATATTTTAAAAAAATTCTCAATACTTTAATTTTTTTTTTGTCTTTTGTCTTTTTCTCTTCAGTCATTAGCTTATAGATACTTTTAGTATGATAATAATAATAATAATTACAAATAAGTTTATTTTACTTATAAATATTTAAAATATAATCAATAATATTAAATAAATATTTATCTTACATAAAATATTATATATTTAATCAATATAATCTATTTCTTTATTAGTTGTTACAATTTAATATATATATATATGTTACTTGTTTAATGCAATTTAACATTTTTGTATATACTAATTATAAAACTCTTTTAGTTACAAACTTAGTTTTATATATTTTTGTTACAAATATGTTAACTAAATTTACAACTTACTTTTTGAAAATAATAGTCACAAATATAATTTTTTTAGTTATAAAATTAGTTATGTAAACCATTGTTACAAAAATAAAAAAAATTAGCAAGGAATTATTCTATAAATGTTGTCTACAAAAATGTAAAACTTGGTTATATATTTGTAAATGTTGTTTACAAAAATGTTTTTATGTAACTGGTTTACGCATCTGTAAAAGCATGTTACAAGTTTGTAACATGTAAATTCATAGTTATCGTTGTCTGTAAAAGCTTGTTATATGTTTATAACATGTAAGTTCTTATTTAACATTTCTCTATCATGTTGTTTAGGGTTGCTCAAGATCCAAATCAGTCCAATTACCCCGAACCAATCCAATAATAAAAAATTGGATATTCAATTACAATTGGATTTGATTGGATTTGTAAACTTAGCTTTTCTCTATCATGATGTTTAATGGACTTAATGTTGTAAACTTAATATTTAAAGGACTATAATGTGACAATTGTAAAGACTTAAATTGGTATTATTACTCCGTAGTGTCTAGTTTTTTTATATGTTTTTTGTTTTTCTTGTTAATTTGTTTAATATCAAAATTTAGGTTCAAAGATAAAAAAATAAAAATAAAAATAAAAATAAATCGACTCAATCCAATTACAATTGAATTTGATTGGATTTGTAGGCCAAAACGAATTGAATTGGATTGGATGATGATTTCCAACATCCAACATTTAATTGAATTGGATTGGTTAGTGGTAAAAATGTTGGATAGGATCGAATGAGTATCCCTAATGTTGTTTGTAAAAATTTGTTACAAGTTTATTGCTATATTTTAAAATAATTTTATGATTATGACATTTCAACAATATGATTTTTTCAAGTGTAAACTTTGATTGCAATTTTGCAAGTTTACAAATAAGTAATTCAAAACTGATTTGAAGATGTTAATATAAATATATATATTGTCCAGGATAATATTTGTAATAGTTTGATACAAATTTGGAGTGTGATATTCAACATGTAATGAGATGGGTAATATGGATAACTGGGTAAATGTTGGTAATAGTGGATTGTGGGTTATATAATAAGCATAGATTACCATAATATTGTAATTAGTTTAAAATACCGTATTTTTAGAATTTTTGTCCAAATTTACCGTATATGTGTTAATTGCCCTTGAAAATACTTAAAAGGGTTTTCACTATCAGGTTTATTGAATGAATTATTAGATAGCTTTGGTCTGAGTAAACCTAAGCCAGACAGGGCCGAAAAATGAATAAATTAAAAAAAAATAGAATTTGACTTAAAACCTAAAGAAAAAGACATTTATGGAGTGACTTTCTCTCATGCGTAATTCTCATTGGCTATATAATATCTAATATTAGACAATTACTGCTCATCCTGCCCAAGCGATGTTCCTATCAACAACCCATTATACCTTTTATTTGGTAGTATTTTTACGAAGTAAGGTCATTTTTCTTGAATATATGCTTTGCCAAATGGGACCCATTAAGAGTATTTGGGGTCAAAATATTTTTTTTTAATGATTGTAAATTATTTTTTTTATGGAAAATATGCGTGAAATGATATTAGTAGATTTTCTTTTTTGTAATTGAGTATTTTATTCTTCAAAATACATTATTAAAATCTTATTTTTTATATTTATATTTTTTTTACATCATTTAAATGTTATATATATTTTTATTTTTTTCAAATAATTTCTCTAACTATCAATAATACCTGCATTTTTTATTTAATATTTACAATATCAACCCATGTATAATGTCATATAATTATATTTTATTTTAAATTAATGTAAATTTATAAAGTAAACTAAAATATAAATTGATTAAAAAAATAAAAGATTTAATAGTTCTCAAAGTATATTTTGAGAATATTCATTCTAAGTAATTCTCAAAGTAATTAATTAAAAATAAAAGCATTTTAAAATTTTTATTAAAATTTTATTAATAAATTTGACCAAAATTATTCTAAAAAATATAATTGTATTAATTAGCAAAAAACTCAAATATATAAAATAATATCCTCTAAAATACTAAAAAGTATTGCAGAAAATCATAAAGAATATGAAAAATATAAATTAGATATAAAAATGTAATTTTTAAGATAAAATTAAATATGAAATTTGTGGCAAAAATCAATAAGTAGTCTAAAAGGTCAGACTTGAGTCACTAATTAGCCTTTTTAGCGGTAAATCAATAAGTAGTCTGATATGTTGTACTTAAATCACTAAGTAGTTTCTTTTTGTTATAACAACCACATTTTGCACAAATTTTGTCTCAGTTTCAATTAATTAATAAAAACTCAATATATGTATATATATTTATAATTCAGTTACGTGTGGGTTGTCGGTATGGACTCGTATAGTTACGTGTTTTGGCTCTAAAACCAAGTTTAAAATGTTATAATCTCATTAGTTAACACTAATGACGGTTCCTACACTATTTAAAGGTTCATTTGAGATTTTGGTGAACTGATCGCTCTCCACTCTCTCTCTGTCTAGAACCCTGTATCTCTAACTCACAAAGATTACTAGTTTTCTCCAACATCTTCATCAAGAAAGCTTGACTTGTTTGAAAACCAAGGCTTGTTAATCCAAGACTCATTCTACTATTGTAGTAGCTTCAAGCAATGTCTTATGGGAGGCTAGGAATAGAGATTTTTGGACAACAATTCTATTGTGTCAAGCCTTCATGTTCATCTCCATTGATTTATTACATTAAATCATAACTTTATGATTTTATGTAACTAGGGTTTCTTTCAAGAAATGTCATCTATTTCCCTTGTCTCAAGTTGTGTTATTCTTCCATTGTTTGTGAGATTATCTAGAGTTTAGTTCTTTTGAATTATCATATTAACTTTGTGATAATAAGCTATACTCCCAACAACAATTCCATTCATCTTGAACCAGATTGTTTGACTATGCTCAACCTTTTACAAGAAAAAGTAAATGGATGCTTCTATGCATAGTGTTGTAGATGATGATATCATAATTTGTAATAATTTTCATATTGTTAGCTATAACTTTTGTAGAAGGGAGGATAATGGGGTGGCATGGTTTCCCTAATGCAGTTGTTGTTGAGATTGGTTAAATATAATTGTTAAGTTGTTTACACAATGAGGTGCAAAACACTCAATGATTTTCACTTAAGTTGAAGTGAAAACATGAGATTGTGTAGTAGGCATCTAAAAGTGACTTGTATGGGTCTAAAGTGATACATGGAGGTATCTAAGAATCCCCAACAAGTTTGGTAGCATTTGGAGCAATTTTAGAACTATTGGAATGGTCAAAAGTCAGAGGGGTGGCGATGTGTCACCTCCTAAGAGGTGTTGCAACGTCTATATGTGAAGGGGCTCAAAAGCCCCAGCAGGCGATACATCGCTTTCTAGTGGGCGGCATATCGCTTGACATGTCCATACAAATACGTAAAATAAGTTCCAAATGTGAGTTAATTATCTCTAATTCTATTGGTTAGACCTAATGATGGTGCCCACACTATAAAATGGTCCTTATAGAGTTTGGGAAAACTTGATCACTCTCTCCAATCTCTCTCTAGCTCTTAAAGACCAAAATTTTCTCCAAGAAACTCATCAAGCATTGCTTGACTTGCATGAGTTTTAAGACTTGTTCAATTTCAAATCTCATTATACATGGTTGAAGCTTCAAGCAATTAGGGAAGGCTTGGAATCGAGATTTTGGATAACAATATTCTTGTTGTGTATAAGCCTTAGAAGTTCCCAATGTTTGAAGATTCAAGTTGCTCAATACAAAATGTTATATATCTCTAACCCTAATCTTCTATTTTGTCATTCTATTGTGTTTATGTTGTTAGCATTGATGATTAAATATTTTTAAGTTCAACTTATAATCATTTAATCCTTTGTTTTCAAGATTTGCATTCATACCATGAACATGGTTATTTGATTATCAAGATTTTCATTCATATGTTGAATTGTTGATTAAGAAAGTGTAAACCCATAAATTCTCAACAGTCAAAATCTCTAGTTTCTAATTACTTTCTTTTTGTGTTTTGCACAATCAACAATGAAGGAAATTTGTTCATCTTCTACAACCTTCATCTCCTTGCTTCAATATTTGGTTTGTGTTGAACACATAACCATGAAAGATCAAAGAAAGTTCTATTTGGATATGCTCTACATGAATGTTGATATGGATTCAAAGTTTTCATAAACAAAGGATGAGACAACACAATGAGATTACATACTTAAGGAGATTGATATCATTAGATTTTTTATTTCTAAATGTGTAGATTTCAAGAATTTGAATGAAATGTGTTTGTTGCCATATTATTGTGAGTTTGATTTTAGTGTTTGTGTTAAGAGTACAATGGCGAATGTTAATAAATAATTCAAGGATTATTGTTATACTTATTTTATTTATAAAGTTAATGATCATCATGTGAGATATGGTAATTGCAAAATTAACCATAATGAGATTATATTTAATACAATTGATGATGAGATCTTTATGACCTTAATTGAATTTAATGCATTCTATGAGGAATGTATGATAACCCTAAAGAGAATTGACATAGTTCATGCATGTAGTGATAAGACTAATGCAACCTTAAGAGAATGGGAACATGTCAATGCAATTGATGATAAGATCATTGCAAAAGAAAGTGAAGATACTAAGGTCAATGCATTTGATGTTGAGATCATTGCAAACCTAAGTAAGGATACCAAGGCCAATGCATTTGATGTTCAGATCATTGCAACCTTGAGTAAAGTTAATGCAACCCAAGGAAAGGTGCAAGGATGGTGGTATGATACTTATTCCACCATTCATGCAACCTATGATAAAATTATTTTCAAAACCTTTGAAAGTGCAAAGGTGGGACTTGAAGTCAAAATGGGAAATGAAAAGAGATCCAAGGTACATGGAAGGGACTGCATTGATGTGTTCTTCACTAATGGAAATAAAGCTACCTTAACTAATGTTTTCTATGCTCTCGATATGACTAGAAACATTATGAGTGGAAGCCTAATGAGTAAATCTAGTATCAAAATGGAGTTTGAATTCAGTAAGCTCATTTTGACTAAATTGGACACTTTTTTTTTTTTTGGAAAAAGGGTTAATCATGTGATGGAATGATCAAATTTTTTACTCTTGATAATGACAATAATAATATGGCATCTAAATCTTGTAATGTGATTAATTCTAGTTCTATTACTTTGTGGCATAATAGACTTGCTTATATAGGTTATATCACAATTAAAAGGGTTGTTAAATGTGGATTGATTAACTGTGATGTAAATGAGCATGATAAATGTGAATTATGTGTCAAATATAAAATGGTAAAGAAACATTTTCCAAGTGTTTATGGATGTTCAAACTTTTTAGATTTAATACATAGTGATTTATGTGAATTGAATGACACGTTGACTAGAGGAGAAAATATATACTTCATGACTTTTATAGATGATTGCTCTTGGTATACTTATGTGTATTTACTTAAGAGTAAGGATGAGGCATTTAATGCATTTAAAATCTATAAAGTCGAAGTAGAAAATCATTTGGAAAGGAAAATAAAGACTCTTAGAAGCGATAGAGGTGGTGGATACTTTTAAAATGATTTCAACGTATTTTGTGAACAACATGAAATTATACATGAATGCACTAATCTACAACAAAATGGTCTACAAAAAAATGGGATAGCTGAAAGAAAGAATAGGACTTATCCTGAGATGATTAACTCTATGCTTTTACATGCTAAATTGTGTTATAATTTGTGGGGTGAAACTTTTCTTGCTGCGTGCATATATTGAATCAAATTCCTATGAAAAGAATATTGTGTCTCCATATAAGTTATGGAGAGGAAATAAGCCTAACCTAGGTTATCTTAAAGTGTGGGGGTGCCTTGCTTATTGCAAGAGCACAGAGCCTAAAAGGACCAAGTTGGGTCCAAGGACCGTAAAGTGTGTATTTGTTGGCTATGCCTCCAATAGCAAGGTCAATAGGCTATTAGACTTGGAGTCCAATGTGATAATTGAATCAGGAGAAGTAAAGTTCTTTAAGCATATGTTATATTGTGATAGCAACTCTCAAGTTGGAGAGTCTCATAAAGAGAAAGATCCAAAGGTTGATGAGCAACCAATATTGCCTCCAAGAAGCCAAAGGCTTAAAGAGTTGTGATCAATTGAGAAATGTTCTCAAGTAGAGATACTCTACAGTAGACTTGAGGATGATCCCAAAACCTACCAAAAAGTAATGTCTTTGAGAGACTATGTTTTTGGAAGGAGGCAATAAATGATGAGGTAGATTAAATTATGTAAAATCACACATGGGAATTGGTAGGCCTTTCACAAGGTTCAATATCAATTGGGTGAAGGATCTCATTTATATAAGTCTATATGTATGCTTCCTATTGCACAAAATAACATACAATAGAAAACATGAATACATGCATAGATGTGATTTTCATACAGAGACACATAAATACAATAATAAAACTATTAGAGTACTTACGAGATGCATAGATGAACAATGACTACACCCTTTAGATTCCCTAACCTTTTTCTCCTTGTTGAATGCTAGGTATTGTAAGGAATCTAAACTGCTTAGAAACAATACCACGGTTTCCAAGTCTTTCTCTAAAACAACCTAGTGTTTGTATGAGCAAGTCTCAACATATGAGAAGAGAATTCCTAGAGAGAGTGGGTGGCTAGGTATAAAATATTAGGAGTGAATTTTTTCCTTGTCAAATTCATTTGATCTAATGCATTCTATAGCACTAGATAGACAATTAACTAGGACATAAAATAGGTTTTAGTTTCCCATTCTATTTTAATTATTTAATAAATATAATTAATTAAATACTTGTCAAAATTAACAAATTATAATTTTGACATTTATTTAATTATTTTTATTAATATTAATACAAATTTATCAATATTAACAAAATTGTCTCAACTAGCTATAATACTCTCTTTTTGAGACTTTGCAATAAAAACCTCAATGCTTCTTCTATTTCTTTCCTCACAAAATATCAATAAATAATTTAACATTATTTTTTTCCATTGACCTAGTCAATATGATATTTTTATAATTAATAACTAAATAAATTATTCAAGAATATCAAGTTCATTTTGATAATAGATTACATGGGGACCATAGATTCATGAACTCAAGCTCCAATAAGTTACCATGATTTTAATTATTTATAACAAATAATCTCACTGCCTTATTAATTCATCATGACTCCACTATAGACTCAAAATTGCACTCTTAATTTCATAGAACACTTTACACCAAATGTAAATACGTTATCCATTGTTATAACCATAACCGTCATTCAATAATCCATTGATGATCTACTAATGAGACAAGTGAAAATTACCGTTTTACCCCTCATTGGTATTTTATCCTTAACTCCCACTAAGTTTCTCGTAAATGATATTTTTGTAAACTTAATTACAGAAATGAGTACTCTATCATTTAACACTTGAACCAAGCTATAAGGAAATCATCGTTTCATTTCTTAAGCAGAAGCTATAGATTTCATATCCATGATAAATACTCTCACTCAATTATACTACCAAATCTCCAATATGTAAGTATGAGCTAGTTCGTAGGGTAAGCTGGTAAGGAACAAATCAAAAGACTTTAATAATACAATTAGCATAATATTAATCACTCATAATTAAGATTGAATTGACCTATGGTCAACATTGTGATATGATTAGATTAGATAATAATGATGCTTGCTTATCTTATTAATAATCAATATCGGTCCAGTCCAATGTAACAAAATACATCTGATCTTATCTACTTGGTCAATGCCCTGGATAAGACATTACACCCTGAATGTGTAAGTAGATCATATCGTAGATAACCAGATCAGTAAAAATCCAATGCACTGACTTAATCATAGGACTCGTTCTTGTGAACATATAATTTCAATTATAATCCACTGTGACCTAGTCACTATGATTGCAATTATTTATATGTTCGACATTTTATAAATGTTTGTATTATTCCAATAATCATGTAATGAAACAAGCAAGCAACATGGTTGTCAAACTAAATGATTTCTACTTCTTTTATTGACAATATAAAATCGCGTTACATGTCCGACATGGTTTTATAAGGGCTTAAAACCCAACAAACTCCCACTTGCCCTTTTATAACAAATGGGACATGTTTCTCAAAACCATTCTTCTACATGCTTCACAATTATCCTCACTGCTTATATCTTTGTAAAGGGATATGAAAGATTGTCTTCCAATGCTATCTTCATCACCTTCACCACACATCTCCAATAATGTGGTACTTTCTCTCTATATGCTTTGCTATTTTGTGGCTTCGAGGTTCTTTCAAATTTTTTATTGCCTCACTAGGGGTTTATTCATACTTGGAATAACACCAAGATACGTATAGAACTTTCTCAGCCTAACTATTTCCTTAGCTGCCACAGACGCAGCTATGTACTCAGTCTCCAAGGTTGAATCTAAAATGGCAGATAGCCTAACCCTTCTCCAAATCATAGCCACTGAGATGACAGACAACCTATCGCTTGTCCACATCATAGCTCCACTGTAACGCCCTAGTTACTCCAAGACAGTTACTGTGAGCTTTGAACCGTGCTTAACTCGCTAATCGAGTTCTTTGGTTATAAACGTTCTAGGTGTTATTAACAGGCTAAGGTAAAAAACCAATCAAAAGGAAATGATATATTTTATTTAAAACATAAAATTGTTCATGGGCCCGTAAAAATGTTTACAAGTTATTTACAATCCTAAATGGTCATTATAGTGTAAAATTACAACTCGCCGACCTAAGCGGCAAAAATAGGGTAAACCCCTAGTTCCTCCGAGAAACTCCTTGGTCGTGGTGGTCAAGCGGCCGCATATGTACACGTCACCACCTAAGCTCTCCACTCAAGGCTGGGTGAGCTTTTCTTTCCCTTTACCTGCACCACATAGCACCCACGAGCCAAAGCCCAGCAAGAAAACTCATTACTGCATATAAATATTATCAAATGATGATCATGATAATCATCCAGGACTTATAGCCCTAAACAGATGAGTGACAGTTGTGTAAGTTACTAATGTGGGATCTGCACCCTTTACAAATGAGTGATCGAGTCACTAGCATAAACAGAATAAGTGACTGATGAGCGAGTCACCAATGTAAACCAAATGAGTGACCATGGAGTCACTAGTATGGGTTCCGTACCCTTAGCCATGTGACGATACGGTCACCTGGGCCTTTTGGCCTTGTATTTGAGTGACTAGTCATGGAACTAGACAAGCACTTTTAGTTTTCATCGAACTTGGGGTCGGTCCGGCATTAATGCTCATCATGAGTCATTCAATGCTGATGTCGATTAGATCTAATCTTTTCGGCTTGCGTTAAACACACTAATACCGTTCTTGACTCTTAAGCCAATACCATATGACCAGTGCTTAGTACTACTACCGAACTTGACTAGTAAGTCACAACTTCACAGTTAATACTGACACCATTGCTGATTCTAACTAATTAGTCAGTGCCATTCAAAAGTAAGCAAGATTTGCTAAGAATTTGATATGCAATCAGTGTCCACATTTAAACAATCAACATGCCTCATGAATAACCATGCATGTCACATATGGGGTGCAGTTTTCTTACCTCTGGTTTGAGCGAGAATTAGTAAAAGAACGACCCTTGAGAACGATCAACCTTTTAGTTCCTTGACGGTCACCTGGTCATAACCAATAATGGGATTCCATCAATAAAACGAATCACAAAAGGTTCCTGGACCAAAACCTAGCCTCTGGGACATCGAATCCTACTAAACCGGGTAGTAGGAGCGATCACGAGGCCTAAGGTTTAATTCCCCAAGCCAAAAACTCAATTCTAGCCAAAATGCCACTAAGGGCCGCGACCCTACACCACTATGGCGTGGCCCGCCTTCTCAGACAGAAGCGGCCACCCTTCAATCCCCAACACGGGCCGTGGCCCTCCTTTACCATGCCACGGCCCAACGACCCTTCAGCTCCACCCTTCCTCTTTATTGAGCTTGGGCCGCAGTGCTCTAGAATAAAGCCACGGTCCTACCTGAAACTCAGCCAAAAACCCTTGTTTTTCCCCTTCGAACTCATTTCAAAAACCTTATTAAAACACTCCTAATATCACAAAGCAAAGCCACCAACTATTACCATAATTTATCTACCATATAACCATCAAAACCTAAGCCTTACACCAATCAAAACTTCATCGAATTCCCATTTCAATGATCAAAACTCCAACCTCAAAACCAACCTAAAAACAGAGAAAAGAGCCATAAAATTGAACGAAAACCTTACCTTTAGCTTGAATTGAAACCTCTTCAATGGCTGAACACTAGCCTAAGACCTCAAGCTTCAATCTCCAAGTTTGAATCCCCAAACTTATTTCAAGATTCAAAGGAAAAGAGAAAGGAAAATGATGATCGTGAGGGAGGTAGAATAAGGCTATGTTTTGGATAACCTTCGACAACCATCAACTTATATATAGCCTAGGTCAAATGACCAAAATACCCCCCATGCTTAATTCTCTTAACAGCCCCCAAGGGCAAAACTGTCCTTTCCTACTTATCTCATTAATCTTAATTAACACTCTCCAATTCCCATCATGCTCAACTACCAATAAATCATATCCCATTACCCTTTAATTCCCAGTAATGCTCTAATCACCAAATTACCCCGAGACTCACCCCGAGCCCCGAACTCAACCCAATTATGACCAAACCGATAACTTGTATTCAAAGATCGTCTCATACCGAATAGCTCGAACAAATCCACATTATTATGTGGCCTCAACAATGATTCACCAACATGCATGAAAATACACAATTACGCCTTCAACGGGCCAAATTACCAAAATGCCCCTATAATGAAATGTGGACCCACATGCATGCATTTAACATCATATTATAATATAATTCACATAAACATGCACATAATCATTTAATGACATAATAAATCAATTATGGCCCTCCCGGCCTACTAATTCAACCATTAAACCTCATTAGGGATTTCAGGGCATTACATCCACCCCCAAGAGTAAACATCTTTTTTCATAAGTAAACTTCATGTCATCATCATCAGTCTAAAATCTAAATCTATGTAGCCTAACAGGTTCAAAGATCCACCCAAATAGGCTAACAAATAGTATCTAGTCCATCTAAGATACTGATTGCTATCTACTGTTCATTTCCAAGGTTTCACTGGTACTTGCTCACCACTCCCGCTGCATAGCGAGTCTCCAGTCACAACACACAACATAGCATGCATTAGACTTCTAATTGAAAATGCATAATGAATTTGTTTCATCTTTTCTTTCTCTTGAGGAGTCTGTGTAGACTGTTGTTTAGAAAAATAAATTCCATGTCAAGACGCTAAACATCATTTCTCAAAATTTGTTACAGAGTAACGCCCAAGCACCTCACCTAAGTAGGTCGCTTGAGTTAGAGCCATAATTTAGTTCTCTTTATCCCTGATGATCTATGTACCAAGAACACGACTTGCTACAACAAAATCTAGAATTTCATTTCCAACTAGTTCTTTATGTTTGATAATTTCTTGACATTGTTTTCAATGAGTAAGACATTATCTACATAAAGGATTAAGAACACCACAATGTATTTTTCCCTAAGTTGGTTAAACACAAGGCTCAACTACATTTTGTTCAAAAACCACAGGTCTTATTGTTTCTATTAAACCTTAAGTTCCAGGAGCGCAAAACTTGTTTAAGTCCATATATTGACATACTCAACTTTTCGACTTTCCTGTCTAGCTACTTTAAATCCTTTTGATTGATCCATGTTAATGGTCTCATTAAGATAGGCATTAAAAATGATTTTTTGATATCTATTTTCCTTATCTCTTAATCAAGAGTTATGGCTATGGATAAGAGTATACTAAATGAATTTTAACATGGCTACTGGAGAAATATTTTATCTAAGTAAACTTTCTCTCTCTACCACGAGTCAAGCCATAAATGTCTTGACCTTTTCATTAGCTCATCTCTTATTCTTATAAATCCACTTGTACCACATGGGCCTAAAGTCCAATGGTGCATCTACAAGATCTTAGACAAATTTAGAGTACTTAGACTCAATTTCTTGGTACTTGTCTTCGGGCCAAAGATCCTTTACTCGTTGCTTGTTTAAATGCCAACAAATCATTGTTACTTGTGTCCCCAACCAACTCTTGGGTTTCACTAACCATCTCATAGGTACCTGGTTCTAAGAAACCCTCCCACTACGACGAGGCACCGTAACTTTCTGACTTGGATTAATGGTTTTTAAATCTACCTTATTTTCATCAACTTGTGTCTGTGAGGATGGAGCAATAGTTTATCGTTTTTCATCTAATACTATTTTTCTACAAGACATGAAATTCACTATGTAGTCGTTATCTAGAAAAGCAGCGTTTGTAGAGCCAAACACTTTCTTGTCTACTGCACTCTAAAAACAAACCACCCTGAGTACCTTTAGGATAGCCAACAAACAAGCAAACCTCAGTTCCTTGTTCTAGCTTTCCTACCTTTTTCCAAGGGACATGAGCAGGACACCCCCAAATTCCATGACGTAAACTAGGTTAACGACCATTCCATAATCTAGTGGTGTCTTGGAGACAACTTTGAGACAGCACAACATTTCAAAAAATGTCACATGTGGTCTAGGTAGTATGTCTCGAGAAAAGATCTGGGTAAGAAGTCAGTAGAGTTGAATAACTTATCATAAAACACACATTTTCATAAACGCACGGTTCACGCTGCCCAACAACACCGTTTTGTTGTGAAGTCCCTGGGTAGTTGCTTTAGAAAATTCTCCAAGTTCAGTTAAGTGATTTTTGTTCAGATTATCCAAATATCCTCCACCTGTATCAGATTGCAAGATCGTTAATGCTTTACCTAATTTCGTTTTTAAGCCATAACAATGAATTCTTTGAACTTCTTCACAAATTCTCAGAATTCCTATGCTTTAGGTACTTACATGAGTCTCTAGAGAAATCATCAATGAATGTGATGAAATACTCAAAACCACCCATCTCTTGAACATTTATTTGTCCCCAGACATTTGAATATACTTACCCTAGTGGTTCTTGTCCCTTTCTCCTATCACAGAGAATGGACACTTTGTCATTTTGCCTTCGATACTAGATTCACAAACAGGTGGATCACCCTAGGTGAGTTCCCTCAAAGGCCCAGCCTTTGTTAATCTTGGAATCCTATCATAAAAAATATGACCAAAGCGAAGATGCCAAAGGTACGTCATTTCTAATGTTATTGACATTTTATCGTTTAACGGTCCTAAGTTTAGCTATCTTAAATAACTCATTATTTAGTATATAGGATTCGTTTGGTTGTAATAGGTACAGCCCATTTTCCATACATCCATCCCAAAATTTACACCAATTAAAAAAAAATGATTTTATTACCTGTGAAAGTAAATACAAATTGTTGTTGATGTAATAAGGAAAATTGAAATTAAAATTTTCACTGAAAAATGGAATAAAATAAACATTGTCTTAAAACAATATATTTATTTCCAAAATTCATTCAAGCTTATCATTTTGTCCTTTTTGATACGAACAACCCTTGTCGGATTCCAAGCTTTAGCTTTTCATCCTTCATGGATTTATGATAACTCTACTAAATAGAGTTATTTAACCACTTTTTATGTACTAATTGTTACTTAATTCTTGAGTTTTTAATTGATTTATTAAGTTTTAAAGTAATTTTGAATTTATTGGGTTTATTTTGATTTTATATATTTTTATGTGTTTTTATAGTTATTTTGTTGTAAAATGTTGTAGTTAATTATTTGAATTATTGTTGTTTAATTTGAGGTGAAAAATGTTGTATTATTGAACTTAAATGTTAAATATAAATTAAGTTTTAATTAATATTTTTCATGAAACTTATGTTGTATATTTGATTATTGAAAATATTTAGTTTTAATTTAATTTATGTTTTTTCTATAGGATATAAGTTGTATTTTTTGGGCTATTGAAAAGCAAGGAAAATGAAAGAAAAGTGGTATTTTTGGGAGAAAAGCTAAGGAAATAGGCCCAAACACCAGCCCAGGCCCACGGTTGGATCCAGCCCAGCTGCCTGATGAACCCAGCTTCTCTCCAGCAAGCCCATGCTTCCCAACTCCCCACGGGCCCAATCCAGCCCGTTCCCATTGCCTCCTGTCTAGCCAAACCTCCCCTCAGCCAATTGGACCCACGGTTCCTCTTCACCCAATGCCTCCTCTAGCCGTGCACCACCAGCTACCATCCCAGCTTCCCACGGCCCAACATCCCAGCTGCTCCCCACGCCCGATGCCTCCCAATGCCACCCAGCAGCCAGTACCTGCCACAACCCACAACCAGTTTCCTCTTTATTTCCTCTTGAGCCCACAATGTACTCTTGTCCCCTTGTCTCTTTATCCAAAAATACCACACTTTTTTTACCCAAAATTTTCTATACATTTTATCCAAAAATCATCATTACACCCTATAATTTACCCCTATTTGCCATATTATTATTAATTTAATCAATTTAATTAATTTAAATTGATTATTTTAATACTCTCAATTTGGCTATAAAGAGGAAATTTTCAAGACCATTTGGGGTGTGCTTGATTTTGGGAGAGGTTACACTACACAAGTTCTATATTTTCAAGACCTCTCTATTCTCTTCATCTTCTTCTTCTTTTTGGTCATTTTTCTATGAGTTTTTAGAGGAAAATTTTGGGGGTTTCTCCTCCAAATTTTCATATTTATGTTTGTAATTTCTATTCTAGTTATGCGTTTCTAATCTTTTTAAGATTATTAAGGTGATGATGAAACAATATGTAACTAGATAATATTTATTTTGTATGTTGATTTCCCATTTTGTGCAACAAAGTTTATGGATTTTTCTTTTTCAAATATCTTCTTTCATCTTAAATATCATGTATTTTTTATTGTTAGCACATATTTACACTTTGTTCTTCATTAGTGCAAAAACATAATATTCTTTGTGTAAGATGTGTCATTAAATTGTACACATCCAATGCTTAGAACAAAAATATTATGTTTTGCCTTATAGATAGTGTTATTTGATTTTTTGTTGTTTCATTAGGTTGATTCACATTAAATACTTTGAAATTATACTTTTTCAAAAGTGAAGAAAAATCTTATCTTTTTAGAAGTAATGTGTGCTTAAAATTATAAATCTATTTGGAAACTGATAGTTTGATTTATTTTAACTATCACTAAAACTTGGGAATCAATGTACTTATAAATATTATTGAATTTATATTTTGTGGATTCTAATACCTTAATAATCTTCTTTTACCATCTTGATTTCTACTATTAATTTATGTTTATATATTGTCTTTAATTTCTTTATTATTATCTTCTATTTTATTTTCATTATACAAAAATCTCATCAATCTTTGGAGCTAGGTTAGAATTTATTAATTTTGGTTTAAAATAGTTTTCTTTTTGATTTTAGACAACTTATTTGGATTCGATCTTGTGCTTACACGAACACTATATTTCATATATGATTCGTGCGCTTGCGAGTATAAATTTTTAAAACATACCCATTTTGGGTCCATCAAGTTTTTGGCGTCGTTGCCGGGTAGTTGCAAGAAAAGAAACGAAATTTATCTCAAGGTTAGTGAATTCTTCTACTAGTTATTTTAATTTTTGTTCTTAAAAAAAACTATAAAAAAATATGTTTATATTTATATAAAACTAAAAAAAAAAGATAAAAAGAAAATTTGGGACGGTTCTACCACCCATAAAAAAATTCTTATATTTTTATATTTATTATTTTTTTTAGTTGATGGCACTTGTGCCTCCTATCTATCTTTTTAATTTTTATAGTTGACGACACTTGTGCCTCTTATCTATCTTTTTAATTTTTATAGTTGATGGCACTTGTGCCTCCTAACTTTGTTATAATTTTATTTCGTTTATATCTTTGTTAGTTGACGGCACTTGTGCCTCCTAGATTTTGTGTTATTATTATTGTTGTTTTTTGTGATAGTTGATGGCATTTGTGCCTCCTAGCTTTTTATTTCATTATATTTTTATTAATTGATGGCACTTGTGTCTCCTAAATTTTGTTTAATATCTTAACTTTGTTTTTGTTCTCTTAATTTTATTTTCTTGTTCTTTTTACCTTAATTGTCATTTTAGAAATATATATATATATATAATATCATTTAGTTTTTACCATATGGATCATTTTAATTATAGTTGGAATTCTGAGTACAACTATTATGAGCGCTCAAATTTAAATTATGGAGAAACTAATGATATGTATGATATGCATGAATCTTTTGATACCCATTTTACCCCCGCCTATAATCCAACTTTTTCATGGAGTCATATACCCAATCTCAAATGAATCAAGGGCATCAATTCAACATGCCTATTCAAAGTCATGCCCAATCTGACCTATCATATCTCATTCAACAAGAAACGAGCCCATCTTTAGAGGATACCCTACAACAGTTCATGCAATCACCCTACCAAATCTTACAAGCCCAGTCTCAGTCAATCTCAAAAATTGAGACAATAGTAGGACAACTTGCAACTGTTATAGAGTCGGATCCCAACAAACCCATTCCCAATTCAAATAGTCAAATTGAAAATGAAAAGGAGAATGAAGTTGTTGAAGAACTTGTAATATGCATCCAACTCCCTAATGAAGCAAAAGAGTTGGATGAAATAATTCTCAAGGCTCATGAGGAAAATGAAAAATATATAATTATATCTCAAGAGCCCATAAATGAACAAATTTGTATATTCACTCAAAATGAAAAGGAGTCTATTATAGATTTGCAATTTTCATACTTTATTGAAAATCTACAAAAATTGCACATTTCTAATTTTCTTGTAGGTGTGATGTTATCAATTATTATTTATGACATTTGCATCAAAGTAATAACTCACCCTACTAATGAAATTTTACACCATCGATTGGGTGTAGGTTGAAAGAAAAAAAATTATAGTTGAGCTAAAGACTATAAACTAAAGCGCTTTGTGGGAGGCAACCCATACTTTTTATGTTTCATTTTATATTTCACTTGTTGTGTGTGATTTTTCATGTTTTTCAAAAGCTTGAAGGAAACTTCTTGCGAAAAAGAAGAGAAGAAAACAAAGGAGCCAAATCAAGGACGCATACCTCCAAGGGAGTAGTTCTTAACTTTTTCCATTTTATTACTCATTGATGACAATGTTTCATTTAAGTTTGGGGGTGGTGTGTATGTGTGTTGTCTTGATGTTTATGTGTTTTTCTTTGTGTTTTTGCATGTTTTTCATTTGTTGTAAAATTAAAAAAAAATTATTTTCTTTGTTTGAAAAAATATTGGTGATTTTCATTTTTCGATGATAAAAATTATGATTAAAATTGTTCTTAGTTCTTAGAAAATTATAAATAAATCTTAAGCTTTGTTTTTAATTTTTGAATTAGTTTTGTTTAATTATATATTTATTTATTTATTTTCATCATATGACACTTTTCTATTCTATTTGAATTATTGTGATATTTGGACAAAGTTTATCTAAACATTAAATTCTTTAAATCTAAAAAAAAATAATTGAAAAATCCTAGAATTTGATTGATTATCTCTTGAGATTTAATTTATTTTTGTTTGTATAAGCTTGTTTAATGTTCACATGATGATTTGATGTTTTTGTGTTTGCATATTAAATATTTATTTTGAAAATAATTTTAATTTTTTAATTAATTACATAAGCTTTATTTTTATTTGTGATTTTCTTTGAACTATTTCCCTTATGTAATTTTTGAGGTAAACATTTGACATCACCAATTAAAAAAAATGTGTGTTTTTAATTTTTTTTTTGCTTGAGGACTAGTAAAATATTAAGTTTGAGAGTGTGATAACTCTACAAAATAGAGTTATTTTACCACTTTTTATGTGCTAATTGTTGCTTAATTCTTGAGTTTTTATTTGATTTATTAAGTTTTAAAGTAATTTTGAATTTATTGGGTTTATTTTGATTTTATATATTTTTGTGTGTTTTTATAGTTATTTTGTTGTAAAATATTGTAGTTAATTATTTGAATTATTGTTGTTTAATTTGAGGTAAACTTTTTTTGTATTATTGAACATAAATGTTAAATATAAATTAATTTTTAATTAATATTTTCATAGAATTTATGTTGTAT
Source organism: Humulus lupulus (assembly GCF_963169125.1). Classification (NCBI taxonomy): domain Eukaryota; kingdom Viridiplantae; phylum Streptophyta; class Magnoliopsida; order Rosales; family Cannabaceae; genus Humulus; species Humulus lupulus. Next base: position 39,279,925 of record NC_084796.1, read on the forward strand.
ATTTGATTAATGAAAATATTTAGTTTTAATTTAATTTATATTTTTTTTTATAGGAATATGTTGTATTTTTTGGGCTCCTGAAAAAGCAAGAAAAATGAAAGAAAAGTGGTATTTTTGGGAGAAAAGCTAAGGAAACAAGCCCAAACACCAGCCCAGGCCCACGGTCGGATCCAGCCCAACTGCCTGATGATCCCAGCTTCTCCCCAGCAAGCCTGTGCTTCCCAACTCCCCACGGGCCCAATCCAGCCCGTTCCCATTGCCTCCTGTCTAGCCAAACCTCCCCTCAGCCAATTGGACCCACGGTTCCTCTTCACCCAACGCCTCCTCTAGCCGTGCACCACCAGCTACCATCCCAGCTTCCCACGACCCAACATCCCAGCTGCTCCCCACGCCCGATGCCTCCCAATGCCACCCAGCAGCCAGTACCTGCCACAACCCACAACCAGTTTCCTCTTTATTTCCTCTTGAGCCCACAATGTACTCTTGTCCCCTTGTCTCTTTATCAAAAAATACCACATTTTTTTACCCAAACTTTTCTACACATTTTACCCCAAAATCATCATTACACCCTATAATTTACCCCTATTTGCCATATTATTATTAATTTAATCAATTTAATTAATTTAAATTGATTATTTTAATACTCTCATTTTGGCTATAAAGAGGGAATTTTCAAGACCATTTGGGATGTGCTTGATTTTGGGAGAGGTTACACTACACAAGTTCTACACTTTCAAGACCTCTCTATTCTCTTCATCTTTTTCTTCTTTTTGGTCATTTTTCTATGAGTTTTTAGAGGAAAATTTTGGGGGTTTCTCCTCCAAATTTTCCTATTTATGTTTGTAATTTCTATTCTAGTTGTGAGTTTCTAATCTTTTTAAGATTGTTAAGGTGATGATGAAACAATATGTAACTAGATAATATTTATTTTGTATGTTGATTTCCCATTTTGTGCAACAAAGTTTATGGATTTTTCTTTTTCAAATATATTCTTTCATCTTAAATGTCATGTATTTTTTTATTGTTAGCACATATTTACACTTTGTTCTTCATTAGTGCAAAAATATAATATTCTTTGTGTAAGATGTGTCATTAAATTGTACACATCCAATGCTTAGAACAAAAATATTATGTTTTGCCTTATAGATAATGTTATTTGATTTTTTGTTGTTTCATTAGGTTGATTCACACTAAATACTTTGAAATTATACTTTTTGAAAAGTGAAGAAAAATCTTATCTTTTTAGAAGTAATGTGTGCTTAAAATTATAAATCTATTTGGAAAATGATAGTTTGATTTATTTTAACTATCACTAAAACTTGGGAATCAATGTACTTATAAATATTATTGAACTCATATTTTGTGGATTCTAATACTTAATAATCTTCTTTTACCATCTTAATTTCTACTATTAATTTATGTTTATATATTGTCTTTAATTTCTTTATTATTATCTTTTATTTTATTTTCATTATACAAAAATCTCATCAATCTTTGGAGCTAGGTTAGAATTTATTAATTTTGGTTTAAAATTTTTTTCTTTTTGATTTTAGACAACTCCTTTGGGTTCGATCTCGCGCTTACACGAACACTATATTTCATATACGATTCGTGCGCTTGCGAGTATAAATTTTTAAAACATACTTGTTTTGGGTCCATCACTTTCCTAATGCTAAAAAGTTTTAAAAATGTACATGCTTGTTTCGTTGATCCTGATTCAACGATGTAAAACGGAATAATCATCCTCTAAAATCACATGCATCCTAGACAAATATTTCATTATCTTGGGTTCCATGTCCCTTGTGTGCCGGGCAATCTTGTACCAATTCCTAGTCTCCTTGGAGTTGAAAACACTCTCATTTAGTGTACTTATAATCAAGTCTTGCTCCAAGATGATTTGCAGCATTTGGTGCCTTGCCAATGGACTTCCTGTTCTTTTTGTTTGAATTTATTCCTAACTTGTTCTTCGAACAAGAAGTTTAGGGCAGTTTCTTCTTAAGCATGTTTGGTAGTTGTTTACCCAAAAACGGCTGTTGATGACATGGCAAGGATTTCTCAAATGTGGTTGACATGTGGCAGAGTCGAAACAAAGGGGTGCTGTTCGATTATCGACCAGCTACTCGTTGCTTTGTCAAACCTCATGATTAGATGCGACCAGGCTGGTCGTAGGCTTCGATTTATTTCCATATAAGATTGTAATCTTATAATAGCTACGTTGATTATTTCCTCTTTATTGCCTTGATACACAGATATTAAGGATAGTTAAGGCCCATTGGCCCATGTAACCCCCCTTGAGCCTATAAATATGCATGAGAGAGCTCAAGGAGGGGACTTTGGGACTTTTGAATCTTTTTTCTGAATACTGAGAGAAAGAGCATAAAGTGCGATTATCCTCCAAACAATTGTATTTCCCCTAAGGCTTGTGAAACTCAAGAACCCTAGTTCTTTGATCACGACATTGGGATTCAATATTAATAATAGCACTAAGTGGACGTAGGTCATTACCATCTATTGGGGCCGAACCACTATAAATCGTTTGTGTCTATTCTTTACCATTAGATTCCATTTTGAATTATCATCTCATTTCTTGTCGTATTTTTGACTCCGTGTTGTTGGCCAAATCGAGGGTCAACATTCTGGTGCTCTCGTTGAGAGTTGAACTCAAGAATCTGTAAGAAAATCTAATGGCGAAGACATCTAAGAAAGCTAGACCGGCCGCTGGTGCTGCATCATCTCAACTTCCTCCTCCAAATGTGGCAGAGAATGAACCACATTTAGAGTTTGAAGAGGAGGAGTTGGATATGGAAACACTAGGGGTGTTGCAAGATGAGTTGGCCAATCTGAGGGCCAATCAGGAGAACGCAACGAAAATGATGGCGTTGCAACAAAGAGAAATTGAACGTTAGCGCTAGGAGCTAAGAGAGCGGCAAGCAGACATGGACCCTCAGCAAAGGGATGCCATGGCCGCTCTTGAAGCAACCATTCAATTGGCTCGGGGAGCTATGCCGACCTCTCAACCGGATCAGCCACTGAGTGCGCCACCACAGTTGGCTCCCAATCTAAGTCCTCTGCTCTACCCAGCAAGCCCCCAAAGGCCGGAGCTACCACCTGTGGCTCAAGAGGATATCCCAATTCAGGATCCTAAGCAGCAGCCTCCATCTCAAGTTGGTCGAGGCAATCCCCAGTGCCAGAGGCAGAATAGGGCTGGGCAACCGCCCCGCAGCCCTAGACGCCTAGGGGACGAAGAGCCGAATCCGCCGAGCAGGGGAAGCATCCTTCTGTTAACAGAAGGAACAACAAGTCAGGCTCTGCGGTCAGAGGCCCCCCACGACATAATAATGCACGGAGACCCAACGACCAGCTCAGGCCTCATCCTGACGCTCAGGAGATGCCAGCCCGAGGAGGAAATAGCGTGAACATCAGGTCACGCCGTAGTCGGCCCCAGTTTAGAGACGACTACGATGATAATGAAGCCGATCTGGCAGAGGGAATGCTGGTCGGGGGAATAAGAAAAGAGGTGGAGGCAGGAGCCCCCCACCTAGAGAAGATAGGCCAACAAGCCATAACGCTGGGGGGCAACCCAGACAAAATAACGTCTTTGATCGATTAGGAGTTAGCGAGCAGAGGCATAGGGATGAAGATTTGAGGGACGTGCTCAACGATCATCACGAGAGACACGATGAGTACACCCCTCCGGCATCGGCCGCCCCAGCGATCCCAGAAGCGGTTCAAGCTCATATTGATGCTCTGAACCAGGCAGTACAACAACTGGTCGGGGGTCGAACGTCCCACATAGAGTATGAACGGAGGAGGGGCACTCCGTTTGTGCAAAGGATTCCTATGGCAGAAACCCCCAGTAAATTCAAAATGCCAACACTGCCAAACTTTGATGGGTACAGAGACCCATTATCTCATGTAAACAAATTTGAGATACAAATGGATATACATAAAGTGTCAGAAGATGCCCGCTACAGGATCTTCCCCGCAACACTATCTGACACCGCCCAGGAGTGGTTCTTTAAGTTTCCTCCTGCTAGTATAGTATTCTGGGAGATGTTCATGAAGGAATTCTACGGACATTTCTATGCGAGTCGCGTATACTCCACAGAGGCCAACCAGCTGGTCGAGATACGCCAGAAGGAAGGAGAGCCCTTGAAGGAGTATGTCCAACGCTTTATGCGAGCAGCGGCTGGAGCCAAGACAATGGGCGATGAAGGAAAAATGATGGCCCTAACTGCTGGGGTTAGACACCATTCTCCCCTCTGGAGTAGCCTAAGAAAGAATGGGGTAAGAAGTACCCAGGAGTTTTTGGATCGAGCTGATTGATACATCAAGCTCGGGGACGCGATTTCCAATGAGGGGAAATCACTCACGAAGGACAAGGGGCCAAAGGAAGAGCCATGGGAACGAAAATGCAGAAATGGTAGAAAACGGACGAGCAATGAGCCGTTGGCATATGACAATAAATGCCCCAAAGACAATCGATATGAGCCAAGATTCACCAACTCTATGGCCTTTGTCGAAATTCGAGCGGAAGTCTACCAGGTGACCAGCTCTAACGTGCCTTATAAGTGACCCGCGCCTATAATGAAGGATATCTCCAAGAGAGATACAACGAAATTCTGTCGTTTTCACAACGACTACGGGCACGACACTAATGAATGCAACCAGTTGAAGGATGAAATTGAGTTCCTGATTAGGCAGGGAAATCTAAGGAGATATATGCGAGCCGCATGAGGGTCTCAGCGAGAGGCTTAAGGTGGCAACGAGTAGGCACCTGCATGCCAATGCTCGCCGCCTTTACAGCCAGCTCCTGTGGCAGGCACGTTACTCACCATCTGTGGTGGCCCACACCTTGCAGGGGACTGTGGGAAGGCAAGGGAACGTTATGCTCGAACCATATGGCATGACCAGGACATTGAGATGATGAGTGTGGAGGATCGAGCACCAAAGAAAGCTCGAATAGAGGAGGAATTGATAACATTCTCTGAAGACGATGCCCAAAACGTATGATTCCCACACTCCAATCCACTGGTCGTGGATGTGCAAATTGCCAACATGATGGTGAAGAGGGTGTTGGTTGACACAGGAAGCTCAGTCAACATCCTATATAAGTTCTCATTGGATAGAATGAAGTTGTCCGTCAAAGAATTGGAGCCATGCAACCAAACCATCTAGGGTTTTTCTGGTGAAGGGCTCGCCCCAACTGGGTCAATTAGGCTTCCAGTTATAGCAGATACTGCACCTGCTAATAGGACATTACTCACTACTTTCATAGTAACTGATTGTCCTTTGGCATATAATGTTGTAATTGGGAGGCCAATTTTGGTCGACCTACGAGCCGTTATCTCGATATGACATCTGGCCATGAAATTCCCAACTGACGTAGGGATAGGATGCGTGTTGGGAAATTAGCAGAAGTGAGGGAATGCTACAACGACTTGATAACTAAGGCAAAGAAAGGTATATCAAGGGAAGTTGCCGGAAAAGAGTTGCAAATGGCAGCTGATGTACAGGCCCAATCAGGTGATGATGTCATCAAATGGGGCATTGCCCAAAGTGAGGACAGAGAATTAGATCCTCACTTTGGGGATTTCGATGAAGAGATAGGACCCATCGAGGACCTTGAAGAGGTCCAACTCGATGAAGAAAATCCGACCAGGGTTGTGAAAGTTGGTAAAACCTTAGAGACAACAACAAAACAAGCACTGGTGGAATTTTTGAAGGAAAACTAGGAAGTCTTTGCCTGGTCGCACAAATACATGGTTGGAATAGACCCTGCAGTCATTAGCCATGTCTTGAACATAGACAAAATTTTTCCACCGGTACAACAGAAAATGAGGCCGCTCGACAAAGATAGATCAAAGGCCTTAAAAGAAGAAGACAAGAAGCTGAAGGAGAATGGATTCATCAGGGTAGCGTTTTATCCATCATGGGTCTCTAATCCCGTGCTAGTTCCCAAGCTGAATGGAAAATGGCGAACATGCGTGGATTTCACAGACCCTAATAAAGCCTGCCCTAAAGATTGTTTCCCACTCCCTAGGATCAACTAACTGGTCGATGCCACTGCAGGGCATGAGATTCTCTCATTCATGGATGCATACTCTGGGTATAATCAGATTAGTATGCATCATCCTGATGAGGATCACACTAGCTTTCGGACTGACACATGGCTTTACTGTTACAAAGTAATGCCCTTTGGTTTGAAAAACGCTGGTACGACTTACCAGCGATTGGTCAACCACATGTTTAAGGAACTGATCGGCACAAACATGGAGGTATATGTCGATGATATGCTGGTTAAGAAGAAGAAGGTACGAGGGCATACAGGGGATTTGCGAGAATGCTTCAACGTCTTGAACAAATATCAGATGAAGCTGAACCCCCTCAAGTGCTCCTTCGGAATAGGATCAAAGAAGTTCTTGGGATTTATAGTAAACTCAAGAGGAATTGAGGCCAATCCCGAGAAGATCAAAGCCCTGGTCGATATGAAATCGCCATAAAAAATCAAGGATGTTCAAAGCTTGATTGGAAGAACTGCTGCTTTGAGTAGATTTATTTCCAAATCGACGGACAAATGCGCCCCATTTTTTAATCTACTTAGAGGCAACAAGAAATTCGAATGGACGGAGGAATGTGAGCAGGCTTTTCAAGAATTGAAGACTCACATGTCGCAACCACCGATCCTATCAAAGCCGATTGATAAAGAAACTTTGTTCATCTACCTGGCGATCACAGAATATGCTGTTAGTGCTGTCTTAGTAAGAGAAGAAGAAGGTGTACAGAAGGTTGTTTATTATGTAAGCAAGAGGGTAATTGGGGCGGAGTTGTGATATCCTCCTATTGAAAAGTTAGCATATTGCTTAATTTTAGCTTCCAGGAAGCGGCAGCCTTACTTTCAAGCTCACCCAATCACAGTTTTGACCGACCAGCCTCTACGGCAAGTTCTGCAGAAGCCAGAAGCCACAGGCAGATTATTGAAATGGGCGGTCGAACTTGGGCATGTTCGATATCTCTTACTTGCCACGAGCAGCAATAAAAGGGCAAGCCCTGGCTGACTTCATCGCAGAGTTCACTGGGCTTCCAGATGGCAAGCAGCCATAAGCACCTGAGCTTCAAAACCAAACTCCTTCATGGAAGTTGTTCACGGACGGCTCCTCTAATGAACATCACGCAGGAGCAGGTGTGATTTTGATGATGCCTGAAGGACATCGATTTCACTGTGCAATCAGGTTTGACTTCACTACTTCTAACAACGAGACCGAGTATGAAGCACTGCTCGCTGGGTCACGATTAGCCAGGGACATGAACATAAAGGCACTTGACATCTACAACAACTCTCAGCTGGTGGTAAATCAGATCATGGGAGAGTACTAGGCTCGAGGATTAAAAATGGTTGCTTACTTAAACAAAACGAAGGATCTATTAGCGTAGTTTGACAGGTACACCCTTGAGCAAGTACCTCGCGACCAGAATTCAAACGCTGATGCCTTGACCAAATTAGCAAGTGCGAATGATGCTGATACTCTGAACATAGTGCTAGTTGAGCGACTATCTGTGCCAAGCATCCAAGCGGAGGATGCCTCTTTGGTGATCCAGGCGGCCGATACATGGATGGCACCGTACATATAGTACCTTACGCAGGGCGTCTTACCAGCGGACAAAAACAAAGCTAAGACCCTTCTAGTCGATGGAATTTTGTACCGGAGAGGATACTCAATGCCCCTCCTCAGATGTATTTCGAAAGAGAAGGCTAAGGAATTGATGAAAGAGGTACACGAAGGCTTTTGTGGGGACCATGCTGGGAGGCAAAGCTTATCGAAAAAGATCCTAAGGCAAGGATACTTTGGGCCAACAATGAATGAAGACTCGATGGAATTTGTGTGGAGGTGAGATAAGTGCCAGAGGTTTTCCAAAATTCCACGAGCAGCCCCTAATGAGTTGAAACAGATGAAAAGTCTGCGGCCGTTTGCAGTTTAATTGAATCTCTCCCTACAGGAAAGGGCAGCGTCAAGTACGTTGTGGTTGCTGTTGATTACTTCACTAAATGGGCCGAAGCTGAGCCACTCGCAACCATAACAACCAAGAAAGTGCTGGATTTTGTGGTAAAAAACATTATATGTCGCTATGGATTGCCAAGGAAGATTGTCTCAGACAACGACACCTAGTTTGATAGTGATCTGTTCACAGATTTTTGCGAATGACATGGAATTATCAAGAGCTTCTCTTCAGTTGCTCATCCTCAAGCAAATGGACAAGTCGAAGCAGTCAATAAAACACTAAAGGATACTTTGAAGAAAAGACTCGAGGAAGCAAAGGGAGCATGGCTAGAACAATTGCCTGAAGCCCTTTGGTCGTACATAACTTCTCATCAAACAGCGACAGGTCATACTCCATTTTCCTTAGCTTATGGATATGAGGCTATGTTGCCTGTTGAGTTAGATCCACCGTCGCATTGCAGAATAACGTACGATCAAGGCTCTAATACCCAACTATTGATGGAATCCCTTGATTTGGTTGATGAAAGGCGAGAGCAAGCCCAACTCCGAGTAGCTGCTTACCAACAAAAAGTTGCCCGGTATTTCAATTCTAAAGTGCATGAAAGGAAATTCAATGTCAGAGATCTAGTACTTCGAAGGGTTTTCCTTAACACCCGCGACTAGACTGCTAGAGTACTCGGTGCTAATTGGGAAGGACCATACCAGATTGAAGAAGTCCTCCATCCAGGTACCTATAAACTTGCTCGCTTAAATGGTGATCTCATTCCTCGCTATTGGAATGGAGAACACCCGCGCAAGTACTATCAATAAACAATTCTTCTTAAAGAGTTGGCTTGTATTAATTTTACTTTTTACAAGTTATGAAAAAGGGTTGGTCATTTTATGCGACTGATTGCTTATAAGTGTAAGATCTTATTGATCACTCGTACAGACATGCTTTGTCCATTTATTACGAGAAATATAAGGGACTGTGTGCAGCCAATCATTCTTGCCAATTATTGTATTTATTACAAGTATTTTCTCATTACGTGTGTTGTTTTGCTGTATTATCGTTTTAAAATCTTTGCTCCGAGCAGTAATGTTCGAATAGGTTATGGTCAAGGCAAGTGACCAAGGACCTAAAACTCCTCAATCACTTGGGGGGCATATAAGGCATCTAGTAAGCAAAGAATATCGAAAGGTATGTAAATACATGAGAAAAATAAGTGAAAACATGCTAGGGTACTTAGAGTATTTTTCAAAATTTTGTATTTTGTTAAATCAAACCAAAGTACTATGCTAAGTTCGGTCATGCGAATATATGTTATAATAACATAAAATTATTATAATATCAAAAGGAATTCCTTTACACCGCGAGCAACAACTGCACGGATGTAATTGTTTGTTAAAAGTAAAAGCTGCCCATGCTGCAATAAAAATTTAAAAAGTAATTGTCTTTACATCACGACCCATAGGTCGTGTATTAAAAAAAATAACAAGAAAAATAAAAAAGACTGCGAGGCTGGAGGATCTTGAGGAGTGTGCTGGTCGACAGTGGCGCCAGCTTCATTGTCTGTACCGTCAATCCCCATTGCCAGGGAAATCTCTGGAGAAGCAGGAATTTCAGCTCTTTCTTCTTCCTTCAGGCGAATAGTGCACTGGGACATTAGAGTCCGTCTCAAGCGCTCAGATAGATAGCTGAAGTCGGCCTTCTGATTGTGCTTCCAAAACTCGTAGAAGCAAAGGTGGGTGGCTTCCTTATACTTCTCCAAGTTTTTGGCATTAGTTTCTTCGAGCTCCTTCACGCGCCTTTCCAGCTCTTCCGTCTCCTTCCTGCTCGCAATCAGATCGAGCTCAAGCTATTTGGATTGTTGGTGGTTGAGTTTGGCACTCTCCCTGAATTTTTCTTTATCTTCATTGGATTTCTTCAGGGCGGCCCGGCTTTCCAACAACTCCTCGGTCAGCATGGCTTTCTTCTCAAGCAGTTCATTGTTCCGCTTATTCAGCTCTGCATTTTTCTGAAGTAGTTCACCGTTCTGCTTGGCCAGTTCAGTGTTCTTCTCGAGCAGGTCAGCATTCTTTCCCTCAAGCGCCTTCATTGCCTTAGTGAGCCTGGTGTCAAAGTTTTTGGTCTGGGAGACCATTTCCCCCGTACGACGCCAGCCAACAGACATGGTCAGCAATCCCTGCGACCAGATGAGAAGAATAAGGTGATGGAAGAAAATTAAAAGTAAATTACTTAGCAACAGAAAGCAGCTTACACTGACTATCTCATTCAACCCTCGATTTATTATTTGGTCGGTTTCCATGGAGATGGTACCGTCGATGGCCTCTTGACTATGTTTGTGTTTGGAGAGTTTGTATATTCTCTCCCTAGCCGAACTGACCACGGTTCTGGATAGGGATCCTTCGAGCTGAGTGCGATGTGGCCGGTCGGAAGGTGCTGGAGGAGTGGAGTTCTGATCGACCGGTGGAGTTGAGGCCGGCTGGTCGAGTGGAGAGGGAGGTGGCGTGTTTTCCTTTGAAGGAACAGCTGCTGAGGGACCCTTAATCTGGGCCTTCTTTGAAGCAGTTTGATGCTCTCCCCCCGAACCCTCTTGTTGTCTTTCTTTCTGCATGAGGAAGCAGTAGTGGCCTTGTAATGTTCGAACATGTCTTCAGACGACATATCTGCAGAAAAGTAAACAATACGAGAAGTGAGACAAAATATATAAATGCAACTAATAAAGAAAGTAAGGAAATTATAAGTAAAGTACCCGTGCTACAACTACTGGTCGCTACATTACTTACTGAACTACTTCTACCCTCACTTACTGCCTGGAAAAAATATGAATTTAAGTTTGGAGTACACTTAAAGTTGTCGTCCCCGTCAAATAAGTGACGGGGAATTGGCAAACTATCTAAGAATGAGAAAACAGTACCGTTCTCATCTAAGGACTCGTCGATGGGAACAAAGGGTTCGGTGGCTTTCTTTTTTCCCTTTCCTAGTGGGGCAGGGGGAGCAGCAGCTCGCGGGGTGCTGGAGGGCTCCCACATTGTCACTCCAGTTGTCCTCCTCCTTTGAGGTTACGACACGTCTGGGTGCTACTCGGGAATCTCCTTACCGGTTGCACTCCCCGCTGTTGACTCCCTCACATCCTGGTGAGGTGCCAAAAGCCCGATCAGCCTCAGGTTAGCCTCTGTGACCAGCTACTTGACGCTCTTCTCTACGTCATTCATGCTGGCCAAGAGTGCTGATCAGACTTCCATGTCTAGAGTGGGAGCTGGTCGCAGCCACGGTTCTAAAATGCACTAAATCTCTAAGGGAAATGTAGGAAGAATTAGAGGAAAAATTACGACCAGGGGAGTTAAAATATTATCTCCTTGGGTGAAGGCCAGGTTGTTGGCAACAATGTCTGTAGTCAGAAAGTACTCTAGATGGTACTTTCCCACATTGGATATAAAGGTGGTATCACCCAGGAAAGTGCGGGATGTTTCCTGGTGACATAAATGGAAGAACCCTGTGTTTTCTTGATTGGGGTTGGATATTAGGTCGAACAAATAGTTGACCTCGTGTGGTGTGGGGACATGCCATTTTTTATGGCTATAAAGGATATAGAGTGCAGAGAGCATTCTATACCCGTTTGGGGTTATTTGGAAAGGAATGACTCTGAAATAGTTGGCCACTCCTTGGAAGAAAGGATAGAGAGGCAGGATCGCTCCTGCCTCGATGTGATACCTCGACCAGGTGCTGAAGGCGCCTCCAGGCAGATTTTCCCATTGGTCTCTGGTAGGTTGGACTAGGGTCACCCCAGGAAGTCCGTACTTCTTAATGTAATTTGCAATCATCCTAATCGTTACTCAGCTAGGAGGGGAAATGTACCATTCAACATCTGGTTGAATGGCATTTTGGAGTTGGGCTTGAGTTTGGATTTCAGGGTCAGGGGTGTTTTCTTCCCGACCACTGGTCGAATGAGTTTCAGCCCGAGGAGTAGGGTGATTTAAAGGGGAAGCGGATGGCTTCTTTTTCTGGGCTTTGGACTTTACTCGACCCATATTTTGAAGTGGGGGCAATGGAATGTTTGGGGTCACACGAGAAAAAGGGATCTCTGGTATCAACAACGAAAGTTGCTCCTCGTCTTCAAGCAATTGGGCCAGCAAGTCATCGTCGATAGGACTCTCACCTCCCCATGGATCTTGCATGAAAATCTGCGAATAGAGAAGGGGGAGATGAGAATTTAAGGCCTAAAACCTTGTGTTTAAAAGTTGGAATAACATTGCTCGTGTATAAAAGTTAAGCTTTTATACAACCAGCAACATTCTGATAAAAAACACTGTATTTAAAGTGAACAGTTTGGAAAATAGATTAAGAATCAGAAGTGAAAAGTTTTTCAGGAAAAGCTTTTCGACTCTGTAAGGGCGGGAAAAACCCAGTTTTTTAGCTAGCTTAAAAATCGAAATAAAAAATTCGATTTTACGCCCTAAATCTACAATCTCAACTACCAAACTAACTCCTAACTCCTATAAAACATTATTTCACTACCCTATCAAACATCGATCAATGTGCCCATTTACCCCAAAACAGTTTCAGCCAAGAACATTCAAGAGCTCAAATACGAAACAGATATAAAATGGTTTTGCATGGAATCTCAAACGACTGAAAGATTCGGGAAACTTACTTGGATGAAAGTTAGAGTACGAACACGAACGTTTTGAACGTCTGAGTGAAAGTTCCTTAGATCAGCGATGAAAGCTTCTGGATTTTCTGGACTCTGATGGTCGAAGTTCTTCAGAGTTCTTGAAGAAGAGAAGATAAATGAAAAGTAAAAAGTAAAAATGTGCTCTTGGGGTATTATTTATAGTGATCGTGGCACCATAAAAGAGGTAATCATGGAATTACTTTTTTCAAAGTATGGGGAAGTGCAATAGCCGTCAGACAATATTTTGGGAAATCGAAAAGACTTGATTGGACATGATTAGTTACCGTTTTCAAGAAGGCATGGGCAGCTCTGACAGATTTGGTGCGGTACACGAAGAGTCAGTTTCCTAAGTTTACTTTATGCTGGTCGTAGTAAAATAAACTCGGGGGGCAAATATTTACCCAAAAATGGCTGTTGATGACTTGGCAAGGATTTCTCATACATGGTTGACACGTGGCAGAGTCGAAACAAAGGGGTGCTATTCGATTATCGACCAACTACCCGTTGCTTCGTCAAACCTCACGATTAGATGCGACCAGGCTAGTCATAGGCTTCGATTTATTTCCTTAAAAGATTGTAATCTTATAATAATTACGTTGATTATTTCCTCTTTATTTCCTTGATACACGGATATTAAGGATAGTTATGGCCCATTGACCCATGTAACCCCCTTGAGCCTATAAATATGCATGAGAGAGCTCAAGGAGGGAACTTTGGGACTTTTGAATCTTTTTTCTGAATACTGAAAGAAAGAGCATACAGTGCGATTATCCTCCAAACAGTTGTATTTCCCCTAAGGCATGTGAAACTCAAGAACCCTAGTTCTTTGATCACGACATTGGGATTCAATATTAATAATAGCACTAAGTGGACGTAGGTCATTACCATCCATTGGAGCTGAACCACTATAAATTGTTTATGTCTATTCTTTACCATTAGATTCCATTCTTAATTATCATCTCATTTCTTGTCGTATTTTTGACTCCGTGTCATTGGCCAAATCGAGGGTCAACAGTAGTATTAGCCTTTTTTTTCTTTGCTCAGTCCCCCATTAACAATCCTGTTTGAAGTATTTGGTGATCGTTGCATAGCAAAAATAGGAATGTCTTTGATTATCAGGAACTCGATGTTGTCCATAATCAACACCATGTTGATGTTTGACAAACATTTCGTGAGGTTCTCACCATAGAGTAACTTTTTAGATATTATAGAGAGTATAGGGTGGGAAGCTTAGAGCTACGATTATCAACTAAGTAGAAGTTAACACATTTCTTGACATACATTTATTCATCAAATTTTTAGAAATAGCTTAACATACAAAATGTTTTGAGCTAAGCAAAATACTAAAACACTTATCTTCTATTTCTTAGGTACTTTAACTAGCCGTGAACCAATGTGTCCTGATAGGTGAGAGTCACAAAAATTCACTTAGTTAAATAGAGAAATATTTGAATTAATAAAACATCCTAGAATTTTATTAACTACCTATCCATCCGATCAAAGTAACAAAAATCCATGTGTCTCGGTATGCGAGAGTCACAAATATTTCTTACTTTATGAGTTTGACCCACGGTTTCAATTATTATAGACTTAATTCCTATAGGAGGTCCATTGATAACCATCTATTCTAAGAAATTTAACCATGTTAAGAAGTCGAGTGAAAACCTTTCATAGGGAGGCGAAATCAAAGCGCCATGAGGCCCCACTAAACTGTAACCTTGTTAGATCAATGGTGGAGATCGAATTCAAATTTTAAAAAACTCATTATTAAATCATTTAGTATTTTATTCTTTTAAAAATTACCAATTTAGGTTTGCCAAATTATTAAAATAATCAATAAACCATAGTTTATAATTTTCTTATTAATTCTAAAAATACCATTGAAAATTAATCAATAAATTAGAATTAATTTGTTTCTAATTAATTATTAAGTCGAACTAAAAAAGATTAACCTAATACAAATAAGTCCAACTCAGGTAAATATGCCTTAACAATTCGAGCTTGCATGAAGGAGAGTTGGGTTCAGTATGTCTACCCATTACTAAGGCTCTCTAACTTCCACACAAAGCCCAAAATGATAGGTTTTTGAACCTTCGTTTTATTAACAATCTAGTAGTGCAAAGAAAATGGGCATTCACAAGTGGAACCACCAACAAGAGAGGAATTTAAAATATACATGTTCATTCAGGCCCAAATAAAACTTATCAAGATTATGACCCGTTTTATTTGATCTTTTTCCAATTATCTAAAATAATGGACCATCAGTATAAGCCCATCATCTAAGCTGTGCAAAAATGACAATTATAATGATGCATGATATGTTAATTAATTGGATGAGTCTAGCATACAATCTATGTGGCATGTTACTAATGTATGCATGTACACATTTATTACCAAAATAAATGAATAGCTAAAAAAATTAATCAATCAATTTTATGAAATCAATCAATTAATTGATCACAATTAATTTTAATTCAATCAATCTTAAAATATTAATAAAATAACAAATTAATTCAATTGTTCTCATTTGAAAAAAAAATCATTATTCTCTTTTTAGAAAATAAATTACAAAAAAGATATTTACTTGCATAAAAATCTACCATTTACTAAGGAATTAAAGATACAAATCCAAAAATAAATGATATTTTTAACTACCTCACCTGTATAAAAATATGTTATATATAAATATTTTTTATACGTTATATAAATATATATATTTGTTTCAATTTTTTTTTTCAAAAAAGTGCGCCAGCCATTTTTTTAATCTCATGTTAAAACATATACTTATTGTTACATATATATATATGGAAAAGTTCTCAATGGGTATTACCCACACATGAGTACCTAGATAAATGTGCAAATATGCTGACATGACATGTAGGTGACTTAGTTACATCAAGTTACTAACAAGTAAATATTCTTTTGTTTTTGCATAGATTCTTTTTTTCTAGGCATTAATTTCAAATTTTTTTGGCCATTAGGAATGGTGATTCCAATCAATAAGAGGTAAGCTCTCTTTTCAATATTTCAACTTAATTTAAAATTTTAAAAATTAGGGTTTCATAATAAATGCACGCCCATTTCTTAAACTCTCTATTATTCTTCATTGAAAGTAAAAAAATAAACATAAAATACTAGAATTTCACTACAAATTTCGTGAGCATGTGAATGAGAGAAAGAAGAAAAAGAAAAAAAAAATTCGTGTGGGAAAAAAGATAGAGAGGGAGAAAGAGAAAACACATGGGAAGAGAGGGGAAGGGGATGAAGAACAAAATAAGTAGATTTAAGGATTTAGAAGGAAGGGAGGGAAATAATAGACAAATTTTTTATGAGAACTCATTGTCTCCTAATCAGATCAGGTCCAAATTGATTTTAAATCATGCTTGTCCGTATTGATCTCCTATGAAAAGTTTGGAGTCATACTCTTTGTACGCCCTGATTTTCCCACGGGCTGATTAGCAGGCCGAGCTTCGGACTAATCATGGTTAGTCCATAAACATCCCCCAGGTTGGAGATCCTGTCTTGAGGTCGTACCCCCTTTAGCTCAAGGAATCCTCAAGGACTCGCCAAGACTCCCAAGATTGGAGCAAGGAATCGAAAGGCCGAAGGTCGGGTCAGATGCACAGCTCGTGGTACGAGCTAGATATGGAGGCCATGACCCCTTGTAAAGTCAACACACACAAGATAAACGTGCATATATCTGACATCACGTGTCCGATATCTCCTTGACTTCTCGGACACGCTGCAGGAACGTGCGTGTTCACACACCCACGGCTGGGTTGGGCCGTGCGGCCCATTATCTCCTTATCTATCGATTTGACCATACTTATGTGTCAGGTTTAGGAATTAATCATGAATGTCATAGAGTTGATATGACAAATAAGAAGGTCACGGGATGACCTCCTTACCAACTTCCAGGTGCCTTCTATTATAAATATGGAGACCCTGGGAGTTGATAAGGGTTGGAACAAATAGTCTCTGGAGAGATATACTTTGTAACCAAATACCCAGAATATATCAATAATACTGACTAGTGGAGTAGAAGGATTTTAACCTTTGAACCACTTAAAAACGTGTCTCGAGTCACCTATTTTCATTCACTAAGATCTTATATCTGTTACGGTTCTATATTTGGCACTAATCCTCTTCTCTCATTCTCTTAATTAACTGTTGGCGAAGAACCGCGTCAACAGTTTGGTGCTTTCATTGAGAGCAAGTTCGATTAGTGCTGCTACAAACATCTAACTATGGTGACTACTCGATCGAGGCATGGCAACGAGGCAGAACAGCATGATGGGCAGGAGGCTCATCATACCGCCATCCCTGATGAACAAATTCCTGAAGTCCAGCAGCGACGAGGAAAGCAGCCGGGGGGCCAAGACGATACTGGTAGTTCGGCGCCCCGGCCACCTAATCCGAACCCGTGTTATTATACTGCGGTGGAGATGGAGAACGCTCAGTTGAGGAGCCAGTTAGCAACTGCTAGTCAGCAAATCCAGGATATCCTGGCCCGATTACCCCCTCTCATAACCAACGTTAACGTTGGAGAGAGGCAAGGTGAGGCTCCTAAGTCTCGCCGGGGTAATCAGTCCAGGCATAGCCGTTCAGATAGACTTCCAGCGGCCAACTCCACCCCTTCATTGCACCATCGAGATGCAAACCTCGGGGAAATGCCTGGGACCGGACAACAGCAATACAGCCATTCGGTTAGGACGTCGACTCCTAGCTCTCAACCATCCTTGAGGACACCCAGGAGAGCTCGAGGAAATTCCCGGAGGAGATCCGGGGAGGGCCCACGACGTCAGCCCGTCCCCGAAGACTGTCCTGCGCCTCGTCCAGATCGCCCGGCGCGGGACCAGCAAGTTGGCAGGGCTGAAAGGCCCCCACCAAATTTGATCCGTCCAGACGGAACCAGGATCGCTTCTCCAGTCAGGCATCCTCCATCTCCGATCAGATATCTGTCTCCTCCTCAGCCCGTCCGAGACATCCCAGCTTACGGGAGTAGTAGGAGAAACCCACCATCAGCGGGACCTTCCCGGCGTTGCAGGGCGCCGGAAGAAAGCTCAGGTCCTCACCACCAAAGACGGAATTCAAGCCTATCCAGCAGGAATCATTGGACCGGCAGTCGCCGGAGTGATCTCTCTGGAGGAGACCTGCGTCAGCGACTAAGTTCGGCACAAAGCCACTAGACCACCCAGGGAGGCGACCTTCGAGATCACCTCAACTCTCACAGAGAGGATCGAGCTAAAGATGGTAGTCAGGCTCGCTCGGGGGGGGGGGGGGGGGCGATCCGAAGTACGTAACGGAGGGAATGTCCCAAACAACCTATCTCAAGATAGGAGGGGCAATAACCCACCTAATATGTACAATGGATCCGGAGCTGTTGAGCAGCCCCGGAATAACCACGGATCTCAGGACCAAACCCTCGAGCGCCTAACTCAGATGGAGGAACTGATGAGGAAGCTCCTGTCAGAAAAGGAAAAAGACGAATATGATTTGGGAGATGAGATGGAACTCTTTGCCCCCAACATAGCAGTGACGGCATACCCATCTGGTTTCTGTATGCCTCACTTATCAAAGTTCAACGGGGACGGAGATCCGTCAGACCATTTAGGGATGTTCAACACCCTAATGATGGCCCATAACATTGGCCCGGAGCTGAGATGCTTGATCTTCCCTTCCACACTGACCGGACCTGCTAGACAGTGGTTCAAGCAAAGTAAAAGATAGTCGATCAGCTCCTGGAAGACCTTCTCAGCTGACTTCAAAAGGGCATTCCGCATCTCCCAGGCCGCCCGTGTTCAGGCCGACTCCCTGGCCAATGTGAGACAGCAGCCCGGTGAGACGCTGAAGGCCTACCTGAGCAGATTCGCGAACTTCGCTGCCCGAGCTAGGGACGCGGATGAAAGCTCCAAGCTCATGGCCATGAGAACCGGAATCCTTGTTGAAGGACATCTCTGGAAGGATATACAAAAGAAGGGAGTCAGTTCGGTCAACGAATTCCTTAATAGAGCCCAAGAATGGATAAATTTGGAAGAAGCCGAAGCCTCAGCCGCGGGGACCAGCCAGGTTCCCGAGCAGCCCGCTGGAGTGGGGACGGAGGTCATGGTAGCGACCCCAGACGTCACAAAGAATAACCAGCCCGGCGGAAGCAAAAGAAAGGGGAATGGCGAAAACAATCAGCACGGCCAAAAGAAGAATAAGTCTGTAGACAAGTTCAAGCCCGTGTTGGCGACATATACCGAACTCACCCAGTCCAGGGAAAGTATTTTCCTGGCCAACTCTACTCGGGTCCCCTGGAAAAGGCCGGAACCATTGAAACACCACAAGGGAAAGAGAGACACTTCCAAATTTTGCCATTTTCATAACGACGTCGGACACAATACCAACGATTGCAGGCATCTCAAAGATGAGATAGAGACTCTCATCCGAGCTGGCCCCTTGGCTCAATACTCACAGAACAGGGTTCCAGCAAGTCGACCTGCTCCGGAAGCCCCGGCCAGTCAGCCCGAGTCTCGGATAGATCAGGACGTCCCTCCTCCTGTGGTCGGAGGAGAGATATCCACCATCTCTGGAGGTCCGCATATGGCTGGCACGAGCAGAGGCGCCCAGAAGAGATACGTGAATGAACTAAAAGCCCACAACGGAGTGGAGTTCGTCCTAGAGCAGCGTCAGTCAAAACAGCAACGATTAGAGAAGCAACCGATCACTTTTACGGAGGAAGACGCAGGCTATGTCCAGTTCCCTCACAATAATCCCTTGGTTGTAGCAGTCCAGCTCGCCAATCGGAAAGTGAGAAGGGTGCTGATAGACAACGGGAGTTCGGTGAACCTTTTATTCCGATCCACCTTAGAGAAGATGGGTCTGACTGTCGCTGATCTAAAGGCAACCTCCATGATGCTGTATGGTTTTTCGGGAGAAGGATCGGCAGCGATAGGGACGATCGAGCTGGTGATCACCCTAGGAGAAGAGTCTCGGACAGTCTCTAAACTGCTCGAGTTTGTGGTCATTGACTGCTCCGCGGCCTACAACGCCATTTTGGGCCGACCTACGCTTATAGCTTTCGAGGCTATCACTTCCATTCGACACCTCGCCATGAAATTCCCAACTTCAACAGGAATTTGCACCATCAAGGGCGATCAACTCGCTGCCAGGGAATGCTACAGCATTTCCATGAAGGGAAAATCTAAAATCGGGCAGCTGGCTATGGCCATTCTGAGTGAAGAGGAATCCCAGGAACCCTTGGCGGCTCCTGAGATTGAAAAACCTCAAAACGCCAAAGGGGAAAGTGTCGCCCTTAGTTAGGACATTGACCCCCGAATAGGCGAAGACAGGTCCGAGCTCCAGGCTATTGAGGAGCTCGAGGAGGTGAACCTTGATCCACAAAATCCATCACGGATGGTCAAGCTCGGGAAAAACCTCTGTAGCAAGAGGAAGACGGAGCTGATAACATTTCTCTGGGCTAATTTAGATGTATTCGCATGGTCGCACGAGGACATGGTAGGGATCAGCCCGAGTGTCATCATGCACACGCTCCATCTGGTCAAAAGCATTCCTGCCAAGTCTCAAAAGCAAAGACGTTTAGGAACAACCCGGGCTGAAGCCCTTGAAGAAGAAGTGGCCCAACTCAAAAAATGTGGCTTTATCCGTGAAGCCAAATTTCCTATTTGGGTCGCCAACCCCGTGCTAGTTCCAAAGCCCAACGGGAAATGGCGGACCTGCATCGACTTCTCCGATTTGAATAAAGCCTGCCCCAAGGATTGTTTTCCTTTGCCAAGGATCGATCAGCTGGTGGATGCCACGGCGGGGCACGAGCTCATGTCCTTTATGGACACGTACTCAGGCTATAATCAGATCGCGATGAATTCGGCGGACCAGGAACACACCAGCTTCATGACCCCGACTAATGTCTATTGCTACAAGGTCATGCCGTTCGGTTTGAAGAACGCCGAAGCTACCTACCAAAGGCTAGTAAACAGAATGTTCGCGGACCAGAACTGAAAGAACATGGAAGTGTATGTTGATGACATGCTCGTCAAGTCAAAGACTACCGACAACCATGTTTCCGACCTGGGAGAATGTTTTAAAATACTACGAGAATATGGCATGAGGCTCAATCCCCAGAAATGCACTTTTGGTGTCGCATCCGGGAAATTCCTGGGGTTCATAGTTAATACCCGAGGAATCGAAGCAAACCTCGACAAGATCAGGTCATTGCTCGAGCTTCCTTCGCCTAGGTCGCGGAAAGATGTCCAGGGCTTGACAGGGAGAGTGGCCGCACTGAACCGGTTTATTTCCAAGTCAACCGATAAGTGTTTGCCCTTCTACAACCTACTCCGAGGAAACAAGAAGTTTGACTGGACAGTAGAGTGCGAAAGCGCATTCCTCGACCTGAAGATGCATCTAGCTGAACCGCCTGTCCTATCCAAGCCCAAGGCCGGCGAGCCTCTTTTTCTCTACCTAGCTGTCACTCAGGATGCAGCTAGCACCGTACTGGTACGAGAAGAGGACCAAGCTCAGAAGCCAGTCTACTACATCAGCAAGAGACTCCTCGAGGCAGAATCACGATACCCGCTGATGGAAAAACTGGCGTTTTGCCTAATTACGGCCTCGCGAAAGCTCACGCCGTACTTCCAATCTCACTCGGTACATGTCATGGCCGATCAACCTCTAAGGCAGGTTTTGCAAAAGCCTGAAGCATCGGGACGTTTGTTAAAGTGGGAGGTCGAACTCAGTCAGTTCGAGATTTTCTATACTCCACGAACTGCCATAAAGAGTCAGGCCTTGGCCGACTTTGTGGCAGAATGCACGGGATTCCAGGAGAATCCAGCGGAGGACTCATCTCAGCTCACCTCGCCCTAATCGTTATGGAAGATCTTTGTAGATGGTTCATCCAACGAAAACAGCTCCGGGGCCGGAATCATTCTGATATCCCCCGAGGGACATAGGTTCCACTCGGCGCTAAGGTTCGGGTTCAAGGCTTCCAACAACGAGGCAGAATACGAAGCTTTGCTGGCCGGCCTAAGGATAGCCAGGGAGTTAAAGGCGAGCTCCGTCCAGTGCTTCAGTGACTCCCAGCTCGTGGTTAACCAGGTCTTGGGCGAGTATCAGGAACGAGGACCCAAGATGGACGCCTATCTGGCAAAGGTAAAAGACGAGCTATCCGCGTTTGGGCGAGGATCAATCGAACAGATACCTCGAGAACAGAACACCAATGCAGATGCTCTTGCCAAGATCGCCACCTCGGGAGAGACAGAGACACTGGGGCTGGTGCCTATAGAATTCTTGGAAAAACCAAGTATAGAAGGATATCGGGCAGAGGTCGAGATGATCGACGCCAGGCCGACCTGGATAACCCCCATTCCTGAATATCTCGTCGAGGGCAAGCTGCCTGAGGGAGTATCAAGCTCCGAGATATACGACAGTCGATGGAGTATTGTACCGACGTGGGCACTCTTTACCGCTCCTCCTGTGCGTTCTTCCAAGTGAAGCGAAGGCCATCCTGCAGGAAATTCACGAAGGATTCTGCGGAGACCACACTGGGGGGCAAAGCTTGGCCTTAAAGGTTCTCAGGCAAGGTTATTACTGGCCGAATCTGTCCAAAGACTCGATCTCATATGTGAAAAAGTGCGACAAGTGCCAGTGATTCGCTGCAGTTGCTCGAGCTCCTCCAGTCGAGCTAAAAATGATCTCGGCCCCTTGGCCATTTTCCGTTTCGGGAATAGACTTAGTGGGCGCCCTGCCCACTGGAAAGGGCAGGGTCCGTTACGCCGTGGTCGCCATCGACTACTTCTCTAAGTGGGCCGAGGCAGAGCCGTTGGCAACAATCACGTCTAAAAAGGTGCTTGACTTCGTGATTAAAAGAATCATCTGTCGCTTCGGCCTGCCCAACAAGATCATCTCCGATAACGGCACTCAGTTCGACAGCGACCTGTTCACTGAGTTTTGTGACAGGCATGGAATTGTAAAAAGCTTCTCTTCCGTGGCCTATCCTCAGGCGAACGGCCAGGTTGAGGCTGTCAACAAGACTCTAAAGGCGAGCCTCAAGAAAAGATTAGACGAAGCAAAGGGAGTCTGGCCGGAACAGCTCCCCCAGGTCCTATGGTCATACCGGACCTCGCATCGGACTCCTACGGGTCATACTCCTTTCTCCCTAACCTTCGGGAGTGAAGCAGTCCTCCCCGTGGAAGTTAAGGTTCTGTCGCATAGAGTCCAGTCCTACGACCAAGGTCAGAACCATGAGCTCCTATGCCATTCCCTAGACCTAGTTGATGAAAGGCGAGAGGATTCGCAACTCCAGCTTGCCCATTATCAGCAGAAGATCACTCGATACTTTAACACCAAGGTCACAAAATGCGCCTTTAGCGTTGGCGACTTGGTCCTAAGAAGAGTTTTCCTGGCCGGAATAGAACCCAAAGATGGAGTCTTGGGACCGAACTGGGAAGGACCCTACCAGGTCATCGAAGTCATCAAGGAGGGAACTTATACGTTATCTCGACTTGATGGAGGGACCATCCCACGGACTTGGAACGCCGTCCACTTAAAGAAATATTATCAATGATCCACTTGTAAGGCCTGGAAAGCCACTTTCTATGTAATAATAAAAATAAGCTTTTTACGCATATTTGCAATTTTAATCTTAAAGTAACCACGAAAGACCCTTTCCCAGTTACTTGGGGGGCATATGGTACCTGGATATAACCAGGTCTCCTTAACGACTTGGGTGTTGATCCTTGTCTATGGATCGTTGCTCTTCTTAAAGAGCTCGAGATATGGATAAGGGTTAACACTAACTAAGTCCTATCCTGGATATAACCGGGTCATAAAACTTAGAAGTTGATTTAAATCTATTTCTCCTTGTTCTTCTTAAAGAGCATGAGATAAGGATAAAAGTTAACACGAACTAAGTTTTCTAAATAAGCTCCTGGTTTTAACCGGGTCATAAAACTTAGAAGTTGATTTAAATCTATTTCTCCTTGTTCTTCTTAAAGAGCATGAGATAAGGATAAAAGTTAACACGAACTAAGTTTTCTAAATAAGTTCCTGGTTTTAACTGGGTCGTAAAACTTAGACGTTGATATAAATCTATTTATCGTTCGCTGTTCTTTTCAAAGAGCTCGAGATATAAATAGCAGTTAACACGAACTAAGTTTATCAAAAAGATATATATATATATATTGTAGCCAAAAGCATGAAAAAATATGAGTTAAAGGTACAAGGAAAATTGTCTTGAGGTGAAAACACCTCATGCAAAGGTTACAAAAAATACTTCAAAATATATAAAGAAAAAAAAAGAGCGCCTTAAGCTCCGTCAGTCGGCCCCTTCGAGGTCGCCGTTTCATCCTGCTCCGCCGCACCAGAGGCTTCCCCAGTCTCCGAAGGCGGCGCCTCTTTGTCGAGGCGAGCTTGGAACTTCACCAGCAAGCGCGCCCAGAGACCCGGTGGCATGAAAGAGAAGTTAGCCTCCGGATTGTAGGCCCAATAGTGATAGAACAGATCCTACATGGACTACTCCGAGATGGTCCGTTCGGCCTCCAGGGCGGCCTGGATCTCAGTCTTCGCTGCCTCGAGGTCTGCCTGCGAGGTGGCAAGGGAGGTCTCGAGCTCCTGGACCTGAAGGCGGGTCTTCTCCAAGTCGACCTGGGTCTTCTCCAACTCGACCTTTGAGGTCGCCAAAGCATCCTTAGTTGACTTAACCTCCTGAAGGGTGGCTTGGTGCTCGGTCCTCATGTCATCGAGCTGAGTTCTGGCCCTGATGATGCTTCGGTGAAGGGCGACGACACCCTGCGAGGAATGAAAGATAAACTGGCTCAGAGGAAAAATAAGGCAGAGTGTAATGGTAAAAGCTTTAAAAGAATAGGGCAGCTTACCGTTAGGGTCATGCTCATGGAAGAGTCCATAACGTCAACCGGGCTCATTGTCTCAATAGTCCAGAGTTCCTTCTCGGTGAACTTGTAGATATGGCTAACGGCGTAGTTCGCCGATTCGTACACCGTTCCCCGGAAGGCCTCTAGGATCTTCTCCAGGTCCTGGGGATTGACCGAGATGTGTACATCGGAGGCCACCGCAGACGGAGTCCCGATCTCCATTCCCACGTCCTGGGCGGCAGGCAGAACTCGTTGAGGCAGTGGAGGCATTTGTCCTGCTCCGGCAGCAGGAAGGATCGCCCCCACGACCTGGGCTGGCGAGGTTTTCTCCTTCTCCTTTGCCGGAGATTTGGTGGAGACCCCAGTAGTGCTCTTGGAACCCCGGAGCCTTTTCTATCTTGGCCCGGCTGAGGGGTTCCCCCCGAAGACCACGCCCCGCAAGCTATCTTCGGGCTGAGACATCTCTTCTATCAAAAAAAAAAAAAAAACATGGTTTTTACAAGTTAGCAATAAAGACAAAGGGTGAACGCTAAAAAGTATACGAATACTAAGGGAGCCCTACCCCCCAAGCTGGAAGAGCCTAAGACGATTATTTCCCAAACTGGCGCAAGTTCTGGGTCCGGTTCTGACTCGGGGCTAGATTCTTCTACATACTGCCTAAGCCCCGGAGCATAGGTACCCCTCTGGAGTGATGGCCATGTGCGTAGGTTGGTCCCATACTCCTCGAATAGGATCGACCTAAAAGCTAGGGTATTATCTACTACTACGGTGCCCCTAGGCCGGCTCTCTTGGTGATCCAGCACGAGCCGGTCAACACAATGGAGCAGAAGTGTGTTCAAGTCCGGATCGCTCCTGTGACGATGGACGATCTGCCTAGGATTGAACCTAGCCAGCCGGGGGTCTGCAGCGGCCCTATCTAGACTCCTAAGCAAGTAAGAGTTACCTTGGCCAGAAGGACCCGCGGCTGCTCCAGATTGGATCCTCTCCTCGCCCATGCTCTGGACGACGTCCAAGGTCCTCTTCCTGCTCCTCACGAGTGGAACTTCGGCCTCCTCGTCCTCTGCGCCCGCGACCTCCTCCACGATGATAGGTCTGGTGTCCCGAGCTGGGGGCGTCCCCCGGGGCCTCTTCAGGTTCAAGGTCTGATTTGGAAAAATCAGCTTGCAGAACACCATCGTCTCGTCCGTCACGAGCGCGCGATAATCCTTCTCGCTGGGGGGCAAGCCCGCCAGCGTGTCATATTTGCCCCCGAGGGTCACGAACTTTTCGGTCCTCGTGAAGATGGCTGCAAGATTAGTTTGAGTCAGAGTGGAGTATGGGAGGAGCTAAAATAACGCTTAAAAGGCGAGCTAAGGACAGGAGCAACTTACGAGGACGATTGAAATAGTGGTGCTCCCAGTTCCAGAAACCAGTCGACATGAAGAACTAGTCCTTGAAATCATTAGGATGGCTAGGCAGCTCGATGACCGCCGCCGTGTTGGGAAAACGGGTTAAATAATAAAACCCGTCGCCTCGCCCCCTCTGGTCCGGGCTGGCTTTGAGGCAAAAGAAATATAAAATATCCGCAGGAGTGGGGACCTCCCACTCATGCTTCTGGAATAAGTACCTCAACCCTGCCAGCAAACGGTAGGAGTTGGGGGGGAGATGAAATGGGGCCAACCCCACAAAGTTCAAGAAATCAGCGAAGTACTGATCCAGGGGAAGGAAGGCCCCTGCCATAAAGTGTTCGCTGCTCCAGGCCGCGAACGACTCTTCGAGCGGCGAGCAGCTTCGCTCGCCCTCCGCAGCAGGTCGGGCAATGACGGAGGCTTTCCCCAGCGCGATGTTGTGAGTGAGGAAGAGTTTGTTGATCTTCGTTTGATCGGTTATCTTTGAGATGATTCTCTCCGCCTCAAAGAATGCGTCAGGGGCCACCTCGACCTCCTTCTCCACTGCCGGCCCAAAAAGGGGGATCGGGGAGTTAGGCATCACCGCCTTTCCTTTTTCCTACTGGGAGGCCGAGCTTCCAACGTTCTTCTTGGGGAGATTCTTTTTTGGAGCCATCTGGTCACCTAGCAAACAAAAGAAAACACTTTAGAAAAGGTGACCCAAGCAGGAGGAAGAAGCAATTATTATTCGCACGAGCTGAGGTACGCCCAGCTCGCGGAGAGTGGGACCACGCGGTTCAGTGAACACGCGCGTATGCTCCCAACAGATCCCAGATTACTCGGAATTCGTGTGTCAGGGGGTTCAGAATAGAATTTGCCTTGGGGGGAAAGTTTCAATGGGCAGAAAATTACGAAACCACTTATGAGGCGTGTTCCCTAAGCTACCCGGTTTTGCACCCAAAATTCCCAAAACTCCTACCCAGAAATTTTCCCCAGAAAAAGTATCCTGAAACCCATACTCTAAAGCGATTTCCTACAACACATATATCCTAGCCTAAAAAGGGCTGTCACCCCCCATATCCACAAAACCCAGAAAAACCCTTGCATGTGGCTACAGTGAAATTTTTTACCTAAGCTACAGTAGCATGTTTTCAAAGTACGCAGGGTCAGGAAACTTACTATGTATGACTGGGAAATAAACGAGAGTGTTGCGTTGACAGGAGCTTCGTCGGTGTAGTAGCTTCCAAAGCTTCGGAAAAATCCGTGCGCCTGAGCTTCTTGAACGATGAAAATGGCAGCAACCGAGTCAAGGGTTTCGTTCTTCTGGAATATGGAAAGGAGAGAGGAAAAGAGGTTTGGAAAATTTCGAATGAAAGGGTGGCCTATGCGTAGGGTGGCCACCCCCTTTTATATGCATGGAGGATCACGTGTAGAAGGCTCTTGGATGGCCCTGATAAGGGATCCGAGGCCTTCCACTTGAAATACGAAACGACGGCTGGGCATAGGCTAGGCCATTAAATGCGGTTCTCGTAAGACGTACCGTCACCACCCACGATGTGCCACGTGTCAGGCACTTGCATAAAGAGTGGAATGCGAAGAGTTGTGGGGAAGTCTAAAAGCCCCATACTATGGTCTTATATATGACGTCATATACCACGAGCAGGAGCTTGGGGGGCAGATGTACGCCCTGATTTTCCCACGGGCTGATTAGCAGGCCGAGCTTCAGACTAATCATGGTTAGTCCATAAACATCCCCCAGGTTGGAGATCCTGTCTTGAGGTCGTACCCCCTTTAGCTCGAGGAATCCTCAAGGACTCGCCAAGACTCCCAAGACTGGAGCAAGGAATCGAAAGGCCGAAGGTCGGGTCAGATGCACAGCTCATGGTACGAGCTAGATATGGAGGCCATGACCCCTTGTAAAGTCAACACACGCAAGATAAACGTGCATATATCTGACATCACGTGTCCGATATCACCCTGACTTCTCGGACACGCTGCAGGAACGTGCGTGTTCAGACACCCACGGCTGGGTTGGGCCGTGTGGCCCATTATCTCCTTATCTATCGATTTGACCATACTTATGTGTCAGGTTTAGGAATTAATCATGAATGTCACAGAGTTTATATGAAAAATAAGAAGGTCACGGGATGACCTCCTTACCAACTGTGCCTTCTCCTATAAATATGGAGACCCTGGGAGTTGATAAGGGTTGGAACAAATAGTCTCTGGAGAGATATACTTTGTAACCAAATACCCAGAATATATCAATAATACTGACTAGTGGAGTAGAAGGATTTTAACCTTTGAACCACTTAAAAACGTGTCTCGAGTCACCTATTTTCATTCACTAAGATCCTATATCTGTTACGGTTCTATATTTGGCACTAATCCTCTTCTCTCATTCTCTTAATTAACTGTTGGCGAAGAACCGCGTCAACACTCTTCAATGTTCGAAAGTAGAAAATGACGTTGTCTTCATAATGAGTCTTATTTTTCTTTTCGCAAGGTAAAATCTTCATATCTATATATGTGTGTCTATGATTGAGATCTTATTTTATGTTTATGTTAGAACACTTGCATTATTATTTTTTTTGAAATCTTTTTTCTTTTTCTTATTTAAAAAATAGGATTATGAAAACCATGTATGTATAGATGAGGTAAACCGTGATGTTCCTATTCCACCATGGAGTTTTGTCTTACATGATGAGGATGGTGATGCAATGACCATTAATATACCTTTAGATGTAAACAAAGGGAACCTTCAAATTCTCGACCATGTAAAATGTGTTTGTATTATTTTTTTATTATAATTTTAATTATTTTCAAAATCGTAAATTAATTTGTTTTTTATAGGTTAGGGTGGCAAAAGTAATTGCTTTACTCACAATGGTTGTTGGTTTGTAAAATATTTTGGTGCAAAGATCTTTGAATATAGAGAGAGGTTAAATGGTTCAAATAATATTATCCATCAACTTCATCGTCGTCTAGTTGGTATATTTTAATTAATTTCATAATTTTACGGTAATCACTATTATCATAATGGTATATGTTTATCTGAATTGTTTATTTTTTTTATTGTTTTGTACAACAAACATGTGAAGCATCTCAAAGATTTGAAGACCAAAATAAGGATATCATTGTTAGTATTAATGTAATCAATAATTAAGGAGATATGTAGTAGAAATTTGGTTTACTTTTGTATTTTTATATTGTTGGAAGAAATAAGTTTGTTTAATTTCCAATGTAGTAATTTAAATATTATTTGGTGAAAGTTTATGTAATTTCCACTGTACTAATTCAAATTTATTTTTTGTAGTATATTTTTTTAATTTCTTTAACTTATTAAATTCTAATAAATGTCTTTAGGGTTTTATCCCAAAATATTGTATTACCAAATTAAAATGAACAAAATAAACTTAATGATGCAAGCACGTAATACTTAAATTTTTAAAATAAAAATATTTATATTTTTGGAAAATATAATTTGGAAGTTGAGTATTCAAATACTTCTCTTGGAAATGACAACTAAGTAATGATTTCTTATGTACCCTAAAATAATGGATGACTATTAGTTTTTCTAATAATAAATTAACATCAAAACCAAAATAAGAAATAAAACTTTCTATATTACATAATAAAATACATATTTAAATTTCACAATTAATAATAATGTACAACTGGGAATTTCGAATTATTAAACGAGTAATTAATAAATTTTTTGATTTTTTCTTAAATAATATTTCAAAAATATGATTAAAGGAAGAATTTATAATATTTAAAAATTTTTAGAATTTATTTTTGAAATGACAACTGTTACACCCAAATTTCGAGGATGAATAAATGAGCCTCGAAAGGTAGGCTCGTAAAGCGTAAGCTCGAAGATAACAAGCATTGGCTGAACACTTATATGAATATGCATGATTACTGATGTTGTTGTTAGCCATCGAGCACAAGTTTAAAAGGCTCGAGATTAAGCTTCATGCTCAAAAGAAAGAACCTTCTCTGACGCATATGGATGTTATTCGAGTCTTAGTTGCAAGCTCAGAGGTATTGGTATCTGAAGACTAAGTTTGATGAAACTACCAGATGAGGAGGAGGCTGACCAAAATAAGAAGCTCAAATTATGTCGATCTCGAAAGCGCGTTAACCTTGCATTCGAGATCAACAACACGTTTTCCATACAACAACTGTTAGGAGATCCCTATTCTTGAGGGATTTGTTGTTATTTCATAATTAAATCTCAATTATCATGGGATATTATGTATTTAATGTATATAATTACATTTAATTCATATCAGATAATCAGTTGTAACTTCCTCGAAATCAGGGGAAGATATTCATCCAATCAGGCCTATAAATAGTCTGGTAGTTTTCAATTGTGGTCACACACAATCTTTTACTGAGAATACTCTATTGAATTGCTCTGAGAAAACTTTGTGAGAATATCACGAATCAATAATATTGACTCGTGGACTAGGCAGATTTTAACTGCTGAACCACACAAAAATCCCACTATTCTTTTCTTCTTTTCTGAATCTTTGTTTAGTGTTCTTCAAATTTAAGATGACGAAAAACAACGTCAACAGTTCAGTGCTTTCATTGAGAGTATTAATCAAATATATAGATTGTTTAATCAGAAATATCCTGCATTGCCAATGGTCTCCGCAAACAACCAAGGAGCTAATGGGCGGCCGTTGCCCCAAATACGTGAGGAGCAAACTACTCACACTGAGAATTATAGACAGAGGCCTGAAAAGCAACCAATGACAAACCATGGCCCAGACGAGGGGAGTGCATCATCTGACTCTAGGGGGTGGCCTGCTCCCAGGCCCGACGAGGACCTCTATTATAATCCTAAGAGGTACATTCCCATCGTGAACGAAAGAATCACCAACTGTCAACAATTGGCAGAGGCCACAAGGCGCAATGAAGAATTGTCTAGGCAGGCTGCCGAGATAGAGGTGCCACCCTAGAGGCCTAGAGGGCATCCTCGCAGGAGCATGACCGCCAGGAGGGATGAACAAGGGGCCCAGTAGGCCCAGCCAAGGCCCAGGGAAAACACTGATGATGAACGCCCTGGAGGGAATACTCAAGCCAATATTGCTGGCAACTCGATGGTGGAGGTAATTGCAGGAACATGGAATCACCGAGCTCCCCCAGCAGCTTGGAGCTCTAACCCTGAATCTGTCAAAAATAACTCAGAACCAGTTCGAGCTAATTCTGGACCTTCTAGGCCCAACAATGGAAGGCCACCACCATTGCCTATAAGGCATCCACCGTATCCTATAAGACACCCATCACCACTTCGAAAGGCACCCCAGCCAGCTCCTCATAGGAACCGGGCAGGGGAGCGTGCACCGCAAAGGCCATCTCGAAGTGGTAGCCGAGACAGGAACCGACAAACTCAACTCGGAAATAGGGGAGAGCAAGAGGAAACCTGAGGACATAGGGCTGCCCAACTAGTGGGAAACCACATGTTGAGGTCGCTAACAACTGGAGCAAGAGGGCTGGTGGAAGATCCACCTCACAACCATCGAGCCCCTCAACCAGAACGAAACGTTAGTTTTATGAGTGGGAGCTTAGACCTCACTAGGTGTATAAGCGTATATAATACTGAACCCAGGAATGCTAGGAATTATCAAAATAATCATGATCTTCCAAATCATCTAAAGCAAAATTGGTGACAAGCCAATCCCTTAAACCCCGATTTAAACGATCATTTGAACAACCAAAATAAACCTGTTGAGCCAGTATATAGGAACCAATATAACCCTATGATGGGACAGGGAGCTGGAGTTCTTATAAACAATAACCAGCTACCCCAAGCACATGCTCAGCCTCTAGTGGACTTGGTCTAGGAGAGAGTTAATCATCTCAAAAGAGCGTTCAGGCTCCTGCAAGATGAAAGGAACAGGGACAAGGCTGATGACTCCGATGAGGAGCTCGAGCCTTTCGCTAAATATATTTCAAACATGCCATTCCCTCAAGGGTTCAAGATACCCTATGTAGCTCCATTTGATGAGAACTCAGACCCGTACAGCCACTTGAGAACATTTAATACCATCATGCGAGCCAGCAACGTTGGCTACGAGCTCAAGTGCATGTTATTTCCAACCACTTTGATAGGAACAATGAAAAACTGGTCAAAAAATTTGGAAGACATTCGATCTCATCTTGGAATCAATTGGCGAAGGAATTTAAAAAATAGTTCAAAGCCATGGTAGGCGTCAGGCCTGAGGCCTCGACTTTGACCAATGTCAGACAATTGCCGGGAGAATCACTAAAAATTTACCTGGTGAGGTTTAGCATAGAGGTGGCGTGAGCCTGTAATGTCAATGACAGTGGCCATCTTATGGCTGTTTGAGCTAGTATATTGCCAAGAAGTCCTCTTTGGGATGATATGTAGAGAAAACCGATAAGAAAAATAACCAAGTTCAACAAAAGGGCTTAGAGATTCGCCAATGTAGAAGAGGCGAGGTCAGCATTAAAATTGACCCCTCAGCCCATTATAACTACAACGATGAATATTAACTTAGCCTCGACCTCGGCAACTCCATTAACGTCTCGACCCTCAGGAGAAACCCTTCAAAAAGGAAGAAAAATGAAGGGAATAACCCAGAGGCAGACAGAGGGAAAAAGAAGAAGGGAGACAAGTATTTCTCTGTTTATACGGTTTACACCGAGCTCAATGAAACTCGGGAAAATATCTTTCTCGCAAATGAGAATCAGATCCCATTTAGACAGCCTGACCCAATGCGAAATCAGAAGTCAAAGAGACACACCAACAAGTACTATAGGTTCTACAGGGATGTCAGACATACCACTGATGAATGCCGACAACTGAAAGATGAGATCAACGGCCTGATCTCGGGAGGATATTTTAGACAGTATATAAGAAACTGGAATACCAATCAAGCATCGTCTAGACAGAAGGCAGCTTCTGCGCAACCTGCTCAACATTATAACACTCTCGAGCAAGGAAGGATGATCGACCTCCCCTAATAGATGGGGAGGATGTGGTAACCATCTCCGGAGGACCGCACCTTGCTTGATCGGGCAAAAATGCCCAAAAGAGATATGTGAACGAACTCAAAATTGGAGACGATTCTCCCTACGAGCCTAAACCATGAGCTCCAAAGCAACAAAGGGTTGAATCTCAACCCATTACTTTTACAGAAGAAGATTCTTCGCATCTTTTATGATCCTCTGGTCATCACACTTTAGCTTGCCAACAAAAGAGTGCGTAGATCCTAATAGATAACAGGAGCTCAGTTAATATCTTTTATAAGGCCAGCCTAGAAAAGATGGGACTCACGCTTTGAGATTTGAAAGCCTGTGCAATTTTCAAGAGAAGGGATTTCAAGCATGGGATCCATCGAGCTCTCCGTAACCTTTGGAGTCTATCCAGTCTCGGTGACCAAGATGATGGAGTTCGTAGTGGTGGACACCCTGTCGACCTACAGCGTACTACTCGGGAGACCAGCCCTGATTGGGTTGGGGCCAGTGTCGTCCGTTAGGCATTTGGCCATGAAGTTCCTGACATCTAGTGGCATCGGGACGTTGAAAGGAGACCAGCTCGTTGCACAAGAATACTATAGCATTTCCATGAGAGGGAAGAACCAAACAAGTGCACAAGCACTTGTAGTTATTCAAGAGATGAATGAATCCGTCTTCGAGATAGAAGAAGAGATCAACCCTAGGGTTGAAGAAAGGGCCGATCTCGAACCAATGGAGGAGCTCGAAGAAGTGAAGCTCGATGAGAAAGATACCATGAGGGTGGTAAAAATAGGGAAAAATCTTTCCGAAAATGCAAAATAGCAATTAACTTGCTTTTCGAGAGAAAACCAGGATGTGCTTGCATGGTCTCACTCGGATATGGTAGGAATCAGTCTGAGTATTATGAGCCATGCACTCAACATAGATAAGAGCTTCCCTTCGAAGCAACAAAAAAGAAGGCTCCTGGATGACGATAGGAAGAAACCCTGAAATAGGAGGTCAAAAGGTTAAAAGCAAATCGGTTTATTCGAGATGCTTTCTACCCTAATTGGATAGTCAACCCTGTGCTGGTCCTGAAGCTCAACAGAAAGTGGCGAACCTGTATCGATTATTTGGACCTCAATAAGGCATGCCCCAAGGATTGCTTTCCCTTGCCTCGAATCGATCAGCTCGTAGATGCCACTGCATGCCACGACTTCACGTCATTCATGGAGACTTATTCTAGATATAACCAGATAGCCATGAATGCACCCGGCCAAGAACTTACGAGCTTTGTGACCAATAAGGGCTTGTACTGCTACAATGTAATGCCTTTCGGGCTCAAGAATGCAGGAGCCACATACCGAAGATTGGTGAATAGGATGTTCGCTGAGCAGATAGGGAATAACATGGAAGTTTATATGGATGATATGTTAGTCAAGTCTAAACATAACTCTAACCACGTGGATGATCTCGCTGAATGTTTCACTGTGCTCGAAAAATACAATATGAGACTCAACCCACAAAAATGCTTATTGGGAGTTTCCTCGGGAAAGTTTCTTGGATTTATAATGAATGCTCGGGGTATAGAGGTTAAACCCGACAAGATTAAAGAGTTAATTGACATGCCCTCACCTCGAAAACATAAAGATGTTCAGAGCCTATCTAGACGAATTGCGGCCTTAAGTAGGTTTATATCGAAATCTACAGATTGATGTCTTCCATTCTTTAATCTTTTGAAAGGGGGCAAGAAGTTTGAGTGGTCGGATGAGTGTGAAATTGCGTTCCAGAACCTTAAGAAGCACCTCACCGAGCCACCAATCTTGTCTAAACCAATCACAGGGGAATTCTTATACTTATATCTCACCACAACCGAGCATGCGATTAGTGTAGTACTTGTCCGAGAGGATAAGAAAACACATAAAATCGTATACTACGTCAGCAAGAGGTTACTGGGGGCAGAATCGAGATACCCATTAATGGAGAAATTGGCTTTGAGCCTAATGCACGCATCTCGAAAGCTTCGATTGTATTTCCAAGCACATCCTATCCATGTGTTAATTGATCAGCCGTTAAGGCAAGTATTATCCAAGCCTGAAGCATCCGGGAGATTGTTGAAGTGGGATGTCGGGCTCGAACAGTTTGAAATCACGTATCATCCTAGAACAACGATCAAAGGACAGGGTTTGGTATAATTCATTGTCAAGTGTACTGGGATCTCCGACGAGGAAGTCGTAACCCCAGCCCGCGAGCTATGGAGACTCTACGTCGATGAGTCCTCTAATGAAAATGGATCGGGGACAGGAATCATTCTGATCACCCTGACGGGAAATGTAACGCCCCAAACTCCAGGGACCATTACAGTGTGCCTTGTAAACAGTGCTAAACTCGCTAACCGAGTCATTTGGCCAAAATCGTGAACTAAGTAGCAGTTTAGGGATTAAAAACTTTGGTTAAGATGTAACGTTTCACTAGAACGTTTAATATATACATTGGGATCCCGAAAATATAATTTCAGAGTTTATTACAGAAAATATTTACAACAAGCCGTTCTAAGCGGCAAAACAGGGTTTAACCCTAGTTCCACTTTAAACCTTGGCCGTGGCGGACGAGCAGCTGCATATGTACATGTCATCACCTAAGCTCTCCAACTCAAGGATGGTCCAGCTTCCTCTTGCCTTTACCTGCACCACGTAGCACCCGTGAGCCGAAGCCCAGCAAGAAAACCCAATAAAGCTTGATATAATATCAACAACGATCATAACAATCATTCAGTACTATCAGTCCAAGCAAATAGGTGACAATAGCCAAAAGTCACAATAATGAGCATCGCTCCTTCTAGTTATGTGACGATAGGGTCACCAGGGCTTAACTGATAAATGATCCTTTCATAAGTTCAATTAGGACAGATGCAAGGTGATTAGTCACCAACATAACCTTCCTCACGACTCTAGAGTCGAAACTATGGACAACGTCCCTTAGCCATGTGACAAACGGTCACCGGGGTCATATACCTTGGCTATAGTCATCTGGTCTTAGACCAGGCAAGCGCTTATAGTTCTCATTGACCTTCCGGTCGGTCCAGCATTAATACCACATATGAGTCATTCAATGCCGACCTTGAATAGATCTAATCTTTAATCGGCCCGGCGTTCACAACGCACTGCCACTTCTGACCCTTGGGTCGGTAAAACGCGACCAGTGCTCAGCCCGTGGTGAACTTAACTGATAAGTCACAGTTTCACAGATGGATCTGACACCATTGTCAATTCTGACTAATAAGTCAGCGCCATACACAGGTAAGCCATGCCACCAAACATATATCACATGTTCAACATCCATAAACAAGGTATTTAGCATTCTTACTAAACAGATACCAGTACAATTAGGACCATGTACAACCACAGAGGATCAAGCTCTGAACAATATCATACCCAGTATACAAAGCATGTCCTAATCACATGTTTCCCAAGCATCATATGCAATATATCCAGCAATCTAACATGCACCAATAACATCCATGCATGTCACGTTTATTAGTCAACCAACATGCATCAAGAATAGCCATGCATGTCATACATAATAATCAACCGACATGCATCAATAATAACCATGCATGTCATGCCCATAAATCAACCAACATGCATCATAATAGCCATGCATGTCACATATACACAAGGTGCAGTTTTCTTACCTCAAAGTCGAGCTAGAACGATTAAATGAATGACCCTTGAGAACAATAAACTTTTAGTCCTTTAGCGGTCACCTAGTCATAACCAAATATAAGATACCATCAATAAAAATGGTCAACATAAGTTCCCAAACCAATATCTAGCCTCCGAGACATCAATCCCCACTTAACTGGGTACTAGGATCAACCCCGAGGCCTTAAGCTAGCATCCCTAGGCCAAAAACCCATTTTTGGCCAAATCTGCCTTGATGTGCCGCGGCTCACCACAGCCATGCCGCGGCTCATCCTCCTGACAGAGCCATTTTCACCTTTAGAGCCAACACAGGCCGCGGCACACCACAGACAGGCCGCGGCTCATTTCGCAAATCAGCCAAGAAACTAGCACGCACCAGCCAACTCTCCCCTGCGTTTTCCCTTGGAATCAAGCCTTCAAACTTGTCCCAAACCCTAACCTAACACCCAATTTAACCACCAAACATCTTCTAAAACTCACCCTCAACAAAACCCAAAGTAAACATCACCCAAACCTCCATTAATTCAAACTTTCCACAATTGATTCACAAGTTAAAAACTAAAACTCAAAACAGAGTATGAACCATAAACTAATGGTTGAAGCTTACCTCAAACACGATTTGAATCCTCTTTAATGGCTGAACTCAAGCTAAACCTCCCCAAGCTTGAATCCCTAGCTTGTTTCCTCAAGATAGGCTCTCAAAACCTAAAGAAGAGGGTGAAGGAGGACTTGTACGGGAAGGAAGGGAGAAAGAGAGGATAGGCTCTGTTTTAACTCTGTATTTTCTACAGCCTTCATGTCATATATATCCTTAGGGTCAAAAGACCATAATGCCCCTAAGCCAAATAAATCCCTCTAAAAGCTTCCGAGGGTAAAACCATCCTTTCCCGCCTATCTCGTTAATTATAATTAACGCTCTCCAATTCCAGCTATTCTCAATATTCCCAAATACCAATAAATCATATCCCATTAACCTTTAATTCCCGGTAATGCTCTAATCATTAATTTCACCCCGAGACTCAACCCGAGCCCCGAACTTAAACCCGTTATGACTAGACCGAACACTTACATCACATGATCGTCTCATGTCGATTAGCTCAAACCAATCCATCTTATAATGTGGCTATATTAATTAATCACAACCATGCACCCAAAATATACAATTACGCCCACAGTGGCCAAATTACCAAATTACCCTCATAATTAACATATGAGCCCATATGCATGCATCCACCATCATATAATAATATAATTCACGTAAACATGCATATAATCATTAAATACTATAATAAATCAATTATGGCCCTCCAGGCCTCCTAATCAAGGTCCTAAACCTTATTAGGAAATTTGGGGCATTACAAGAAACCAGTTCCAGTCGGCGCTAAGGTTTGGCTCTTAGGCATCGAACAACGAGGCTGAGTACGAGGCATTGTTAATAGGTCTTTAGATAGCTGCCGATCTCAAAGTAAAAGCCATCCACTGCTACAGTGACTCACAATTGGCCGTTAACCAGCATCTGGGTGAATATCAGGCTTGTGGCATAAAAATGGCAGCTTGCTTGGAGAAAGTTAAGGAATCATTTGGGGAGTTTGAGATCTACGCTATAAAACAAGTTCCGCAGGAACAAAATTCGAATGCAGATGCATTGGCTAGGCTCGCCACGACCAACGAAGCTGACACGCTCAACGTGGTTCCAGTAGAATTCCTACCAACCCCGAGCATAACCGAGCTTGAGGAAGAATATGTAAACATGATTGATTCGCAACCCACCTGGATGACCCCGATAGTTGACTACCTTGAAACTGGAAGTCTCCCAGCAGACCGGAACGAGGCTAGAAAACTTATGTACAAAATATCAAGATACACCATCTTGGAAGGAAAATTTTACAGAAGGGGATATTCCATGCCACTACTTAGGTGCGTAACTCCCCTCGAGGCAAAGAAGATTTTAGAAGAAATCCATGAAGGATTTTTTGGAGACCACACTGGAGGGCATAGACTGTCAAAAAAGGTAATTAGGAAAAGATATTTATGGCCAACTGTCAAGGAAGATTCATTTGAGTATGTCAAGCGTTGTGATATGTGTCAATGGT
Source organism: Humulus lupulus (assembly GCF_963169125.1). Lineage (NCBI taxonomy): Eukaryota > Viridiplantae > Streptophyta > Magnoliopsida > Rosales > Cannabaceae > Humulus > Humulus lupulus. The sequence continues at coordinate 39,318,589 of NC_084796.1, forward strand.
CCACTTCGATACTGCGAACTCCACCCACTGAGCTCACCATGGCCATTTGTGGTATGGGGAATCGACCTCATAGGCTCCTTGCTAACCAGAAAGGGTGGAGTAAAATATGCTCTAGTCGCTGTCGACTATTTCACAAAGTGGACCGAAGCCGAACCCTTAGCAACCATCACCTCGAAGAAAGTCCTAGATTTTATAGTGAAAAACATCATCTGTACATACGGGATGCCCATGAAGATTGTATCAGATAATGGGACCTAATTTGACAGTGATTTATTTACACACTTTTGCAAAAAGAATGGGATAATTAAAAGCTTTTCCTCCATGGCCCATCCCCAAGAAAATGGCCAGGTCGAAGCAGTAAATAAGACACGAGTTCCATGAAGAAAAGGCTAGAAGAAGCTAAGGGGAGATGGCCAGAGGAGTTGCCTCAAGTCCTATGGGCATATAGAACAACGGCGAGAACCTCGACGGGGCATACCCCCTTCTCCCTGGCTTATGGATGCGAGGCCATGTTACCTAACGAGATTGAAATCTCAACTATAAGGTGTGATGCATATGATAAGGCCTCGAACTAGTCCCAGCTCGAAGAAAGTTTGGACCTCATCAAAGAAAGACGAGACGAAGCCCAGTTGAAAAATGATGCATACCAACAAAGGGCTACGAGATATTTTAACAAAAGGGTCTGAGATAGGAAATTTAGATTGGGAGACTTGGTGTAAAGACGCTTGTTTCTGGCCACATGAGACCCATTTCCTGGGGTACTTGGGCGTAATTGGGAGGGACCCTATTAGATCGAGTCCATTATTCGACCTGGAGTTTATAAACTAGCAAGGTTGAATGAAGGAATGGTTCTGCAAGCTTGGAATGGTGAACTTCTACGACCTTATTATCAATAATATTGGAATGATGTTTATTCATTTTAACCAAGTGTGTATTTGATGTTTACTTTTTGATTAATAAAGTACTGAATTTCATTCAAATGTTGTATTTTTATTGTTATAATTTTTTTGCAAGACCTCAAAATTCAATAACCTAAGATCACTATCATATGATATTAAGGGGGCATAAGTGGTATAAAATCACACCATAGGCTAAAAAACAATATAACATAAATAAAAATTAACTCTAATAACAATGTTTGGAATATTAACCCAACATGAACAAAACAATGTATGGATCATTAACCAGACACGTGTACTAAAAAAGTCAGGAACAAACCAGCAAGACCTAATCGACATAGTCAAAAGTTGGAATTCTAGATAAACCAACTGAAAACCATAAGTCGAAACTAGGGCTGGAAATTTTTGCGAATGAGTTTCCACCTCGCAACCTCAAGGTCATACTCGAGGATGAGGAAAAGTAACTAGAAAAAAAAACTAGACTAACGAGGTTACATACCATTTGAGTATTTCTTAAATAATTGGTAAAAGTAAAGTTCCACCTTGACAATAACGAAGTCGAACATGGGCATTGCGAATAAACTATGCATGAATGTATTAAAATTCGAACTTAAACCCAACGTATATTTGTAGGGATAAACAAGTATAAAAGTCGGTCCTTAATAATAACATGCACAAAATATTTTGATCTAGAAATATGATGCATAAGCTAAAGGTAGACAATGTGCAAAAAGCCTTTCGAGCTAGAAAGTTGAAAGAATAAAGACTACTATTAAAATAGAAAGTCATAAGATAATCAAAATAACTCATAATCGAGCTGTAGATTGTCTTTTCCCCCAAGGGCACAACAAATATAATTACAAAAATTATAATGGGTCGTAGCCCACGATTTGGATTTCAAGGATTAGCTATCTCCTTAGCCGCAGTCCTGGAAGCCTCCGTCGTCTCCTCATCCTTGAGCCTGGCCTCTTTCTCCTCGAGTCGAGCCTGCAATTTAGCAACAAAATTAGTCTCCAGGTTAGCAAGGAAGCTGGTATCGAGGTTGGGGTTGTTAGCCCAAATCCGATACATTGCCATGTCTATGGTGCAATCTTTTTGGTCTTAAACTCCTCAAGAAGACGAGACTTCTCGCCCTTGATAACCTCAAAGGTTATCTTCTTCTCCTCTTCCTGCTAACCTTTGAGGATGAGTTCCCGAATTTGCTTGATCTCGGAGTCCCTGGCCTCGACCTCCTTCAAGGTTGCCTCCAACTTTGACTCAAGCTCAAGAATCCTTTTGACCTCCGCATCCTTCTCTTCAATTTCCACCCGGGCTTTCTTGAGGTTGTCCTCGAGCCTCAGCTGGGCATCTCGGGCCTCCTAAGCATGTGCTTTGCTTGCTATAACCTCATTATTTAGAAAGAAATTATGCTGAACAAAGGATATGAATGGCTACACAAAAAAAAAAATGGTCAAGGTCAAAAAAGCACAAATTAGAGTTAGCACAGAAGAAGGGGGCTAGGAAAAAATGACTAACCGAGGAAAATAGCTTGCCACCCTTGTCGAAAAGAGTGTTGGCATCTCTGCAGGAGGTCACAAATTCCCACTGAGGGGTCTCGAGGTTGCTGAAACTTTGACCAACACGGGTCAAAGTATTAGAACCGAGATTGGCTCCAGGGGTTCCGGCAGCGCTGTCAACCACAAACTCGGGAACATAAGTCAAGATTGATAGGAACCAGTCTTTGATGGGAGCTTGGACTCGAATCGGTTGAGCTACAGGGGGAGGCATGACCTCAGAAGGCACTGTGGGCTCAGCAGCATGGCTGGGGTCTAGTGGCACCTGGGCCGGGTTGACCACCTCAGTTTTATTGGATAGCTTAGAGGGGGACCTCCTTTTTGAGACACCCTTTGACATTTGTTTGCCCTCGAGGCCACAGGCTTGTTGAGAACGTTGTCCAAGTCTGAATCATGTCACCTGAGAAATAGAAAAGATTGTATGTAAGTAATCGAACAAGGTTGTTATAAGAAACGAGACTTCAAGATAAAAGAAACCTGACTGGTAGTTTCAGCCGAGCTTAAGCTTAGGAATAAAGAAATCCCTCTGTCTTCTGGTGACTCTAGGGTGGTCTCCTCTCTATAGGTGAGGGATAGTCTCGAAAGTTCCCTATATATGTTGGTCCCATATTGTACAGCTACCCCACCCATACCTCATTTAAGCTATACATGGTCTGGTATTTTTTGAGCCAGCTATCGAACCTACGGACTCTAAGGTCAACCCTCGACCATGCTAAGAAGTTATCTCTGGGGTCCTTGAAGAGGATCATCATGTCAGGCTCTTGCTTAAGTAATGACAAATACCACATCTTCCCACTTCGAGTATTTGTGAATCCCTGAATCATCCATGGACTCGTCGTCGCCTAAGAGGCCACATGCTCAAAGCTTGTCTTCATGGAGGAGATAGGTGAGGGACCTACGACCATATGGAAGCTGAAGAATTGCTGCCCTATGTTCATTCATGGCCTCTGCTGGAGTAGGACGGTGATAGGTGGCTGTAGACAAGAGTGGAATAAATATTTCGAGCCCAAAAGGTCAAAGGAAAATAGAAAGTCGTGTTAAATTACTTACGAATGCGTTGGAAGGAGTAAAATTGGGAAGGAGCGAGCTCATCTCTCTAGAAAAAGATCTTCTTGAAATTTAGAGGATGGCTTGGGATGTCCTCGAACGCTTCTCCTTTGGGTAGCTCGATAAGTAGTAGAACCCATCTCCTCCGTGAGCTCGAGAAGGGTTGCTCTTAAGGCAAAAGATATATAATATCTCTTGTGGTGAAGGCCCATCCCACTTCATCTCATGGTAAAGCAACCTTAGAGTTGAAAAAACTCTAAAAGAGTTGGTCTGGAGTTGGAAGGGGGCGAGGCCGAGATAATCCAAGAAAATTTTCAAGTAACTCTTCATGGGCAGCAGGGCCCCAGCCCTCATGTGCTCGCGACTCCAGGCGGCGAGCTTGACCTTACAATCGAGATTTCCATCTCTCGAGGCATAGTAACTCCTTTCGTTGGAGGTTGCAGGATGACACATTAGTGTACAAGAAAGCTTAAGGCCATGATAGGCCAGTAGCTCAGAGATATGGTCGGTGGAAGTAATTCAGCTGCGGTAGTGCTCAGCCTCGAAGAACTCCTCCTTCGAGATAGGGACTGAGAGGGCCTGGGAGGTGGTCGGTCATTTTTAAGTATTCTCCATTAGGGTGAATGAGAGCTCACCAGGTGGAAAGGCTGTGGTGACTTTATGTTTGGGATCTAATGGAAATGGTCCGATCTCGGGATCCGGGTTGGGATAGGCTGCGACTCGGAGTCTCTTCCTCTTTCTTTCCTCGACCTCGTTGATTTTCCATCAGAAGTGACCTCGTATGTCTTCTTGTTTGCACCGTTCCTCGTGCTCGGGAATCAGCCGTTGATTTCGTGTAATGGCGATTTAGGAGTGGGAGTTGAGGGATGGCAAGCTCAGACCCGAACAAATTCTCTGAAGAATGCGACATCTAACAAGAAAGAAAAAGGTGAGGGCCCATAATTTTAAAGAGTGGAAAAATTTATCTTGATAACTCGAGTTTGCAAGCTCGAGATTGCCTCAATCGAGACTGAAGGCTTGAAAGGGTGAGATTGACTCGGATGTCTATCCCGAACTATTGTAAAGTACGGGGATTGAGAATGCACCCACGCGAGAGTGAGACGGATACTATCAGTTTAAAACAAAAGAGAATCCCAGATTTCTAGGAAAAAAGTTGGCAGTTACCCAAAAAGACGATGTGTTTCATGATTCGTGCATTAAAACCCTAACCCAAAACCATATTTCTTAAGTCACACGAAACTTACGACTGAAAATACCCCATTACTTGAAAAACCTCATTTTTACATGTTTCTAACAAAAATATTTGTGGTCTAAACAGTGATTCTATTCACCCCAAATCTACCCAAATCATAAACTTGCCTAATGCAAGGGTGAAGCCTTAAAAATCTGGTAAAAACCAGAAGCCCATTATCAGGATTAAATGAAATGTAAAAATAAAAAAAGAAAGAAAAATATCAGAGGAAGATCAGAAAGCTTAAAAAAATTTGTTCGTCGGAACAAGGAGATTGTCAACTGAAGGATGGGAAGCAGGAATGATCCCATGGAGTTGAAGGTACTAGGATTGCTTCGCTTCTTTGGCTTAGAGGAGTGAATGAAAGTGATGAAGATGAAGGGGGTGTATCTTTATATATATCCCAGAGGGGGTGTCAAAGGTCGAAAGGATTTGGGCCCTTGGTTTGAGTTGAAAAATGAACTGATGGATGGGGTTTAATTTTATCTTTGGCGACAAAAAATTCCTAGGAAAGGACATGTGCAGAATAGGGAGGTACTTGAGTACACTCAGTATGCCAAACCCTAACGACACGTGTCCGCACTCGAGTGAGGAAGGTGGGCACATTTTTTGAAAGTGAAGTTCAAAAGTTTCCTTCTCATAGGATTCAAACCAACACTTTTGAGGGGGCAAAATGTTACACCCGAATTTCGAGGATGAATAAATGAGCCTCAAAATATAGGTTTGTAAAGCATAAGCTCGAAGATAACAAGCATTGGCTGAACACTTGTATGAATATGCATGATTCCTGATGTTGTTGTTAGCCATCGAGCACAAGTTTAAAAGGCTCGAACTTAAGCTTCAAGCTCGAAAGAAAGAATCTTCTCTGACGCATATGGATGTTATTTGAGCCTTAGTTGAAAGCTCGAAGGTATTGGTCTCCAAAGACTGAGTTTGATGAAACCACCAGTTGAGGAGGAGGCTGACAAAAATAACAAGCTCGAATTTATGTCGATCTCAAAAGCACGTTAACCTTGCATTCGAGATCAGCAACGCGTTTTCCATACAACAACTGTTAGGAAATCCCTATTCTTTAGGGATTTGTTATTATCTGATAAAAAATCCCAATTATCATGGTATATTATGTATATAATTACATTTATTTCATATTAGAATAATCAGTTGTAACTTCCCCAAAATCAGGGGAAGATATTCAACAAACCAAACCTATAAATAGCCTAGTAATTTTCAATTGTGGTCATGCACAATATTGTACTGAGAATACTCTGTTGAATTTCTCTGAGAAAGCTTTGAGAGAGTATCACGAATCAATAATATTGACTCATGGACAAGGCAGATTTTAACTGCTGAACCACGTAAAAATGCCACTGTTCTTTTCTTCTTTTCTGAATCTTTATTTAGTTCTCTTCAAATTTAAGTTGACGAAAAATGGCGTCAACATCAACTAAATTAATGACTTTTTTTCTACCAAAAAATAATAGATGACTATTAGTTTTGTAAAGTTTTGACAAACTGAAATATAAATTTGAATAAAAATATCCCAACAATAACTAAACAGTATAGCATAAAAAAAAACTTTCCATTACAATATTAAAATCAAAATTTAAAGACTTAATTGTTTGTAACATTGAAGATCTAATTAATCTTGATCTTCCATTACTTTAGAGAAATTGTTGTTGTTGGGTCACTTGAACTTCTTGTTGAGTGTATCTCCAAGGTCAATGATGTCAAGGTTAGTAAAATTATTTTCTAATTCATCACAAATAGTTTTACCCTTCTTTGAGCATCCTTCATTGTTTTCACCTTGTAAATAAGTCATCACCATATCCGCAGACTTCATCAAATCTTCAATGTTTTGACCACATGTATCCTTGGTCTTCCCATGAAGTAAACGTTGTTTCATCCTCCAATGTAGTTACTCATCTATTTTCTCATCCTCTGATAACTGTTGGGAAGTTTATTCTTAATCAAATCAGTAGACTACTCCTTTATGATTTCTTCATTTAAGAAGAGTTCCATATATTCGAACTCTTTTTAAAGTTTTTCTATCTTTGATTCGTAAATGGAATTATAAAAATTTTCTCTTCAAATCCGTGGCTCGCTTATCATCTTCATAAGGATTCATATTATAAACTGTGTAGTAGAGAGAAAGGTATTAAGATGAGAGAAAATATATTGTGTGGATATGTACAGAAGAATAACATTTATTTATAGGCAAATGAATCAATACAACTCTTCATTTTTTTTCCTAAAAAATGTTCATTTAATTAATTTCTCATTAACAAACACAAATGTTCAATTTTAATATTCTATTATTTCGAATATTAAACAAACACAATTGTTCAACATTTAATTTCATTTTTTTTTTCATAAAATACAAAAAAAATACAACTATTCAAATGTTCTATTATCAATAAATGAACATTTTGATAAGATTACATCATAACAAATACCTAAGACAACTATTGATATTCTTTACCTTGAAAATATGAAAATTAATTGAGACCTTTTTTTAAATGCATTAGCTTCCGCCAAAACATGTGTTATTAAAAAAAATACAAATATAAAATACCCATTTTATCTGAAAAATAAAAAAAAACTACTTTGATTATAGGTAAAATGAATCAATACAACTCTTTATTTTTTTCCCCAAAAAATGTTAATTTAATTAATTTAATTTTTTCCATAAACTACAAAATGATACAACTATTCAAATTTTCTATTATCAATAAATGATCATTTATTGATAAGATTACATTATACCTTGAAAATAAGGAATTAATTTAAACTTTTTTTTAAAGCATTAATTTTAGTCAAAAATTGTGTTGATAAAAGAAATCAAAAAATTTAAAGCCCATTTTGTCCGAAATATTAAAAAAAAAACTATGATTTTTAAAAAGATGCATCTCTTTGTACTCTCTTGGAAAAATTAAATTATTGTTGTTGTGAAATTATTTATTTATTCATTAGTCCTATATTTCCCAATAAAAAAATATGTTCATTTAATATAATTGGTTAGGTAATTAATGAAGTCTATTAATTTAGAGATTGCTTAATGGTCAAGTGTTAATTATCAATTAAAATTAAACTATATTTTTAAAATTAAAAACCGAAAATTATTATACAATTTCGGCCATAATTGTTTTGTTAAAGGGAAAATTTCACTCCAAAAAATTTATTAATTATAACATTATTAATAAATAAATATTAATAACATTTTATTTAAAGACCCAAAAAGAAGTAAAAGTTTCTATTCATAACAAACCATAATAAGAAAATGTCCTTAATTTTTTTTAAACATTATAGGTAAGACCTAAAGACATTGAACCACATAGAAACATTAAATTAAAAAAAAACATTTTAAGCTTCTTTGTCTTCTTCTTCTCCTTCACCTTCAAATGTTTCTCGCACACCTCATTCGTTTTCCTCTTTGAATCAAAATAGTTGGCCATTGATCCATGCAGAGTTTGCATCGCAAAGGCACATCTTGTCATCTCTCGAACAAATTCATCCATGTTGTTCTTCAATTCAAGTAGATGATTGAAATTTTCATCAAATTTTTGGAACATAATATCGAAATATATTCCATTTGGATTGTACTCTAGTCGAGCATCAAGTGGATTTGCATCTTTCTCATCATCGCTAAACTTCTCAATCTTGATATTCTTCAATGGAGACTCTATGTAATTGTCAAACTTCTCAATCTTGATCATTTTCAATGAAGAATCTACTTCATCATCTTTGGAATGAAATGGTGAATAGTTATCTTCATTTTTTGAATTAGTTGAATCTGATATGTTGATGATAGACATGGTTATTGAATGTGTGTAAAACTTGAATTTTTTTTTTAAAATATAGAGAACAATCGGTTTAGGGTATATGGTAGAATATTTATTGTGTGTGTTATGAAGAAACAATGCAAGATTTCACATTCTTAAAAAAATATTATGAATTCCTTTAAAATAAATAATAAAATATTGTGGAAAGAATAAATAATTAATATGTGATAATTTCTCAATAATCACTAATCATGCGTTCACATTAAATGCATTTAACAAAAATTGATTAATTTAATATTATTTTTTTTATAAAAAAACACCCATTAATTTCGAGCACCTATTTTTTATAAAAAATTTCACCTATTAAATGCATTTAACAAAAAGAAGTTTTTTTTTTACAAAAACTGAAAAAATAATAATATTAAATTATGTCATTTAATACAAGAACCACACATTCTTAATTTAATGAATAAATAATTAATACATTGTTACTTCCCAAATGTAATCAGTAGTTGTTATTACATTGTTACTTCTCAATTGATGTTTACTAACAAAAAAAACCAATCAACATTTACCAAAAAAAACCCCTCTTTGACAGAGAACCCAGAACTCTATTACCATGGTAGAACTGCAAAATCCCGGTGATGCTTCCCCAATCTGTGGTTAGGCTCTATTCTTCATCTTTTTTTTCTTCTTTCTTTCATTTTCTTGTTCGGCAGGATACTAGTAAAAATGGTTGTTTGTGTTTTTGGGGTTCATGGGCTTTTTTGGGTTTGTTTTTTATTTCTTAATTGGTTTGTGGAATATTGATTATGTTTGTAAAAGACAACTTTTTTTTATTGTTTATTTTTGTTGGCTAATCTCAGCATGTGCGCATAGGACAAGGTGGGGGCAATGTCTTTGATTGAATTTGTTGTTCACTTTAAATGTGTGTCTGTCTTGATGTATTGAGTGTGTGAGCTATATTGACTGTCTTAAAGACACTCAACAGTGTTGACTAGGGAATTATTTTTACTAAACTATACTTTGTTTAATAGATGTCACTGTTGATGTGGTGGTGAACCCAGTAAAGGAAAGTGGATGTATAGAGGCAAATTGTGAAGTTCAACAAGAGGAGATTAATGCTGAACCAGACTTGGAGCCCAAGGGTACTCAATACACTAACACAGAACAAGAAAATTTTGAATTGGTAAGTGAGATTGATGCTAAATAGTTTGGTGTCTTTGATGAGTGGTGGGATGGTGGGGTAGTGGCTCAAGAAAATGTTGAGAAAGATACAGGTGTTGATGAAATTCATGGAACAAAGGACAACCACACAATTGAGAATGGTAGGGGTGAAACTAATACAACAACTGGGGAGGAGTTTGCATTTGAAGAGGAAGAATTTCTACAGGATGTGGAAGCTGAGAAAGAGATTGGTGTACAATCTAATCCAGGAAAATGGTGGGGCTCAATAATAGACTTCTTTCACCAAGTTGTTGTTGATGGGGACTTTGATGGTTTATCTTCTGAAGAGGATATGCGTAGCTTATGTAGTGACTCTAATGACCCTATACCGAAGACTAAAATAGATTTTAATCTGAAGGCTAGATTTGAGGGATTCAAATTCTTACTCTGAATGGAGTTCACATCTGTCATTATCCTTAGAAATACAATAAAGGAATACTTTATATAGGTTGATAGGGAATATGTGTTAAAAGCAAATGATGCCCGTATAGTGAGAGTGAAGTGTAGGGGTGAAGGTTGTGAATGGATGATGTTTGCATCTGTGCATGGAGGCAGAGATAGTTGCACTTTCAAGGTGAAGACACTTATTGATATGCACACTTGCGGTTTAGTGTCATATGCAGCATATAAAGAGATCACTACAAAAACCAAATTTGCTCAAGTGTTAAGATGGTCTTTTTATAGAGCAACGACCAAGGCTAGAAATATATTGGGGAACAATTTTCCATTCTTGATGATTACTATAAAATTTTGTTCTCCACTAATCCTGACTCTGCAGCGAAGATTCTATCTAGCATGATTGATGGCAAAAGAACATTTCAGAGATTCTATATATGTCTTAAGGCTTGCAAAGATGGTTGGATAAGAGGGTGCATAACTCTAATTGGGATTGATGGGTGTTTTTTGAAAGGTTATTGTAAAGGAATGCTATTGGCTACTGTAGGTATTGATGGGGATAACTCTATGTTTCCCATAACTTTTGGTGTAGTTGAGAAAGAGAATATTGAGGTTTGGAAGTGGTTTATGGAGTTGTTGAAGACTGATCTTCTAATTGAAGACACTAAGAAGATCACAATGATGAGTGATCGACAAAAAGGTTTGGAGATTGCATCTGGTGAAGTGTTCAATGGAAGTGAGGAGAGGTTATGTGTTAGACGCCTCCATTCAAACTTCAAGGACTATCCAGGACTTCTACTTAAGCAACTGTTGTGGACAGCAGCTCATAGTACCACATTGCCTTAGTTTGATAGAGCAATGAAAGAACTGAAAAATGTGAATGAAGGGGCTTAAAATTGGATGTCAGGTAAAGCACCATCAAAATGGAAAAAGTCTCACATGTTAAAGTATCCAAAATGTGATATGTTGCTTAATAATCTATGTGAAAAATTCAATGCAGCCATCATTGATGCTAGAGACAAGCCAATTATTACATTGTTGGAGAAAATAAGGTTTTGGCTTATGTATTGCTTTTACAAAAAGAAGCAAGCAGTGGAGAAGTGAGCTCAGCTAGTGGGCAAAAACATCTTAAAAATCTTGGAGAAAAATAAGCAAGTTTCAAAGAATTGCTTGGTGACAAGAGCTGAGAATTATACATTTAAGGTGACGATTTCTAGTGAGACAACATTATCAGTGGACTTAGAGATTAAAAGTTGTACACGTAGGATGTACCAACTTTCTGGCATTCCATGTGGCCATGCACTGGCATGTATTTGGTTCATGGGAAAGAATGCAATGGACTATATACATGTGTACTACAAAAAGGAAATTGTATTGCATGCCTTTGAGGGAAGTGTTCATCCCATGCCGTCCCTTGACAATCGGCCAAACACATGACTCAATCCTATTTATCCACCACCTGACACCAAGCTTCCAGGCAGACCAAAAAAGTCTAGGAAAAGAGAATCTGATGAACCACTAGCTCAATAACTAAAGCAAGACGATATGGACAAGTGAAAACTTGTAGCAATTGTAAGCGAAAAGGTCACAGGGTTGAAACTTGCAAGAATCCAAGATTGGTTGAGGTAATCTATTATGCAATCTAGTTGTTTGAACTTACTGTTGTGTACATGTGCTTTAATAAATTATTAATTTGCTAAATTTAATGACTTATGTGTTATATTATTTTAAATAATATAATGTTAGATTAAATAATGTGACATAATGTGATTTGTCACACCTTGTAACATATTATTGAGAGTCACAAAATTGGACACATGTATGTGCCCAAATGTGACATATTTTTGAGTTACAAACTTGTAACTCCCAAATATTACCCAATAATGTGTAGATTTGATATTACACATTTTGATTTGAATTTCTTAAAGCCATATGTGAAATATGGCTGTTAGAGATGTGGTTTTAACTCCCATAATGTGTATGGAAGTTACAAAATCGAGTGGGAAAGAAATTGGAACGTTTTGGCAAATTTGGAAAATTGGTTGCTGAAAAAACGACTTGGGCCGCTGCCTATGTTTTTAAGGCCACGGCCCAAGAGGCAAAAATAGGCAAAAAACACACTGTGGGACGCGGCTCGAGTTTTTCAGGCCGCAGCCTGAGCAGCTGACAGCATTTTCCAACTTTGGTTTTATCCAATTTTGAACGTTTCCCACAACCAAGTAACTGCCAAATCTCTATTTTAATTCCATAAACATCCAATTAATCATTGGTAACATCCATGGGGGTTGGTGGAATTTGAAATTCAAAGGGTGTCTCAAAACTCTATAAATAGGAGCCTAATGCTCACTTGTAAGACACACCATTCTTCATCCACAAAGCACTTGGTTGGAAAATACACCAAAATGCTTGATAATTCCAGAGAGTTATTTCCTAGAGAGATCCCTTAGTGCTTAGAGAATAGGGGGAAATAAGATTTTGGACAAAGGTCTTGAACCTTGTTCAAGTTGGTGATCGCCACTACTCTACACTTTGGTTGTGTGAGAGTTTGTTTGTGTTTTCATTCTTTCGTTCCTCTTATTCTTCTTATTTACTTTTATTATTATAATATTGAGTTTGTAATCTTCTTCCTCTACTTCTTCTATTTCTATTTACATATTTATTGGTATCTCTTGTTTTAGAGTTTTAGTTCTAATAATTCTCTTCTTTCTCTCTTCTCTACATTTACTTGTATTGTTGGTCATTGAGTTGTAAACCTATTTATCTATCATCTAGTCCATTGTATTATTTGCATAGAGTTGTATTTTTTATTTTTCCACTTTTCCATTGAGCAATAAAATATATTCTCTAACATTATGCATCAACCAAACAAGAGAAGACCACGCCGTCCAACATCCACTAATCCAAGTGAAGCAACCATTAAAAGAAAGGCAAGACTAAAGAAACAAAAGAAAAAGACTGAAAATGTAGGAATAAGTGGCGCATAAAATGAAAATCATCTGGTAACAACCATTATATTGGCTAGAATTAGCAATATTTTTTAATGTAGAAAGAATAGTTGTCATTGCAATGTTTTTTTATGAAGGAAATTTGATTGTGATTGTAACGCCCTGGTTACCCCAAAATAGTTACGGTGAACGGTGAACCAGAAATTTGACCCGCTACCCGAGTCCTTTGGTTAAAAATGTACTCTAAGAGTTATTAACAGGCTAAGGTGGAAAAACCAATAAAAAGAAAAGGATATATTTTATTAAGTATATAAAACTGTTCATGGGCCCATAAAAACATTTATAAGTTATTTGCAACTCAAAATGGTCATTACTGTTTCAAATTTACAAACCCGCCGACCTAAGCGGAAAAAATAGGGTAAACCCCCTAGTTCCTCTGAGAACTCCTTGGCCGTGGTGGTCAAGCGGCCGCATATGTACACATCACCACCTAAGCTCTCCACTCAAGGTTGGGTGAGCCTTTCTTTCCCTTTACCTGCACCACATAGCACCCACGAGCCAAGGCCTAGCAAGAAAACACAATACAACATGATATAATATCAACAATGATCATAATAATCATTCAGGACTATCAACCCAAACAGTTAAGTGACAGTTGTAAAAGTCACCCGGATGGGAACAACCCCCTTTAACCATATGACGATATGGTCACCGGGGCTTAACAGATAAGTGAACCTTTCACTAGCTTAGATAGGATAGATGCATGATGACTAATCACCAACATAACCTTCCTCATGACCATAGAGTCATAACCCTGGAACATCGTTCCCTAGCCATGTGACAAGTAGTCACCTAGGCCTTAGGCCCTGGCTCTGAGTAACTAGCTTAGACTAGTCAAGCGCTTATAAGATTCATCGACCTTAGGGTCGGTCCAGCATTAATTCCTTAGAGCCATTCAATGCTGATATCGATGAGATCTAATCTTCATTCGGCCCTACATTCAGGACGCTTATGCCGTTTCTGACTCTTAGGTCAGTGTCCCTGACTAGTCAGTGCCATAAACAAGTAAATAATATTCACTACCATTTAATATACCATCAATGTCCACATTTATAAACCAACATGCCTCAACAACATTCATGCATGTCACATACACAGGGTGCAGTTTTCTTACCTCAGGTTCGAGCGAGAAATATAATGAGAACGACTCATAAGAACGATCAACCTTTTGGTTCCTTAGCGGTTACCTAATCACAACCAATTATAACCTCAATTAATGAAAATCAATATGGAAAGGGTCTTAGCCTAAGCACCACTCCCGAGACCTCGAAACATGCCCACACGGTGAGTAGATTCGATCCCGGGCCTTAAGGATTGAAACCCCAAGCCAAAAACCCTTAAAAACACCAAAAATTGGACTTTGAAGGAACAGAGTAGTGCTACAGCACTGCTCCCTAGCGCCCTAGCGCTATTCTCAGAACCCCCAACACGCCCAAATTCCTCCTGTGTAGGGCTGTAGCACCCTAGGGTGGGCGCTATAGCACTACCTCCAGACCAGGTACCCCCTGAAACCTCCTTCTTCAACTCCTTCCATTCTAACTTGATTCCAATGCTACCGAATCCCATTTTTGGTGCCAAATGAACCCAAAATCCATCCTAACATACCCCAAACATCACAACCATGAGAACCCTAGCCAAAACTCCCAACAAAACCAAGTATTCAACCTAGAAATCACAGCTAAAAACTAGAACCAAAATAGGGCAAACAAGGGAATTCAATGGCTAGAAACTTACCCAAAGCTCAGCTTCTGATGCTCTTCAATGGAGGAACACTCTCTCAAACTCCCAAGGCTTACTTTCCAAGCTTGAATCCTCAAGAACAGCTCAAAAATCTCAAAGGAAACTGAAGGAGAAGAAGATATGGGAAGGCTCTTCAAGTTACTCTGTTTTTCCTCTTCATTCACAGCCTAAAATGGCTTATATCTATCCTAGGGGTGAAAAGACCAAAATACCCCTAGGTTAATTAAAGGTTTCCAAAGGCTCTCAAGGGAAAGATTGGTATTCCCCACCTATCTCGTTAATCATAATTAACGTTCTCCAATTCCCACTATTCTTGATAATATCAAACACCAATAGTTCATATCTCGTTACCCTTTAATTCCCGGTAATGCTTTAATCATTAAAATCACCCCGAGACTCATCCCGAGCCGCGAACTTAAACCTGTTATGACTAGAACGCTAATCAATAATCCAAGATCGTCTCATGCCGAATAGCTCGAACAAACCCACATTATAATGTGGTCTTAACAATTTATCATCAACATGCATACAAATATACAATTATACCCTCAACGGGCCAAATTACCATCACACCGCTGTAATTAGAATGTGGACCCACATGCACGCATATAACATCATATTATAAGATAATTAACATATACATGCATTTATCAACTAATGGCACAATTAAGCAAGTATGGCCCTCCCAGCCTACTAATCCCGCCATTAATCCACATCGGAGAATTCGGGGCATTACAACTTTCCCCTCTTTACAGAAATTTCATCCTCAAAATTTACCTGAACAGCTCGGGATACTGACTCTGCATATTTGACTCCAGCTCCCAGGTCGCTTCCTCGACCTTGTTGTTCCTCAACAATACCTTAACCAAAGGTATCGTCTTATTCCTGAGGACCTTATCTTTTCTGTCAAGAATCTAGACTGGCTGCTCCTCAAAGGAGAGATCGGGCTCAAGCTCCAGATCCTCATAGCTCAGAATATGATTCACATCAGATACATACCTCCGAAGAGCTGAAACATGAAATACATTATGCACGGCTGACAATTACGGAGGCAAAGCTAATCTGTAAGCCACTTGACCAACCCTCTCCAGGATCTCAAATGGACCTACAAATCTAGGGCTCATCTTGCCCTTCTTCCCAAATCTTCTCACCCCTTTCCATGGCGAGACTCCAAGGAAGACATAGTCTCCCACTTGGAACTCCACGTTCCTATGCTTGGGATCTGCATAGCTCTTCTATCTACTCTGAGAAGTAAGCATCCGAGCTCTAATCTTTTTAATGGCCTCACTGGTCCTCTAAACTGCCTCAGGACCTAAGTATCTCCTTTCACCTGTCTCATCCCAATGAATGAGAGATCTACACTTCCTATCATACATCATCTCGTAAGGTGCAACTCCAATGGTAGATTGATAACTGTTGTTGTAGGAGAACTCTATCAAAGGAAGATACTTACTCCAAGATCCACAAAAGTCCAGCACACATGCTCTCAGCATGTCTTCCAGTATCTGGATCGTCCTCTCAGATTGCCCATTTGTCTGAGGATGATAAGCAGTACTGAACTTCAATTGTGTCCCCATGGCCTTCTGCAAACTTCTCCAGAACTTGGAAGTAAAAGTAGTGTCCCGATCTGACACGATCGACCTAGGCGCTCCATGGAGGCGCACGATCTCTCTCACATAGAGATCTGCATACTGGTCAACTGTATAAGTAGTCCTCACTGGCAAGAAGTGAGCTGACTTGGTGTAGCGATCCACTATCACCCAAATAGAATCATGCTGAGCAACAGTCCTGGGTAAGCCCACCACGAAATCCATGGTGATGTCGTCCCACTTCCACTCTGGGATATCCAAAGGCTGCAATAACCCTGCTGGCCTCTGATGCTTAGCCTTGACCTGCTGACATGTCAAGCACTTAGCCACATACTTTACTACATCACTCTTCATCCCTGGCCACCAATACAACGATCTCACATCCTGATACATCTTCGTGGTGCCTGGATGCAAAGAGTAAGGTGTAGTATGAGATTCATCCAGAATCTCTCGCCCCAAAACAATGTCTAACAGAATGCATATCCACCCCTTGTATCTCAACAAGCCTATCTCAGACACTGTATAATCTGTGGATGCTCCAGCCAAAACATCCTCTCTAATCTTGATTAACTGTGGATCACTCAACTAACCCTCCTTGATCCTCTCCAATAGCGTAGACTGTAGCGTAATATTAGCCAATTAGCCCACCAGCAACTCCATACAAGCTTTAGTCATATCATCAGCTAACTCTCTGGCTATCAGCCTCATTCTATGAATCTGTCCCGGACCCTTCCGGCTTAAAGCATCAGCTACCACGTTGGCCTTTCCTGGATGATACAGAATCTCACACTCATAATCTTTTACTAACTCCAGCCAACGCCTTTGCCTCATATTAAGATCTTTCTGGGTGAAGAAGTATTTCAGACTCTTATGGTCTGTGTAGATCTCACACTTCTCCCCATAAAGATAATGCCTCCATATCTTTAAAGCAAAGACCACAATCGCTAGCTCTAAATCATGAGTGGGATATCTCTTTTCATACTCCTTCAATTGACGAGAAGCATAAGAAATTTCCTTCTCTGATTGCATCAGAACACAGCCCAAACCCTGATGAGAAGCATCACAATAAATCACAAACTTCTCATGATCTGTCGGGAGACTCAAAATTGGAGCTGTAATCAACCTCTGCTTCAGTTCTTGGAAGCTGTTCTCACATTTATCTTACCAAACAAATTTCTGACTCTTGCGTGTCAGCTCAGTCAATGCACTAGCTATCTTTGAGAACCCTTCCACGAAATGCCTATAATAACTTGCCAATCCAAGGAAACTTCTAACCTAAGAAGCATTCTTTGGCCTTAGCCAATCTCTGACCGCTTCAATCTTTGCTGGATCTACCTTAATCCCCTCCTTACTGAAAATGTGCTCAAGAAAGGATACCTGAGATAACAAGAACTCACATTTCTTGAACTTAGCAAACAATCTGTGTTCCCTCAGTCTCTGTAGAACCAACCTCAGATGCTACTCATGCTCTGACTCAGTCTGAGAATATACCAGAATATCATCGATGAAGACGATCACCAACTGGTCCAGATAATCCTTGAACACTTGGTTCATCAGATCCATAAAAGCAGCAGGGGCATTAGTCAATCCAAATGACATAACTAGGAACTCATAATGCCCATACCTAGTACGAAAAGCAGTCTTCGGTATATCTCCCTCCTTAACCCTCAACTGATGATAACCAGAACGAAGGTCAATCTTTGAGAATACCTTTTTACCCTTGAACAGATTGAACATATCATCTATCCTTGGCAAAGTATTCTTGTTCTTAGTTGTCAGCTTATTCAGTTCTTTGTAATCAATACACATTCTCAGAGAACCATCCTTCTTCTTTACAAACAGAACTGGCGCACCCCAAGGTGAGAAACTAGGTCTGATAAAACCCAAATCCAACAGTTCTTGCAACTGTACTTTTAATTCTTTCAACTCAGCTGGGGCCATTCTGTAAGGTGCTCTAGACACTGGCTCCTTCCTTGGTGCCAGTTCTATCACGAACTTAATTTCTCTGTGTGGTGGCAACTGATATCGCCCAATAAACTCCTAAGCGATCGCAGTAGTAATCGGGCTATGTCGTATCCACTAAGAGTCAAACACAACTAAATATTTGATTAGTAAATAAAAGATAAAAATAAAGTAGAATTGAAGAAATAGATTTTGTGAAATTAAAATGATAGATTAGAGAAAGCGATCAGATAAAGAGCATGGCAAGGTAGAGATGCAGTACTGTAAAACCTATTCTAATATTGATATTAATTCAAAACACAGTTGCAATTCTACACCATTAATTGCAACTGGAAGATGTATATGTTAGAAACACAAATTAAATAATCTAGATTAAATTGAATCTAACTCCTAATTTCATAGCATATCATATTACATATCTAAGAGCGACAAAATACCACTGGCAGAATGCAGTAAAAGACATACAATATAACCAATATACTAAAATAAATTAACAATCTAAGTTACATAAGAAAAGCATGACTGAACTTATGTAAAAGATGCTAAATAATTTTAGAAAAGAAATTAGAAGATGAGAAACAAAATAATTAATGAGATATGGAAATGAAGCATAAGAAGAATCAATATCAATATTGAGAATGAAAAGTACAACAACTACACTCTAACCTCACTGGTATTTCTAAAATAATTCACTCATTTTTGTCACCTAAAACAAACAAAATTAAACTAGAAATAAGAAAAGAAATAAAATAACAAAGTGTATTTTTCCCACTCTACCATCTGATACCTTTCTTTTACTCCATTTGGTCCTCTATTTATAGTGTAAATAGGGCTCAAAACGTGTAAAACCGTGTACAAAATAATGGGGAAATGGCTGAAAAATAGGTGCAAAGTGGGGAAAATGGTGTTCAGCCGTGGGAGACAAAGGCTGATCGTGGCAGGCGGCTAGTCGAGCTTGTGGGGAGCAGGTACTGACGACGTGGGCAGGTGGTAACTTCTTATTGGCTCGGGTGGCTGGCGTGTCAGGTGGATGGGACATGGCGTTAGTCGTGGCAGCTTGGCTTCGGCGCGGCTCGGCTAGGCGAATGGGGAGCTGCCATTTGGCAGCGTCAGGTGGCAGCTGAAGCTTTGGGTTTGGGCTCCATTTTGGGCCATTTCATCTTAAAAAATGCCATTTTCTTCATGATTTCTTCAATTTTAATTCTTTCTTTCTCCTTTCTTTTTCTTTGTGTCAAAAATATATTTTATTTCCTGAAAATTAAACACAAATTAAATTAAAATTAATATATTCAAATATAAAATATAAGTCAATAAATCCATGAAAATATTAATTAAAACTTAATTAATTTTACACTTTAAGATTAATAAAATGATATTTTTGAGCACTAATCAGCAACCTTGGCAAATCTTTTGGAAACACATCCAGGAATTCACAAACAAGTCTGGTCTCTTCTGGTCTCACTAGCACGACCTGAGTGGTATCAACCACACTGGCTAAGAATCCAATGCAACCTCCTTGCAATAAATCCCTAGCCCTCAATACAGAAATCATAAGAATATGAGGTCCATGCACAGCACCAACAAACACAAAAGGGTCCTCACCTTCAGGCTCGAAAGTGAACATCTTCCTTCTGCAATCAATGGTTGCCCCATACTATTCCAACCAATCCATACCCAATATCATATCAAAGTCAGTCATAACCAACTCTATCAAATACACTGATAACTCTCTGCCCTCCACTGTCACTGGCAAAGATCTGACCCATCTCCTGGATACCACTAACTCTCCAGTGGGTAACAAAGTTCCAAACCCCACAGCATAAAAATTAAAGGGTCTACATAGTCTATAAATAATACTACTAGCAACAAAAGAATGTGTAGCACCAGAATCAATCAATACATTATAAGGGGTTCCAGCACTAAGAAGCTGACCTGTAACAACTGAGGGAGAAGCCTCAGCTTCTGCTTGAGTCAATGCGAACACTCGAGCTGGGGCCGAGCTGTCCGCTTTTCTGGGTTCTTCTTTTCTTGCCTTAGGGCAATCCTTTTTAAGATGGCCCACTGCTCCACATGAGAAGCAGGCCCTTGACCTACACTCTCCCAAATGATGCCTCTTGCATCTAGGGCATTCAGGAAAAGACTTCCAGGCTTCACTACCACCTAGACGACCCATAGAAATACCACGGGGCCACCTATCAGGACCTGGAACTGGGAAGGTGTCAGGAACCTCCCTTTTCTGCTCACTGAGGCCTATACCCCTACCAGAACCCACAAATGGAGGACCTGTCCTCCTGAAATCCTTTCTGGCTACGCTATCATGCCAGATCTTATTCTCTGCACTCTCAGCTGTGAGTGCCTTCTCCACCACCTGTGCATAGGTAGTAACCTCGGCCATAGTGGTGATACGTACATCACGGGCTAATCTGGGCTGTAGCCCCTGCAAAAACTTCTCTCTCTTGGTCCCATTAGTGGGTACCAGCTCCATGGCAAACTTTGCCAAACGATCAAATTTCAAGGCATACTTAGTGACTGACAAATTTCCCTAAAGCAGCCTAATGAACTCCTCAGCTTTAGCTGCCCTAATGGCATCATTATAATATTTCTCGTTGAACAGAGTCTGAAACTCTTCCCAACTCAGGGCATTAACATTCTTGGTCTGGGTAATCATTTCCCACCACATTCGGGCATCCTCCCAAAACATATAAGTGGCACAAGCTACCCTCTCATTACTAGATACCCTCATGAAATCAAGGGTAGTGGTAATCATACTCATCCATTGTTCTGCCTTGGCAGGATCTGCACTGCCCTAAAAAACTGGAGGTTGCTGCTTCTTGAACCTTTCATAAAGAGGCTCCCATTTATTTCCAACCTAAGGCAGATGCTCTGCTGCTGGCACCGACACAGGGGGTGCCTCTGATACACTGGCCACTGCAGGCGCTTGCTGCTATTTCAGGAGACGAAGCTCTTCTCCCTGTCTTAACACAGTTGCCTGCAATTCACTGACTATCTGCTACCAGTTTACAGGAGCTGGCTGTGGAATCTATGACTGGTCATTCTCCTGACCCTGACTATTATTATTATTCTGGCCCTGATCACTCTGGCCAGTTGAAGTATCTGTCTGCCTTGGATTCATTCTTATTTGATACTTTGCTGAAATAATGATCAATACAGCCAGTCAGTTAGTAATAACTAAACCTCTTGCTGCCTTATGGTCCAAGAATACGCAGAAAATTATCACATTCCACAGTCATACAAATATACAGGAAGATACATGTTTATAGCGTTTAGCACTTAGCATGTATTACATAATATTTCACAATCAACCATACTAATAAGTATGTTCCAGGAATCTCAGTACTAATTAGCACACATTTGCTGAGGATATAATATTTTAGGGCACGGGTTTAACATGGTGTCTCATGCATACATGTAAAGCATATATACTATATTTAAGCAGTTATACATATAACTACATAAATATTAACCAAACCATGAGTCGAGCTTGACATTAGTGATGTGTGTACATGCCCAGCCAGTCTACAGGAACCCTAACCTTGGCATGCTCTGATACCAAGTTGTAACGCCCTGGTTACTCCAAAACATTTACGGTGAACCAGAAATTTGACCTGCTACCCGAGTCCTTTGGTTAAAAACGTGCTCTAAGTGTTATTAACAAGCTAAGGTGGAAAAACCAATACAAAGGAAAGGATATATTTTATTAAGTATATAAAACTGTTCATGGGCCCATAAAAACATTTACAAGTTATTTACAACTCAAAATGGTCATTACTACTTCAAATTTACAAACCAGCTGACCTAAGCGGCAAAAATAGGGTAAACCCCCTAGTTCCTCTGAGAACTCCTTTGCCGTGGTGGTCAAGCGGCCGCATATGTACACATCACCACCTAAGCTCTCCACTCAAGGCTGGGTGAGCCTTTCTTTCCCTTTACCTGCACCATATAGCACCCATGAGCCAAGGCCCAGCAAGAAAACACAATACAGCATGATATAATATCAACAAAGATCATAATAATCATTCACGACTATCAGTCCAAACAGTTAAGTGACAGTTGCAAAAGTTACCCGGATGGGAACAACCCCTTTTAGCCATATGACGATAGGGTCACCGGGGCTTAACACATAAGTGAACCTTTCACTAGCTTAGACAGGATAGGTGCATGATGGCTAATCACCAACATAACCTTCCTCATGACCATAGAGTCATAACCCTGTAACATCGTTCCCTAGCCATGTGACAAGTAGTCACCTAGGCCTTAGACCCTGGCTCTGAGTAACTAGGTTAGACTAGTCAAGCGCTTATAAGATTCATCGACCTTAGGGTCGGTCTAGCATTAATTCCTTAGAGCCATTCAATGCTGATATCGATTAGATCTAATCTTCATTCGGCCCTGCGTTCAGGACGCTTATGCCGTTTCTGACTCTTAGGTCAGTGTCCCTGACAAGTCAGTGCCCAATACAAGTAAACAATATTCACTAGCATTTAATATGCAATCAATGTACACTTATCAACCAACATGCCTCCACAACATTCATGCATGTCACATACACAGGGTGCAGCTTTCTTACCTCAGGTTCGAGCGAGAAATATAATGAGAACGACTCTTGAGAACGATCAACCTTTTGGTTCCTTAGCGGTTACCTAATCACAACCAATTATAACCTCCATTAATGAAAATCAACATGGAAAGGGTCTTAGCTTAAGTACCACTCCCGGGACCTCGAAACATGCCCACACGGTGAGTAGATTCGATCCCGGGCCTTAAGGATTGAAACCCCAAGCCAAAAACCCTTAAAAACACCCAAAATAGGACTTTGAAGGAACAGAGTAGTGCTACAGCGCTGCTCCCTAGCACCCCAGCGCTATTCTCAGAACCACCAACACGCCCAAATGCCTCCTGTGTAACACTGTAGCGCCCTAGGGTGGGCGCTATAGCGCTACCTCCAGACCAGGTAACCCCTGAAACCTCCTTCTTCAACTCCTTCGATTCTAACTTGATTCCAATGCTTCCCAATCCCATTTTTGGTGCCAAATGAACCCAAAAACCATCTTAACATACCCCAAATATCACAACCATGAGAGGCCTAGCCAAAACTCCCAACAAAACCAAGTATTGATCCTAGAAATCACAGCTGAAAACTAGAACCAAAACAAGGCAAACCAGCGAATTCAATGGCTAGAAACTTACCCAAAGCTCATCTTCTGATGCTCTTCAATGGAGGAACACTCTCTCGAACTCCCAAGGCTTACTTCCTAAGCTTGAATCCTCAAGAACAACTCAAAAATCTCAAAGGAAACTGAAGGAGAACAAGATACGGGAAGGCTCTTCAAGTTACTTTATTTTTCCTCTTCTTTCACAGCCTAAAATGGCTTATATCTATCCTAGGGGTGAAAATACCAAAATACCCCTAGGTTAATTAAAGGTTTCCAAAGGCTCCCAAGGGAAAAATTGGTATTCCCCACCTGTCTCGTTAATCATAATAAACGCTCTCCAATTCCCACTATTTTCGATAATCTCAAACACTAATAGTTTATATCCCGTTACCCTTTAATTCCTGGTAACGCTCTAATCATTAAAATCACCCCGAGACTCATCCCGAGCCCCGAACTTAAACCTGTTATGACTAGAACGCTAATCAATAATCCAAGATCGTCTTATGCCGAATAGCTCGAACAAACCCACATTATAATGTGGTCTTAACAATTTATCATCGACATGCATACAAATGTACAATTATACCCTCAACGGGTCAAATTACCATCACACCCCTGTAATTAGAATGTAGACCCACATGCACGCATATAACATCATATTATAATATAATTCACATATACATGCATTTATCAACTAATGGCACAATTAAGCAAGTATGGCCCTCCAAGCCTACTAATCCCGCCATTAAACCACATCGGAGAATTTGGGGCATTATAGTGATTGTAGTGTATTTTGAGAGGTTTTTGAGTTTTATTTTTTTGTTGGACAATATGGTATTTTCAGTTGACAAAGAATGAAATGTCTGGTACCTTTCGATATGTGCTTGAAGTGTATGCAGAAGGTTATTTTAGTTCAGTTTTTTTTACTGCATTATCATTTAAATTATGTCAGTTGCTTTAATGAAAACAGAGCAATTGCTAAATTGTTAAAGAAGCATGTGAGGACAAATTGAAATGATTCTCTTCATGTTATTCAATGCTTTAGAGAATAATGTAACTTGCTATAGTATTGTTTCTTCAAATCAAGTGTAATCTTTTTGGTTTGTCTTACTGCTACTTTTAGTATCAAGAAAACAAAAGAAACAAAAGTCTGTTACTTAAATATAAACTGCAATCTCATTGAAAAACAATAATATTTTTCACATCCAAGGGAAAAAATACAGGTAGAATAGGTAGAAGATCACTAATAAGCAACACATATATATATTTATATATAAATTCCAAAGCTTTTACAAAATAGAAGCAATATTTTAAAGCATCAAGATTGCATTGATTTTGCCCACAACACCCTAGCTAAGAAAAATATAAGATACAAGCACCAAATATTCCAAGTTATTTTCAAGCCATTTTCAATCTTTCCATCCAATTTTACCATGCTTTACCCAGAGCTTGCACTTTCACATTTTACACCATTTGAAGCACCACATGACAAACATCCCACTGAAGCATTCATTTGAAAATGTCCACCTGAAACATCTGTCATCCTCGTTGATGAATTCTCTGATTGTAGGTCTTTGATTATTCTTAATAATTATGGAATAACATTCTTAGATTGCTGGCAAATGGGAGGGTCTACCCATTCAAAATAGTTATAGCCACCATGAATCTGACCTCATCAAACAATCCAAGAAAATTGAGTCAATGACCTATACTCTTCTTGAACCCAAAACATTAAACAGTTACATACATATTACCTGACCTTGTAGTAGCTTTTGAATCTTCTTCCTGGGTTTTTGTTCTTCCAAGACGTTCTTACCACAACAGATCTTAGTAGTCGACAACGACAAGCTACCCGATTAGTTGAGCATCGTCCTTCCATGTGTATTCAGATACACTTAAAGCCTTAATCCCAAGATGAAATTAAATGATGTGTTTAGTTTTTTCTCCTCTTCGTGTTCTTCTTTCTTCCCATTATTCGATTTATTTGGGATTCAAGTAAGTAATGGTTGTTAGTATTTTTTATATTAAAATTATTTAATAATTAAATTAAGTTATAAATTAAATGATTTAATATAAATAAAATATTATTACATTTTTTTAAAAGAAAAATAGTTATAAATGTTTAAATTTAAATTTTAAATATTAAAAAAAATGATT
Organism: Humulus lupulus; assembly: GCF_963169125.1. Taxonomy (NCBI): domain Eukaryota; kingdom Viridiplantae; phylum Streptophyta; class Magnoliopsida; order Rosales; family Cannabaceae; genus Humulus; species Humulus lupulus. The sequence goes on from NC_084796.1 coordinate 39,344,348, forward strand.
TTTGTTCAAATAAGGTGCTGCCACGTGGGTCTCTAGTCTAAGATAACAGGGAGGGAGTAACAGCTGCACTAAATCCTTAACAGCAAGTAGTTTGGCTGCCAAAATACCTACATAAGGAGTAAAGTGTAACAAAATAAACTACATAGGGAGTTTCGCTGTTAATGTCCCTTTATAATTTTATGATTGGTAGTTATTTAAAAAATTAATTAATTCTTATTAAAAACTAAATTTTTTTGAGCATTTAATAAAGCAACCAAAATGTAGTATTGATTTGATTTTATTAATAAAGCAAATTAGTTTGATAATAAAGAATGAAACTAAAATAAAAAACCCAAAATAAAAACTTTTAAAATTAAAATTTGTTTGTCGTTTCAAAATAAAATATATAGATTTGTATATTATTACATGTAGTATAGGTTATTGTAATGCCCCAAATGTCCTAAATAAGGTTTAGGACCTTGATTACGAGGCCGGGAGGGCCATAATTGATTTATTATAGTATTTCATGATTATATGCATATTTATGTGAATTATATTATTAAATGATGGTGAATGCATGCATATGGGAGAATTTATTATTGAGAGGGTATTTTGGTAATTTGGCCACTGTGGGCGTAATTGTATATCTTGGGTGCATGATGGTGATTAATTAATATAGCCACATTATAAGGTGGATTGGTTCGAGCTATCGACATGAGACGATCATGAGATGTAGGAGTCCGGGGCTCGGGGTGAGTCTCGGGGTGAATTTAATGGTTAGAGCATTACCGGGAAGTAAAGGGTAATGGGATATGGATTATTTGTGTTTGAGGTTTTTTTAGAATAACGGGAATTGGAGGGTGTTAACTGTGATTAATGAAGTAGGTGCGAAAGGACGGTTTTGCCCTTGGTGGCTGCTAAGGTTTCATTTTAGACCTAAGGGTATTTAGGTCTTTTTACCCTAAGAGATATATATCAGCCATTAAGGCTATAGAAGAGTAACAAAAACAGAGCTTCTTTTCCTTCTCTCCCGATAGATTTTCTTCCTCTTTTCTCTTTGGATTTTCGAGCTCATTTTGAGGAATCGAGCCAAGGAACCAAGCTTAGCCAAGCTAGGGTTATGCTCCACCATTTAAGAGGGTGTGTTTCCAAGATTAAGGTGAGTTTCTAGCCACTAGAACTCTTGGTTTTGCTCTGTTTTCTTAGTTAAGTTTCAGCTGGTTTTTGGGTTGGAAACTTGGGAATTGGTTGGAGTTTTGGCTAGGGTTTTTGGGGTTGTGGTCCCTAGGACATGTGGGGATGGTTTTTGGGTTCATTTGGTACCAAAAATGGGATTTGGAAGCATTAGAATCGAGTTATAATTGAGGAAGTCGAAGAAGGAAGTTTCAGGGGTGGTGCTGTCTGGGGGTAGCGCTACAGCGCCCATCAGAGGGCGCTATAGCGCTACACAGGGCTCCGTTGGGCGGTTTGTGACTCTGTCTTGAGCGCTGGGGCGCTAGAAGGGCAGTGCTGTAGCGCTACCCTGTTCCCTCAGAACCCTGTTTTGGGTGTTTTTAAGGGCTTTTGGCTTGGGGTTTCAATCCTTAAGGCCCGGGATCGAATCTACTCACCGTGTGGGCATGTTTCGAGGTCCCGAGAATGGGGTTTAGGTTAAGACCCTATCTTTGGTGATTTTCATTAATTGGAGATTGTATTTGGTTGTGACTAGGTGACCTCTAAAGGACTAAAAGTTGATCGTTCTCAAGGGTTGTTCCTTTAATCGTTCTAGCTCGACTTTGAGGTAAGAAAACTGCACCCTGTGTATATGTGACATGCATGGTTGTTATTGATGCATGTCGGTTGATTATTATGTGTGACATGCATGGTTATTCTTGATGCATGTTGGTTGGCTATTAAACGTGACATGCATAGCTGTTATTGGTGCATGTTGGATTGCTGGATATATTGCATATGATGCTTGAGAAAACATGTGGTTAGGATATGCTTTGTATACTGGGTATGATATTGTTCAGAGCTTGAGCCTCTGTGGTTGTATATGGTCCTAATTGTACTGGCATCTGTTTAGTAAGCATGCTAAATACTTTGTCTATGGATATTGGACATGTGATATATGTTTGGTGGCATGGCTTACCTGTGTATGGCACTGACTTATCAGTCAGAATCGACAATAGTGTCAGATCCGTCTGTGAAGCTGTGACTTATTAGTTAAGTTCACCACGGGCTGAGCACCGGTCGTGTTTTACCGACCCAAGGGTCAGAGGTGGCGGTGCGTTGTGAACGCCGGGCCAAATAAAGATTAGATCTAATCGAGGTCGGCATTGAATGACTCATATGGAGTATTAATGCTGGACCGACCAGAAGGTCAATGAGAACTATAAGCGCTTGCCTGGTCTATGACCAGATGTTGATGGTCAAGGTATATGACCCCGGTGACTGTTTGTCACATGGCCAAGGGACGCTGTCCATAGCACGACTCTAGGGTCGGGAGGAAGGTTATGTTGGTGACCATTCACCATGCACCTGTCCTAATCAAACTTATGAAAGGATCACTTGTCAGTTGAGCCCTGGTGACCCTATCGTCACATGGACAGAAGGAGCGATGCTCATTATTGTGACTTTTGGCTATTGTCACCTATTTGCTTGGACTGATAGTCCTGAATGGTTATTATGATCGTTGTTGAGACTATGTCACGCTTTGTTGTGTTTTCTTGCTGGGCTTTGGCTCACGGGTGCTACGTGGTGCAGGTAAAGGCAAGAGGAAGCTGGACCATCCTTGAGTTGGAGAGCTTAAGTGATGATGTGTACATATGCAGCTGCTCGTCCGCCACGGCCGAGGTTTAAAGTGGAACTAGGGTTGAACCCTGTTTTGCCGCTTAGAACGGCCTGTTGTAAATATTTTCTGTAATAAACTCTGAAACTTTATGTTCGGGATCCCAATGTATATACTAAACGTTCTAGTGAAACGTTACATCTTAACCAAAATGTTTAATCCCTAAATCGTTAATACTACCTAGATCACGTTTTTGGCCAAATGACACGATTAGCGAGTTTAGCACTGTTTACAAGGCACACCGTAGCGGTCCCTGGAGTTTGGGGCGTTACAATTATCTTAGTGACTAGTGTACTTTGTAACGATTCATCATGTAATAATTAGGTCTCCTTAGAGCAATGCTATGTAGTAATATTTTTTCGGGATCGAATCCCTTTCCAAATTTACTACTATATCTTTGTAGGACAATAGTATTGGTTGACTAGGGTACGTTGGAACGATTCATTATGTCCTAATTAGGTATGCTTAGTGCAATGTTTTCTAGTAATATTAGTTCGGGACTGGATTCCCTTCTAAAGTCTCTATTGTAACAACTGAAAACCTATAGTACAACTATAAGAGACTTTCTGATACTATTGGTGTTCTAGGTGACTATGGACGTGAGAACTTTTCCTTATGTCATAATTATGTATGCTTGGTGCATTATTTAGTAATTAAGATCTTTCGTAATATAAGATCAATATTGGATCACCTTCTAAAGTCTCTATTGTATTAACTGGAAACCTATAGTATAACTATCCGAGACTCTCCGATACTATTGGTGTTCTAGGTGACTAGGAGCGTGAGAACTTTTCCTTATGTCATAATTATGTATGCTTGGTGCAATGTTATTTAGTAATTAAGATCTTTAGTAATATAAGATCATGATTGGATCACCTTGTAAAGTCCCAACTCTGTCTTACTTTATAGGATTACTATTTGAGCCTCTAGCAGTAGTATAGGTTATCACGGTGACTAGGGTACATTGGGATGGTTCTTGTAACAATGCCCTATTCTATTCTCTTTGTAAAAATGTCACTCAGTTTATATTTATTAGAAAAATACCCTTTTTGGGAAAAGTTCAGTAAGATTTTGTCAAAACATGCAATTTGGGACCAATTGTTTTAAAATAAAATTTAGTATCTTTTATGTAGTTTTAAAAATAAAGATAAAGTCCCAATGTAGCATAATAAAAGCATAAGGAATAAAATAAAAGTTCATAAACATTCTTGGCATTTGTCTAGATCGTTTAATCGCTCACTCTGCGACATACATGCTTAGACGTTGGAACTGTAGGAAAAACTTATATATGATCTTTATTTATTTTCATGTATATCTAATATTAAACAAATTAATACGAGATAGCCTAAAACATGTTTCTAAAATTGAATTCAAAGAGAAACAAATAATATAATACTTACAGTATAAGCAGTGGAATTAAAGAGTCCTTCCTTCAGTTTCTCTAAACTGAACCGATCTTCTATTTTCTTCACAATCTTCCAATGTATCCTTAGAACCACCTAGACTAGTGTGGGCAATTCTCAACACATGAGATAGATATAGAGAGAAGAAGAGAAATTAACAAAGAGGCTTAGAAAATGACTTGTGTTTAGAGAGAATCTAAAACAATCAGAAAACCAGTGATTAAACTTATCTGTCGTCTCAGAAATCTTAACTGATGAGTTCTCTCTAAGCACTCATTTTATAGACTCAATTAAGCAATTTAATTTAATTAAAAAATCAATAAAATAATTTCCATTTTAAAGCCTTAGGTCGAAATTATCATGGGCTTTAGGCCCGTGAAATTTTCCATGTGATTAAAAGCCCATTAGACTTAAAATCAAGGCCTGTATTATTTTCTATTAATTTAATTAATTAAATAATTATTTAAATCCTTTATCAGATTAATTATTTATAATTTGAACCTTGATTTAAACTTATTTATTAATTTAGATACTAATTTATCTGAATTAATAAATATGCCATAATTTCTCTTTTCTTCTCAAAATTACACAACTTTGTGAAACTATCCAAAATTGACCTGGTCAACTTTGATAATTCTAATTGATAATTAAATCAATTAATTGAGACTATCTAGATGATTTTATCCAAGGAACAATGGGGAACATGGGCCTATGAAATCAAGCTCCAATAAGTTATCATAAATCTAACAAATAAATTTACTAACTTATTAATTCCTCGTGACTCCACTATATACTCGAAATTGCACTCTTGAATTCATAGAACGATCTATAACAAATATAGATATGCTATTAATTATCCATTGTTACAACCATAATTGTCACTCAATCCTCTATAGACGGTGTACAATGAGATAGGACTAAAATACAGTTTTACCCCTCATTGTATTTTATCCTTAAAACACTTAGTTCCTTGTAAATGATATTTCAGTAAACTAATTTAATTACTGAAATGAGATCTCTATCATTTAACACCTTGAACCAAACTAAAAGGAAACCATTGTTTCACTTCCTCATCCGAAGCTATAGATGTTCATATCTATGACTAACACTCCCACTCAATTATACTACTGAGTTCCCAAGATGTAAGTATGGGCTAGTCCGTAGGGTAAGCTGGTAATGAACAAGTGAAAGAACTCAAATAATACAATCAGTTAGAATACTAACCACTCAAAATTGAGATTGAATTGACCTATGGTCAACTATATGATATGACTAGAATAGATAATAATGGTATGTTTACTTATCTTATCAACTGTGAATATCGGTCCAGTCCGATGTGACAAATACATCTGATCTTATCTACTTTGCTAATGTTCTGGAAAGAACATAACACTGTAATGTGTAAGTAGATCATATCGCAGATTGGCAAGTCAGTGTAAATCTGGTGCACTGACTAATCTTAGAACTAACTTATTTTGAACATACAATCATATTTATATTCCACTGTGATTACGTCACTATAAATAAGATTAGCTATATGCTCGGGATTTAATAGAAGTTTATATTAAACAAATAATCATGAAAATAAAACATGTGAGCAAAGTGATTAACAAAGTCAAAAAAATGATTTCTATTCTTTTATTGATAATAAAATGAGATTACAAAGAATTTGGGTTTTAATTAGGGCATAAAACCCCAACAGGAACTCCCCACATCACAGTGCCTACCAAGAAAAAGCCCTATTGCCTACCTGAAAGAGGGAAAGTAAGGGGGTGAACTAAAAGCCCAGTAAGGAAGTACAAACAAGAAGAAAAAAAACACAACATAATAGCATAAGCGACATATCTCATAAATTCTTAACATGTTTTCCTTATAGCAATCAATATCAACATAAGTAAGACGAAAACATGACCATAATAACATAAGACCATAATAACATGATCATAAACATAAGATAACATAAAACATAAGGATAATCTGCGATAACCTCGACGTGAACATGACACCCCTATTGTCCATGTCACATCATACAGTTCTATGAGGTAACCAGTAAATCATCTTCTATGAGGTAAACAGGAACTCTGATCCTCAAATAACCTCGGCGTGTCCACCCTATGAGTTACGTTATATCCTTAGTAACTCATTTGTTGTATCGCGTTTAGCACGCTAACAACCTACTGCTTTTCATAAAACATACAAGCACATATACAAACAGCTTATCTCATAACATAATAGCTGAGTCATCTCATAATATAATAACTCATTGATCTCATAACATAGTAACTCCTTCATCTCATAACATAATAGCTTATACTTCATAACATAATTGCTTATACCTTTCATAACATAATTCATAGAAATTCTAGCTAACTTCCTTACCTCAAGTCCAAGCAACTTAACTAGCGGGATGCTTCACAATGTGCCTAAAATCACAACCCAAACATTCGTCTCAATATCAGGTAATACTATGCATGCCCCACAAACATACCCCATATGTGCATGGGCCATGCACACATGGCACATGTTACATCACAAAATCATACATAAAATCATAGAAGAATAATTCTCAAAATTACTATCATAATCTTCACGAATGCCAAACAATTAACATTCACTCAATTAAAAGACGTATTTTGAACGTAAAACTAAACTTGCATGCGACATTTGTACGTGAGAAAGTCTTTAAAATGTGCGTAGAAGTTGGTAGATTTTAGTCTCTTTAATTCCTATAAATCGCGTAAGATTTATTAAACAAAATTATTTACCAACTTGATTTATATTGCAAGACTATATTAAAGTCGTACTCAAAATATAACTAAAAGAATTATTTTATTTTAGTTGTCATTTTCTAAATATTAATCCCATTCATTATTCTTAACTCAAATAAAATAATCACAGAAGTATAGTTCCATTTTCTATTTCTTTCCTCACCAAAAATAATTAATTAACGAAATTAGTTAGTACTTAATAATTAATCATAATTATTTAAGATAAAATAATTTTGATACTCGTTCCCTTTACCCAATGGATAAATAGAAATTACACATTTGACTTTGTTAAAATAGTAATATCTCAAGGTTACCACATTTTCATAAATATCATAATTTTAATAATGTTGAATTTTTTTCTTTATTCCATCATTTTACTCAAATAAAATTCCTAGTCTCATAAAAATAATGCAATTTAGTTAATTATTTTACAAATAAAAACTGCACTATTTTAATTAAAATATTCCATATTTTAAAGTATGTAAAATCACATGTTTCATGCATAAAGTCTAAGGCTAAATTTATTTGAGCATATGCTTTACATATTTTATTTAAAAGACATTTTCTTCCAAAAATAAAAAAAATTCAGCAAGCATTTTTATTTTATTAAATTCACATAATTGGACAAAAATATTTTTTCTTTCACAAAATATAAAGAAAAAATGCATGTGTTTAATTTAAATAAAAATCCCATTAAAATGTGAAAAATTATCTCTTATTTACCTATGTTCTAAAATATAATTTTTGAGGCATAACTTGTACATTTTTAAAATTATTGATTAATTACCACAATAAAAATAAGAAAAATACAGCAATCATGTTTATTTAAAAATACATCTTGAATCATGTTAAATCATCATCTACCATGTTTCTACAATTCATGCATTCCAAGAAATAATTCTAAACATACATCAAGAATCTAACCATCTATACAGAAGAACCAAATTAGCATAATTAATAACAAGACATTACCATTACAATGAACATGGCCCAAACTAACTCTTATCTTTATACCAAGTTTTGAAACCTAAATACCCTAGCATGCTTCTAAGTTCACAAGTGATAACAAAGTAAACAAAAGAATAAATAAAAACATGTTACAAGGATGGGAACCCCTAGGGTGAAACTTCTAGTACCATTAAATTTCATAAACCACAACCTAAAGCTTAGCATGCCTCATAATTGTATACAAATAACATAAACATCATATTCCTAAATCAAGAAACATATTTACCAAAACTCAAAACAAATAAAATGAACCACACAACATGTTTCTAATCAAGCTATCAAAACAATTCATGCATTTCTTATATCTATAGCACAAAACATACACCAAATAATTGTTCATCAAGACAAAAATAAACAAGACATTAGCTTTCCTTCAATGCATATTTTCCAACCACCAACCATACTTCAAAATCACAACAAGGTCATAACATAATCAAACCAACAAAGAGGTTAAGATGATCTATTACTTCTCTTGCTAGAAATCAAAAACCCAAAACAATGACCACCCTCTTTGAACAAACCTAGGGTTTTTGAAACCCACATCAAGAAAGAAAAAGAGAAACAAACAAAAACACTCTTAGATCTATGAAGCAGAAGAAGAAAATAAAAGAAACCATCATGAACCAAGGCTTACCACTAGGAGTTTTTGAAATCCATATTCCTCTCTTCTTCCTGTTAGAGATAATTATATTCCCTCAATGAAAAAAGAACTATAGCAACTCTAAGAAAAAGAATGGCCACCCTCTTTGAACAAACCTAGGGTTTTCGAAACCCACATCAAGAAAGAAAAAGAGAAACAAACAAAAACACTCTTAGATCTGTAACATCCTCATTTCCCTAATAAGACTCAGTGCCTTGATTAGGGGGCCTGGAGAGGAATAATTGAATATTATGCGTATGTTTCTGATTATATGCATGATTATGTGGATTATGTCAGTTATATTATAATATGACTATATTGACATGTTTAGGTGTAATAAGCATGCAAGTGGGACCATTTTTTAGTAGAAGGGAATTTTTGTAATCTTGACCCATTGAGGGCATTTTTGAATATATATATATATGTGTTTTATGATTGACACCACATTATTATGTGGGTATATTTGGGGTATTCGGCACGAGTCGCTCTTAGGGAGCAAGTTAGCGGTTTAGTCATAACGGGGTCAAATACCCGACTTGGGGTGAGCCTAGGGATATTTTGGTAATTTGGTATATTACTATGATTTATTGGGTACTGGGAAATTATTTGGTGATTATTTGAGGATATTAGAATTAACAGAAATTTATGAGGCGTTAATTGTGATTAGTAGGAAGTGTGGCAAAAGAAAATTTTGCCTTTAGTGGCCCTTGATAGGAAAGTTTGGACCTAGGGGAATTTTTTTGCATTATATTAGTGCAGATGGAATTTTTTGAAAGCAAGGTGGTATTTTTTGTCAACATCTTTTGTGCATTTTGCTACTGGATTAGTGGCATAGAATATGTATTTTTCTATTGGCTTTGGTGTATTTTGTTATTGGCATGTGTTGTTTTTTTACTGCTACTGTTGGTCTATTTTGCTACTACTGTTGGCTATTTTGCTGTTACTATTGGTCTATTTTTTTAAAATTTGGTAATTTAATCATGCCACAATTACATAGGTCCAATTACTTTAACAATTTCCTTGTTTCCTAGTAGTGCATACAATGGAATAATACCAAATTCTTATGATATTACTAAATTATTGGGAATTCAGTAGGAATGTGCTTGCTCTTATAAACTCTAGTTAAGATTAAGTTGCATTGATTTGTATTTCCTTGTTTTAATTTGTATTACTACTGGGGATGTCATTGTTTATTACTTCTAAGAGAAAATATTATCATGAAGGTTATATATTCTATCTATTTATATTTAAACTATCTTTTGTACATTTAATATCAGTAAAGGACATATAGCTATTTTTTTTTATTATTTGAAAAAAAAAACTTTGTTTGATTATGTTTGTAGTGTATCAAGCCTTTGCCTTGCTTTCTGAAGAAAGTTATGAAACACTTTATGTCTTCATTGCTCCCTACTTTCTGAAAAACTAATGTCCTAATGGCAGCAAGTTGTTTGACAAATTTGATTTTATTTGCAATGTATTCTCTTTTCTTATTTATAGCTTTGGTAAGTTATAGTTTATATAATAGTTATGGGATTGGCTTTGCATTCACTTGTTATATTATTTATTTATTTTAGTTTTCATCTTGCAGTTGTTCCCAAGCTTTGTTTGAATCTTCATTTTGTTTTCTATTATGCTTATTTATATTTTGATATTTCTTTGCTAGTTGATTTTCTGGCATTTTAGGAACTTGTTACTGCTTGGGTTGTCATCTTGGCTTGCCTTGTCCATGGGGTTGACCATTTATTGGGACTCTCATTTGGTTTTTGTTTAGTTTTTCTTAACACATTTTCTTACATTATCTCAATTAATTTGTCTATTGATGTTGATAGTTTATTAATTGGTATGTAATTTTGCTTTCATTTTAGTGGCTTCATTGGATTTTAAATTGGAAGGAAACTTTATTTCCAACAGTTTGCAAGAGGTATCTTCTCTTACTTTTGTTTTTGTTATAATATTATGCAAATGTTAGAAGAGTTTGAATATCTTAGATATTCATCCATAGTGAAGTAGGTCCTGAGATTATTATTGTGTGTTGCGGTGATAATGGAAGGTTGAGTACTTGTGTGTCTTAGTGAAGTAGGATCTGAGAAATTTGTGTGCTGCGGAGAGATAAGGAAGAAAACTTGTGTGTTGTTTGAATATTTTTAATTAATAATGGTAGATGGTTTGTTAATAATATGGGAGGAATGTTTTCTGATTTTATGTAGAATTATCTATTATTATCTTATAATTAACTTGTGTATGGCTGATTGGTTTGGTTATTGGTAGATTAATGAGATTGTTAAAAGCATACACTTGTATGTTTATTTATTTTGATTTTTCTTTTAATTTTTCATAGACACATAAGAAAATTATGAATGTAATTCTACTTTCATTTTAGTGGCTCAATTAAATTTTAAATTAGAAGGAAACTTTATATGAAATTGTTTGGTGCTTGAGTAATTAATTTTCATTTATATTGATGGACTAATTTGATGATTCTTACTGTATACTAGTCATTTTAACTTTATATGAAAACTACCATGTAACTAAGATTTTGAAATTCCTACTTTTATTTTTTCATTTCTCAAATTGATTTTTTTGTTGTAAATTCCTTAATCATGTATATCAGCTTTCATATTTATCATCTTCTTCTTAGATCTCTTTCAAAATTGTAAGGGTATTCTGTAACTCTTGTTTTTGGTTTTTTGTTTGAAATTCTTTTTTTCCATGTATAGGCTTGGCTGTTCTTTTTATAGTTTAGTTAGCATGAGAGTTAAAAAAATGAGAATATTTATATATGTAATTTTCTGTTGTTTGTGATTTTTCCACATCCTTGTATTTTTTATAAATTAATACAAGACATTTTGTTTTAAAAATTAATATTTATCACTGTTCTTAAAAAGTTAAACTTTGATGACTTGTATATACAAAAAAATACATTCTTGTAAATGGTTGAAAATATATCTAGACAACTTAATTATGCATCAAAAAGTCTCTGTCCATGTTCCTTGGTTGTCTTTACAAATATAAATTCCAATTAAGACATTGCAAATTATATAAAGGCAGGTGTCTAGAACTTTTCAAGAGTAATTACTATGAATTAAGTGTAGTGAGATTATTATTTGGTTGCCATGATAGTGACTTGTCCATCCCTAGTGACTCCCAATGTTGTACTTTGCGATTTCTATTGTCTTCTCTTTGGAGTCTATTTTTAAAATTTTGAATGCTTCATTATTTTTAAGTTTAAAAATTAAAGAATATTATATTTTTTCATCTCTTTCTTTGTAACTATTCTAATATCAGCAAACCCATAACTTATTTCTTGATGGCCGCACATTTTTCTTCATTTTATCCTCTTTGAAGCTTATCTCTTAGTGTAAACTCATTGATCTAATTTTTTATAGCATCTTTACCTCTAAATATTATTTTTAATATTTGTGGCTGCTTATCTATTTAATGGTTATATATATATATATATATATTGTTTTTCATAGAAATTTAGGAATAGAAAGAAACAATTATTTGTTGGTACTCCAAAATAAGAGATAGTGACTGAAAGTATTGTGGCTGAGTTAGTGTAGGTTGAATTTCAATTTCTTCTTTTAATTTTTATGTGGCTGAATTAGTGGTAAAGTTATGTTCATTCTTTAATTTTTTTGGGGATATTTTTGTTACATCAGTGATTGAAAGTATTGTTTATTATCTTCATATAATAATAACTAAGATTCATGTTTAATTTTTAGGTTTCTCTTTACTTTTGTATTTTCTTCTTTTACTTTTGATGTTGAATTCATGTTTTGTTATCTTGCTTGTAAATAGAATACATCTGCTCAGAGTGAGGAGCAATCAAACAATGTTCAATCAAATTCTCATGTTCCTTCCCCTGCATTAATTACGATACTAATTACATGAAAATGATAAAATTTAGAACTTATATTATTCAATATAAAATCACTTACTTCTTACTGATGGTGAATTTGTGTTATTGATATATTGTTAGAGTGTCAAGAATCACACATTTGGATCTGGTGAAATTATTGCAGAAAGCTATTTTGTTTCAAGTGACCCAAATGATGAGGTTCACCATGTTCCTCTTGGGTCTAGTGTTATGAAAGTGGTGATAGATCTTGTGAGAAAGAATGATGCATTTCTGTGGAGGCCTTCAGGAGTTATGTCTACTATAGAAGATGTTATAGGTAGTATAATTGCATGGCCAGCTGATAAAGTCATAATTAGCTAATTAACTTTTTTTTATGTTCTCTTTTAGTTTACTATTAGCTTTAAGTTTAAGCATTAATTATTTAAATTCTTATGCAGCTAAGCAAATCAGCCCACAACAAAGACATGTGCACAATGGATGATGAATTGAAGGAGGGAGTAAGTTTCATGGTTTACTTTTTGTGTTTCTTGCTATGTTTTTGTTTTTCATTTTGAAGTAAAAGATGTTCAAGATTATAGAACTTTATTATGTATGCTTTCAAACTTAAGTTAGAACTAAGATCTCATGAGGTAGCCACAGTCATGGTTTGAATTAGTTCTTGTTTAATGTAATACTTATGGTTTATCAATCTATTTAATATTACATTTTGTGATTAATTTTGATATTTTTTTATCCAAATACGATAATAAAAACCTTTTCATTTTAAAAAAAACTTATAATTATCCTTACAAAACACAATTAAAAACCTATTATCTAGACTAAAATAACAAAATTTTATTACTGAACCTTTAATATGGCATTTATGGCTGTTTTGGATACATATTATAAGTGTAACAAAATTTTATGATTTATATAATATAACAAACTAAAAACGCTATCAAAATAATCGATTATAATAGTTGAAAAGTGTTATGCAAAAATTTAAGATTAAACTTCAAATTTATAACCAATTACTCTAACTAAAAATCATTATTTTAATATGATAGCAACAAAAAATGTGTTATTGAATACTTTAAGATAACATCGAACATAACATTCAAAAACTGTTATAGAAAAGATGGGACTTTTAATAACAGGGGCTTTGTTAGCGTTTTGAGAAGTGTTATGAATACTTCCGGTTAGCAGTTTTTAAGTGTTATGAATACTTTTCTTGTAGTGAAAGGCCAACGTGGTAGCAGATGCTTTAAGTCGGAAGGGTCCAGGACAGATTTTCAGTGCGAGGTTGATATCCAGAGAATTGGCAGAAGATATGACCAGAGTTAGGATAGAGTTGCTGGTGGGCCAGTTGGACAACATTACGCTACAGTCTACACTGTTAGAGAGAATAAACGAAGGTCAGTTGGGTGATCAACAGTTGATCAAGATCATAGAGGATGTTCTAGCTGGAGTATTTAGAGATTATACAGTGTCAGATATGAGCTTATTGAGATACAAAGGTCGGATATGTGTTCCGATGGACACTACTATGAGGCGAGAGATTCTGGATGAATCTCATACTAATCCTTACTATTTGCATCCAGGCACCATGAAGATGTATCAGGGATGTGAGATCATTGTATTAATGGCCTGGGATGAAGAGGGATGTGGTGGAATATGTGGCTAAGTTCTTAACATGTCAACAGGTCAAGACTGAGTGTCAGAGGCCAGTAGGGCTATTACAGCCTCTAGACATCCCAGAGTGAAAATGGGAGGACATCACGATGGATTTCGTGGTGGGATTACCCAGGACTGTGGGTCAGCATGATTCAATATGGGTTATTATGGATCGATATACCAATTCAATTCACTTCCTACCAGTGAGGACTACATATACAGTTTATCAGTACCTAGATCTCTATGTGAGAGAGATTGTGTGCCTTCATGGGGCATCGAGGTCGATCATGTCAGATTGGGACCCCAAATTCACTTCCAAGTTTTGGGGAAGTTTGCAGAGGGCCATGGGTACACAATTGAAGTTTAGTACTACTTACCGTCCTCAGACAGCTGGACAATCTGTGAGGACAATCTAGATATTAGAAGACATGCCGCGAGCATGTGTGCTAGACTTTGGTGGGTCCTAGAGTAAGTATGTACCTTTGATATAATTTTCCTACAACAACAGCTATCAGTTGACCATTGGAGTGGCTCCATGAAATGCTATATGGTAGGAAATGCAGATCTCCCATTCATTAGGATGAGACAGGGGAAAGGAGATACATGGGTCCTGAGACAATTCAGAGGACCAATGAGGCTATTGAGAAGATTAGAGCTCGGATGCTAGCTTCTCAAAGAAGACAGAAAAGTTATGCCGATCCCAAACGCATGAACGTAGAGTTCCAAGTAGGAGACTATGTCTTCCTTAGAGTCTCGCCATGGAAAATGGTGAGAAGATTTGGGAAGAAGGGCAAGTTGAGCCCTAGATTTGTAGGTCCATTTGATATCCTGGAGAGGATTGGTCAGGTGGCCTACAGGTTGGCCTTACAGCCGACATTATTGGCCATGCATAACGTATTTCATATCTCAGCTCTTCGGAGGTATGTATCAGATGTAACTCATGTGTTGAGTTACGAGGATCTGGAGCTTGAGGCAGATCTCTCCTATGAGGAATAACCAGTCCAGATAATAGACAGAAAGGAAAAGGTCCTAAGGAATAAAACTATAACTTCGGTTAAGATATTATGGAGGAACAACAAGGTCGAGGAAGTGACTTGGGAGCTAGAGTCAGATATGTAGAGTTAGTATCCCGAATTGTTCAGGTAAATTTTGGGGATGAAATTTGTGTAAGGAGGGGATAGTTGTAACATCCCAAATTCCCTAATTTGGCTTAATCTTTGGATTAGGGAGCCAGGAGGGTCATACTTGATTTAATATGAAATTATGTTATTATATGCATGATTATGTGAGTTATATTATTATACGATGATAGTTGCATGCATGTGGGCCTACTTATTAGAAGGGTATTTTCGTAATTTTGGCCATTGAAAGCGTAATTGTATATTTATGTGCCTGTTTGTGATTTATAGTAGAGACCACATTATTATGTGGATATGTTCGAGCTATTCAGCATGAGAAGATCCTATGATGCAAGTTAGCGGTTTGGTCATAACGAGGTTAATTACTAGGCTCGGGGTGAGCCTGGGGGTAAATTTGTAACTAGTACATTACTGGGAATGAACTGGTAATGGGATATGAAATAATAAATATTTGAGGATATTGGGAGTAACATGAATTGGAGGACGTTAATTATGATTAACGGGATCGATGGGGAATAACAATTTTGCCCTTGTTCACTTTGAATGATTAGAAAGGCCCTATGGGCATTTTGGTCATTTTGACCATTAGATATACTTAAGGTTGGCAGGCTGTAGAAGGTATAAGGAAAAAATAGATTTCCTTCTCTCTTACTCTCAATCATTTCTCTCTCGCTTGGGTTGAACTTTTGAAGCAAACTAGGAGGATTCAAACTTAAGGTTTTGGAAGCTTGAGAGTTTAGGATTGGGTTCAGCAGCTGGAAAGGTTCAATTTTGTATTTGAGGTAAATATTCTAAGATTTAAATCCCTAGTTTTGCTCTATTTTTAAGAGGGTGTATAGCTTGATATTTTGATTGAATAATTTGGTGTTTGATGAAGTTTTAAGTGTTTCAACGCTTGGGTTTTACTGTTAAACTAGTGGTGATGTTGTGTTAATGTTTAATTAGGATATTGGGATTGTTTGGTGAAAGATTTGGATGGGTTTGGATTGAGAAAAATGCAGGAGAACTGGGTACGCGGGGTCAAGTCGCGACCGAGTTCATGCAAGTCGTGACTTGAAGGTATCCCAGAGCCTCCCCTGGTCTCTGTCAAACAGGCGTGCCACGACCCACAAGGGCAAGTCGCGAGTCGCCCCTGGCACCCCAGACATGGGGCTCTCTGTCTTGAGGGTGCGCCGTGGCCCTTGGGGGTAGGTCGTGGCCCGCCTGTCCCTTTTGTGCCATGATGGGTTCTAGTTACTTGTAAGCACGGGTTTTCATTTCTCTAAGCTCAGGATCGAATCTACTAACTGTTTTAGTAGGATTCGAGGTCCCGGGAGTGGGATTTTAGCCCATGAACTTTTTATTACTTATTTTATTGATGGGATTTCATATTTGTTTATGACTAGGTGACCGCTAAGGGACTTAATGACAGATTATTCTCAAGGGTCGTTCATTTATTATTTTATGCTCGAACTAGAGCTAAGAAAACTGCACCCAGTATGTGACACGCATGGTTATTTATGAGGCATGTTCAGTGCTCTATTTATGGACATTGGTTGCATTGTAAATGCCTGGTAGCTTTGCTTACTTGTGAATGGCACTGACTTATTAGTCAGAAACGACATTGGTGCTTAGTATTGGTCGTGAAGTTCTGATCAATAATAGTATTGAGCACTGGTCGTATGGTATTGGCTTATGAGTCAAGAGCGGCATTAGCGTGTTTAACGCAGGCTGAAATGATTAGATCTAATCAACATGAGCATTAAATGCTTGACCGACCTATTGGTCGAAGAAAACTAAAGTGCTTGGGTAGTCTAAGGCTAGTTACTCAGAGCCAGGGCCAAAAAGGCTCAGGTGGCTGAAACGTCACATGGCTTAGGGCACTGGACCCCAGAGAGACTTATTAGTCATCTATTCATAGAGACTTATTATTCATCTATTTAGAGAGACTTATCAGTCATCTATTCAGAGAGACTTATTAGTCATCTACCTATAAAGACTTATTAGGCATCATCTGATTAGGGCTGCAAGCTCCAAAATCATTTATTTATATTGTATACATGTAGTAATAAGTTTTCTTGCTGAGCCTTGGCTCACAGGTGCTATGTGGTGCATGTAAAAGGAAAGTAAAGCTCACCCAGCCTTGAGTGGAGAGCTTAGGTGGCGATGTGTACATATGCGGCCGCTTGACCACCACGACCAAGGTGTTTCTCAGGGGAACTACAGTTTAACCCTATTTTTGCCGCTTAGGTCGGCGGGTTGTAATTTTTATACTGTAATGACCAATTTGGATTGTAAATAACCTTGTAAACACTTTTATGGCCCCATGAACAATATAACATTTTACATAAAATATATCAATTCCTTTTGACCGAGATTTCACCTGGTCTGTTAATAACACCTAGATGCACGTTTACAACCTAATGACTTGTTTAGTGAGTTAAGCACTATTTAAATTACACAATGTGACAGTCTTGGGCTAACCAGGGCATTAGACAGTTTCTCTCCATGGGGTGCGCCAGTCCTATTTGTAAAGAAGAAGGACAGTTCTCTAAGGATGTGTATTGATTACATGGAACTAAACAAGTTAACCATTAAGAACAGGTATCCTCTGCCAAGGATAGATGACCTGTTTGTTAAGGTGTAGGGTAAGATGGTATTCTTGAAGATAGATCTTCGATTTGGTTATCACAAGTTGAGGATAAAGGAGGAATATATACCAAAGACTACTTTTTGCACCAGATATAAGCATTGTGATTTTTTTAGTAATGTCATTTGATTTAACTGATGCCCCAGTAGATTTTATGGATCTGATGAACAGGGTGTTCAAAGATTATTTGGATCAGTTTGTGATCGTCTTCATTGACGATATTCAAGTTTATTCTTAGCCAGAGGAGGAGCATGAGCTGCACCTCAGGCTGGTGCTACACAGACTGAGAGAATACAGACTGTATGCGAAGTTCAAGAAGTGTGAGTTCTAGTCACCATAAGTGACTTTCCTTGGTCATACTGTCAGTAGGGATAGGATTAAGGTGGACCCAGCTATGATTGAGGCAGTCAGAGATTGACCAAGGTCAATGAATGCCTCAGAGATCAGGAGTTTCCTTGGATTGGCAGGTTATTACAGGCGATTTGTTGAAGGGTTCTCAAGGATTGCTACCCCATTAATAGAGTTGACATACAAGAGCCAAAATTTTGCGTGGTCAGATAGATTTGAGAACAACTTCCAGGAGATGATGTGGCATTTGATTACTGCTACTGTCTTGAGTCTTCCGATAGATTAGGAGAAGTTCGTGGTTTACTGTGATGCCTCGAGGCGAGGGTTAGGTTTTGTCTTTATCCAGGCAGGGAAGGTGATTGCCTATGCATCATGACAACTTAAGGATTATGAACAACAAGAGCTTGAAGAATTTCTTCACACAGAAGGATTTGAACTTAAGACAAAGGCGATTGTTAGAACTAGTGAAGGATTATGATTGTGAAATTCTGTATCAACCAGGAAAGGCCAGCGTGGTTAGGGCTGTGTAGAAATTTTGACAACCCGCCCAACCCGAATAAACCGCCCAAACCAACCCGAAAAAACTGCCAAAAAATGCAACCCGAATAAACCGACCAAAATTTAATCCGCCCAATTGTTACATTGGGTGGGTTGAAAATAATTATCAACCCGCCCAATTAAGAACTTATTATTAATTTATTATTTTTAATACATTTAGATAAATATATTAAATTTATATATATACTTAACTAAATTTATATTTGTAATTAGACTTTGGTTTGTAATTGGACTTTGGACTATATTAATTTTCTTTTTCATTTTAATGATATATGTTTGTTACTTTGTTTAATACTTTTAATATTGATGCATTTATTAATATATTTCCAATTAATATATAAGAAAATTTTCAAATAAATATATAAATTAATTAAGTTTTGTTTTATTTTTTTACTATAAATTTAAAATATTGTTTTAAGCTTAAAAAGATAAACTTCACACTGTTAGTACTAGTATTTAAAAGAAAAAAAAAACTACAAAATTGTAAAAAAAAAAAAAAATACCACTTCAGTTTTGGCGGGTTGACCCGACCAACCCGCCTAAACTATTGGATGGGTTAAATTTCTTTTTTTCTTAATTGGGAAAGTTACGGGTTTACTTTTGCTAACCCGATTATGACATTGGACGGGTAAAAATACCTTGGAACCCGACCAACCCGCCCAATGATTAGCCCTAAATGTGGTGGCAGATGCCTTAAGCCGGAAGGGTTCAGGAGAACTATGTAGTACGAGATAGATATCCAAGGAATTGGAAAAGTTAGAGCAAGGATAGAGTTAGTGGTGGGTCAGTTAGCCAACATCACCCTGCAGTCTACTCTTTAGAGAAGATAACAGAAAGTTAGTTGAGTGATCCACAACTTATGAGGATTAGAGGGGACGTCCTAGCTTGAGTGGCTGGGGACTATTTAGTATCAGATATGGGCTTACTGAGGTATACGGGTCAGATTTGTGTTCCGATAGATGTTGTTATCAGAAGGGAGATTTTGGATGAATCTCATACTACCCCTTACTCTTTGCATCCAGGCACCATGAAGATGTGTCAGGATCTTAGGACTTTATATTGGTGGTCTGGGATAAAGAAGAATGTAGCCGAGTATGTGGCTAAATGCTTGATGTGTCAGCAGATCAAGGCTAAGCATCAAAGACTTGCATGGCTATTACAGCCTCTAGATATCCCATAGTGGAAATGAGAGCATATCAAAATGGATTTTGTGGTTGGGTTACCCAGGACCGTGGGTCACCACGATTCGGTATGGGTCATTGTCGATCGATATACCAAATCAGCTAACTTTCTACTAATGAGGACCACTTATATAGTTGATCAGTACGCAAATCTCTATGTGAGAGAGACAGTGCGCCTTCATGGGGCTCCGAAGTCGATTGCATTAGATCGGGACCCCACATTTACTTCCAAGTTTTGGGGAAGTCTACAGAAGGATATGGGTAGTCAAATGAAGCTTAGTATCGTTTATCATCCTCAGATAGATGGACAATCTAAGAGGAAGATATAGGTATTAGAAGACATGTTGCGAGCATGTGTACTGGACTTTGAAGGGTCCTATTGTAAGTGTTTGCCTTTGACAGAGTTTTCCTTTAATTACAACTATCAGTTGACCATTGTATTGGCTCCTTATGAGTTGCTATATGGTAGGAAATGTAGATCGCCCATTCACTGGGATGAGATGGGAGAAAGGAAATACTTTTGTCCTAAGGCAATTCAGAGGATCAATGAGGAAATTGAGAAGATCAGAGCTCAGATGCTCGCGTCTTAGAGTAGATAGAAAAGTTATTCAGATCTTAAGTTCCAGAACGTGGAGTTCCAAGTGGGAGACTATGTCATCCCTAGAGTTTTACCATTGAAAGAGGTGAAAATGTTTGGAAAGAAGGGCAAGTTAGGCATTAGATTTGTAGGACCTTTTGAGATTCTAGAGAAGATTGGTCAGGTGGCCTATATATTGGCCTTACCTCTAGCATTGTCAATCGTACACAATGTGTTTCATATTTCAATGCTTCAGAATTATGTATCAGATGAGGCTCATGTATTGAGTTATGATGATCTAGATTTTCATGCCAATCTTTCATATAAAGAACAGCCAGTCCAGATATTAGACTGGAAGGACAAGGTTCTAAGGAATATAACAATACCTTTGGTTAAAGTATTATGGAGGAATAGCAAGGTCGAGGAGGCAACCTGGGAATTAGTGTCCAATATGCGGGATCAGTATACAGTTCAGGTAAAATTTTGAGGATGAAATTCCTGTAAGGAGGGGATAATTGTAACATCCCAATTTCCCTATGTTAGGATTAATGCCCTAAAAGCATGTAAAGACATTTTATTGGTTTTAAATAATAGTACAATTTTATTATACTTGAATGTTATAATTATTGTTTGAATTAATTATATAATAATATTAATAAAATTCCATATTCATTCATGAGAATATGTTCTTGTATTAGTACGAGAGAATTAAGATCATATACATTGAATAAAATAGTAAGTAACATATTAAAGTAAATAATCTTTAATGAATGGTTACTAGTACGGTTTACTAAGCATGCGAGATGCAAGTAATCTAGATTCAGATTACTGATGTGGATAGACATCTTAGTAAAGGTGTTGTATATAATAGAGATTATATATGACATGACCGATGACAATTAAGTATCTTTATAAAATTGTCGTTTGACGTAATGATATAATTCTTATCATAATAGATGGTCATTTGTAGATCAGTCTAAATCCTGAGTATTCATGAAGTCATGTTTATGTTTATTGGATCTTTTGATTCACTCATTAAGATCTCTTAGAATAATGGGGCTAATGACTTTTTCTTTTGGAGATTCAATATCACGGAATCCATGTTTTCCTAAATGGATCGAATATTGGTTCCCTTAAGGGTTGATTCTGGAACTGAATAGTTATTAAGCTCAAATCTATAATTAGATTATAGATTAATTATTCGCTAGTGAATTAATGATACTTAAGGATCAAGAGGTAATAAGAAGGGTAAAATGGTGATTTTGACCAGCTCTAATTAATGAGCCAATAATGGAGGACAAAACTACATATATTGATTATATCAATGGACTACTAGAGAAAACTCTTTCAATATAATTATATAAATACTTAGAGTGCAATTCCATATTTATAGTGGTGTAATCATGGAATTAATAAATAAGATTATTGGATTAAAGAGTTTAATTAATAATTTGGTTTATTGGAGCTTCGTGTTATAGGTCCATGGTCCTCAGATCACCTCTATCCTACACTGTCAAGGGTAAGGATGTTATGAGAATGGACTAAACTGCAAAGGAATTAATTTTCTAGGGCAAGGAAATAATTATTTGATAATTATGGGTAATAGATTAATTGTGAATTAATTAATTATTTAACTATATAGTTTTTATTTTAAAAAACTATGGGTTAAAATTAATATTAATCTTGTTTGGATTAATATAAAGAGAGAAATAATAAATATCTTATTTATAATATGATAATTATTTATTTAATTTATAACTGATATTTTAAGATAAAGTTAGTTTTGATTTAACTAATATTTATGCTGGAATAAATATCTAGTCTTAAAAGTTGATTAAATAAAAAAATGTGAAAATTAAGGCAACCCTAATAGGGCTGGGCGACACACATTGTACAGTATAGTGTGTGGCACCTAGCATCGTGGTATTTTGTCCCTGGGATTTGAATTTTGAATTTCAAATAAATTTGTTTAATCAGTTATTTAATTATTATTTTTTAAATAGATAATTAAATAAAAATATATAATCAGTTTTAATTTGAATTAAATAAAATTATTTAATTAGATTAAATATCATTATAAATCTGATATACGTGATATTCAGAATAATAATCAGACTCTCTTAAAAAGCGATAGATTTCTCTAAACTTGAAAACTATTATAAATCTTCTCTCTGTCAAAACTCTATAGATCTCATGTGTTGAGTACATCTAGGGAGTCACATATACCAACTTTTTGAATCCTACGTGCCCACACACATCCTTGTGTGTTTGAGGATTGATCTGGAAGATCAAGGTGTGAGATCTCAGAACACTGGATAGGAAGATCGTTGATTTATACAAAAAGACTCAAGGACACTTGATAGGCTACATGAGGTAATCTATGGTTTATTTGTATATTATTTAATATTTATATATGTGTATGATCCTAGCTGATATTAATATTTATTAAAATGGGTCTATATATTTCGCTGCGTACCTTTGATTTGATCATTTAATACCAACACTCTAATAAGGCTTAGTGCCTTGATTAGGGTGCCAGGAGGACAATAATTGAATATTATGTGCATGTTTGTGATTATATGGGTTATGTGAGTTATATTATAATATGACTATATTGACGTGTTTAGGTGTATTAAGCATGCAAGTGGGCCAGTTTCTTATTAGGATATTTTTGTAATTTTGACCTGTTGAGGGCATATTTGAATATATATGTGTGTGTGTGTGTGTGTGTGTGTGTGTGTGTGTGTGTGTATTTTATGATTGAGACCACATTATTATGTGGATATATTTGGATTATTCGGCACGAGGTGATCCTAGGGTGCAAGTTAGTAGTTTAGTCATAACGAGGTCAAATACCCGGCACGGGGTGAGTGTAGGGATATTTTGGAAATTTAGTACATTCCTGGGATTTATCGGGTAATGGGAATTTATTTGGTGATTATTTGAGGATATTGGAATTATTAAGAAATTATAAGGCGTTAACTGTGATTAGCAGGAAGTGTGGCAAAAGACGATTTTGAGAGGAAAGTTTGGACCTAGGGGCATTATAGTCTTTGCAAGTCCATGGATAGAGTTAGTCTATTAGAAACCTTAGAAGTAACCAGAAAACACATAGAAACACTCACTCTTTTCCTCTCTCTCATTTCTCTCTCTGTCTCTCTTGTTCTTATGCTTTGGTTGCAAGTGGAGATTTGGAGTGGCTTGCTGTTTTGAGGATACGATTGAATTAGAAACAACTCAGGGCTCGTAATTATCTATTGGGGTAAGCTTTAAACCCTGTTTTTGCTTAATTCTGGTTTGGTTTTAGAGTATTCTTGAGTTTAGGAACTCAAGGCTTGAATTCTGTATTTGGTGGATAGTTTGTCAAGTTTAAGGTTGGGTTTTGATGTATATAATGTATTGATGATGTTTTGGGACTCAATTATGGGTTTGGTAATGCTTTGGGGTGAATTTTGAGGGATTTGGCTCAGAGAAAAATGTTTGAAAATCTGGGATCGTGGGGTTGTGTCGCGACGCTGTTCTTGGAGTGTCGCGGCCTGCACGAACTCAGAGGCTAGGGCGGTCTTCCGAATCGCCTTACCGTCGCGGTGTTGAGTGTGCTGCTCCGCATCGCGTGTCCAGTGAAATATGGTTAGGGCCCTCTGACTTGAGGAGAGTCGCGACGCTTGTGAGGGGCATCACGGCTCCAATTGGGGATTTTGCCCAAATTAGGTGTAACGCCCCAAAATCTTAACCCCGAGACCTTGTTAGGGTACTAGTCATTTCAAATTGTTTTAAAGCTTGAAAACCAAATGATAGACTACATAGTGCATAAAACTTTGTTAAAAACATTCTTATTAAAAACAAGTAGCATTTAGATATCCGTAATATAAAATAAAACATTTATCTTAAATGCAAGTAACCAAACAAAACTATTTTCGGTCTCCATTCATAATAAAACACCTTTAAAACCACATGAATGAAAAAAAAAATTAAATAAAACTTTGGCGTTTGCGTCCTTTTGATCATAACAAGGTTGAGTGGCTCTCATGATATACATTTCCTTTCTGGATTGGACTTCACTCGTCGCCGCGAAACAAAACTAACATATGGCACCTGCAACACAAAGTACCCGTGAGCTAACACCCAACAAGAAGAGCTATGTAAGTCACAACTCCAAAGCCCAATAATAAAACATATACTA
This sequence comes from Humulus lupulus, assembly GCF_963169125.1. Classification (NCBI taxonomy): domain Eukaryota; kingdom Viridiplantae; phylum Streptophyta; class Magnoliopsida; order Rosales; family Cannabaceae; genus Humulus; species Humulus lupulus. Next base: position 39,369,106 of record NC_084796.1, read on the forward strand.
GCTCAACTATCGCATCATAAGTCATAACATACCATAACAGAGTCATAGCATAGTATAACATATTATAGCATCTCATAGCGTAACATAATAAAATCATAATGCATGTTACCAGTGTCATTCCCGGCATTTATCAATATCATTTTGGCCAATATAACAACAAACATACCGCCCTTGCAACGACCCACTACCCTTGTGACAGCCTACTGCCCTTGCAACAGTCCCTTGGTTCTTACCACATACCAAGTTAAAAGAATACGTATTCCGTTGCTCTTTCCACATATGTTATATTCATCATAACATACTCAAACCATGATATAACAACCTCTCATAAAGTCAATGTGAACATGCATCAATACACATAAGCATGCAATAATCGTAACTCACATAACATATATGACAAAGCATAGTCATACACATAACATGAACAATCATAACCATTAGATCACACATACAAAACACTTGTGCACTCAAATGCACACCCTGTGTTAAAGTGACCACTCTTCTTACCTCAGGTCTAGCAACGACACAATCACCTCCCTTCAAGTGCCTTGCCGAGTCCTAAATCCAAAACATACAACATATAACTTTTAGAGACTCGTAACTTAACCAAATGTCATGAACCAATCTTACACATTCTAAGACCCAATCACCCTTAAAGTGTCCTTACGAAAGTCCTAAAATTCCCAAACAGAAAACCCTTAAAATATACCATCAAAGCCCCAAACAAAACCATCAAAATGAGGAAAAGCATGTTTTTTGGGCATGTACTGTGGTCGTGCCCAACGGAGAACCCAGATCGCAGCTTTTCTTCAAACAACCATCATTCTCTAAATTTAAATCCTATTTGAATGATTCTTTTTGCTTTTTTCTCATCTTGAATCGCTCTATATGATCATACAATTCTTAGATATTAATATAATAACAAAATTCATGAGCATCCCCTAAATCCTTAATTCTAACAATCTCTTGTAACAAAATTTCTTCTTCCCCAAGCTATCTTTCCAATCTTCAAGACTAGCAATAATAACTTAATAAATTCAACCTTGGAATGTTTCTAACCATTATAGATTAACAACCTAGTTTCTAACAGGCATATAAAACCAATCATCCCAATCTATCATGCTTTATAATCAAATCCACCATTAACATAACTCAAAGCTTGAAGAAGTATCAAAGAAACTTTAAAAGTGTGAGAAGTTTTTACCAAGATCATGCAGAGCAACCTAAGTCACAAAAATATCCTCCCATAGCATCCTAAGTGAGCCCCCACATGAGTTCCTAGTGATCCATACATTTATGAAGAGATCCTCATCCTTCTTCTTCCTTAGATCTTGAACCCTAGTCTAGAGAGAGTGAGTGAGAGAGAGAGTTCTCTCCTTTGATCATGTCTAGAGCAGCCACCAAATTCAAATTGTGAGTCTAACCCTATCCCTAATCTCTCTCTTTCAATTTATAATGACTCATTATCTTCCAATTACTATCTTCCCCTTGATCTAAGCCATTTTAACAATTTCATTAAACCCTTTTTAGTAATTCCCACTATACTATTAGTTTTCATAATCTATAATTAACTTATTCACCGTAAGTTATATTTAATCCATTATGACCCCTCTTTCAAAAATTCTTGGCAATAAAGCCTCAAGCACTTGAAGGAAACTGTGATTCGTCATTTTAACACATAAGTCAAACACCCTCGATATTCTCAAACATAAAATATCTTACACATATATTAATATCACATAAACATATTCATATAATCACATAACACGTAATTTAACAAAATTACAAAAATACTACTCAAGAGTATTAAATTACTAAATTGCCCTCACAGGCCAAAATTACCAAAATACCCATGAAACGAAAAGAAGAATATTACATTAGGTTTTGGGTGGCGAGAACTCAAACCTAAGGGTTTGGGAAAGATTCTATTACCCAGTCTAGTAGAATTCGAGGTTCTAAAGGCTAGGACTTGGTCCAGAAGTCTTTATTTACTCAATATTGATTGATATCGCTTATCAAGGTTGTGACTAGGGTACCACTAGGGCTTGGGACGGGAGCGTGCTCAAGGGTCATTGTTAATTAACTTGTGCTTGGACAAGGGGTAAGAAAACTACACCCAATACATGATGTATGTGATTAGGGCCTTGCGTAGTTGTTAAATATGGATATGATTAGGGCTTGGGCCCTTGTGAATGAGCATGATTATGATTATGCATGTGATTTTTTGATTAAGCATGCTTGAATGCTCTGTATCTGGATAATTTTTAAATGATGTATGCTTGTCTACATTATCTAATTGAAAATGCTTAACTTATAAGTCTAGGATGGCAATAGAGTATTGAGCGCTAGTCGAAAGCATTGACTTATAAGTCAAGGGTGGCAATAGCGTGCTGAGTGCTAGTCAAAAGTATTGACTTATAAGTCAAGGGCGATAATAGCGTGCGGAGCACAGGGTGATATGGTTAGGCCTAATCATGAGCGTGATATACGCTTGACCGACCCTATGGTTGCTTGGAAAATAAAGCTCCAGATACGCTAGGCTAACTCTTAGTCTAGTTATACAAAGGATAGGGCAATGGTCCCGGGTTGAATCTACAATCCCATATCCTAGGGCAACGGGCCTTGGTGTGACTCTATAGTCATATATTTAGAGCAGCGGCCCCAGAGTGACTCTATGGTCACTTATCTAGGGCAACGGGGCCTCAACATGACACTATACTCACTTATCTGAATGGAATGCATGCATGAGTAGGGTTATTACTGCTAGGCATGCTTATTATGATTATGTGATATGTTATTAACTGCTTATAAGTATGTTTAAGTTTTCTTGATGAGCCTCGGCTCACGAATGCTTAGTGGTGTAGGTAAGGGGAAAGGGAAGTTGGACCAGCCATAAGTTGGACAACTTTGGTGGTGACGTGTACATATGCAGCTGCTCGACCATCACAAACGATGTGTCTCAGAAGAACTAGGGTTAAACCATGTTTCGCTGCTTAAGGTCGGCTTATTGTAACTTTTGAGTTGTAAATAACCTTTTAAAATGTTTATTTTGGGATCCCATGTACGAACCTGAACATTTTAATGAAATAATTATTCCTTTTGACTAAAAAATTTACCCCTAAATCGTTAATCACGTGTAGTTACACGTTTATGGCCAAGAGACTCGTTTTGGGAGTCTAGCACTATTTAAAATACACAGTGTGATGACCTTAGCTACCCAGGGCGTTACAAGAACTATGAAGGATAAGAAGAAAATAAAAGAAACCATCATGAATAAAGGGTTACCACTAGGGATTTTCGAAATCCCTATTCCTCTCTTCTTCCTGTTAGAGATAATTATATTGCCTCAACAGAAAATAAGAACTATTACAACTTTAAACAAAAGAATACAAAAGATAAGATGATGATTAAATAAGTTTACAACTCTAATGCAAAAATACAAGTAAATATAGAAATAAGAAGATGAAATATAATAAATCACAACTCAGTGACAAAAGTTACAAATAAACTAGAAATATTAAAACAAAGTAGGTAGAAGAAGAAACAACTCTTATAGCAAGAGGAAGTAGAAGAAAGATGACAAGATGAAAAATAGAAGAAATAATAAACAACAAGAACAATGAAATATATCAATCTCACTTACAAAGCCAAAGTGAAGAGCATTGAGGATCACCAACTTGAACAAGGTTTACAACATTTGTCCAAAAGTTTATTTCTCCCTATCTCAAGCACTAATAGAATCTCTGAATATTGGAAATTTCTCTCTGGAATAATCAAGCCTTTTGGTGTATTTCTATCCAAGTGCTCTAGTGGATAGAAATAGAGTTGTCTTACAAGTGAGCAATAGGCTCCTATTTATAGAGTTTTAAGAAAACCTTTGAATTTCAAATTCTACCAACCCTCATGGTTGTTACCAATGTTTAATTGGATGTTTATGGAATTAAAAAAGGAGTTTTGGGAGTTACATGAGGTGTTAGAACCGTTCATAGTAGAAAAAAGAAAAAAGGATTGATTGTCAGCAAGTCTGCTCGTGGCCAGAGCTATTTCTAGTGTAACACCCTGGGTAGCCAAGACCGTTACACTGTGTGTTTCTAAAGTGCCAGACTTGCTAATCAAGTCATTCAATTTAAATCGTGTTACTAAAACTATAAAGGAACTAGGGTTTAAAATGGTTTGGTCTCGAAAGCCACATTTTCATTAAGAAACATTATTTGTTACACGGGATCCCAAAAATACAAGTTCAAAGATAGTTTACAAAAGGTATAAGATTCACATACAATAACCGGCCATTCTAAGGCAAAACAAGCGGTTAGGTAATTCCTGTCCTGATCCACTCCTCGACCATGATGATCGAACGGTTGGCTATGTACATTCCACCTCGGAGCTCTCCATCTCAGGCTTGGTCCAGCTTGCCTTTGCCTTTACCTGCACCACATAGCACCCGTGAGCCAAGGCCCAGCAAGAAAACACAACAACGGAGCATAAGCAATCAATAGACAAATCCATAACCCACATTGCATCACAAGTTCTCAAACATGTAATCACTCAGCATGACCAAGTATTCAACATACTAAGCATATCAATTTACATCACATATCACTGCACAAATGATCACTAGGGCTAGCGCTCTCAGGCTGCTCCCTCCATTATCCCACTGACTCCGGCCCGCTAACGCAGAGCTTAGTGAATATTCTCGGCTACCAGTGGCCAAGCCGCGCCCTGTGCGCAAATACTATGTACGGCACTCTTAGGCCGCTTTACATGTCCCATGGAGTAATACTATCATTGACACGATAAAATTCTCGGGAGCACTTAGTCCCATCACAAACATGTAATCGAGTGCAGTTTTCTTACCTTTCAATTCTCTAGCTTTGATCCCTTGACTCCTTGAGCACGATCCCCCTCGAGCCCTAGCGCTCACCTAAACACAATCATGTTCCAAAGTCATCATCAATCCTCAAGTCCGGAACCTAACCCCGGGGCCAATCCCGAGCCCCCGGGAAGTCCTAGTTCCACCAAACAAGGTGGTGGAACCAAACCCTAAACCTTAGGTCAAAAGCCCTTGCAAACAACCCTAAAATCCCCTTCAGGAAGCAGGGTAGTGCTACAACGCTCATGGGAGGGCGCTACAGCGCTACAAACAGAGGCCAAAATCCCTTCAGCATCATGGCCTAGTGCTACAGCGCCCAAAGGCTAGCGCTGTAGCGCTAGTCACAGGCAGACTAGCTCCAATTTTCCTCTTCTGCGATTTTCTCAAACCAACCTCAACCAAACCTCTTCCAAATCTTTCCCATACTCAAAAAAAACCTTTTAACCATACTCCACTCATCCCAAGCACCCCAAATACCTAGAACTCAAAAACATGCATCCACTAACACAAAATTCACCATAGTCACTCCTAAACTCTAAAACCCAACAGAAACCAGCTGAATATCAAAGTTATAGCTTAGAATTCATACCTTTGATAGGATTTCGACCACAAGCTGTCTCTAGACCTCCTTGGCTTACTTTTCCTTAACCTTTGCCCTGAATTTCCCCAAAGTTCCCCATCAAACTCAGCTTATACACCATAATTCTGAAACCAAACCAGCAACTAAAGAGATTACAGAACCTTACCTCAGGTGATGGCCTAACGTTGCTAAACCCTTGTCAAATCCTCAACCTTAGCTCAGTAACCTTGTGGCTTAATTGGACTAGCTCCCCTCTGAGTTTTACTCCAGAAATCCTCAAGAAATTGGTGAAGGAAGCTTGAACCGACTCAGGAAATTCCCTATGTTTTCTCTCTTTCTTTTCCTTCCTTTTTCTTCTTTTTCAGACTTCTATAATATTCTACAAATCCCACTAACATAAAGGCTCAGTAATACCCATCTTTAAAAGCCAAATGACCTTAATGCCCTCCCTATTAATTCTAATCCTCTAGTCCACTTAAGGGCATTTTAGTCATTTTACCCAATTCCCGCTATCTCCTCGAGTGTCTCTAATATTTCCCGATTAATTCCCGATACCTAATTAACCACCAATAATATTCCTCAATGTCAAAATAGACTCCAGTATATTCGCTAAGTTCCCATTTATACCCCTAAGCTCACCCCGAGTCGGGCATAAATCCCCGCCATGACTTTTCGCTACTTTGCTCACTAGGATCATCTCGAGTCACAGATCGCAGATATATATCCACATAATAATGTGGTCTCGACAATTATCACATATATCAAAGCAGTTATGCCCATAATGGCCAAAATTACAATTATGCCATTCTAGCCTAGTCAGGGCCTACATGCATACTAATACACATAGTCATGCATCTCAAATACTCAAATAGTCATATAACATACTTTAAATCATAATCATGCATCTTAATCACTAAAACCACACATAATTCCCATTATGCCCTCCAGGCACACTATTCAAGGCCCTTAAGCCTTATTAGTGAATTTGGGTTGTTACGTCTAGTTTCGACCACAGCATTAGTTTCAACCAAAATCACCTTTTTGCATTTCCAAACGGTTCCTTCCTCTTCCCACATAACTTTGTAACCTCCATACACATTATGGGGTTTAAAATCATGTCTCCAAAACCCATTTCAATTATGGTTTTGATGAATTCAAATCAAAATGTGTAACATGAAATCTACACATTATTGGGTGGTATTTGGGACTTACACACATGTAACGACCCAAAAATGCTAATAGGGTTTAGTGCCCTGGTTAGCGTGCCGGGATAGCATAATTGGATATATTTGTGATTAATTGATTAAATGCGTGACTATGTGGCATGCATGATATATATGATGATATGAATATATTTATATTTATGTTTATGAGTATTAAATATGCATGTGGGCTCATTCTTGCTTATAAGGGCATATATGTAATTTTGGCCCGTTAAGGGCATAAATGTGATTATATGTGTTAAATGGTTGAGACCACATCGTTATGTGGATACATTTTCAGTACACGGCTCGAGACGATCCTTGTCAGCGAATTAGAAGAATAGTCACAACAGGGTTTAATACCCGGCTCAGGGTGAGCCTAGGGGTATTTTGGGAGACTTAACACATATTTGGGATATATCGAGTAATGGGTAACTATTTGATAATTAGTTGTACATGACGGGATTAATTTGGAATTGGTAGGATGGCTCTTATAGGCATCTAAGAGGCTAGGTTAGTATAAGGGGAAATTTAGTCCTTTTAATTAAGAGATACACTCAGCTGTTCCTAGGAAGTAACCAGAGTTACCGAAAATTTCTCAAAACTCCTAGCACTCTCTCTCACTCTCACTCACGTATTTTCTCTCTCCCTCTCTTGTGTTTTAAAACTGAAGGGATTTTGAAGGAGAAAAGCTTGGTCTAAGCTGGGAAAAAGGTCTGGGAATTAAAGCTTAGGGATTGAAGAATCAAGCTAGGACAACCAAGTAATTGCTGAGGACTAAAACTTCCAACTGAGGTAAGAACTCAAGCTCTAAGCTGTTGATTTTCTTGTTAGTTTTGATCATGTTAAGGGGTACTTGAGGGAGGGTTCTGATTGTGGAATTTAGGGAAAATGGAATTAATATTCAAGGCTTTAGATGTTGGTTTTGAGGTGATATTTTGAAATCTGAACCTGATTTTGACTAGGGTGTATATTAAGGTTGGATTTTGGGGCTGAGAGTTGGGGAAAAATTATGGGAACCCAGGGATTTCTGGGTTTGCAAGGGCGCGCGCGCAGCCCGCATGCCCAAAAGGCCCTGGGAGGGCTTGCTGTCTTGTGGGCGTGCCGCGACCCTTAGGGGCAGGTCGCGGCCCGCCTAGGCAGCCATGGCCAAGGTTGGTGTTGACTGATGATTTAGCCAACAACATGGACTCACTAAAATGATAATAATTTATAAGTTGAATGCAAGAACTAAATGACACAATTTTTTTATAGTGGTTTGGCCCCAGAGATTGGTAATAACCTACGCCCACTTAGTGATTTTATTGATGTAAACCTTGAAACCTGCAATCTGCAAACTAGAGTTCACTAAGTTTCACAATCTCCAAAGTGGAATACAAAAATCATGTATAAAAACACTCGTTCATCTGAATATCGAATTCCTCCCCTTTAAATGAATCCCATGAGTCCTATTTATAGGCTTAAGGATGTACATATGGGCCAATGGGTCGTGTTTAAACTTTGTTACAAGCATCTTTGAATAATAACAAAATTCATAATAGTTCCACATAAAGAGGGTCAAATATCTTAGAAATATTCGACTTATAACTGTATTTGAACTCTGGCTTCGTTACTACGACCAGACCTGGTCGCATATATCAACATATCTTCTGTCATACTGTTCAACATCTTTCTTGAATCCATCGAGCAGCTTGCTGTCCTGGTTGTTGGTCGATAGGACTATCATCACTAAACAGTCACGTGCTATCCACATGCACCCCGTTCATGCCACGTCAGCAAGCAAATATTTTTTGGTTAAACATTTGCCCCCAAATTTTATTTTAATGTGATCAGCATTTAAAAAAATTTCTCGACCAGCAATCCATCCAACCTGTCACATCTGTCAGTATTTACATATTCAAAAAGGCAAGTAATCATGACCTTTATAGTTTCCCAGAAACGTTTTGACAGTTATTACGGTTCCCCATGCATACATGCATCGAAACCCTGTTCTAGTTCTTACCTTCCATTACTTCCCCGAGCAGTATAAATATAAGCCACTTCACCTTTTTTTTTCATTTTTTACTTGAACCATCTCTCTCTTGAAGAATACTCAGAAAAACCTTCAAGAAAAAAAAACCCAGAGACTCCAGTGCGATCCGAAATGTTTTTGAGTAACTCCAGGCAAAAATTTTGTGATTTCTCCCACAATCCGTACTCCAAGTATGTTTTTGAATCCACCCTCCTTTCATTGTACCAAATTTCACGTATTCTGGTCCTGATTCACGAGTTTTTGTAACTGGATTTCTACTGTTCTTGAGAAATTTTTTGGGTAATAGGGTTTATGGAAAAAAAAATACATTAAACAACTATGCTAGAATAGAGATTTTAGGTAATATATAATACAAAGTAATGCTTAAAAGGAATATGGGGTATAGGTACACCGATTTTGGGTCCAAAATCAAAGTGAAATTTTGATTTTGAGTATTTCAGAAAAACTGGGTTTTTCCCGCCTATTTTCGGAGTTGAAAAGTTCTTCCGAAAAACATTTCACATTCACTTTTTGATTTTTTTTTCCAACCTGCTCGCATGTTCATTATGTTTTTATCAGGATGTTGCTGGTTGTATAAAAGCTTAACTTTTATACAAGAGCAACGTTACCCTTGCTTTTCTCTTTCTTCTATGTATTGGTCGTAGATTCTCACTTCCCCTTTGCTCTTCTCAGATATTCATGCATGATCCCTGTGGAGGTGAGAGACCAATAGATGACAACCTTCTCGCTTTGCTGTTCGAGGATCAAGACCAACCTTCTCTGCCTTTTTTTTAGCCTGCAGCCTCACACCCGAACCCTATGACTAGTCCTCCTTACAATCTGTCACAGAACCAATCAAACATGGGTTGTGTCAAACACATTGCTCATAGTAAAAAAGAAAACCACAAACTCTCCTTCCAACCATCCTGCAACCAATGTCGAGGATCCGTCAAGCGATCCTCAACCTTTATACTTTTCACCACCAGATATCCAGGCCAAAGCTATTCCCCGTGATGACCCTCGAGCAAAGGTAGACTGGTACATTTCCTCTCCTAGCATCATATCGACCACGATGGTGGCAAAATATCCTAAGAAGTATGGGCTTCCTAGGATTACTTTGTACAAACCTACACCCGATAAGAGGGCAAACGTACCCGGAGGCGCCTATAGCACCTGGTTGAGGTATCATATAGAAGCGGGGGCAATCTCGCCCTTGCACGACTTTTTCCAGGGTTGGCCAATTATTTCGAGGTTGCTCCTTTACAAATAACACCCAATGGGTATAGAGTACTTTTAGCACTCTATATCTTATATAATCATAAAAAATGTCTTGTGCCTACCCCTCACGAGGTCAACTATTTGTTCAATTTCAAATCCAACCCCAATCAAAACAACATGGGGTTCTTCCATTTCTACTACCAAGAATCTGCTCGCACATTCCTGAGTGACATTACCTACAAGTCCAATGTAGGAAGGTACTTCCAAGAGTACTTCCTCACGACCAACTTGGTTGGAGACAACATAACCTTCACACAAGGAGGTAAACTTTTAATATTTGATCGACATTTATCCAGTCATTTTTCATCCTTCCTTGTCCTTAGTTGTTTTGTGTTGTATCTAGGTCCATGGCACTGACTAGACCCCACTCTAGTAATGGAGATAAGAGCCACAACCCTGGCCAGCATGACGAATCTAGAAAAAAGCATCAAGGAGCTGGTCATGGAGAGCAACTTAAGGCTGGTCGGCCTTTTAGAACCACACCAGGAATTGAGGGAATCCACCTCGGGGAGTGCCACTAGAGAGGGCATTGAAGGACAAGAAAACCCCGAGCAGCAGCAGGATGTGTCACAACCCCAGAGGCGCCGACCAACGAGAGTGACCATTCGAGAACCTACCCCGAACACTCGAGCAGCTAATACCCCTCCCCATCATGGGAGGGGAAAACAAAAACTACCAGAATATACTGGTCCCATACTCAAATCTTCCGATGAGAACAATATAGATTTCTCACTCTTAAATAAACTGCCCATCCCTTATCATTTATTTGATAGGAATGTCAACTTTAAATTTACGACCAATAGTTTTAGCTCGAACTTCTTTGAGGCAGATAATGAGTGTAGCAGTAGTTCTTTAGATAATGTAGCGACCAGTAATGGGGAACCTTTAAGAAAAAGGGCTCGACCTAATGCCTCTCCAGCTCCCATTCCTTCTAGATCAACTACACCTCCTCCTCTTCCTCGCATTAATCCCTCCATCGACCAAACAGGGAAATCTTTGGCTGTAGAGTTGTTGAGCAATGCCTATAGCTCAATACACAACAAGCTGCAGAGATTGAGTAAGCACTGTCGCAACCAGGAGGCCTTTGCATGTCTTCCTTCATGGAAACCCAGTCAGGTCCTTGCTCGAGGATTCAATGAACTCCTCAATGTAAGTTTATTATGTATTGTGTTTTAGTCGAAAAACATTTCCTTTGATTAGCTCTAAAAGCTACATTCTTCTACTGTTCGCAGGGTATCTTGACCATGAATAACAGCTGGCCCTGCGCTGAGGAAGTTGATGTAAAGCATGTCGAGGAGATCAAGGCATGGGAAGCCAAGGTTAATGCAGATGTTGAGGAGACTAAGGCATGGGAGGCCAAGGTAAAATTAGTTGACGACAAAGTTGTAGTTTTAACCGAGGAGCTGAAGAAGAGCCAAGAAGATCTGGTCAAGGCTATTACTTTCGAGGAGAAGTTTAAGGAAGTCTCCAAGACTAATTACAAGGAGGCAACCAAGCTTCAAGAGGATCTGGAGGCAAGCATGAAGGAAGCCACTGGTCTAGAAGAGCGAGTCAAGATACTCGAGAAGAAAAACTCCCAAAACTTGGAGAGGTTTCGAGAAGCCACCTTCAACTGCTTCTACATGTTTTGGAAGAACAATCTAGAGGCAAACTTTGACTACCTTCCCGAGCAGATAAAAAAAGCCGAACTCACCAAGGATGCTACTCGCCTAGAGGAGGATAAAAATGGTCAAAATGCCTCATATTCTCCGAAAATTTCCTTAGTGACAGGCATCGATGGTGATGACGAAGAATGTAACGACCCAAAATTACTAATAAGGCTTAAGGGCCTTGATTAGTGTGCCGAAAGGGCATAATTGGTTTATTTGAGATTTAAATGACTTAATGCATGATTATGTGATGAGCATGCTTATGTGATTATATGGATATGTAAAATACATGCTTATGAGTATTAATATGCATGTAGGCCCATTTCAAGCTTATAGGGGCATATTTGTAATTTCAGCCCGTTCAAGGCATAAATGTAATTATATGTGATAAATTGTTGAGACCACATTATTATGTGGATATATTTGTAGCATATGACTCGACGCGATTCTAGTGAGCAGGTTGGCGAAATAGTCACGGCGGGGTTTATAACTTGCTCGGGGGAGCCTGGGGGTATTTTCGAGAATTTAGGAGATATATTGGAGATTATTATACTTTGGGTAAATACTTGGTGATTACTTGGATGATGGGATTTAAGTGGTAAATATTAGGAACACTTGAGGAGTTAGTGGGAATTGGGAATAAATGACCATTCTACCCCTAGAATAAGTTAGGGTTATTTTATTGTGGGAGGGTAAAAAGGTCATTTCATAAGACTAAGGGTATACTCAGCCTTTTTGGTTAAAAACAAAACAAAAGATTTTAGAGTAATCTAAGGAAACGAAAAAACAGGGACAATTTCTTAGTGTTGTTAAGGCTCGGGGGTTCGAACGTAGGGGCTCAGGACAATTTCTACTGCTTGGTTTAGTAGAAATTGTGGTCCTAGAGGCTAGTTTTGTTTCCCTAAGTATTTTATTTCTGATTGGAAGTTGATAGATATCAATGAATCTTGTGACTAGGTTTGTCGCCAAGGCTCGAGGCTAGGGATCGTGCTCAAAATCAGTTCACCTTCTCCACTCGGAATCAAAGGTAAGAAAACTGCACCCGATTTTGTGGCTATGTTGGGACTAAGAGTTCCCTATATTTGTATGCAATATTGTATGATTGTATTATGGAATGTGAACATGAAAGAAAAGGCCTAAGAGTGTCGAAATTATTATTGGGGCACAGGACGTGGCTCGGCCACTGGTTCATTATATAATCACTGAGCTCGGTCTAAGTGAACCGGAGACAGTGGGATAAACAGAGGGTGCGGCTTGAGGGCGTCGACCCTGGATATTGTATAATATATTTATTGTTGTTATTCTAATAATTATGGCATGATAATTACCTGAATGATAGATTATTTGTTTGATGATTGATATCATTGATTATGTAAACAATGTGGTATGCTGAGTATTTGATTGATGATTTGTGAATTATTTGATTACCGATTATTGATTATGCTCTGTGATATGGTTTTCTTGCTGGGCCTTGGCTCATGGGTGCAATGTGGTGCAGGTAAAGGCAAGGGTAAGCTGGACCAACCCTGAATTGGAGAGCTCTAGGGCAGAATGTACATAGCCGGCTGCTTGGCCACCATAGCCGAGGGATGATACAGGGACAATAGAACCTAAAATGCCTATTTTTCCATTAGAGTGGCTTGTGGTTGTATATAATCTTTGAAATTTTGGAAACTGTTCTTGAACCCTGTTTATTTTTGGGATCCCATGTACCAAAAGCTTATTTAAATGAAATTTATCTTTTATGACCAAAATCTTTTAACCCTAGTTCAATTATGGTTTAATGACACATTTTTATTTAAATGGCTTGATTATCAAGTCTTGCACCTTTATAAACACATAGTGTAACAATCTTCGTTATCTAGGGTGTTACAAAGAAGTCAGATCTTCAGTCGACCAACAGCCTCAGGACCCCCCTTCAGCTACACAGTAAACAATTTGTTTATGTAATTAAAACACCCGAACAAACTGTCTGCAGTGTTAAGACAATTTTCTTCCTAAGGCAGCTTTATTTTTCTTTTAATATTTTTAGTTACATCTGAGCAGAAGTTGGTCACGGTGTAAAGACATTTCATTGTGATATTATAATATATTCTCATTGCTATTACAACATCTGCTCGCATGACCGAACTTAGCATAACACTTTATTAAGATTTCACAAAATTAACTAATTTTTTTGACAAATACTCTAAGTGTCGTAGTATGTTTTCCCTTATTTTTCTCGTGTGTTTAAATATGTTTATGTTGATATGATATGCTCGCTTAGTATCTTATATGCCCCCCAAGTGATCGAGGAGCTTTATGGTTCTTAGACACTTGCCATGACCAATACCTGTTCGAACATTACTACTCTCGTACTTATAAACGATCAATGATAATATAGCAAAACAACACATGTAATGAGCAAATACTTGTAATAAATACAATAGTTGGCAAGAATAACTGGCTGTGCACAATTCCTTTTATTTCTCGTAATAAAATGGACAAGATTCATGTTTGTACGAGTGATCAAAAATTGATCTTACACTTATAAGCAACCAGCCATCCAACTGGCCAGCCCTTGTTCACAAACTTGTAAAAATTAAAATTAATACAAGCCAATTCTTTAAAAAGAATTGTTCATTGATAATACTTGCGTAGGTGTTCTCCATTCCAATAGCAAGGAACGAGATCTCCGTTTAAGCGAGCAAGTTTGTATGTGCCTAGTTGAAGAATTTCTTCAATTTGATATGTACCTTCCAAGTTTGGTCTGAGTACTCCAGCAGCCTAATCACGACTGTTAAGAAAAACTCTTCTAAGTACGAAATCTCCCACGTCAAATTTTCTTTCCCGTACTTTAGAGTTAAAATATCGAGCGACCTTTTGTTGGTATGCCTTTCGTTGACCAAGTCCAAAGACTCCATTAATAACTGATTATTCGTGCTCTGGTCGTATGTCAGCCTTCAATGCGATGGTGGAACTAACTCAATGGGTAACATGGCTTCATACCCATAGGCTAAGGAAAATGGTGTGTCCTTCGGAGTTTTGTTAACAGCTTAAACCTGTCCGTTGGCTTGTGTACTTCTGGCCACACTCAAAGTACGACCGAACCACGCTCAAAGTACGGCCAAAGTACGACCAAAGTACGACCAAAGTTCTAGCAATTGTTCAGTGAGATGTCCTATACGACCAAAGTACTTCTGGCAATTGTTCTGGCCACACTCCTTTTGCTTCTTCGAGCCTTTTCTTCAGTGTGTCCTTCAGATTTTTGTTAACAGCTTCAATCTGTCTGTAGGCTTGTGGATGAGCGACTGACGAAAAGCTCTTTGTGATACCATGTCGCTCGTAAAAATCGGTGAAAAGGTCGTTGTCAAATTGTGCGCCATTATCTTAGACAATTTTTTTCGGCAACCCATATTGGCATACAATGTTTTTGACAATGAAATCCAATACTTTCTTGGTCATGATTGTTGTGAGTGGCTCAGCTTCAGCCCACTTAGTAAAGTAGTCGACACAACTACTGCATACTTGACATTCCTTTTTCATGTAGGCAAAGGTCTGATTAGGTCAATTCCCCAAACCACGAATGGCCACGGGCTTTGCATCTGTTTGAGCCAATTTGGGGCTGATCGAGGTATCTTGGAAAATTGTTGGCATTTTTCACACTTTTTAACAAATTCCACAAAATCTTCGATCATTTTAGGGTCGAAATACCCTTGCCGGAGAATTTTCTTTGACAAACTTTGCCCCCTAGCATGATCTCCACAAAAACATTCGTGTACTTCTTGCATCAATTCTTTAGCCTTTTCCTTAGAGACACATCGTAATAAAGGCATTGAGTATCCTCATTTATATAAGACTTCATCGATCAAAATAAACTGAGTTGATTGCCTTTGAAGCGTCCTCGCCTTATTCCTATCTACTGGCAACAATCCTTGTTTGAGATATTGTATGATGGGAGTCATCCATGTATCAGATACTTGTATTACTAGTGAGGATTCTTCCGCTTGAATGCTTGGTGCTAATAAACGTTCGACTGGTACTATGCTCAACGTATCAGCATCTTTGGTGCTTACTAACTTGGCTAAGGCATCGGCGTTTGAATTCTAGTCGCGAGGTACTTGCTGGAGAGTCTACTTCTCAAACTATGCTAGTAAATCCTTCGCCTTGTTAAGAACCCTAGCCTAATATTCCCCAACAATCTGATTAACTATAAGCTGGGAGTCACTTTATATTTCTAGTGACTTTATGTTCATATCATTGGCAAGTCTTAATCCTGCAAGTAGAGCCTCGTACTTGGCTTCATTGTTGGAGGCTGTAAAGTTGAAGCTGATTGCACAGTGAAAACGATGCCCTTCGAGGATGATTAAGATTAGCCTTGCCCGAAGTTGTGCTCATTAGAGGACCTGTCTACGAACAGTTTCAAGGAAGGGGATTAATTTTGATCATCGGTCTCTATTATCGGTTCATTGGTAGGAAGTCTGATGAATTCAGCGACGAAATCCACCAAGGCTTGCCCCTTTATGGCTCCTCGTAGACCTCCATGTTGTTGCCTATCAGCTCTTTGAACATGTGGTTGACTAGTCGCTGGTAATTTGCACCAGCATTTTTCAAACCGAAGGGCATTACTTTGTAGCAGTAAAGTCCTGTATCTATTTAAAATCTAGTGTGATCTTCATCAGGTGGATGCATACTATTTTGATTATACTAGAATACACGTCCATGAATGATTAAATGTCATGTCCTGATGTAGCATCGACCAGCTGGTCAATTCTTGGAAGTGGGAAACAATCATTCGGGCAAGCTTTATATAGGTTTGTGAAATCCATGCACGTCCTCCAATTACCATTTGGCTTGGGAACTAGTACGGGATTAGAGACCCATGATGGATAAAACACTACCCTGATGAATCCATTTTCCTTCAGCTTCTCGACTTCTTGTTTTAGGGCTTTAGATCTATCTTTGTCGAGCAGCCTTCTTTTTTGTTGTACAGGTGGATGATTTTTGTCTATATTTAAGACATCGTTGATCACTGCTGGGTCTATCTCAACCATATCTTTATTCAACCAGGCAAAGACCTCCTGGTGCCTCCTTAGAAACTCCACCAATTTGTTTTTTTTTATAGTTTTCTCTATGTTTTTACCGACTTTCACAACCCTAGTCGGATCATTCTCTTCTAGTTGGACCTCCTCAAGGTCCTCCACAGGCCCAATGTTTTCTTCAAAATCCCCAAAGCGAGGATCCAAATCCCTATCCGCACTTTGGGAAATGCCCTATTTGGTGACTTGTTCACCTGATCAGGCTTGCATCTCATTTACCTCTAGCAACCTTTTTTCAGCTTCGCTTCCTTATTCGCCTCTTCTTGCCTTTATGATCGAGGAATTGTAGCATTCTCTGGCTTCTCACTGGTTTCTTAACACGCACCCAACTCCTGCATCGGTTGGAAACATCATGGCCTGATGCGAGATCAAAGTTATGGCTCACAAATTGACAACATTGTATGTGGGACAGATAGTCAACTACTATAGAAGTAGCGAGCAATGTTCTGTTCGCAGGTACAGTTTCTGCTGTGACTAGGAGTCTGATCTACCTTGTTGGTGCTAGCCCTTTGCCAAAAAAACCATAGATGGTTTGGTTGCATGGCTCTAAATCTTGCATTGACAATTTCATTCTTTCCAGTGAAGACTTTTACAAAATGTTGACTGAGCTTCTTGTATCTACCAATGCTCATTTTACCATCATGTTGGTGATTTGAACATCCACGACCAGAGGATTTGAGTGGGGAAAGTGGACATGTTGTGCGTCCATCTTGGAGAAAGTTATCAACTCTTCCTTTGTTCGAGCTTTTTTGTGAGTGCACTCCTCAACGTTTAGCATTTCGATGTCTTCATCATGACGTAGAGGTGTTGAAGGATTAAAAGTTTCCTCATAGTCCACACCTTCTCTTTGGGTATAACCCTTTGCCACTAATCGAGCTTTATAAGTCTCGATATTTCCTTCAACGCCTCATTTCTTCTTGTAGATCCACTTGCACCCAATGGCCCTAAAGTCACTAGGTGCTTCCACAAGATCCCAAACAGAATTTGAGTTCATGGACTCCATTTCCTGTTTCATGGCTTCGAGCCATAGTTTCTTTTTAGGGCTAGTCATTGCCTGTTTGAAACACAGCAAATCATCATCACTAGTGTCACCAACAATCATATTGGTTTCACCATCCAAACCATAGAGAACTGGGTACCTAGAAACCCTCCCACTACGACGAGGCTTTGTGACTGTTTGCTCAGGAACAGTGGTACTTTCTTCATTTAAATTGACTTGCGTCGGTTGGACATGAAGAGTGGGAATTTCATCATCAACTTGCGTTGATGAGGATAGAACATTGTTTGGATTCAATTCTTCAACCATCTCCTCTAAAACTACTTTGTTGCGAATTTTGAAGTTTTGGACATAGTCATTTTCCAAAAAAGTAGCATTTGTAGAAGTAAACAATTTCTTTTCTGAATGATTATAGAAAAGTCCACCCCGAGTACATGTAGGATAGCCAACAAACATGAAAACTTCATTTCAAGGTTCTAGCTTTCCCTCCTTTTTCCTCAGGACGTGCACAGGACACCCCCAGATTCTATAATGGCGTAAACTAGGTTCACGACCATTCCAGCATCTAAAGGTGTTTTGGGGATTGATTTGGATAGCACGACATTGAGAATGTTGTTCGCGGTTTCAATTGTATGTCCCCAGAATGAAGTTTGTAGAGTTGAGTAACTAAGCATGCATCTAACCATTTCCAATAAAGTTATGTTCCAGCGTTCTGCTACACCATTTTGTTGGGGAGTACTCGGGGCAGTAAGTTGTTATAAAATCCCAAGTTCAGTTAAATGATCTTGGAACTGCACATCCAAATATTCTCCACCCCTATCAGATCACAAGATCTTTAACGTTTTACCTAATTGGTTCTAAGCCATTGCTAGGAATTCCTGAAACTTTGAAAATGGTTCTGATTTCCTATGCATTAGGTAAAGATATGAGTATGTAGTGTAATCGTCAATGAAAGTGAAGAAATACTCAAAACCACCCCTGGCTGGTACATTCAAAGGTCCACAAACATCTGAATGCACAAGTCCAAGTGGTTATTTGGCCTTATCACCCTTTGCAGAGAATGGATGCTTGGTCAGTTTTCCTTCTAGACAAGATTCACAGATAGGTAATTCACCTAAGGTGAGTTCCCTCAAAGGCCCGTCCTTTGTAAGTCTTTGAATTCTATCATAGCCAATGTGACCTAGTCTCAAATGCCATAAATACGTCATGTTTTCATTATCAGTCTTTTGATGTTTATTGGTCCTAGGTTTAGCTACTTTGAATTAATCATTGTTAAGAGTGAGCTGTTCGTTAGGTCGCAGAATATAAAGCTCATTTTCCAAACATGAAATACACAATTGTGATCCATTGAATGAAATAGATATATTAAAACTTGTGAAAGCCATAACGAATTTTTCTAATTGCAACATGGAAACTGAAATTAAATTTCTTCTAAAATCCGGAATAAAAACTACATCATTTAAGATTAAAGATTTATTTCCGAAATTCAGACGAGCTCTTCCTCTAGCTTGGACCACAATGAACACTCTGTTCCCAACTCTAAGCTTTAAGCCGCCTTCGCCCACTTCCTCCCATGACTCAAGAAGCTGTAAAGAGTTACAAAAATGGTTAGTAGATCCAGAATCAATAATGCAAATGGATTTATCATTCTCTAAAACACATGTTTCTAAGATATATGAACTAGAATCATTTCCTTTGTTTTTCACTGCTAGAAACATGGAGCAATCCTGTTTCCAATGCCCTTCTCTTTCTAGTGAAAACTCTTACCTTTATCTTTCTTGTTTTTCTTGTTTTTCTTGTTCTTCCCCTTAGGCGTCTATGCATTTGGTTGTGCACTCATCTTTGCAGCCTTTGCATGCTTGGGGTTGTTGTTTTGTCCACCTTTCCTCTTATTTCCAGCTTTCGAAGATGAAGTTTGGTTAGCTTAAGCCTTAGCTGGATCAGCAGCAGTAGTAGTAGTTGTCTTCTTTTCTCCTCCCTTACTTGGTCCACCCATGATAGACTCAAAATTCTGAATCTCGTTCATGAGCTGTGTCAGAATATAGCGGAGTTTATACAACAAATAGTTTGTGATGAACGGCAGGAAAGCTGGAGAGAGACTTTTGAGGATTAAGCCAACTTGAGTTTCCTCATCTATTGTTGCTCCATGAAGTTCAGCTTCCTGAAAGTAGTTTGTCATCTTGATCAGGTGATCGCAGACATGTTGAGAAAGTGCCATCCGAGCATTGGAATATTTCTTGGTGGCCTCAAAACGAGTCTGCGCTGACTTGGCACCAAGCATGTCTTGGAGCTGATCCATGATTTCGTAGGCCGTCTCGACATTATCCATCTTTGTCTTAAGAGAGTCGACCATGCTAGTCAACATGTAGTATCACGCTTTATTGTGAGCCGCTTGTCAACGCTCATACTTATCCCTCACAAACTTGGTGGCTCCTTCGGCTGGAACTTCTGAGGATTCCTCAGTCATGACAAACTTTGAGTTGTCATTTAAGAAAGTTTTATCCTGTGAGTTTCTCCATCAAAAGTTAAGAAAGGATGGGAGTAGACACAACCATATTTATACTACAAATTATCAATAAAATAGAAATCAATCACTTTTTCTCAATAAAACTTCTATTTACTCTAATTTCAAGAAATAGCACAACATATACCATGAATATGTAAGATATGGAAAAAATACCAAAATAATCATATATCTATTTCTTTAGGTTTTTAACTATTCTATGATATCGTTGTCTCGGTTGGCGAGAGTCAAAAGATATCATTAGTTAAATAGAATTGTAAACTCATTTAATAATGGACACAATTATTAACAACCTATTATTCGATCAAAATAATAAAACAAAATCTCTTATTTTATGAGCCAGACCCAAGGTTTCGATAATTAATAGATTTAGTTCTAGTAGTCACCGTAGGGGTGAGTCTAGTAGAATTTGACATATAATTATCTATCTTTCGAAATCTAACCTTATCAAAATAACTAATGAACACCTTTTGTATGGGGACGAATCAAAGCGTTTCGAGGCCCCATTAAGTTATTGACTTTGTTAAACCAACGGTGGAGAACGAATATAATTCTTAAAATAAGGTCATTATAACAATAGTATTTTTATTATTAATTTTTGAAAATTAATGACTATGGCTCTCCGAAAAATTGTAAGATTGGAATTTTTAAAACCAAAGTCCTATAATCTTCTATTAATTCTAAATGTCACATTGAAATAAATTCAATTAATTTAGAATTAATTTGTTGCTAATCAATATTTAGGTTTAACTATTATAATGAACTTATACAATTAAGTCTAACTCAAGCAAATTAGCCTTAACAATTGGGCTTGTATGGAGGAGGGTTGAGTCCAGTATGTCGTTCCCACTACTAAGGCCCCCATACTTCCATACAAGGTCCAAAATACAGGAATTTAAATATTCGTTTTATTAATTGTTATTAATCGATTAGGCTCACTATAGTCATGCAAAGCAAATGGGTCTTCAAAAGTGGAATCACCCACATGAGAGGAATTTAAACTTTACATTTTCTAATGGGCCCAAATAAAACCTATCATGTTATGAATATTTTCTTAGGCAAAATCCATATCTCTAGCAACAAATATGGGCAACTATATGCATCTACGCCCAATTGGAAAAATACAACATATAGTGTAGACAGACATGTTATAATTGGAAGGGCCTAATCATGTTACTATATGAGCAAGGCTATGAATTTATGCAAAAATACCACAATTTATTTCATTTGCAAAAATACCACACTTAATATTCTAGAAATTATCAAAAAATTAAAATTAATTAAATTTTTACAAAAATCTACAATTAACAATAGTTAATTTAAATTTTATTTATCAACAATCAACTTCATTTAGGTTAATTTGAAGAAAAAAATATCAATTTAATTTAAATAGGAGTTATCAACAATTAACCAAGGTTAATTTAAATCCCATTTATTAAAAAAAATATTTTATTAATTGGTTGAAAAAAATGATATTTTTCAAAATTTAACCAATTTAAAATTTTAAAATTAATATCTTAACTGTTTTTCAAAAAATGTCTTGTGTTGTTACAACTATAAACAAATATTTTAATAATTTAAAAATATATATTAATAGTTATAGCAACACTAAAATATCTCAAAACAGTTAAACAAATTCAAATATCCATAAAAATATCTAACTAAGAAATTTCAAATAATTTAAACATTAAAAACTATAGAATAAACAGATATTAATATTTTCAAAATAAAGATTTAATAAAAAGATCAAGTATTTAAAATAAAATATCTTTAATATATTATATTTTAATTCTAATATTTAAATATATTAAAAGATTAAAATTAAGCTGTTAGTCTATTTTTAAATTTGAATTTGAATCTTTGTAAAAAAATATTTAGTTATTTAAATTTTAACCAACAAAAATATCTTATTTTAAAAATAATTTTAAATGATAAAATAAATCTGATATTTTATGCTTTGTTATAAATAATCAATTTCACAATTTTATTTTCTTTAATTTAAAAAAATAATAATAAAAAACAGTACCCGATCATCGTGGCCAGGGTGCGCGCGCGGAGAGGTGTGGCTGTTGAGGGGTGCGCACACGGCTGTTGGGAAATGCGCGCGCGCGCGTTCGCTGGTGCGCGCGCGCGTGTGGGCAACCAGCCAAAAAAAATAAAATTTGTGCAATTTTTCAAAGCAAAACCATTTTCTAATTAATTTTTACCATGTTTTACACAAAATAAAGCATATATAAATTTTAATGGCATAAAAACCTCAACAAAATACCTAAAAATTGCTAATAATCGCATAAAATTCAATATGCTTCATAAAAACATGAAATCAATCAAATTACTCAAACACATCAAATAATTCAATTTTTAATATATTCATACATGAAAATAAAGATTACCAAAGACTCTAAGGCTCGTTGTTTAGAAACTTATACAGGATATTTATTTATTTTCATGTAGATTTAATATTAAGCAAGTTAATATGAGACAACCTAGAACATGATTCTAAAATTGAATTCAAAGAGAAATAATGATAACAATACTTACATTATACGGAGCGGAATGAATGAGTAATTCCTTCAGTTTCACTAACCCTTGTATCCTTTCTGTCGCAGGGTATTACCAAGAAACTGAACCGTTCTTCAATTTCCTTCACAATCTTCCAAAGTATCCTTAGAATCACCTAGACTATGGTGGAAAATTCTCAACACATGAGATAGATACAAAGAGAATAATAGAAAAGAGTAATGAGGCTTAGAAAAGGACATATGTAGTAGAGAGAATCTATAACCTATCAGAAACTTGTGATTCAACTTATGTTTTCAACTCTCACTAAGCACTTCGTTATATAATCAATTAGGTCATTTAATTTACATAAAATATCAATAAAATAGTAGATAATATCAGCCCTAGGTCGAAATTATCTTGGGTTTTAGGCCCGTGAAATTTCTCATTTGATTATAAGCTCGTTGGACTTAAAATCAAGGCCTGTATTATTTTCTATTAATTTAATTAATTAAATAATTATTCAAATCATTTATCAAAATAATTATTTATAATTTGAACCTTTATTTAAACTTATTTATTAATTTAGATATCAATCTATCTTAATTAATAAATCTGCCATAATTTCTCTTTTCTTCTCTAAATTGTATAACTCTGTGAAACTATCCAAAATTGTCCTGGCCAACTTTGATAAGTCTAATTAATAATCAAATCAATTAATTGAGACTATCAAGATGATTTTATCCAAGGTAGAGTGGGGACCATGGGCCTATAAAATCAAGCTCCAATAAGTTATCATAAATCTAACAAATAAATTTACTAACTTATTAATTACTCGTGACTCCACTAAGGACTCGTAATTCCACTCTTGAATTCATAGAATGCTCTATAAGCAATATAGATAAGTTATTAATTATCCGTTGTTACAACCATAATTGTCACTCAATCATCTATAGACGGTCTTGAATGAGATGGGACTAAAAATTTTTTTTACCCCTCATTGTATTTAATCCTTAAAACACTTAGTTCCTTGTAAATGATATCTCAGTAAACTGATATTAATTACTAGAATGAGATCTCTATCATTTAGCACCTTGAACAAAACTAAAAGGAAACCATCATTTCACTTCTTCATAAGAAGCTATAAATGTTCATATCTATGACTAACACTCCCACTCAATTATACTACCGAGTTCCCAAGATGTAAGTATGGGCTCGTCCATAGGGTAAGCTGGTAACGAACAAGTAAAAGTACTCAAATAATACAATCAGTTAGAATACTAACCACTCATAATTGAGATTGAATTGACCTATGGTCAACTATATGATATGACTAGAATAGATAATAACAGTATGTTTACTTATCCTATCTACTGTCAATATCGGTCCAGTCTGATGTAACAAATACATCTGATCTTATCTACTTTGCTAATGTTCTGGAAAGAACATAACACTACATTGTGTAAGTAGATCATATCGTAGATTGGAAAATCAGTGTAAATCTTGTGCATTGACTAATCTTAGAACGAACATATATTTGAACATATAATCATATTTATATTCCACTATAATTACGTCACTATAAATACGATTAGCTATATGCTCAGGATTTAATAGAAGTTTATAATAAATAAATAATCATGAAAATAAAACATGTGAGCAAAGTGATTGACCAAGTCAAAACATGATTTCTATTCTTTTATTGATAATAAATGAGATTACAAAGAAATTGGGTTTTAATTAGGGAATATAACCCCAACACTTATGTATGTTAGGGAGACATATGAAGATTCGTATTGTAAATTTCCATCCTACTTGCACATGTTCCTGCAAAAGAATCCAGGTACAATTAATAATTTTTTCAGTGAAGATGGTCGTTTTCTATATTGCTTCTTTTCCCTTGGAGTTTGTAGGATGTGATTCATATTTTGTCATCCTGTGATATGTGTGGATGGAATATTCTTGAAGAACAAGTATGGTGGTCATATGCTATGTGTCGTTGCTTTGGATGCAAATATTCATTTATATCCAATTTCGTTTGAGTTGGTGGATAGTGAGAACCACAACTAGTGGAAATATTGCATGCTAAAGTTGAAGGAAGCCATAGGCGACGTTGATGACCTGGCTTTTGTGTCAGATTGGCATGCTAGCATTATTCATGCTCTAGAGGTTGTCTTTCCTGATGCCTACGATGGCGCATGCTGCCATCACATCAGTATGAATGTGAAAGCTAAGTTCAAGACTGATCACTGTCACAATGAGATGTGGACAACAGCCTATGCATGGAAGAAGACTGAATGTCTAAAGCATTTTGAAAATATTAAGCGAATGGATCCTCCCATAGCTGCCTATCTGGAAGGAATTGGTTTCGATAAGTGGTCTCGTCCTTTCTTTCCTAGGAAACGATACAATATAATGACATGCAACTACGTTGAAAGCTTCAACAGCAAGACCAAGGATGCAAGAACCTTTCCAGTTACAATTTTTTTGGTATTCATTCGGTTCACGCTACAGTCTTGGTTTTCTGAATGACGTAGTGTGATAGAGAAGACTACCACCAAATTATCCACCATGATGGAGGCAGATGTATCGAACAATTCCTACAAAGGAAGGTTCATGAATGTATATGCCCTTGGCCTATTCGATTTTCAAGTAACTGGTGCAGACGGTGATGTTGAGGTGAATTTGATGACGAAATCATGCTCATGTGGGGTATTCCAGATCATAGGCATACCTTGTCCCCATGCAGCTACAGCAGCTATAGAGAGTGGGGTGAACCTTTACTCTTTGTGTTCACCGTTTTACAGAATTGAGTCATGGAGAAATTCGTACAAAGAAACCATTTACCGAGGATGATTGGATACTTCCAGATGACATTAAGAATATGGTAGTTGGTGTACTCGTAGAGAAACAACAAGTTGGTCGTCCAAAGAAGCCAAAGCTAGGAAGACCAAGGAAAAACCGATTTCCATCCGGTGAGGAAAAAGATGTGAAAATGCGTAAGTGCAGTAGATGAGGTGGTAGTGGCCACAACAAGTCCTCATGCAAAGCTCGGCTCTAAGTATAATTTTTGTTGTATTTTATTTAAACTGGATTGGTCAAGTTATTTTTTCTGTATTTTATTGTTGTTAATGAATTTTTGTCACTTGAATTTTAGTACTAATTTTCATTAATGAATAAAACTCGATGCATGCTCAACGGCTACTCGATGCTTGAATTTTTAATGCTAATTGTCGTTAATGAATAAAACTTGATGCAAGCTCGATGCTTGCTCAACGGAAACTCGACGCTTGGATTTTTACTGCTAATTGTCATTAATGATTTGCATGCTCTATGGCAACCAATGCATGCTCGATGTATGTTTGATGTATGTTCAATGCTACTCCATGTTCCTAAGATAAATGTAAGCTCAATGCATGCTCGATACACATTTTTTTTTAATAACTTACATTTTATGCAAAGAAATATAACAAGAAAAGAATGTTCAATGCCTAACATTCTATACAATAAGTCAACTGTCTATTTGTTTCTGAATAACTCCATGTTGTCATCGCAGATTGTGTGAAGTGCTAGCCTACCCAATAAGTGCTCGATGTGCTTGATGGCACGCACACCACAATCTCCACTATGAACGAAACATAAACAACATTAGTAACAAAATCAACATAAAATTTAATTTAAAAAAGTTGAATAATAACAAGGTGCAAATCAACTCATCGAACCCCTATCGAACCCTATCAAACATACGTCGAATCCTCTATCGAACTCTATCGAACCCAAATTAAGATAACTAGAACCAGGTAATATGCCTCTACCCATCGAAACTACATCGTACTCCTATCAAACTTCTATCGAACCCCTATCGAACATACATCTAACCCCCATCGAACTCTATCGAACCCAAATTAAGATAACTATAACTAGGTAATAATATGCCTCTACCCATCGAACCTACATCGTACACTTATCGAACCCTATCAAACATACACCTAACCCCATATCGAACCCACGTCAAACTCAAATTAAGATAACCTAAACCAAGAATTTTGATTACCTGACTTTGGTTTGGGGTACTGAATCAGCTGGCACGTAGTTCACCTTGAACTCTTTGCATCTTTTAGCTCTAGGTGGAATCTTCTGTTGGGGTTTTATGCCCTAATTAAAACTCAAATTCTTTGTAATCTCATTTTATTATCAATAAAAGAATAGAAATCATTTTTTTGACTTGGTTAATCACTTTGTTCACATGTTTTATTTTCATGATTATTTGTTTAATATAAACTTCTATTAAATCTTAAGCATATAGCTAATCTTATTTATAGTGACATAATCACAGTGGAATATAAATATGATTATATGTTCAAAATAAGTTAGTCCTAAGATTAGTCAGTGCACCGGATTTACACTGACTTGCCAATCTACGATATGATCTACTTACACATTACAGTATTATGTTATTTCCAGAACATTAGCAAAGTAGATAAGATCGGATGTATTTGTTACATCGGACAGGACCGATATTGACAGTTGATAAGATAAGTAAACATACCGTTATTATCTATTCTAGTCATATCATATAGTTGACCATAGGTCAATTCAATCTCAATTCTGAGTGGTTAGTATTCTAACTGATTGTATTATTTGACTTCTTTGACTTGTTCGTTACCAGCTTACCCTACGGACTAGCCCATACTTACATCTTGGGAACTCGGTAGTACAATTGAGTGGGAGTGTTAATCATAGATATGAACATCTATAGCTTCTGATGAAGAAGTGAAATGATTGTTTCCTTTTAGTTTGGTTCAAGGTGTTAAATGATAGAGATCTCATTTCAGTATTTAAATTAGTTTACTGAAATATCATTTACAAGGAACTAAGTGTTTTAAAGATAAAATACAATGTGGGGTAAAACGGTATTTTAGTCCTATCTCATTGTAGACCGTCTATAGAGGATTAAGTGACAATTATGGTTGTAACAATGGATAATTAATAGCGTATCTATATTTGTTATAGAGCGTTCTATGAATTCAAGAGTGCAATTCCAAGTCTATAGTGGAGTCACGAGGAATTAATAAGTTAGTAAATTTATTTGTTAGATTTATGATAACTTATTGGATCTTGATTTCATAGGCCCATGGTCCCCATTGTACCTTGGATAAAATTATCTAGATAGTCTCAATTAATTGATTTAATCATCAATTAGAATTATCAAAAGTTGACAAGGTCAATTTTGGATAGTTTCATAGAGTTGTGTAATTTTGAGAAGAAAAGAGAAATTATGGCAGATTTATTAATTAAGATAAATTGGTATCTAAATTAATAAATAAATTTAAATCAAGGTTCAAATTATAAATAATTAATTTTATAAAGGATTTAAATAATTATTTAATTAATTAAATCAATAAAAATAATACAGGCCTTGATTTTAAGTCCAATGGGCTTATAATCAAATGGGAAATTTCACGGGCCTATAGCCCATGATAATTTCGACCTAGGGCTTCAAATGATTTCACGGGCCTATGGCTGTTATTTTATTGATTTTTTAATTAAATTAAATGACATAATTGAGTCTATAAAAGGAGTGCTTAGAGAGAAGTCAAAAGAAGAAGTTTGATAAATTACAAGTCAGATTTTCTAATAGTTTTATATTCTCTCTAAACAC
Organism: Humulus lupulus; assembly: GCF_963169125.1. Classification (NCBI taxonomy): domain Eukaryota; kingdom Viridiplantae; phylum Streptophyta; class Magnoliopsida; order Rosales; family Cannabaceae; genus Humulus; species Humulus lupulus. The sequence goes on from NC_084796.1 coordinate 39,397,456, forward strand.
AAGTCCTTTTCTAAGCCACTTTGTTAGTTTCTCTTCTTCTTTCTATATCTATCTCATGTGTTGAGAATTGCCCACACTAGTCTAGGTGGTTCTAAGGATACATTGAAAGATTGTGAAGAAAATAGAAGATCGGTTCATTTTCTTAATAATACTTGTTATCCAATAAATTAGCATTTGTGACGTGGCGAATAATCTCTTGACACGTGCCTGACACCTGGAGCGTCTGCTAGAGTATCGACCATGAGACACACCAGAAGCAGGACATACCTGTTTTTACCACGACCAGACTGGTCGGTGGTTCCGCTGGCAAAGCAACATTTATGGAAAGATCTTATGTATCCCGAATTTATTTCATGCAATCTCCTGAATATCCCATGATTCAAGGGATAATATCTGTAACAATATTGGGCAACCCCCCATGGGCCTATAAAAAGCAAGAGATGGCTCATGGGAAGGGACCTTTTGGCAGCTAAAAAACCATAGGAATATAGAAATTATCTGTGAAAACGAGGATTGTTTATGAGGAGTGTTGAAACTCATTAAGCCCAAGCTCTCTGATCGCACTTTTGTTCCCATATCAATATCATTCTAAGTGGACGTAGGTCATTACCAGATTCTGGGGCCGAACCACTATAAATTACTGTGTTTTCTTTACTTTTGTCATTACGTTATTATCTATACATATTCGCCTATATCATTCATATTTTGACTCCGTGTCAGTTGGCTAAAACGAGGGTCAACATTCTGGTGCTTTCGTTGAGAGGGCGACTCATCATTGTTGATAAAACTAATGGCGAAAGCAGGGAAGAAAGCTGCTCAGACTGCCGTTGCACCGTCGAACCTGCCACCTCCTCCTCCCCCAGCAAGCATGGCGGAAGATGAACCGCAACTAGATTTTGAAGAGGAGGAAATGGACGATGCGACTTTGAGGGGCACGTTGCAGGAAGAGCTGGCAAGTCTGAGAGCCAATCAAGAGACTACCGCAGAAGCTATGGCGAGGCAACAGCAGGAACTTGATCGTCAGAGGGCGGAGTTGAGCGAGAGACAGGCGGAGGTGGATCGCCGCCAGACTGATGCCATGGCAGCCCTTGAAGCGGCCTTGCTGTTGGCCAGAAATCAGGCCGCGCCTGCCTCGCAGCCTAATCAACCTGAAACTGGGCCACCCCAGGGAAGTCCCAATCCTAGCCCACCAGTCCATCCTTCAAGTCCGCAAAGGCCTGAACAGCCCCAGATGCCCCATGACGACGTCCCACTGGACCCTGAGGCAGATCCACCATCCCACGCTGCTCGAGGTAATCCCCCGCAGCAAAGGCAGAATAGGGCCGAGCGACAGCCTCGTAGTCCTAGACGCCGCGAGAATGATGGGCCACACCAAGCGAACAGGGGTCACTACCCTCCTGGTAACAGGAGAGACTCGGAGTTAGGCTCTGCGGTCCGTGGATCCCAGCAGCATGATAATGCGCGGGGACATCGTGACCAGCGCAGGCCACCCCCTAACGCTCGAGGTGTTTCTGCCAGAGACGGGAATAGAGGGAACAACCAGTCTTACCATAGCCAGTCAAAGTTCAAAGATGGCCACGGCTACAACGAGGTTGACTCAGGCAAGAACAATGCTGATGGGAGGAACGGAAATAAAGGTAGGAGCAGGAGCCAAATACCTCAAGATGATCAGCCAAATAGACAAGATGCTGGGGGGCAACCTCGGCAAAATAATGTCTTCAACCGGCTCGGAGGTAGCGAGCAACGGAGAAGAGAGGAAGATCTAAGAGACATACTCAATGATCGTCGAGAGAAGCATGGTGAGAACATCCCCCCAGCAGCGGAGAACGTAGCTATTCCTACTGCCTTGCAAGCCCAGATAGACGCACTAAATCAGGCTGTGCAACAATTGGTCGGAGGAAGAACCTCTTATATTGACCACGATAGAAGAAAAGGCACCCCATTTATCGAAAGAATAGCCAACGCAGAGACTCCCGGCAAGTTCAAGATGCCCACGCTCCCGAACTTTGATGGATACGGAGATCCCGTCTCGCATGTGAATAAGTTTGAAATCCAGATGGACATTCAGAAGGTATCCGAAGACGCTCGGTGCAGGATCTTTCCTGCAACACTTTCTGAAGCCGCGCAGGAATGGTTCTTTAAGTTCCCACCTGCAAGCATAGTTTCCTGGGAAATGTTCGTAAGGGAGTTCTACGGACAGTTCTACGCAGGTCGTGTCCACCCGACCGAAGCAAATCAACTGGTTGAGATCCGCCAGCAAGATGGAGAATCGCTAAAAGATTACATCCAGCGCTTTATGCGAGCGGCAGCCGGAGCAAAGACAGTCGGGGACGAAGGAAAGATGATGGCTATAACTGCGGGAGTGAGACGCCGCTCGCCCCTGTGGAAAAGTCTTCATAAGGATGGGGTCAGAACCACCCAGGAATTCTTAGACCGAGCTGATCGATATATCAAACTCGAAGAAGCCATTGCCGATGATGGAAAATCCTCGAACAAGGGCAAGAAGGCTGCCGAACCCGCCAAAGCCGCCAATGGCACTAAACCAAATGGCAACGGCAACGGCAATGGAAACGGCAACGGTAATGGCAAGAATGGCGGGAAACGGCAACACAATGAGCCTTCCACCTCCGACAATAAGCGAGCTAAGAGTAATCGTTATGAACCTAGGTTCACTAACTACACTGCCCTCGTTGAGTCTCGAGGAGAGGTATACCAGGCCACAAGCTCTAGCGTGCCCTACAAGAAGCCTGGGCTTATTCGAAAAGACATTTCGAAAAGAGACACTACCAAATTCTGTCGTTATCATAACGACTATGGACATGACACTAATGAATGCAACCAGCTAAAAGATGAAATCGAGTTCCTCATTAGACAAGGACACTTGAGAAGGTACGTACGGGCCTCGGGAACTTCCCAACGAGAAGCTCCAGGTGGCAACGAGCAGACGTCCACACGCCAACGCTCGCCACCATTACAGCCTGCCCCCGTAGCCGGAACACTTTTAACCATCTGTGGAGGCCCACACCTCGCTGGAAATAGCGGAAAGGCTAGAGAACGATATGCTCGAACTCTGCGCCACGACCAGGACATCGAGATGATGACTGTGGAGGACCGAGCGCCGAAAAAGGCCCGCTCAGAGGAGTGCGGGATAACCTTTTCGGAAGGCGATGCCCAACACGTCCGGTTCCCACGTTCCGATCCGCTGGTCGTAGATATCCAAATGGCCAATATGATGGTAAAAAGAATACTGGTCGATACAGGAAGTTCAGTAAGCATCCTCTATAAATCAACGCTGGAACGCATGAAGCTGTCCGTGAAGGACTTGGAGCCCTGCAATCAAACCATATACGGCTTCTCTGGAGAAGGACTCGTTCCAGCCGGAATGATCAAACTCCCAGTGACAACGGGTACAGCGCCCGCTTCAAGGACATTACTTGCCACTTTTGTAGTGGTCGATTGTCCTTCAGCGTATAACGCCGTTATTGGAAGACCCATACTGGTTGAACTGAGGGCCGTCATCTCCATGTGGCACCTAGCCATGAAATTCCCAACGAACGCAGGGGTAGGATGCGTTTTGGGAAACCAAAGGGAAGCCAGGGAGTGCTATAACGCCTCGATCACAAAGGCAAAAAGTGGAACATCTAGGAGCGCTACCCCAGAACGATTGCAGATGACGGAAGACAGCAAAACCCAATCAGGTGGAAAAGTCACCAAATAAAGTGTTGCCCAAAGTGAGGATATAGATTTGGATCCTCGCTTTGGGGATTTTGAAGAAAATGTTGGGCCCGTCGAGGACCTGGAGGAGGTCCATCTCGATGAAAGAGACCCGACTCGAATCGTAAAGATTGGGAAGAATTTAGAACCTACTGCGAAACAAGCGCTGGTGGAATTCTTGCAAGGGAACCAGGGGGTTTTCGCCTGGTCACATAAAGACATGGTCGGAATAGATCCTGCGGTGATCAACCATGTCCTGAACATAGACAAAGTCTTTCCACCGGTGCAACAAAAAAGAAGGCTGCTCGATAAAGACAGGTCAAGAGCCTTGAAAGAAGAAGTCGAAAGACTTAAAGAAAATGGGTTCATCAGGGTGGCGTTTTATCCATCATGGGTCTCCAATCCGGTGTTGGTCCCCAAGCCTAACGGCAAATGGCGGACCTGTGTGGATTTTACAGACCTCAATAAGGCCTTCCCAAAAGACTGCTTCCCACTCCCGAGGATCGACCAGCTAGTCGATGCAACTGCTGGGCATGAGACCCTTTCGTTCATGGATGCGTATTCAGGCTACAATCAGATCAGCATGCATCCCCCTGATGAGGATCATACCAGCTTTCGGACCGATACGGGCTTATATTGTTACAAAGTAATGCCCTTTGGACTGAAGAACGCAGGTGCAACTTACCAGCGATTGGTCAACCACATGTTCAAGGAGCTGATCGGGGTAAGCATGGAAGTATACGTGGATGACATGCTGGTAAAGTCCAAGAAGGCTGAAGGACATGTGAAGGATTTGCAAAGGTGCTTTCATGTGTTAAATAAGTACCATATGAAGTTGAATCCCCTCAAATGTTCCTTCGGAGTCGGGTCAGGAAAGTTTTTGGGATTTATAGTGAATTCAAGGGGAATCGAGGCCAACCCCGACAAGATAAAAGCCCTGATCGATATGAAGTCGCTAGAAAAGATCAAGGATGTCCAAAGCCTGACCGGAAGGATAGCTGCCCTTAGTAGATTCATCTCAAAATCAACTGACAAGTGCGTTCCATTCTTCAATCTACTTAGGGGAAATAAAAAGTTTGAATGGACGGAAGACTGCGAGCAAGCATTCCAGACAGTAAAGGCTCACATGTCGCAACCTCCTGTCCTATCAAAACCAATGGAAGGAGAGACTTTGTACATTTATCTGGCAATTACCGAAGTTGCTGCTAGTGCGGTACTGATACGGGAAGAAGAAGGCGTGCAGAAAGCTGTTTACTACGTCAGCAAAAGGCTGATCGGTGCAGAATTAAAATACCCACCGATCGAAAGATTAGCGTATTGCCTAATTCTAGCTTCCCGAAAGTTGCGACCGTACTTCCAAGCCCATCCTATCACGGTTTTGACTGACCAGCCCCTTCGGCAGGTCCTCCAAAAACCTGAGGCGGCTGGACGACTGTTAAAATGGGCGGTCGAATTAGGATAGTTCGACGTGACTTATTCACCGCAAGCAGCAATAAAAGGGCAAGCCTTAGCCGATTTTATTGCGGAGTTCACCGAACTCCCCAGCAACGAGTTGTGCGAGAAACCTGAGGCGCCCATGCCTCAAGACAAGACTCCTTCGTGGAAACTATTCACAGATGGATCATCTAATGAATCTCACGCTGGAGCAGGAGTGATATTGATAACGCCCGATGGGCATCGATTTCACTGCGCAATCAGGTTTGATTTCGCAGCGTCAAACAATGAAGCGGAATACGAAGCACTCCTCGCTGGACTGAAAATGGCCAGGGAGATGAACATAAAAGCGCTCGATATTTTCAGCGACTCTCAGCTGGTCGTAAACCAAGTCCTGGGAGAATATCAAGCACGAGGGTTAAAAATGATGGCCTACCTTAATAAAGCAAAAGATTTGCTAGCACAGTTTACAAAATACACCCTCCAGCAAATTCCGCGAGACCAAAATTCGAATGCCGACGCCTTGGCCAAACTTGCAAGTGCCAAAGATGCTGACACCTTGAACATAGTCCCAGTAGAGAGATTAAGTGAACCAAGCATTGATGCAGCCGAAGCCAGCATGGAAATTCGAGTAGAAGATACATGGATGGCACCTTACCTGGAGTATCTGACAAATGGGACATTGCCAGTAGATAGAAACAAAGCCAGAACTCTGCAAAGACAAGCTGCTAGGTACATACTGCTCGACGGTGTTATGTACCGAAGAGGATATTCAATGCCACTGCTCAGGTGCATTACATCAGAAAAAGCTAAGGAACTCATGAAAGAGGTGCATGAAGGCTTCTGCGGAGATCACGCTGGGGGGCAGAGTTTGGCGAAAAAAATTCTTCGACAAGGCTATTTTTGGCCAACGATGAACGAGGATTCGATGGAGTACGTACGAAGGTGTGATAAATGTCAAAGGTTCTCCAAAATCCCACGAGCAGCTCCAAACGAGCTAAAGCAGATGCAAAGCCCGTGGCCTTTCGCAATATGGGGAATAGATTTAATTGGATCACTACCGACAGGAAAAGGGGGAGTAAAGTACGCAGTTGTGGCAGTCGATTACTTTACAAAATGGGTCGAAGCTGAACCACTCGCAACCATAACGACCAAGAAAGTTCTCGACTTTGTCATCAAGAACATTGTGTGCCGGTATGGATTGCCCAGAAAGATAGTTTCAGACAACGGAGCCCAATTTGATAGCGACCTGTTCACCGATTTCTACGAAAGGCATGGGGTAATCAAGAGCTTTTCTTCAGTTGCACACCCCCAAGCGAATGGGCAAGTCGAAGCTGTAAACAAAACCCTCAAGGACACCCTGAAGAAAAGACTTGAAGAAGCGAAAGGAGCATGGCCAGAACAATTACCGGAAGTCCTCTGGTCGTATAGAACATCTCATCGAACAGCCACAGGGCGTACCCCATTTTCCTTAGCCTATGGGTATGAGGCAATGATACCCGTCGAGATAGATCCCCCCTCACATCGGCGTTTAACGTAAGATCAAGAGAAAAACAGCCAGCTAATACTGGAGTCCTTAGACTCAATTGATGAGATACGAGAAAAGTCTCAACTCCGAGTTGCTGCTTATCAACAAAAAGTCGCCCGGTACTTTAACTCCAAAGTTAAAGAAAGAAGATTCAACGTCGGAGACTTGGTGTTACGACGAGTCTTCTTTAATACCCGCGACCCCACTGCCGGCGTGCTTGGACCTAACTGGGAAGGACCTTACCAGATTGAAGAAGTCCTTCACCCAGGCACCTACAAACTTGCACGCTTAAACGGAGATCTCGTTCCACGTTACTGGAATGGAGAACACCTGCGCAAGTATTATCAATAAACAGCCCTTCTTAAAGGGCTGGCTTGTTCAAATTTTCCCATTAATTTTTACAAGTTTTGCAAAGAGGGTTAGCTACAGTGTATGGCTAACTGCTCGTATATGTAAGATTCTGTTTCAGAATCATTCGTAAAGACATGATTAGTCCATTTTTAATACGAAATTATAAGGGACTGTGCTCAGCCAGTCATTCTTGCCAAACTTTGTGAATTTACATTTACAAGTATTTGTTCATTACGTGTGTTGTTTTGCTGTATTACAAGTATCATTTTTCCGCGCGAACAGTAATGTTCGAACAGGCCATGGTCAAGGCAAGTGACCAAGGACCTAAGAGCTCCTCGATCACTTGGGGGGCATATAAGGCACATCGATAGCAAAGCATACTCTCAAGGTATGTAAACACATGAACAAAATGAGTGAAAGCATGCTTCAAGTACTTAGGTATTTTTTCAAAATATATGATGCCAAAGTACTATGCTAAGTTCGGTCATACGGACAAATGTTATAATAAGTAAAAATATTATAACACCAAGAGTTAAGCTTTTACACCGCAAGCATTGCTGCTTGGATGTAATTGTTCAAACAAAAAGATTTACTGCCCGTGCAGCAAAGTTTAAAAAGAAATTATTGTCTTTACATGGCGACCCGTGGGTCGCGTGTTTAAAAGGAAAGAAGAACAGCTAAATAAATTAAGAGGCATGGGGGGCAGGAGGATCCTGGGCAACAACCTGGTCAGTCTCTTCCTCGATGGTTTCTTCGTCCAAACCAACGACGCTTGGGGTTGCAGGAGTCGCAGCTCTCGCCTCCTCTTCAGCCAGTTGAGCAGCGCACCGAGCCAACTCTGCAACTCTAACCTCCTCTGAAAGGTAGCTAAAGTCAGCACCCCGATTATGTTTCCAAAAGTTATAGAAACATCGGAGTGTCGCCCTCTTATACTTTTCCAGATTCTTGGAGTTGTCGAGCTCCGACTGCTGCAGCTTGCCCTCGAGAGTGGCAATAGTCTCGTCCTTAGACTTGACTACCCCCTCCAGATGCTTGATCTCGCGGAGATGAGTTTTGTTGTACGACCGATACTCTTCCCTCAGCTTAACCGCTGCATCTTTAGCAGCTTCAGCCGCAGACAGTTTGGTCACCGCTGCATCCCGCTCTTGGACCACCGTCCCCAACTCCTTAGCATGTTTGGCTTCAGCAGCCGAAAGCTCCTCAGCCGCCTTCACCTGATGTTTCTCGAGAACTTTAACCTCAATCTGCTCAAAGTAGGCCTGGGCTCGGGTACGAGCAGTAATGGCAGAAAGTAAGGCCTGTAAACGAAAGAAAAAGAAGTCAAGACTCATCGCGAGAACTGAAAAAACAAAGACTCAAGAAACAAAGAAATACTTACGCTGGAGATCTCGTTCAGAGTCCTGTTCAGGATCTGATCGACTGGTAGCTCTACAGCTTGGATCATGGCAGCCCCAACACGCTCACCTCTGCCAATCCGTTCAATTCGATCCTTAGCGGATCGAATGGTATGGCTCACGAGCCTGGCCTCATGAGCCTCTTCGCGAGAAAGATGCTCCCTAGCAGGCGCAGGTGGAGGATTGGACCGAGCAGGGGTGTTTTGCTGTTCAGAAGGAGCTGGAGGAGGGGTAGGAGTTCGCCCAGTTGGCGCAGGACTTTGCCCAGTTGGAATGCCCTGAGGAAGGTCTTCTGGTCGACTCTTCTTGGCTGAAGGGCCTCGACTGGTTTCACCAGTTCGTTTCTTTGACCTCCGTTGAAGTTGAGGGACTTCTTCTTCCTCTTCGGCCTGGTACATGTCAAAGATATTGGGAGTCGACATATCTGCATGAAAATAAACACAAAAGGTTAATAAGGGAAGAAAAAGGTGGAAAAGAGTAATACAACAGAAAGAAGATAATAAAGTGAATACCCGAGCTACAACTACTGGTCGCTATACTATTGACTCTATTAATCATATACTCATTTTCTGGCATGAAGAAGTTTGGCCCTAGATTTGGAGCATATGTAAAGTTGCCATCCCCGTCGAACATGTGACAGGGGATTGGCAGACCATTTAAAAGCGAAATAACGTTACCATTGTCATCAGAAGACTCTTCCAAGTCAACAACTGGTTCTTTGGCCTTTTCTTTCCCCTTGCCTTGGGGAGCAGAAGGCCTTTCTATAGAAGGGCTGCCCGTGGGTTCCCTGATCGTAACTCCTGTTGGCCTCCTCCTTGGAGAGGGCACAGGAAATTGCTGCTCGGGGACCCCCCCAGCAGTGGGTTCGTCCGTTTCGGACCCTCTATTGTCATGGCGAGGAGCCAGAAGGCCAGACGACCTCAAATTCTTTTCTTGTGTCAAGGTCTTGACACATTTGGTAACGGCAGACATCTTGGCCAGAGTGTCAGACCTCGACACCATGTCTGGTGTTGGGGTCGGGCGCAACCAGGGGCCTGAAAAACGAGTCGAGTTTGAGAAATGACGAAGAGAAATACTTTATGATAAAGTATCGACCAGGACAAAGACAAAATTGTACCTCCTCTCGCGAAGGCCAAGTTGTTGCTGGATATATCCGGAGTAAAGAAATACTCCTTGTTGTAATGTCCCACGTTTGATATGTGGGTGGTGCCACTCAAAAACGTCCGGCCAGTTTCCTGATGGCAGAAGTGAAAAAAGCCCGTCCCGTTGTGTTGAGGATTGGACTTAAGATCAAAGAGGTAATTAACCTCATGAGGTGAAGGTTCTGGCCACTTGTTAAGTTTGTACAGGACATAGAGCGCAGCCAACATCCTATATCCATTAGGGGTTATTTGAAAGGGAGCGACGCCGAAATAATTGGCCACCCCCACAAAGAAAGGATGAAGAGGGAGATAAGCCCCGCTTCAATGTGATACAGGGACCAGGCGCTGTTTGCCACTCCTGGACGGTTAGCCCTCTGCTCCGCAGTAGGACGTGTAATGATCACCCCCGTTAGGGGGTATTTTCTGAAGCAGTTCGCGACCATCCGAAGGGTCATCGAACAAGCTGGAGGAGTGTACCACTCGACATCAGGCGGATTGCGATGACGAGGACGAGCCCTAGTTTGGATATTGGGGTCAGGAGTAAGATTTTCTCGACCACTGGTCGAGGGAGCCCCCGCCTGCGAGTCAGGCTGAGCAGAAGGAGATGGGTTACTTTCAGATTCGGGCCTTTTCTTGCCAGAGGATTTTGAACGGGCCATAGAAGGGTGCGGTCTGGAAGAGACTCGAGAGAAGGGTATCTGGTGGATGCGATCGGATATTTGTTCTTCTCCCTCGAGCAGTTGGGCAAGGAGGTCGTCGTTGATGGGTCTCTCACCTCCCCACAAATCTGGCATTAAAATCTGCAAACAGAAGAATGGGGAGGCGAGGTCAGAGGGATCTAGGAGATTCTTAAAGTAGCGCTGGTCGAAGTATGAAAGCTAAGCCTTTATATAACAGTATTCTGACTAAGTCTCTCTGCGCAAACAGTTTAAAAAGCGGGCCAAAAGGGTGAGAGTGAAAAGTTTTCCTGAAAAGCTTTTTCGACTCCCCTCGCAACGGGAAGAAATTATTTCCAACCGGATTAAAAAATCGAAATGCTACTTCGATCCTACGTCCTAAAAGGTGCTAATCCTGGGTTTTAAACTTACTCAAAAGCATACGTTGACGACAAAAAACATCTTATCTACAGGCGTTCAAAAAACCAGAAACCAAGAGATTCAAACAGTAGACCATTTAAAAGCATGCACCACGAAAGGTTAGAAGCATGAAGTTGCAGAGTAACTTACCAAGGAAAGTGGCCGTGAAGATGGAAATGAGAGTTTCGGAAGTCAACAAGCCCACCGTCTGATCCTACAGCACAAAGGAAGGTTCGCCGGAGAGAGTAAAGCTCTGGTTTTTAGGGTTTTTCGACAAAGAGATGACGTGCGTAAAAAGGAAGAAAATGGCTCAAGTAACCTTATATAAGTTTGTCTCTGGTACTCAAAAGGCGTGATCATTAATTTTCCATTTTCGAAGTATGGGGAAGCGTAATGGCCGTCAAAATTGTTTCTGGGAAACTGAAAAGCCTTGATTAGACAGGAGTGGTTTGCTTTTTTCAAGAACGCACGAAAGGCTCTGACACGTCAGGAGGGGTTACCGAAGGGTCGTACGCTCAAAGTTTAATTACAGTTCGTAGTAAATAAACTTTGGGGGGCAAATGTTATCCAATAAATTAGCATTTGTGACGTGGCGAATAATCTCTTGACACGTGCCTGACACCTGGAGCGTCTGCTAGAGTATCGACCATGAGACACACCAGAAGCAGGACATACCTGTTTTTACCACGACCAGACTGGTCGGTGGTTCCGCTGGCAAAGCAACATTTATGGAAAGATCTTATGTATCCCGAATTTATTTCATGCAATCTTCTGAATATCCCATGATTCAAGGGATAATATCTGTAACAATATTGGGCAACCCCCCATGGGCCTATAAAAAGCAAGAGATGGCTCATGGGAAGGGACCTTTTGGCAGCTAAAAAACCATAGGAATATAGAAATTATCTGTGAAAACGAGGATTGTTTATGAGGAGTGTTGAAACTCATTAAGCCCAAGCTCTCTGATCGCACTTTTGTTCCCATATCAATATCATTCTAAGTGGACGTAGGTCATTACCAGATTCTGGGGCCGAACCACTATAAATTACTGTGTTTTCTTTACTTTTGTCATTACGTTATTATCTATACATATTCGCCTATATCATTCATATTTTGACTCCGTGTCAGTTGGCTAAAACGAGGGTCAACAATACTCTGCGACAGAGAGGATACAAGAGTTAGAGAAACTGAAGGAAGGACTCTTTACTTCCGCTGCGTATACTGTAAGTATTCTATTTTTTTGTTTCTCTTTGAATTCAATTTTAGAAACATGTTTTAGGCTATCTCGTATTAATTTGTTTAATATTAGATATACATGAAAATAAATAAAGATCCTGTATAAGCTTTTTCCAACAACTGGCCTCAGAGACTTTAGTAATCTTTATTTTCATGCTTGAACATGTTTAAAATTGGATTATTTGATATGTTTGAATAATTGGATGATTTTTCATGTTTTTATGAATATATTGATTTTATGTGAATTTTAGCAATTTTTAGGTTATCTTGTTGTGTTTTCTATGCTATTAATTTTTATATATGCTTTATTTTGTGTAAAACATATTAAAAATTAATTAGAAAATGGTTTTGGTTGAAAAAATTGCACAAAAATTTTTTTCGAAATTTTTTGTTCTGCCTGCTATGCGGGCGCGCACACCGTGCGCAGCAGCGCACACCGTGCGCAGCAGCGCACACACGCCTCCGCGCTCGTGCGCGCCCTGCGCGCATCACGCGCGCGTCCCTCGACAGCCTCCTGTGCTGCGTGCGCACACCACTGCAGCCCAGCCAATGAACAGTACCCGGTACGGGTACTGTTCATCCTTTTTTTTTAATTTTTTTTTTGAAAATTAAAGAAAATTAAAATTGTGGAAATTTGTGATTTATAATCAAAAGCTAAAATATCGTTTTTGTTTATCATTTAAATTTTTTAAAATAAGATATTTTGGTTAGTTGAGATTTAAATAATTAGATATTTTCTACAAAGATTCAAATTAGACTAACAACTTAATTTTAAATCTTTTAATATATTAAAATATTATAATTATGATATGAGATATTTATGATATTTTCATTTGAATTCTTGATATTTTTATTAAATCTTTATTTGAAAATATAAATATCTTTTTATTCTATAGTTTTTTAATATTTAAATTGTTTGAAATTTAATATTGTTAGTTAGATATTTTTATGGATATTTGAATTTGTTTAACTATTTGAAATTTTTTAGTCTTGTTATAACTATTTGTATTTTATTATTTTTAAATGGTTAAAATATTAGATAATAGTTGTAACAACACAAGATATTTTTGGAAAATAGTTTAGATATTGATTTTAAAATTTTAAATTGGTTAAATTTTGAAAAATATCAAAAAAAATTCAGCCAATTAATAAAATATTTTTTTAATAAATGGGATTTAAATTAACTTTGGTTAATTGTTGATAAATCCTATTTAAATTAAATTAATATTTTTTTTTTCAAATTAACTTAAAACCAAGTTGATTGTTGATAAATGAAATTTAAATTAACTATTGTTAATTGTTGATAAATTTCATTTAAATTGACTTATTTTTTGTAAAAAATTAATTAATTTGAATTTTTTTGATAAATTCTAGATAATTAATTGTGGTGTTTTTGCAAATGAAATAAATTGTGGTATTTTTGCATATTTTCATAGAATTGCTCATATAGTAACATGATTAGGCCCATCCAATTATAACATGTCTGTTTGCACTATATGTGGTATTTTTGCAATTGGGCTTAGATGCATATAGTGGCCCATATGTTTGTTAGATATATGGTATTTTGCCAAATTAAATATTCATAAAAATGATAGGTTTTATTTGGGCCCATTTGAAAATATAAAGTTTAAATTCCTCTCTTGTGGGTGATTCCACTTGTGAAGGCCCATTTGCTTTGCATGACTATAATGGGCCTAATCAATTAATAACAATTAATAAAACGAATGTTTAAATTCCTGTCTTTTGGACCTTGTATGGAAGATAGGGGGCCTTTGTAGTGGGAATGACATACTGGACCCAGCCCTCCTCCATACAAGCCCAATTGTTAATGCCCATTTACCTGAGTTGGACTTAATTGTATAGGTTCATTATATTAGTTAAACCTAAATAATGATTAGCAACAAATTAATTCTAAATTAATTGAATTTGTTACAATGTGACACTTTAGAATTAATAAGAAATTATAGGACTTTGGTTTTAAAAAATTTTAATCTGTTTAATTTTTTTTTGGAAAACCATAGTCATTAATTTTCTAAAAATAAATAATAAAAATACTATTTTTAATTTTATAATGAGCTTATTTTAAGAATTTTATTCGATCTCCACCGTTGGTTTAACATAGTCAATAGCTTAATGGGGCCTCGAGGCGCTTTGATTCGTCCCCCTATGGAAGGTGTTCATTAGTTATTTTGACAAGGTTAAATTTCGAAAGATAGATAATTATAGGTCAAATTCTACTAAACTCACCCCTACGGTGACTACTAGGACTAAATCTATGATTATTGAAACCGTGGGTCTAGCTCATAAAATAAGAGATTTTGTTTTCTTATTTTGATCGAATAGTAGGTTGTTAATAATGATGTCCATTATTAAATGAGTTTACAACTCTATTTAACTAGTGGTATTTTTTACTCTCGCCAACCGAGACAAGGATATCATAGATTAGTTAAAAACCTAAAGAAATAGAGATATGATTGTTTTTGGTATTTTTTCTCATATCTTACATATTTTTGGTATATGTTGTGCTATTTCTTCAAATTTGTGTGAATAGAAGTTTTATTGAGCAAATGTGATTGATTTCTATTTTATTGGTACTTTGTAGTTTTGAGTTATGGATGTGTCTACTCCCATCCTTTCTCAACTTTCGATGGAGAAACTCACTGGAGAAAACTTCCTTAAATGGAAGCAAAACATCAACATTGTGTTGATAGGTGACAACTCCAAGTTCGTCATGACTGAGGAATCCCCGGAAGTTCCAGCTAAAGGAGCTACCAAGTCTGTGAGGGACAAGTATGAGCGTTGGCAGGCGGCTAACAACAAGGCGCGGTACTACATGTTGACTATTATGGTCGACACTCTCAAGACAAAGATGGAGAATGTCGAGACAGCCTACGAAATCATGGATCAGCTCCAAGACATGTTTGGTGCCAAGTCAGCGCAGACTCGTTTTAAGCCACCAAGAAATATGCCAATGCTCGAATGGCACCTTCTCAACATGTTCGTGATCACCTGATCAAGATGAAAAACTACTTTCAGGAAGCTGAACTGCACGGAGCCATAATAGATGAGGAAACTCAAGTTGGCTTAATCCTCAACAGTCTTTCTCCAGCTTTCCTTCCATTCACCACCAACTATGTGTTGAATAAACTCAACTATGGTCTGACACAGCTCATGAATGAGCTTCAGACTTTTGAGTCTATCATGGGTGGACCTAGTAAGGGAGGAGAAAAGAAGACAACTACTACTACTGCTGCTGATCCAGCTAAGGCTGAAGCTAACCAAGCTTCATCTTCAAAAGCTGGAAACAAGAGGCAAGGTGGGCAAAACAATAACCCCAAGCCTACAAAGGCTGCAAAGGCGAGTGCACAGACGCCTAAGGGGAAAAACAAGAAAAACAAGAAAAACAAGAAAAACAAGAAAAACAAGAAAGGTAAAGGTAAATGTTTTCACTGCAAAGAAAAGGGGTATTGGAAACAAGATTGGCCCAAGTTTCTAGCAGATAAAAACAAAGGTAATGATTATAGTTCATTTATCTTAGAAACATGTGTTTTAGAGAATGATAACTCCGTTTGGATTATTGATTCTGGATCTACTAACCATGTTTGTAACTCTTTACAGCTTCTTGAATTGTGGGAGGAAGTGAACGAAAGCGGCTTAAAGCTTAGAGTTGGGAACGGAGAGTTCGTTGCGGTCCAAGCTAGAGGAAGAGCTCGCCTGAAGTTCAGAAATAAATTTTTAATTTTAAAAGATGTATTTTTTATTCTGGATTTTAGTAGAAATTTAATTTCAGTTTCCATGTTGCAATTAGAATGATTTGTTATGACTTTCACAAGTTTTAATATATCTATTTCTTTCAATGGATCACAATTGTGTATTGCATGTTTGGAAAACGGGCTTTATATTCTGCGACCTAATGAACCCCTCGCTCTTAACAATGATTTATTCAAAGTAGCTAAACCTAGGTACAATAAACATCAAAAGATCGATAACAATAATATGACGTATTTATGGCACTTGAGACTAGGTCACATTGGCTATGATAGGATTCAAAGACTTACAAAGGACGGACCTTTAAGGGAACTCACCTTAGGTGAATTACCTGTCTGTGAATCTTGTCTAGAAGGCAAACTGACCAAGCGTCCATTCTTTGCAAAGGGTGATAGGGCCAAAGAACCACTTGGTCTTGTGCATTCAGATGTTTGTGGACCTTTGAATATACAAGCCAGGGGTGGTTTTGAGTATTTCTTCACTTTCATTGACGATTACTCTAGATACTCATGTCTTTACCTAATGCATAGGAAATCAGAAACATTTTCAAAGTTTCAGGAATTCCTAGCAATGGCTCGGAACCAATTAGGTAAAAGATTAAAGATCTTGCGATCTGATAGGGGTGGAGAATATTTGGGTATGCAGTTCCAAGATCATTTAACTGAACTTGGGATTTTATCACAACTTACTGCCCCAGGTACTCCGCAACAAAATGGTGTAGCGGAACGCCGAAACAGAACTTTAATGGAAATAGTTAGATGCATGCTTAGTTACTCAACTCTACCAACTTCATTCTGGGGACATGCAATTGAAACCGCAAATGACATTCTCAATGTCGTGCCGTCAAAATCAATCCCCAAAACACTTTTAGAACGTTGGAATGGTCGTGAACCTAGTTTACGCCATTATAGAATCTGGGGGTGTCCCGCTCACGTCCTAAGGAAAAAGGAGGGAAAGCTAGAACCGCGAACTGAAGTTTGCATGTTTGTGGGCTATCATAAAGGTACTCGGGGTGGACTTTTCTACAGTCATTCAGAAAAGAAAGTGTTTACTTCTACAAATGCTACTTTTTGGAAAATGACTATGTCCAGAACTTTAAACCTCGCAAGAAAGTAGTTTTAGAGGAGATGGTTAAAGAATTGACTCCAACCAATGTTCCATCGTCATCAACACGAGTTGATGATGAAATTCCCACTCTTCATGTACAACCGACGCAAGTCGTTTTAAATGAAGAAAGTACCACTGTTCCTGAGCAAACAGTCACAAAGCCTCGTCGTAGTGGGAGGGTTTCTAGAAACCCAGTTCGCTATGGTTTGGATGGTGAAACCAATATGGTTGTTGCTGACACTAGTGATGATGATCCATTGTCTTTCAAACAGGCAATGGCTAGCCCTGAAAAGGAACTATGGCTCGAAGCCATGAAACAGGAAATGGAGTCTATGTACTCAAATTCCGTCTGGGATCTTGTGGAAGCACCTAGTGACTTTAGGGCCATTAGGTGCAAGTGGATCTACAAGAAGAAACGAGGTGTTGATGGAAATATCGAGACTTATAAAGCTCGATTAGTGGCAAAGGGTTATCCCCAAAGTGAAGGCGTGGACTATGAGGAAACTTTTAGTCCGGTAGCCATGCTCAAATCCATTCGCATCCTCCTATCCATAGCAGCCGATCTCGACTATGAGATCTGGAAAATGGATGTCAAGACAGCTTTTCCTAATGGAAACCTTGATGAGGTCATTTATATGGATCAGCCAGAAGGATTTACAGTATCTGGACAAGAAGGAAAAGTTTGTAAGTTAAATAGGTCCATCTGTGGACTTAAGCAAGCTTCTCGTTCCTGGAATCTTAGGTTTGATGAAATAATCAAAACCTATGGCTTTGAACAAAATATTGATGAGCCTTGTGTTTACCAACTAAAGGAAAATCAAATAGTGGTATTCTTGGTTCTTTATGTAGATGATATCTTACTCATTGGAAACAATGTTAAGAAATTATCAGATGTGAAGAATTGGCTGAGCACTCAATTCCAGATGAAGGATTTGGGTGAAGCAAGTTATGTTCTAGGTATCCAAATCATCAGGGACAGAAATAACAAACTTTTAGCTCTATCTCAAGCATCTTACATTGATAAAGTGCTTGAACATTTCTCAATGACAAATTCCAAGAAAGGGCGTCTACCGTCCCGCCATGGAATTCATCTTTCAAAGAAGCAGTCTCCCCAGACTCCTGAAGAGGAAGATGCAATGAGAAAAGTTCCTTACGCATCTGCAATTGGAAGTCTGATGTATGCCATGTTGTGTACTAGACCAGATATCTGCTATGAAGTGGGAGTAGTGAGCAGGTATCAGTCAAACCCAGGACCAGAACATTGGATATCAGTTAAGCATATCCTAAAGTATTTGAGACGGACTAGGGATTATATGTTAGTCTACAAGGGTGGTGTTCTGAACCCTGTAGGCTACACCGATTCAGATTTTTAGACTGATGTCGATGACAGAAAGTCTACTTCTGGAATGGTGTTTACTCTTGGGAGTGGAGCTGTGATTTGGAGAAGCGTAAAGCAGTCTGCAATCTCAGATTCCACCATGGAGGCTGAGTACATAGCCGCATCAGAAGCAGCTAAGGAAATAGTCTGGCTAAAGAAGTTCTATTCGGATCTTGGTGTTATTCCAGAAATGGATAAACCGCTTGTGTTGTTTTGTGACAATACAGGAGCGATAGCCAACTCGAAAGAACCTCGAAGTCACAAGATTAGTAAGCATATAGAAAGGAAGTATCACATTATTCGAGAATATGTGGCCAGGGGAGATGTGAAGGTTATCAAGATTGCAACTGAAGACAATCTTACGGGTCCGTTTACAAAGACACTACCAGAAGTTACATTTGATAAGCATATCAAGGAGATGGGATTAGTATATTTAAGGCATTAGTTTCAATTAGTGCAAGTGGGAGTTTTTTGGGGTTTTATGCCCTAATTAAAACTCAAATTCTTTGTAATCTCATTTTATTATCAATAAAAGAATAGAAATCATTTTCTTGACTTGGTTAATCACTTTGTTCACATGTTTTATTTTCATGATTATTTGTTTAATATAAACTTCTATTAAATCTTGAGCATATAGCTAATCTTATTTATAGTGACATAATCACTGTGACGCCCCACGTCACTATGGCTGCTTTCTGGAATGACGACTGGCCCTACAAACCAAGATAAGTCTTTCCAGCGTGCTTTGTCCTCACTCGCACACTGCTTGGGAAAACTTCCCAGGAGGTCACCCATCCCTAGATTACTCCAGGCCAAGCATGCTTAACCATGGAGTTCTCAAGTGATGGGCTACCGAAAAGAAGATGCACCTTCCTGATATAGGTAGTACCCATCAATCCATTTAAGCCCTCTTCAACTGTGTAGTCCCATACCTACACAGTCTTGGAATCATTACACTTGACCTTCCCCAGGCGGTGTGGGATTGCACAGCTTACCCGGTCTTTCCCCTTACGGATCACGGGATTCTGACTGTCACAATCACCCCCCCTTACGGGCCCGACGTCCCCGTCGGCCACACTTCCGGCTGGGTCAAGGCTCTGATACCAAGTTGTAATGCCCTGGCTACCCCAGAACAGTTACGGTGAACGGTGGACCGGAAATTTGACTCATTGCCTGAGTCCTTTGGTCAAAAACGTGCTCTAAGTATGATTAATAGGTTAAGGTACAAAACCAATAAAAAGGAAATGGAGATTTTATTACAAATTGCTCTGCAGAGCTAAACAAAACATTTACAAGAGGTTCTCAGTACAAAATGGTCACTAGTGTTTGAAATTTACAATCCCGCCGACCTAAGCGGCAAAAATAGGGTAAACACCCTAGTTCCTCTGAGAACGCCTTGGCCGTGGTGGTCAAGCGGCCGCATATGTACACAACACCACATCAGCTCTCCACTCAAGGCTAGGTGAGCTTTTCTTTCCCTTTACCTGCACCACATAGCACCCATGAGCCAAAGCCCAGCAAGAAAACATAACATTTCTCATAAACATTATCAAATGATTATCATTATAATCATACTGAACATAAAGCTTTCAAACAAGCAAATGAACATCACATGATTTTAGTGGGAGAGTGGCTGTTGAGTAAGCCACTAGCCTCCAAGCTCTCTTTTCTAGCAGGAGAGTGGCTGATGGGTAAGCCACTAGCCTTCAAGCTCTGTTTTCTAGCAAGAGAGTGGCTGATAGGTAAGCCACTAGCCTTCAAGCTCTGTTTTGTAGCGGGAGAGTGGCTGATGGGTAAGCCACTAGCCTCCAGGCTCTGTTTGTTCATCGACCCTCAGGGTCGGTCAGGCATTAATGCTCCTTGAGTCATTCAATTCTAAAGGTCGATTAGATCTAATCTCTGTTGGCTTGCGTGATTCACGCTAAGGCCGTTTTGACAAGTAAGTCAGCGCTTCCTGACCTGTGTCCAGTAACATTGCCGAGCCTGACAAATAAGTCACAGCCTCACAGCTGATACTAACACTTTTGTCAATTCTGTATTCAATCCATGTCCATATTTATACAATCAACATGCCTCACAAATATCCATGCATGTCACACTTTGGGTGCAGTTTTCTTACCTTTGAGTCGAGCTAGAATGAACAAAAGAACAACCTCTGTGAACAGTTTAGCTTTTAATCCTTTAGCGGTTACCTAATCACAACACATTTGGGATACCATTAATAATCAAGATAATCAAGGGTCTCAAACCATTATCTAACCTCCAAGAGATCAATCCAAGCTAATCCAAGTAGCAAGGACACTCCCGAGGCCTAAAACTAGGTTTCCGGGGTCAAAACGAGCAAACGGGGCGAAAACAGGGCAAGGGCTGCGACCCTAGCACCTTGGGCCGCGGCCCCCAGGGTTCCTAGAGGCTAGGGCCGCGGCGCCCTTCATCAAGGGCCGCGGCGCCCAGCAGGCACAAGGCCTCCACCTGCTTCTTCAAAGAAGGGCAGCGGCGCCTCAAGAACAGGGCCGCGACACTCCACCCTGGGCCATTCCCAACCGCGTTTCTAACACTCCAAAGCCTCCAAAATCATCCCTAAACATTCCCCAATCATCAAGACAAAGTTCCCAAGCTTCCCCATGCATCAAAACCCTCAAAACCCAAGGCTCGAACGAACCGAAAACTAAACAATTCACAAAATCAATTCAAAGCTTAGAAACTCGAAAAAACTCAAAACTTAAGCTTCGATTACCTTCAATTGGGTTGTTTTCCGTCGAATCCTTCGGTTAAGAAGCTTCTAATCTTCCCTAGGATCGCTATGCCTCGATCCTCACTTGATTCCGACTCCTAGAACTCAAGATTTCGTCAAAAAGGCTCAAACGGTAAAACGAACTTTGAAAAGGGAGAATGGAAGGTTTTCTATCGTATGTTCTATCTGATAAGCTACTTCAACCTTAAGTAACCTCAAATAAAACCTAATGCTCGGGGTCCCGAAAACACCCCCGGGGACATTATAGTCAAAACCTCCAAAATTTCACCCTGATCTCAAATATTCCCAATTTATCATCAAATGAACATTTCTATTACCCCAAAATTGACCCCATTATGGTAAAACCACTAATCCACTAAAAATAACCGTCTCATGTTGCTTAGCTCGAATATATCTCCATAATAATAAAATCTCATTCACAAATCAAGTTATGCACCCAAATACACAAATTACCCTCAACGGGCCAAATTATCATCATACCCCTGTAATTGTAAATATGGACTCATATGCATGCATTTCACATCATATCATAATATAATCAACATATACATGCATTTAATCGATTAATAACATAATTAAGAAAGTATGGCCCTCCCGGCCTACTATTCATGCCGTTAAACTCATCGGAGAATTCGGGGCATTACAACTATCCCCTCCTTACTGAAATTTCATCCCCGAAATTTACCTGAACAGCTCGGGATACTGACTCTGCATATCCGACTCCAGCTCCCAGGTCGCCTCCTCGACCTTGCTGTTCCTCCACAATACCTTAACCAAAGGTATTGTCTTATTCCTGAGGACCTTGTCCTTTCTATCAAGTATCTGAACTGGCTGCTCCTCAAAGGAGAGATCTGGCTCAAGCTCCAGATCATCATAACTCAGGATATGGCCCACATCAGATACATATCTCCGAAGAGCTGATACATGGAACACATTATGCACGGCAGACAATGCCGGAGGCAAAGCCAATCTGTAAGCCACTTGACCAATCCTCTCCAGGATCTCAAATGGACCTAAAAATCTAGGACTCAGCTTGCCTTTCTTCCCAAACCTTCTCACCCCTTTCCATGGCGAGACTTTGAGGAAAACATAGTCTCCTACCTGGAACTCCACGTTCCTGCGCTCGGGATCTGCATAGCTCTTCTGTCTACTTTGAGAAGCAAGCATTCTAGCTCTAATCTTCTCTATAGCCTCACTGGTCCTCTGAACTGCATCAGGACCTAAGTATCTCCTTTCTCCTGTCTCATCCCAATAGATGGGAGATCTACACTTCCTACCATATAGCATCTCATAAGGTGCTACTCCAATGGTAGATTGGTAACTGTTGTTGTAGGAGAACTCAATCAAAGGCAGATACTTACTCTAAGATCCACCAAAATCCAATACACATGCCCTTAGCATGTCCTCCAAAATCTGGATCGTCCTCTCAGATTGTCCATCTGTCCGAGGATGATAAGCTGTACTGAACTTCAACTGTGTCCCCATGGCTGTCTGTAAACTCTTCCAAAACTTGGAAGTAAAAGTGGGGTCCCGATCTGACACGATTGACCTAGGTGCACGATCTCTCTCACATAGAGATCTGCATACTAATCAACTGTATATGTAGTCCTCACTGGAAAAAAGTGAGCTGACTTGGTGTAGCGATCCACTATCACCCAAATGGAATCATGCTGACCTGTAGTCCTGGGTAAGCCCACCACAAAGTCCATTGTGATGTCTTCCCACTTCCCACTTCCACTCTGGAATATCCAGAGGCTGCAGTGACCCTGCCGGCCTCTGATGCTCAGCCTTGACTTGTTGACATGTCAAGCACATAGCCACATATTCTACTACATCTCTCTTCATCCCCGGCACCAATATAACGATCTCACATCCTGGTACATCTTCGTGGTGCCTGGATGTAAAGAGTAAGGTGTAGTATGAGATTCATCCAGAATCTCTTGCCTCAATGCAGTGTCTAACGGAACACATATCCGCCCCTTGTATCTCAACAAACCTACCTCAGACACTGTATAATCTCTGGATGCTCCAGCCAGAACATCCTCTCTAATCTTGATCAGCTGTGGATCACTCAACTGACCTTCTTTGATCCTCTCTAACAATGTAGACTGTAGCGTAATGTTAGCCAACTGGCCCACCAGTAACTCTATACCAGCCCTAGTCATATCATCTGCTAACTCTCTGGCTATCAGCCTCATACCATGAATCTGCCCCGGACCCTTCCAGCTCAAGGCATCAGCTACCACGTTGGCTTTCCCTGGATGATACAAGATCTCACAATCATAGTCTTTCACTAACTCTAGCCAACGCCTTTGCCTCATATTCAGGTCTTTCTGGGTGAAGAAATACTTCAGGCTCTTGTGGTCTGTATAGATCTCACACTTCTCTCCATAGAGATAGTGCCTCCATATCTTCAAAGCAAAAACCACAGCCGCCAACTCTAGATCATGAGTAGGATACCTCTTCTCGTACTCCTTCAGCTGCCGAGAAGCATAAGCTATAACCTTCTCTGATTGCATCAAAACACAGCCCAAACCCTGATGAGAAGCATCACAGTAAATCACAAACTTCTCCTGGTCTGTCGAAAGACTCAGAATCGGAGCTGTAATCAACCTCTGCTTCAGTTCCTGGAAGTTGTTCTCACACTTTTCTGACCACACAAACTTCTGGCTCTTGCGTGTCAGCTCAGTCAAAGAACTTGCAATCTTTGAGAACCCTTCCACGAACCGCCTGTAATAACCTGCCAACCCAAGGAAACTTCTAATCTCAGAAGCATTCTTTGGCCTTGGCCAATCTCTGACCACTTCAATCTTTGCTGGATCTACCTTAATCCCCTCCTTACTGACAATGTGTCCAAGAAAGGATACCTGAGACAACCAGAACTCACACTTCTTGAACTTAGCAAACAATCTGTGTTCTCTCAGTCTCTGCAGAACCAACCTCAGATGCTACTCATGTTCCAACTCAGTCTGAAAATATACCAGAATATCATCTATGAAGACGATCACAAACTGGTCTAAATAATCCCTGAACACTCTGTTCATCATATCCATGAAAGCAGCAGGGGCATTAGTCAATCCAAACGACATAACTAGAAACTCATAATGCCCATACCTGGTACGAAAAGCAGTCTTTGATAACCAGAACGAAGGTCGATCTTAGAGAATACCTTCATACCTTGTAACTAATCGAACAGGTCATCTATCCTTGGCAAAGGATACTTATTCTTAATTGTCAACTTATTCAGTTCCCTATAATCTATACACATTCTCAGAGAACCATCTTTCTTCTTTACAAACAGAACTGGCGCACCCCAGGGTGAGAAACTGGGTCTAATGAAACCCATATCCAGCAGCTCTTGCAACTGCACTTTCAATTCTTTCAACTCAGCTGGGGCCATTCTGTACGGTGCTCTGGACACTGGCTCCGTCTCTGGTGCCAATTCTATAACAAACTCAATCTCCCTGTGTGGTGGCAATCCTGGCAAATCTTCTGGAAACACATCCAGAAACTCACATACAAGTCTGGTATCCTCTGGTCTCACTGGCATGACCTGAGTGGTGTCAACCACACTGGCTAAGAATCCAATGCATCCTCTCTGCAAAAGATCCCTGGCCCTCAACACAGAAATCATAGGAACACGAGGTCCATGCACAGTGCCAACAAACACAAAAGGATCCTCACCTTCAGGCTCAAAGGTGACCATCTTCCTTCTGCAGTCAATAGTTGCCCCATACTTTGCCAACCAATCCATACCCAGTATCATATCAAAGTCAGTCATAACTAACTCTATCAAGTCCACTGACAACTCTCTGCCCTCCACTGTCACTGGCAAAGATCTGACCCACCTTCTGGACACCACTATCTCTCCAGTGGGTAACAAAGTACCAAACCCCACAGCATAAAAATCACAAGGTCTACACAACCTATCAATAATGCTACTAGCAATAAAGGAATGCGTAGCACCAGAATAAATTAACACATGATAAGGGGTTCCTGCACTAAGAAGCTGACCTGTAACAACTGAGGGGGAAGCCTCAGCTTCTGCTTGAGTCAACGTGAACACTCGAACTGGGGTCGAGCTGTCCACCTTTCTGGCTTCTTCTTTCCCTAACTGAGGGCAATCTTTCCTAAGGTGACCCACTACTCCACACAAAAAGCAGGCCTTTGCTCTACAGTTCCCCAAATGGCACTTCTTGCACTTAGGGCATTCAGGACGAGTCTTCCAGGCTTCACTGCCCCCAGGACGACCTATTGTAACACCACGAGGTCTCCTGTCAGAACCTGGAACTGGGAAGGTATCAGGAACCTTCCTCTTCTGATCACTGGGGCCAACACCCCTACCAGAACCAAAAAATGGAGGAACTTTCCTCCTGAAATCCTTTCTGGCTGCATTATCACGCCAGATCTTAATCTCCGCACTCTCAGCTGTGAGTGCCTTCTCCACCACCTGTGCATAAGTAGTGACTCCTGCCACAGTGGTGATGCGAACGTCACGGGCTAACCTGGGCTGTAGCCCCTAGAGAAATCTCTCTGTCCTGGTCCCATCAGTGGGCACCAGCTCTTTGGCAAACTTTGCCAAACGGTCAAACTTTAAGGCATATTCAGTAACTGATAAGCTTCCCTGAAGTAGCCTCATAAACTCATCGGCCTTCGCCGCTCTTATAGCATCATTATAGTACTTCTCATTAAACAAGGTCTGAAACTCCTCCCAGCTCAGAAGATTAACATCTTTAGTCTGACCAACCACTTCCCACCATATCCGGGCATCTTCCCGAAACATATAGGCAGCACAGGCCACCCTCTCATTACCAACTACCCTCATAAAGTCAAGCATAGTGGCAAGCATGCTCATCCATTGTTCAGCTTTAATAGGATCAACGTTGCCTTCAAACACTGGAGGTTGCTGTTTCCTGAACCACTCATAAAGAGGTTCCAATCTGTTTTCAACCCCAGGCTGTTGCCCAATAACTGGCACTGACACAGAAGGTGCCTCTGGTACATTAACCACTGCAGGCACTTGTTGCTGCCTCAGGAGACGAAGCTCCTCCCCTTGTTTCAACACTATAGCCTGCAAATCAGTAAACAACTGCTGCCAGTTTGCAGGAGCTGGCTGTGGAATCTGGGAATGGTCATTCTCATGACCCTGACTGTTGTCATTATTCTGACCCTGACCACTCTGGCCAGCTGTAGTGTCTGTCTGTTCTGGGTTCATCCTGTCACTGATACCTTACTGAAACAACAGTCAATACGGCCGGTCAGGTAGTCATAACTAAACCTCTTGCCGCCTCACGGTCCAAGAACAAGCAGACAATTATCATATTCCACAGTCATTCAGTATGCTCAACAGATACATGTTTATGGCACTCAGCACTCAGCATGTATCACATAACAGTTCATAATATCTCACGCATACAGGTAAAGCATTTGCACCACATTTAGGCAGTTATGCACATAACTACATAAAGAGTTACCAAACCAAGAGTCGAGCTTGACTTCAGTGATGTGTGTACATGCCCAGCCAGTCTACAAGAACCCTAACCTTGGCATTGCTCTGATACCAAGTTGTAACGCCCCACGTCACTATGGCTGCTTTCTGGAATGACGACTGGCCCTACAAACCAAGACAAGTCTTTCCAGCGTGCTTTGTCCTCACTCGCACACTTCTTGGGAAAACTTCCCAGGAGGTCACCCATCGCTAGATTACTCCAGGCCAAGCACGCTTAACCATGGAGTTCTCAAGTGATGGGCTACCGAAAAGTAGATGCACCTTCCTGATATAGGTAGTACCCATCAATCCATTTAAGCCCTCTTCAACTGTGTGGTCCCATACCTACACAGTCTTGGAATCATTACACTTGACCTTCCCCAGGCGGTGTGGGATTGCACAGCTTACCCGGTCTTTCCCCTTACGGATCACGGGATTCTGACTGTCACAATCACAGTGGAATATAAATATGATTATATGTTCAAAATAAGTTAGTCCTAAGATTAGTCAGTGCACCGGATTTACACTGACTTGCCAATCTACGATATGATCTGCTTACACATTACAGTGTTATGTTCTTTCCAGAACATTAGCAAATTAGATAAGATCGGATGTATTTGTTACATCGGATAGGACCGATATTGACAGTAGATAAGATAAGTAAACATATCGTTATTATCTATTCTAGTCATATCATATAGTTGACCATAGGTCAATTCAATCTCAATTCTGAGTGGTTAGTATTCGAACTGATTGTATTATTTGAGTTCTTTTAATGATAAAAAACAATGAGGGGTAAAACGGTATTATAGTCTTATCTCATTGTAGACTGTCTATAAAGGATTGAGTGACAATTATGGTTGTAACAATGGATAAATAACAGCGTATCTATATTTGTTATAGAGCGTTCTATGAATTCAAGTGCAATTCCAAGTCTATAGTGGAGTCACGAGGAATTAATAAGTTAGTAAATTTATTTGTTAGATTTATGATAACTTATTGGAGCTTGATTTCATAGGCCCATGGTCCCCATTGTACCTTGGATAAAATCATCTAGATAGTCTCAATTAATTGATTTAATCATCAATTATAATTATCAAAGTTGACCAGGTCAATTTTGGATAGTTTCATAGAGTTGTGTAATTTTGAGAAGAAAAGAGAAATTATGGCAGATTTATTAATTAAGATAAATTGGTATTAAAATTAATAAATAAATTTAAATCAAGGTTCAAATTATAAATAATTAATTTGATAAAGGATTTAAATAATTATTTAATTAATTAAATCAATAGAAAATAATATAGGCCTGGATTTTAAGTCCAATGGGCTTATAATCAAATGAGAAATTTCACGGGCCTATAGCCCATGATAATTTTGACCTAGGGCTTCAAAATGGCTGTTATTTTATTGTTTTTTTAATTAAATTAAATGGCCTAATTGAGTCTATAAAAGGAGTGCTTAGAGAGAAGTCAAAAGAATAAGTTTGATAAATCACAAGTCAGATTTTCTGATAGTTTTATATTCTCTCTAAACACAAGTCCTTTTCTAAGCCACTTTGTTATTTTCTCTTCTTCTTTCTATATCTGTCTCATGTGTTGAGAATTGCCCACACTAGTCTAGGTGGTTCTAAGGATACATTGGAAGATTGTGAAGAAAATAGAAGATCGGTTCAGTTTCTTGATAATACTCTGCGACAGAGAGGATACAAGAGTTAGAGAAACTGAAGGAATGACTCTTTACTTCCGCTGCGTGTACTGTAAGTATTCTATTTTTTTGTTTCTCTTTGAATTCAATTTTAGAAACATGTTTTAGGCTATCTTGTATTAATTTGTTTAATATTAGATATACATGAAAATAAATAAAGATCATGTATAAGCTTTTTCCAACATCTTCAACCGAGGGTCGTCCTTGAAAAGATGTGACTATAATAACAGCGATGGGGACAAAGTAGACCATGACTTCATAAAGGATTGCAGTTGCTTGTCACTTATCATCGTCATGTCTAAATCATAAACATTCAGAGTCCAAGTAGAAATGGATGCTTCAACTACAAACCAATGCGCTTGAAGGTAGTTCTGGCACCAATATACAGTGTTTATCCCCTTCCACAACGCCATAAATTGATTGTCAATGCCCGTAATCATTGACAACACATCTGAATCCCACAAAAACCTTTCCTTATCCTCTTCCTTGGCATTCTAATATGCATCATAACAGGCTGGTACCACTTGTGAGAACATAATATTCATCACAATGGCATCTTGCCGATACGCCCCAGGATAGAATTGGCGACGCCTACGTAGCATATGCTCAGCCACATCAATATGTTGAAAATATAATAGGAAAGAAATTTTTAAGACCATCCCAATCAAACCCCCATCGAAACCTTATCGAACCTCTACAATCACAGCATCTGCCTCTACCCATCGAACACACCATCGAACCCTATCGAACCCACAAACCCCTACAATCGTAGCATCTGCCTCTACCCATTGAACACACCATCGAACCCTATCAAACCCCTACAACCACAACATCTACCTCTACCCATCGAACACACCATCGAACCCTATCGAACCCCTATCAAATCCGTACAACCACAACATCTGCCTCTACCCATCGAACACACTATCGAACCCTATTGAACCTCTATCGAACCCAAATTGAGGCTACTAGAACCAGAACATCTGCCTCTACCCATCGAACACATCATTGAAACCTATTGAATGACTATCGAACCCACATCGAACTCGACAACAGACCAATTTCAACCCCTGCCAAGTACCCATCAAACCAACATCGAACCCTATTCAACCCACATGCTAATTTTGGAAATACAAAAAAGATAAAAGATATTAAAAAAATTACTTACCCTATCATCGATCCAAAACTGTGGTGTCTTCAGTGTCCGAAACCAACTCGAACCATACATCCCGGTTTGGACATCCCTCTTCGTCTTGTTCAGAATATCACCAAGCAACCACTTGTCGACCATCCTGTATAGTCTAGCAAGTGGCTTCTTCAGAGGGTCAAGGACTAATGGCACCTCATCGATTGCCTCCACACAAGGTTTCTTCCTAGTTGGGTCGGTGTATGTAACGACTCGAATTTGCTAATAGGGCATAGGGCCTTGATTAGCATGCCTGGAGGGCAATAAATGATTTAATATGTTAATATGTGAATTTATGTGAGTATGTGATAGAGATGCATGTTTAGTTGAGTTAAATGTGCATGTGGGCCCCGTTTGGATATTAGGGGTATGTTTGTGATTTTAGCCCGTTGAGGGTATAAATGTGATAAATGCGATATGTATGTGATTTATCTGCGCAGAACGATCCGAGACAGTCCTGGGGAGTGGTTAGGCAGAAAGTCACAACGGGGTTGAGAATCTAACTGAGGGCGAGTCGAGGGGTATTTTGGTTATTAGATGTATTATGGGGTTATCGGGTTATGGAAATAAATATTTGGAGATATATTTGAGGTTAGAATGTCTAGGAGGGGATATTGGGGAAAATTTACCATTTTTCCCTCGGGGACGTTTTTGGCACCCTGAGCCTTGACGTAACCTTAAAGCTTAAATTAAATAAAACAAAGTCTAGGAAGCTCTTGGAGACTTAGAAACCGACATTCACTTTCCCTTCCCAGTTGAAGATAGTTTCTAATCTCTCTCATCTTTACTCTCTAAGATAAACTCAAGGAAACAAGCAAGGTAAAGAAATCAGTCAAGAACTAGAATTGGGGCAGAGCTTGGGAGATTCTAACTAGTAAATCAGGGCTTGAAGTTGGGAATTAGGGGAAGCAACTCTGAATCAAAACTCAGCAAGGGTAAGTTCTAACTCTGAGACTTAAGGTTGATTTCTACTGTTTTCTTAGGAAATGCATGTGAGTAGGATTTGATCTGTTCCGGGGTGTTTAGCTGAGTTTTTGGAGCAGGTTTTTGATAGGTTTTGATGCTAAAACTGGGCTAGAACCTTTGTGATGATTATCGGGAATTGCTAGTTTGGTTTTGGGTGAGTTGGTCTGAAGAAAATGCAGGAAAAGATGGAGATTTCTGGGTTTGGAGGCGAGGGTCGCGGCCCTAGGAGGGGCATACTGCGGCCCGTGTGCGCCCGCGGCCTTGGGAGGCCATGGTGCTTGAGGCGCACCGTGGTGCTTGGTCAAGTGCTCCGCAGCCCGTGCGTGTTTCAGGGAGGTGTTAGCCTCTGTTTCGAGGCTAGCCACGGCATGGTCTCATAGGGTCGCGGCTCTTAGTGCCATTTTGTGCTTTTAAGTGTGTTTAGGCTTGGTAACTCAAAGGTTAAGGCTCGGGATGGATTTTATCAACCGCATTGATAGAATTCAAGGTCCCGGAGATTAGAGATATGGCTCAAAGTTATTTAGTG
This sequence comes from Humulus lupulus, assembly GCF_963169125.1. Classification (NCBI taxonomy): domain Eukaryota; kingdom Viridiplantae; phylum Streptophyta; class Magnoliopsida; order Rosales; family Cannabaceae; genus Humulus; species Humulus lupulus. The sequence goes on from NC_084796.1 coordinate 39,428,209, forward strand.
GATTAGAACTTGATGGATGGATATTGTTAATGGGTTGTGACTAGGGTTTCGGCGAGGCTCAAGTTAGAGGGCTGTGCTCGGGATATCGGTGCTCGGAGAACTTGGGACGCAGGTAAGAAAATCCCTGTTCCCACAGAGCTTGTATGCAGGGCTGAGCCCCAATATGTCAGAATTGCAGGGCGTAGCCCTTTGATTGAATTTGTTAGTGTTCACTATTTTTTTATTATGCTATGAATGCTATTGTGTAAATGTTCGGCAAGAGCCGGGAACGGCGCAGGCCGAGGTCGGCAAGGGCCGGGAATGGCGTATCGCACGTTGAGTGCAAGGCAGAGTACAGCAAGGGGCCAGGTGTAGCGTTGAGCATGTGGAGTGCGAGTTGCCAGGGCGAGACCCTAAAGGATACTTGGGATATCCTCACGGTGTGGACCGCGAACCCAGGGCCTGGCCGTATGTGTTTAGCCTATTGATGGCTTGTTAATATGCTATGTGTTTGTTATGCATATGTTTTCTGCTTGTGAGGGTTTTCTTGCTGGGCTTCGGCTCACGGGTGCTCTGTGGTGCAGGTAAGGGCAAGGGAAGGGTCGACCAGCCATGTGTACGGAGAGCGTGAAGCGGCGCTTACATGTTTGGCCTGCTTGGCTGCCACAGCCAGTGGATTTTGGGAGATGATTGTAATAAAACCTGGATTTTGTCGTTTAGTCGACTGTGTTCCTACTATTGAGTTGTAAATATTTCTAAAATTGTATTTTGGGATCCCAACTGTTAAACCTTCATAATTTTCAATGAAATAGAGTTATTCCTAAAGTTTCTACTCTGATTATGATTTAATTACACTTTTAACCTAAAACCTCGATTAGCGAGTGATTGCACGACTTAAACTCACTTAGTAATGGCTCTAAGGTAGTAGTGTGTTACAGTGTATTCTTCAATTTTCTTAGGTTTGCGTCTTTTCCTCTTAGCCAATTCAAACTCTACCCGAGCAACATCCTCAGGTTCTATATTAGCAACACCTAGGGTCTCAGGATCTGCTGTGAGTACTATTGGCGGAGGAGTGCCTATGCCATGTACGGCATAATCATCTGGTAGGTCAAGTGAGTCAGAATCAGAATCTTTCTCCGTCGTGTCTCTCCAAAAATCTTGTACAATTGTCAAGAACTTATTGAAAATATCCATGATGACGGCCTGGTTCTGTAGGATGGTATCTTGATGACTCTCGATTCACTCCAACCTCTCTAACACCTCCCGTAAATTAGGTTGATCAAGAGCTGGGGTCGCGGCTACCGATGGGGCTGGGGCTGAGGGTGTGGGGCCGATGGGGACTGGGGTATCCTCATTATCAGGGCCAGCATCAACAAAAATATTGGCTGCTTTCGCAACCTCAGCAACTATCTCCGCCACCTTCTCAAAATCAGTGGGAGTTTCACCCTCTTCTTCTTGGACCAAGCCAGGATACAAGGGAGCATCACCCTCAGTCAAAGCGCTATAATAATCTATCTTCGAAGGCTAGGGCTTCAACATGGAAAATACAAGCAACTGCATCAATCATAAAGCATTAAGTTAGTTTGAAACCACCAAAGAATAATGTACTTTGACATAGTATATAAGAACTTACACTTGTCTTCTTGAACATCAGTGCAAGTTCGGCCTTCAAAATAGGATGCTCCTTATTGCTCGACCAATTAAGCATCCTCAGAAAGAGGTTTCCATGGTTAATAGCATACTCATGTTGGAAACTGCTAGATGGCCTCATATGCCCAATACTATGATGCAAGGACATAACCATACAAACTGTATTTTGCTTCTTTCTATTTCCCCTTAACTTCCTTCTTCTTCTCATAGTTCCTCTTCTAATGATGCATGTCCTTTTGACATGCATCCATAAGCTTGTTGAAAGACACCTTCCCCCATGGGTAATTAAAGAATTACTCAGTGTCCACCACCATCTTTAGCGAATCTATCCAGACATTTAACTTGCCCTCTCATGCAAGTAAAACTCCCTCAACAAAGAAACATAGGCCCAACTTGTAGGCATCTTCAACTACAGTGTAGTTTTTTAAAAGCAGCCTCCAAATGCATTATCTTCACTGTTTCTTCATCATTAAAGTACTCCTTGATTTAGCAGTCACTAGTCAAGTGCTTCTTTAAATCAGTCTCAGATGGCTTGGCACTGAAGTTCAACCCCGTAACCAAAGCAAACTTTCCTCTACCAAATCTACAGGGTTTAGATCCCAAATGGAAATACAACTCATCCTCTTTGTTGCACTGGATCTTGCGCAACATTAATTGATGTATGAGAGATGCTGAGAAGTCTAACTTCTTAGCCACGAAAAATTGTTTGAAAGGTGATTCCTTCACCCTTTCTATCAACCCGAGCTCCTCAAACTTGTCCTTGATTGTTTTAAAGTAACCATTACCCCTATATGTGACTCGATCGAGAAAGTGATCTATCAAGGGAAAAAGAAACTCCGGCATCTGCAAAAAAAAAAAAAAAAACAATTAAACAAAGTCACATGAAAAATCCATCAATAAACACACATGTAACCACCGAACCCCTATCGAGTACCCATCGAACGCCTATCAAAATCCTATCGCACTGGACATTTCCATCAAAAAACTACCCCATCGAACATCCCTTGAGCATGCATCGAATCACCATAAAACCCACTTCTGGAACTCCTAAGGCCCACCCTATTGAACAACCCTAGAGCATGCATCAAACCACCATCGAACCCAACAAATACCCAATCCATAGACTATGCATCGAACCCCCATCGAGCATGCATCTAATCCCTTAATCTTAAACCTGGAACCCCTAATGGGCCTACCCTGTTGTACCCAATCGAGCATGCATCGAGCCCAATTTGAGCATGCATCAGACCACAATCGAGCATGCATCGAATCACAGAAGCATAAATCAGAAACCCCAAATGACCTAACCTATCGAACCCAATCGAGCATGCATCGAGCCCCTTCGAACCCCCATTAAGCATGCATCTAATCCCTCAATCTTAAACCTGGAACCCCTAATGGGCCTACCTTGTCGAACCCAATCGAGCATGCATCAAATCACAGAAGCATAAACCTGAAACCCCAAATGACCTAACCTATCAAACCCAATCGAGCATGCATCAAGCCCCTTCTAACACTCATCGAGTATGCATCGAACCCCCTAAATGCCTACCCATTGATGCCCATCGAAGCCCCCATCGAACCATCAAGCAACATTTAAAAAAATACAAGCAAAAACTCACACTCGTCTTTCAACATACCAACTCCAAAATACTCAAACAAAGAAAATCAATATGCTTAATAAGATGCCTAAAGTATGCAATAAACGAAGAATGTCACAACATTCAAACAAACAAAATTTTGAAAAATTAAAAATCAAGGGAAATTGACCTTAACCTTTGGATTTGTTAATTTCATTGGTCGGGGACCATTTATCAGAGGCGGAGGAGAATGCGTTTGGGTGCTTCAGCGTTTGAGAAGAGAGGAGGGTTTGGGTGGTTGTCGTGTGGGGTCTCGGGGAATCGGCGAGGAGGTTGTCGAGGGGGGTGGGGGGGCGGGGTCTTGCTGGATCAACGACGAGGTTGTGAGCGACTGTGAACCGAGAGAAAGAGAGAGTGGGAAAAAAGAAGAGAGAAGTGGGAGGTTCAAAATGAGAGAGGTAATTTCGGTATAGTATCCATAAGTGGCATCATTTTCAAATGATCAAAATGCCTAGCATTATTTTTAATTACAACCCACCATTAAGCATAAAAACTCAAATTTCCCTAAGGTAATCAATGGGTGTCTTAAATAGTTTAAAAGACAAATAAAGATAATTTCAAAAATTTACATAATAATGAAAAAAAATTATACAACTATACTTTCTTCATCTTTAAGTGCGCTTAGCTAGCAAATGCCCACATTTTAAAGGATTCAACCCCATAATTTGTGTAATATGTTATAGAAATGTTGTATTATTTACATATTTGAGTGTTTTTCTTCTAAAAAATTGGGTAATTTTTAATAAACATGGTATAGGTTAGTGGGTGTTTATTTATAAATTGGTTATAGAAAAGTTAGGTATTTATATAATTTTTTTTCTTTAGTTATATTTACAATTATTTTTTATATTATGTACATTGATGAAAAAAATTCAATTTTTATTTGCATATACATTTAAATGAATAGACATTTAGCATAGTGATTTTGTGACAAATGAAATTTTTTGTAATTATTGATCGTATATATTTGATTTAGGTCATAATAGGCCATTTATATTAGGGCTTATAAAATTTTAGGTCTCTCACTTTTTTTAATACCAATTTGGCGACCTTTGGCTTCAAACGATTACAAAAAAAATCTTATATTTTGTAAATGGGTAAAAAATAGTACCGTTAGTTTAATAATTTAGACAGTTTGGACTCTTTCTTCTCATTTTTTCTCTTTTTTATCCCATGAACTCAGTCCGTCCCATTAGACAAGAAATGAAATTCATACTATTTTTTATTTTATTGTTGACAAATTTGAGTTGAAAGTACTATTTTTTTTTTACCAATTTACAAAAAAATGATCCTATTTACAATTGTTTGAAAATGAAGTAACTTTAAAAAAACTGAGAGAACCAAAATAATATGAAAACTTTATAATATTGAGACCAATTTTCACTAAAAAGAAAAATTATTTTGAAAAACATTCTTAAAATAGTTATTTGCCCCAAAATTCACCTATTCGTATCCATTTCTTTTTCATTTGGTAAACCTATTTATATAAAAAAAATTAATTGAAGCAATTTCAATAAATTGTTGGTGTCCCAAATGTAATTTGGATTATGTATATTTGATAATTTAAAAGAAAGAAACCAGATGTTTACTAATCTCTTCTTAACAAAGAATATATTAAAATTTAAAATATATATTATGTAGATATATAGAGTATAAATGAATTTATACTGTGTTCCCTCTCCTAAAAAAATATGTATATGATTACTTAAATAAGTGTTTCACTTATAATTTAGTCATTAAAAAAATAGCGAAAATGTAGTGAATCTCCTTATGTATAGGGATGCACAGGGTCAGGGAATTGGTGGAAAGTGTTCCCCTGTCCCCATCTCCGATAACAATTTTAATCCCCTCTTCGGCCCCATCCCCACCTGTTTCTCGTTAGGGGCAGGGCGAGGAATCCTCACGGAGCCCCCATTTATTTAGAAAATAAATTTTAAACCAATTTTTTAAAAGAAAAATGGTGAATTACATAAAATAAAAATATTAGATTATATATAATTTAATGTACTAAATATAATCCTAAATAAAATTTTAAATCTTTAAAAAATTACTAATATAGTACAATAACACATAAAGAAAGATATAAAATACAAAAAAATATTAAAAAATAAATAAAAGTTTAAACGGAGCCCCGTCGGGGAGTGGAGTCATCCCCACCCTCGCCCCGTTTAACATTTGGGGATGAAAAATTGTCTCCATCCCTGCTCCGTTCCCCATTTAGACGGGAAATCTCTGCCTCATTAAGGGCGGGTCCCCGTGGGGCCCCATGCCCATGGAAAAAATGTACATCTCTACTTATGTAGTTGAGTTTGTAACACTCAAATAAAAAAAATTTGACGGTGAAGTTCTTCGCCATTAAGGGTTTGATGTGACAATAGGCCCTTAGTTGTTAGTTTGACTAGGGGTCTACGTGTTGGCCATGCCTTTTTTTTATATAAAAAAAAAGAAATGAATGATTCCATAGATTAAGATGCAAACCCTCATTTAGCCAAAGGCTATTACAATCACTAAGTCATACCCAATGAAATAGACGCAGACTCATCTCAAATATAAATGCATCTCAAAGTCAACATTTTGTTAATAAAATGGGCCACTAGTGTTCCCTAATATAAAATCATAAAGTCACATGGCTCACAAAAGATCTCTGACCATTGTGACAAAGCGAAGAAACCACCATACTATCAAAGATGAATGGTACAAATTACCGCAGTATAGTGGTTTACAAACGCCCATAAACAAGGGACCTTATTAAAAAAACAAAAAAAAAAAAACAAACTAGAACAACACAAGATCCGTCCACCCTGAAGAACACCCAAAAACATGAAAAAGAGATCAATTGTACCATTGCCTTCAACCTTGAACCTCTTATCATTTCCCATTTGCATTTCATGCCCATCACTTATATTCTCAAAGGTTTTAAAGAGAGTGATCAGTAAAATATGCATGCAAGTGTACGTTGTCGTCTCACAGAGACTATTTACCAATTACCAATAATCGCTTTTCACTTTCTATTTGGTGATTAAAATTGAAATGAATAATTATAAACTACGATCACAATTTAAATAAATGTAAATAGAACAGTAAATCAAAAGATAAAATCAATAACAAAAAGCCTAGGAATTAATTTCATCAAATTTTCCTTCTATTATTTTTACTAATCAGTTCTAAGTCTCTTCTTCCTATTCTAAAAGCAGGTTAACAAAAATTGATTCCTATTCTTTTTCAAGATATAAGATCTCAACATATATGCAAGTTTTTTACATCTCTATGATAAACTTAAACACATAGCAGGCATTAAGAATGGTAACCTAATTGCTACACAAGACATACAGGTACTCTTGTCCAATATGTAACCTATGTCTATATAATAATAGCATATATTATTCGCATCTTTCGAGTTTTGAATCAAAATCATAAATCAAGCAAATAGTGATCAAGTATTTACCAGCATTAGGCAAACATCATATAGATTAGAATAAAGAAGAAGTATCAATAGAACATCATAATAAAATTAAATCGAAATTCAAGCGACTACATTAACCCTTAGACAGAGGATTTAGTTCATATCAGACATGACTAAAATCATAAAATAATTGTTCAAAAACATAAAATTAAACTACTAAAATCTAAGAGAAAGGTGAAGAAAAATAGACCAATAATGGTAAACAGCTGCTAATCCTGAATCCAAGAACTCCCCTCTACAAAATGACCTAACAAATCGTATTTAAACACATTTTTTCAAATTTTAGTGAGGCGGGTTGCGACTTGCCTATTCCTGAGTCGTGGCTCGCCTCTTTTTCTGTTGATTCCTTCCTCCTCTAGAAACTCAGGCGCTGTGACTTGATAGACCAAGTCGCGACCTGCCTGTTTTTAATTCCCTTCACCGAATCACCTCTATCTTCATGCGAGCTGCGATTTGTAAAGGCACGTCGCGACTCCTTGTTCCAAATTTCTTGATTTCACTTTTTTGTCACCTTCTTTTTGCACCAGAGTCATCCAAATATTCTTGTCTCTCTCGAATTCACACAAAATGGCCAAACACTAAAAAAAAACCCATTTTCATCATCAAATCCACTCATTTTCTCTCCATTCACCAATTCATAGAAAAAACCTAAAAACAAAACAAACACAAGCATAATATTGTGCAAAACTCACAATTTGACTCGAAACTAAGACTAAAACACACTCTAAAACTACACTAAACTAGACTTCTCAGAGAGACCTATCATAAGTGACATGGATGCTAACACAAGTATCATACCACCACCCTTGCACTTTCCCATTGATGGTATTGACCTTACCTAGTGTAGCCACTAAGTCTTCTTCGGTTGAATTCACTTTTGGCCCATTGTTAGGGTCATTCCTTGCAAAGTTTCCCCTCTTGCCACATACAAAGTAAGATCCTTTTGTGCTCTTGAATTTTCATTCCCTTTTCTCAGGGCCGAAGGGTTTGTTACCTTTTCCATGGGACTTCTTATGTCCTTTGCCCTTGTTGTGAGGGGTTTTGTCCACAACATGGGCTTTAGAGGTCCCACCAATGGACTCTTCCACATGCCTGTCCCTTGAGCGAGATTGTTCCTCAATCCTTAGGTTCTTGAGAATCTCTTCCAAAGATGTAACGCCCTGGGTAGCCAAGATCGTTACACTGTGTATTTTAAATAGTGCTAGGCTCACTAATCAAGTGTTTGGCCATAAATGTGCAACTAAACCTGATTAATGGTTTAGGGTTAAAACGTTAAGTTGTACATGGGATCTCATAATTAAATGTTTACAAAGTTGTTTACAGTTCCAAAAGAGTAATTACAACTCAAAAGTTATAACCAGCCGACCTAAGCGGCAAAAATGGGGTTTAACCCTAGTCCCTCTAAGAAAACTCGACCGTGGTAGTCGAGCAGCTGCATATGTACATGTCGCCACCAAAGCTCTCCAATTCATGGGCAGTCCAGCTTCCCTTTCCCCTTACCTGCACCACATAGCACCAGTGAGCCAAGGCTGAGCAAGAAAACTTAAACATGCTCATAAGCAGTTAGTATTACGCTACCAAATCATATTAAGCATGCCTAGTAGTAATAACCCAACTCATGCATGTAGAGCATTCATATAAATGACTACAACGTCATATGGGGGTCAGTTTCCCTAATTAAATGATTAATGAATCATACCGGGGCCTGTTGCCCAAAATACATGATTAATTAATCATACTGGGGCCCATTTCCCAATCCTCTATATAACTAGCCTTGGAGCTGGCCTAGTGTACCTGCCGCTTAATTTTCAATGACTATTGGGTCGGACAAGTGTATGATGCACTCCTGATTAGGCCTAACCACTTCGACATGCGCTCAGCGCGCTATTGCTTCCCTTGACTTGTAAGTCAATGCTTTCGACCAGTGCTCAGCACACTATTGTCGTTCTTGACTCATAAGTCAAGTATTTTCAATCAGATAATGCAGACAAGCATATATCATATAGCAACTATCCAGATACAGAAAATTCATCATGCTTAATCAAACAATCTCAGGCATAATCATAATCATGCACATTTACAGGGGCCCAAGCCCTAATCAAATTTATATTTAACAACTGGACCAAGCCCTAATTATGTACACAACGTATTGGGTGCAGTTTTCTTACCTTAGGTTCGAGTGTAATGTATAATAAGAACGACCCTGAAGCACAATCCTGATTCCGAGCCCTTAGGTTTAAGTTCACGCACTCAAATACCTCCTTCGCCAAAATTCTCTATTTGCACCGTGGAGCCCCTGGGTCGCAGTGCCCACAAATTAGAGTTGCGACTCTCCCCAAACAGAGAGCCTAACCCAAATTACTCTGGATTCGAGCTGCGGAGCAGCTCCACAAGTACCAAAGGTCGATAGCAGTTCAGAGAATCGCCCATGCCCCTGGGTGTTAGGATTAATGTCCTAAAAGCATGTAAAGACATTTTATTGGTTTTAAATAAAAGTACAATTTTATTATATTTGAATGTTATAATTATTGTTTGAATTAATTATATAATAATATCAAGAAAATTCCATATTCATTCATGAGAATATGATCTCATTTTAGTACGAGAGAATTAAGATCATATATAATGGATAAAATAGTCAGTAACATATTAAAGTAAGAAATCTTTAATGAATGGTTACTAGAATAGTTTGCTAAGCATACAAGATGCAAGTAATCTAGATTCAGATTACTGATGTGGATACACATCTTAGTAAAGGTGATGTATATAATAAAGATTATATATGACAGGACCGATAAAAATGAATTATCTATATAAACTTGTCGTTTGACGTAAAGATTTAATTCTTGTCATAATAGATGATCATTTGTAGATCAGTCTAAATTATGAGTATACATGAACTCCTGTTTATGTTTATTGGATCTTTTGATTCACTCATTAAGATCACTTAGAATAATGAGGCTAATGACTTTTTTTTTTTTAGATTCAATATCATGGATGGCTGGGAACATGAATTACAATATTGGAATCTATGCTTTCCTAACAAATCGAATATTAGTTCCCTTAAGGATTGATTTTGGAACTGAATAGTTATTAAGATCAAATATATAATTAGATTATAGATTAATTATTCGCTAGTGAATTAATGGTACTTAAGGATTAAGAGGTAATTAGAAAGGTAAAACTGTAATTTTGACTAGCTTTAATTAAAGAACCAATAATTGAGGGCAGAACTACATATGTTGATTATATCAATGGATTACTACAGAAAACTCTTTAAATATAAATTTATAAATACTTAGAGTGCAATTCCATATTTATAGTGGAGTAATCATAGAATTAATAAATAAGATTATTAGATTAAAGAGTTTAATTAATAATCTGGTTTATTGGAGCTTCGTATTATAGGTCCATGGTCCTCAGATCACCTCTGTCCTACATTGTCAAGGGTAAGGATGCCAAAAGAAAAATTTGTTAAGAGAAATGACTAAATTGCAAAGGAATTAATTTTCTAGGGCAAGGAAATAATTATTTGACAATTATGGGTAATTGTTTAATTGTGAATTAATTAATTATTTAACTATATAGTTTTTACTTTTGAAAAGTTATAGGTTAAAATTAATATTAATCATGTTTGAATTAATATAAAGAGAGAAAATAATAAATATCTTATTTATAATATGATATTTATTTATTTAATTTAAAACTGATATTTTAAGATAAAGTTAATTTTAAATTAATTGATATTTATGTTGGAATAAATATCTTGTCTTAAGAGTTGATTAAATAAACAAATGAAAAATTAGGGCAACCCTAATAGGGTTGGGTGACACACACTGTACAGTACCACTTAATTGATATGATTTAAATAGATAATTAAATGAAAATATATAATCAATTTAAATTTGAATTATATTTTAATTAAATAAATATTATTTAAATTAGATTAAATATCTTTATAAATCTGATATTCGTGATATTTCAGATAATAGATGGATAATCAGACTCTCTCTAAAGCGATAGTTTTCTCTAAACCTGAAAACTATTTTAAACCTTCTCTCCGTCAAAACTCTCTAGATTTTGTGTATTGAGTACATCTAGGGAGTCACATAAATCAACTTTTTGAATCCTACGTGCCCACACACGTCCTTGTGTGTTTGAGGATTGGTCTGGAAGATCAGGGTGTGAGATCTTAGAACACTTGATATGAAGATCGTTGATTTATATAAAAAGACTCAAGGACACTTGATAGGCTACAAGAGGTAATCCCTGATCTATTTGTATGTGATTTAATATTTATATATGTATATGGTCCTGGCTAGTATTAATATTTATTAAAACGGGCCCATATATTTCGCAACGTACCTTTGATTTAATCATTTAATACAAAAAATTTGTACCAAAGCAGTTTATACATATATATATATATATTAAATACTATGTGGGTTTCTTGCATTTGTTATATGTATGTTAATATGTATATTGAATGGATGGATATACTTTTTGAATGTATGGTTGAATGACGGATCGTTAATTATATGGTGTTATTGGGTTAGGAATTTTATTGTTTTTCTAGATCTTGTGTATGCCATGAAGGGCATAGGATTTTTTGTAATTTTATTTCTTGAAATTTAAATTGAAAAATCTGTACACAAAGAAAAACAAGAGGACCCGGGCCACCAACCATGGCACATGGTCCGAGCCTCCTGCAGCCGCACGCATCAGCGCTGTGGCTGCCTCACCCGCGCGCGCACCCAGGCCTAGAGCTCCAGCTCCCGGCGCGTCACCCAGGCTCCCAAGCCCCCACTCTTGTGCGCACACGCCCAACCACCCATCCCGAGCCCTTGGCTCCTTGTGCCACCGGCCCAGGGCACCAGTTTGGTGCTCAAAACCCCAATTCCCAAGTTGTTATAAAATATATTTTATTTAATTAATTTTTAAATTATTTGAATTTAAAAGTTTAATTATCTTATTTTATTTTATTAATAAATAAAATATCTTTTAGTTGGTTAAGATATTTTAATGTCTTAAGTTTAAATAATTATTTGAATTTGATTATTTAATTATTTAAATTCAACTAAATTAAAAAGATGACAAAAATGGTTATTTAATTAAAAGTTAGTTTTAATTAAATAAATTAATTGGAAAAGTTGTTTCTAATTAATATGTTGGGCAAAACAAAGTTCCTAAAGATTAGCAAGAAGAGGAGCATTCCTCGAGAGTCTTGAAAGCTACAAAGGCTTAGACTACAATTTTATTTCTCATTTTTTCAAAGGGTTGTAAATCTTAGAAATACTCATTAGTACTCGGTTCATCATTTAATTTTTATTTCTTTATTGTATTTATTTAAATAAATGGTCATTGATGTTTGATTGATAACGTGATCATGCATTAGTCAATTTACATGTCATTCATGAAACCCCACACAATTTCTCATTAATCATGCATTTTTTTTAGAAACATGATTATCTAGGATTATCCTATTTGTTTATATGAATTGTTTTTGGTGAAATCAATTGCATGTAAGCTACTAAGTATTAAATTAGATAAAACTTGATAACTCACACCATAATAAAGGCAATAGTTGTTATAGGCCTTTAAGATAACCAACTTTATGTAAAAAGGGTTTTAGTAAAGTTAGATAAATGTAATGGGTAATTATTTAGATCACATTAATTCTAGAAACAGTCTCTTTTATAATTATGATTTTTGTAATTGATTACATTCATCGGGATATTAACAAACTAGTAATTAATTTAGAATTAATTGATTAGTTTAATAAAATACATTTAATCTAAAAGAGTAAGTGGGAGAAGGTGAACATCTCAATGTGACCTATGGTCTCCATTATTAGTACAGCACTGTGAGATATGAATAGGGCCTCAAGGCGGCTTTGTTTCCGTCCCCCTAAGGAAAGTTTCTAGACCTATCAATACCAAGGTTGGCTTCTTACGAAGATAGGAGGAAGGGATGTATTTTAGGCTTGACCTACCCTAAGGCGACACTCTCTAAGTTAAGTCATGAATTCCGAAATAATGGGTTACACTTACAAAGATGTAAATAAGTTTTTGCAGTGGATAATTACATCTTGACCAAACCAGCGATACTTTATATTTAAAAGAGAAAATAAAGAGTTATTTAAGTTTTAAATTATAAAGATAAGATTTTCTTATAAGTTATCTGAATTTAACTTGACTGACCCTAAGGCGACGCTTTATTTGTTGGGTAGTTTTATCGTGAAAAAGTAAATGTTAATTTATGTTTTTTAATTGTTGCATTCATGCATCATGTTTACTTTCCAAGACATTGATATTTTTTCAAATGATAATATTATTGTTTTTTATTTATTTCAGTAATGTCTAACGGTGGCAATCCAATAACCGCTTACTATCAAATGAAAAACTTAATGGTGATAACTTTATAAGATGGAAATCAAATCTAAATCTTGTGTTAATTTGTGAGAACCACAAATTTGTCCTGATTGAGGAATGTCCTGAAGAGCCCGCTGCCACTGCCTCGAAGAATGTTCAAGACAAGTATGATGCCTGGATTCAATCCAATAATAAGGAAAAGTATTACATGCTTGTGAGCATGAATGATGTTTTGAGAACAAAGCATGAAACCATGGAAACTGCACTTGAGATAATGGATTCTTTGTAGGTCATGTTTGGGCAGCAATTTGATCAAAGTAGACATGAGGCTACTAGAACCTACATGACTACTAAGATGAAGAAATGTGTTTATGTATGTGAACATGTTTTACACATGATTAATGTGATGCATGAAGCAAACATACATAGGGCCATCATTGATGAACATGCACAAGTAAGCATCTGTTGACGGTGAGAACTCGTCAACGAAGTTGAGTTGGAAAAATTATCAAATCAAGATCACTAATCGGAAAGCTGTAAAAATTTGAACAATAACTCAAGAACAATGATAGAATAATAATGGAGAATTCAGTCTTTCATTCACACTTAAGCCTCTGCTACAGTCAAATTTCCAACCCCCTTTCAGGTGGTATGAGAGTTCATTTTATAGCAAGCTCTAATGGCCTTAGGTACATAGTGGTCCAGGAGACCAAGTGGTACATATGTACTGTGTCAGGGGGGTGGCTTCAGAGGTTGTGGTCGTACATCCCGTACAGAAGCAGGTGTCATGAGGATGTCTCCACTACTTGTCTGTACCCATGTCTGATGCGTGGTGGCAGGCGTAGTGGCGCAGGAGGTAGTGGTGTCGGCTCTGACCTATGGCCGTAGACGTACGGACCAAGATCCTTACCCCAGCAGTCTCACTGGCACTGGTATCCGTACTCAGTACTTGGTCGTACAAATATGTCCCATTCGACTCGTACTGGATCTCCTAAGAATAGGGATCCCAAGGTGTAAGGAATGGGACCCTTGGTGTGAGGTAGAGATCTTGGGTCCTTGGTATGAGATGCTTGAAACACCCCGAGGTCACCCACAGGCATAGGTGATAAGCACGTGGCCTCGCCAGGCGTCTAAGTGGGCGAGGCAAGATGCCTCCTTCGCAGGCCTCCTTCGCAAGGCCTCCCTTGCGGTGTGGCTTGGACCCAGATGTGTGGGGTGACAGAGTGACGGCCCCCTGAAAATACGATGGCCCAAAGGGCCTCTCGAGGGCGCGCGCACGATGGGTCTCGTGCGGACCTGCACACAAAGTGCCGTTGACGGCCTCGCTTGGTGCTAGCCCCTACGTCGGCCTCGCGAGATGCAAGGTGGCCGAGGGCCTCGCGAGATGTACGGTGCCTGGTGGCCTCGCGAGATGGGTGGCCTTGCCCATGCGTTGGCCTCGTGGGATGGAAGGTGGCCGAGGGCCTCGCTTAGTGCTAGCCCCTACGTCGGCCTCGCGAGATGGGTGGCCTCGCCCATATGTTGGCCTCGCGGGATGGAGGCCTCGTGAGATGCAAGGTGGCTGAGGGCCTCGCGAGATGCATGGCACTTGGTGGCCTCGCGAGATACAAGGTCGCCGAGGGCCTCGCGATATGCACAGCGCTTGGTGGCCTCGTGAGATGGGTGGCCTCGCCCATGTGTTGGCCTCGCGGGATGGAGGCCTCGCCCCTGGCCTGATGCGCGCGGATGAAGGCCTCGCAAGAGGGGTGGCCTCGCGAGATGGCCTCGCGAGAGGGGTGAGGTGAGGTGCGATGGCTTCCCCAGATGACGGTGGCCCAAGGGTCTTGCCTCGGCCTCATATTTTCTCTTGATGAGATTATGAGCATCAACACCTTCCCCCTGGTCTAGGAGAGTACCTTTACGTGCTCTTGTAGACTATTCACCTTGATTCCTATAAATAGGTCCTCATGCATGGCCTAATATTTTCACCTTATTCCTTTGGCTTATTGGTTTGGAGAGCCCTTTTTTCTTCAAGAGGTGAGGGGTTCAATCCCTTACAACCTCATTTTCACCATAGTTCCTTTCATTTGTTTTATATATTTTTTTCACTTCATTTTTTTTTTTACATATGAGCTAATTTCTTGGTGTGTCTATTTTATGACTAACACATCTTTCTGGTTCATTCTTGCAGACGCGCATTTTCGACTCTTTGGTGCTTTTCGTTCCCCGACCTCTTTTGGACCCCAACCTCGCTCTCTTAATCGCTTGAGGTATATTTTCTTTCCTTCTCCCTTTTATATATATATACTTTGTTTATCGGGTCCAAACTAGCACTACTTGGGATGGGGTACATTAGTCTAAGCTTGTAGTGAGTTTGACCATATGCACGCCCCTCCTCTTTGTTTTTTTTTATACCCTGTAGTAGGCCATTTAGGGCGTTTGCATCTAGAGGTATTAAGCCTATTCCTTTGTTTTTTGTAGCCTTCCCCTCGTTTATGCGTGAGCCCCTTTTTGCTATTGGGACGTGGTTTCATGGCCAGTGACGGCCCGTCCGACATACCCCCAAGGGCTGAGTTTATTGACCTGTCCTCAGACTCAGAGTCCCCTGAGGGTAACCCTCACCAGGACTATGACTCCTTAAGGCAAGCCCGCATCCGCCACCTTGAGTGCATGGCCGAACTTAGGTGTAAAATTTGGGTGGTGGAGAGCGAAATTGACTCGGTGTCGAGAGGAGATGGAGGACCTTCACCCCTGGGCCTTAGTGACCATATAGCGCGTCTTAGGACGACCCTTTTTGAATTGCGGTGGGAGTTAGAATTTATGGAGGGACACATTCCGCCAGAACCTCCCACTCCCTCCTCGCCTGAAGACGGTCATAGGGCTGCTAGCTCCTCTCCCCAGCCCCTAGTCTCAGTTTATCCTAGCTTAGTGCTTCCGCCATCGCTCCCTCGATGGAAAACTCTTGCTAGGAAGAAAAAATGGAGGGTTAAGTGTTCTGCCTCTTCCTCACATATTTCTTTTGATTTTGCAGATATGCCGAAAGCACGTAGACAGGTGTCCGTCCAGGAAGAGGACGACGCCCCTCCACTGGCCTCCAGCCTAGTGTCCCGTGTGTCTTCGAATAAATTGACGGAGATCGTGAAGCACTACCGTATTGCTCCAGAATACGCCCTATATGCTCCCCAGGAGGCATGCCGGGCCGATCGCCCTGAGAAGGGTTTTGTGGCTTTGAGTGAGCAGATTTTGAAGGCAGGTGGCACCAATCCTTTGCACCCGTTTTTCGTGGCGGTTCTCAACTACTTCGATTTGTCCCCTCTTCAACTGTCGCCCAATAGTTGGTTGACTTTAAGTTGCCTTTTCATCTGGTTCAAGGGAAACGTCAAACGCGCCCCGACGGCGCAGGAGGTGCATTCTCTGTATAACCTCATGGGAGTGCACAAGTCCAAGGGCTTCTACTTCCTGTACAAGTCCAACAACGAGCTCCCCTTAATAGAGGGCTCAATGTCCAACACAGGGCCTTGGAAACAAGACTTTTTCTGGGTAGAGGGGCCTCTCTCGGTTCGTGAAGGCTTTCGCGCCGGCTCTAGTAAGTATCCCGGTCTTTCTCTTCTTCTTATTAGAACTTACTATTTTGCACTCTTGCTTGTACTGACATTGGCGTGGATCTTGCAGGGCAATTTGCTGATCCCTCGGTCATTGGGCCGAAGGCGGAGGCCATAAACAAGCTCATTAATCCAGACTCCGCCCTGAAGAAGGCGGCGGTCCTATTTACTGTGGCGAACCTCAACCGCCATCAGCTGTCCCCGGTCTCTGACCCCAAGCTCCTGTGGTCAGTTACTGGGTCTAAGAAGGCTATGGCTATGCTGGCTGGGCTGTCCCTACACGACGGTGAGGCTGAGGAGGAGATGGAGGATGCCCCCCTCGAATGTGGGGGATCTCATCAATGCCCCCTATCCCCCGGGGGATGCCCTCCCTATGGCTCCCATGACCAGGACATGGCCTTTCAATCTCTAGACCTGCAGGCCGCAGCGGGATGTTACGCTCCCCCTGGCCTTGATGGCTGTGACGCCTTCCCTCAGGTCCCTCATGATATTGGCTTACCATATGCTTATTTCGTCGACCTCGCGAAGCCCCCTTCTAATGTGCCAGGGTCTCAGTTTTTCTCCTTCCCTGCGCCTCCTCCTGCTTCGGCGAGCGGGTCATCCGTTCCTGTCCAACAAGATGCTCCTAGCGCGGAGGCAGAGCATTGGGTGACTAGGATGGCTTCCACCTATGCGCAGCGTTTCATTCACATTGCCTCGGGCCTCCCTGTCTCCGACTGGAGGGGTCTAGGGAATGTGACTCAACCAGACCTTGGGGAAACCCTAAGGCGTGCCGCGGCCTGGGTGAGGTCTTGCACCTTGCGTCGATTAGTGTTATTTATAGATGTACATGTGTTTTTCTTTTTGTTACTTATCGCTGACGCCATTCACTTTCTTGTGCAGATCTACATCGTGTCTCTTCGGCATGCTGACACGTCCGGCGTCCTCTCCGCATCTACTGCTAAGAGGGACTGCCTCATGGCCCAGGTCCAGGAGCTTGACAATGAGCTTAGCGAAACCAAGGTCCAGTTGTCAAAGGCCCGGACTAAGTCTGCCAACTTGTTCTCGAAGAGGGAGAAGGCGAAGGCCAAGATCAAGGAACTAAAGGGCAAGGCTAGACGTTTGGAGCGTGAGCTCCAGGGGGCCAAGGCCGCTGCGGCTGCGTCGTAGGAGAGGGTTACTCAACTGGAGACCGAATTTGAGACCCTTAGGGCCGAACTACAGTCGGCTCAGGAGAAGAACGCTTCCTTGGAGGCGGAGAGGGCTTCCTTGGAGGCGGGCGAAGTCTTCTTTGGAGGCGGAGAGGATCATCACCGAGCGCAAGTCTATAGATCGTGCTCTTTACAACGTGTGGAGGCAGGATCCCAACTTCGACTTCTCCTCTTTTGGTGAACAGGCCGTTGCCCGAGCGGCCTGGTGGAGTGCCCAATATAGGAGGCCTTGAAATAGTCTTGCTCCTTTTTTGTTTTCTTTTTACTTTGTAATATCATTGTCAGTGCTACTTTTCTTTTGGTAACTCTTGTACTATCTCGAGAACTCCTTTTTTTTTCTAATGTATAAATAAATATGTTGCTGTTTATTTCTTGTTCTATTGCATTTGAGGCCCTTTTAAGCCTGTATGATGGGGTTTGGTTGGTTCCCCTCTTTTATCTATCAGGCTGGAGGTCCTTTGGAGCCCATGCGAGAGGGTTCACTGGGACCTCTTTTGGTGCCTCTTGGTTGCTTCTATAAGGATATTTTGACCCCTTGGGTCTTAGTTATCCTTTTATGTTTTTCTTGCGCGCGCTTATTATTTCTTTGCGAGAAGCGTCCTTCTCGTCGTTATTCATAGTACTATTTTTGCAAGGGTCTCCTTTGGGACCCTTTTTGGCTAGGCGGCTTGGTGGCCGCTCTAGACTTATTATTATTGTCATCACCATACATTTTTTTTGTAAGTCCCTATGGCCTCCCTTGGTGTTCATAAGGGTAGCTAATCCTTGCGATCCCAAGGGATGCCTTGTAAGGACTTCGTTTAAGGCCCTAGTATAGGGGGTCCCTTCGGTTTTGGGTCACTTCCTCTTGATAGAGGGCCCTTTTTAGGATACTCTTGGTGGAGGGTCCTTTTTAGGGGCCTCGTTTTTAGGAGGGCTAGGGGTCCTCTTGGTAGAGGGTCCCTTTTAGGGGCCTCGTTATAGGGCCCTTTTTAGGTTCCCTTTGCTAGCCGCCTGCTATCGCCTCCTATCCTGCCCCCCAAGTGTCTGGTGAAATTTATTTCGGCAGGCACTTTGGCTGATGCCCACGCAGCGAAGGAAAATAATACATGAGGTTGCAAACAGTTTTACCCATAACACGCAGTTCCATTCATCACATTCATAATAAACAATCTCATACAAATAGTTGCAACGGTACATATAAGGTTTTCATCGAAAACAAAAATAAAAAGACTCACACCTACTCAGGAGGCTATCTAAGTAACCTCTTTGATTTCTCCCTATCATATTAAGACAGCGTGCAACACTTGTCCTTTTACCATCGGACACGGGCGCCTTACTGGTAGTACTTCTTCAGGTGCTCCACGTTCCATGTTCGGGGTATGATGGTGTCGTCCATGCACGCCAGCTTGTAAGTGTTCGGGGGTACGCACTGAGCAACCTGGTAGGGCCCCTCCCAATTCGCCCCCAGCACTCTTGCACCTGGGTCTCGTGTGTTAGGGAGTACCTTCCTTAACACCAGGTCGCCAACTCTGAAAGTTCTCTCTCGCACCCTCAAATTGTAGTATCTTGTGGCGCGCTGCTGGTATACCGCCACCCTCATTTGTGCTTTTTCTCTCTTCTCTTCAAGCATATCTAAGCTTTCGGCCAGGGCTACGTGGTTGGCTTCGTCTCCATATGCCTGTACCCTGTGGGACTCAACTCGCATCTCGACTGGGAGCACGGCCTCGCACCCATAGGCCAAGGAGAAGGGGGACTCCCCAGTAGTCGTGCTAGGGGTGGTTCTGTAAGCCCACAGCACATTTGGTAGCTCATCTACCCAGGCTCCCTTCATTTTCTCTAGCTTTGTCTTCAAGTTCTTCTTAAGGACCCTGTTTATGGCCTCCACTTGTCCATTGGCCTGGGGGTGCACAACCGCGGAGAAACTCCTCCTTATGCCCTTTTCCCTACAATATTCATCGAAAGCTCCCCCCTCGAACTGGGTACCATTGTCAGAAATAATTTTGTAGGGAACTTCGTATCTACAAACAATGAATTTGTTGACGAAGGAGGTGATGTGCTTAGCGGTTATCTTCACAAGGGGTTCTGCTTCTACCCACTTAGTGAAATAGTCCACTGCCACCACTGCGTATTTCGCTCCACCCCTGCCTGTAGGAAAAGCGCCGATCAAGTCTATCCCCCAGATAGCGAAGGGCCAGGGGCTGGTCATGCTGGTCAGTTCATTTGGGGGTCTCTGAGGGTAGTTGGCGTGCCTCTGGCATTTGTCACATTTCGTGGCAAAGTCATGCGCATCTCTCTCCATGGAGGGCCATTAGTATCCTTGTCTCATGGCCTTCCTGGCTGTGGAGGGACCGCTCTCGTGGTTGCCGCACTCTCCCTCATGTATCTCTTGTAACACTTTCAGCGCTTCCTCTCCTTCTACACACCGCAGGAGTGGCATTGAGAATCCACTTTTGTAAAGGACCCCATCTACCAGGGTGTATCTTGCGGCCTTGTACACCAACCTCCAGGACTCGTTTTTATCTGCAGGCAAGGTTCCTTATTCCAGGTACCTCTTGATTGGCTCGGTCCATGATTTCCTTGGGACACTAATCATGTGCACGTCCGCGCCTCCGATGCTGGGCTTGGGTAAGTACTCCACGGGTATTGATTCCAAGATATCACCATCTTTGGTAGACGCCAGCTTTGCGAGTGCATCGGCATGGGTATTCTTTTCTCTGGGGATTTGCTCTATATTATATGCCACTAACCGTCCCAGGTAGCCCTTCACCTTCTCCAAGTAGGCTGCCATCTTGGGTCCCCTCGCCTGGTACTCCCCCTTTACTTGGCATACTACCAATTGAGAGTCACTGAAGATATGAAGGCGCGTTACTCTCAGTTCCTGGGCTAAACGCAGGCCAGCAAGGAGCGCCACGTACTCTGCCTCATTATTGCAGGCCCCAAACCCAAATCGGATTGCGCAATACATTCTGTGTCCCTCGGGCCCAGTCATCATGATGCCCGCTCCTGATCCTCCTTCATTCGACGCCCCATAAACATGCAAACTCCACTCTTCTGCACCTCCTAGCTCTTCCTCCATAACAGGCTGTTCCCCTTCTTCATTCCTTCCTTCATTCGGCTGATGGGTGAGCTCTACTATAAAATTTTCCAGCACCTGTCCATTGATGGAAGCCCGTGGAGTGTATACAATATCAAATTGACTTAGCTCGATCGACCATTTCATTAGTCTCCCCGAAGTCTCAGGCTTATGCAAGACCTGTCTCAAAGGACTATCTGTTAAGACTTCAATTGTATGTGCATGGAAGTAAGGCCTCAACTTCCTCAAAGCCACCACTAGTGCATAGGCCAATTTTTCGATCTCTGGATACCGGTTCTTTGCGTCCACCATACGCTTGCTGATATAGTATACAGGTTGTTGTTGCTTCTTCTCTTCCTTAACCAAGGCTGCGCTGATGGCATGCTCAGACACTGCCAAGTACAGGTACAGCTTTTCGCCCTTCTCTGGCTTTGCCAACAGGGGTGGCTTCCCCAGGTGCTCTTTCAGCTTGACAAATGCTTCCTCACATTTTTCATCCCAAGCGAACTTTTTGCTCCCTTTGAGGATGTCAAAGAATGGGAGGCACTTGTCGGTGGACCTTGAGATAAACCTATTAAGGGCTGCCACCCTTCCCGTTAGGCACTGCACCTCCTTCTTATTCTTTGGCAGGCTCATCTCTATTAGTGCCTTTATCTTGTCAGGATTGGCCTCGATGCCTCTGGAATTGACCATGGAGCCCAAGAATTTTCCTGAGGATACCCCGAAGGTGCACTTGACTGGGTTCAACTTCATCCGGTATTTCCTGAGCGTGTCAAACATCTCACCAAGGTCTTTGTTGAGCTCTGCTGCTTCTTTGGTCTTCACTAACATGTCATCCACATACACCTCCATATTCCTTCCTATCTGGTTGGCGAACATTTTATTCACCAGCCTCTGATAGGTGGCTCCCGCGTTTTTGAGCCCGAAGGGCATCACCTTGTAACAGTAGAGCCCTTTGTCTGTAATGAATGACGTGTGCTCTTCATCTGCCGGGTTCATTGGGATTTGGTTGTATCCTGAGTAGGCGTCCATGAAACTTAGTAACTCATGTCCTGCCGTCGCATCTACTATCTGATCTATCCTGGGAAGTGGGAAGCTGTCCTTAGGACAAGCTTTATTCAAGTTCGTGAAATCGATGCAAGTTCTCCACTTCCCATTCTGCTTCGGCACGAGTACAGGGTTCGATACCCACACAGGGTAGAAAGACTCACGGATGAACCCGTTGGCCTTCAACTTGTCAACCTCCTCCTTTAATGCTGCGTGTCTTGTTGGGTCTAGCGCCCGCCTCTTTTGCCTGACGGGCCTTGCTTCTAGGGAGATGTTCAGGTGGTGGCACATCACACTGGGGTCTATGCCCACCATGTCCTCATGACTCCATGCAAACACGTCTAGATTATCTTTCAAAAATTTCATCAACTCCTCCTTCACGTCACCTTGCAGGCTTCTCCCTATCTTCAATTTCCTTAGGGGTTCCTCCGTCACCGTAACCTCCTCTACTTCCTCTACTGGTTCTGCTCTTGACTCATCCACGACCCGAGGGTCCAGCTCCTGCGGACCCCCTGTGGGCATACATAGCGCCTCATGTACCACCATGGCCATTGGCTCACGCGGTTTTGCAGGCGCGCAGAGTGAGGTGTTGTAACACTCCCTCGCCTCCTTTTGTTCTCCCTTCATACTAGCGACCCCTCCTGGAGTCGGGAACTTGACAACCAAGTGATATATTGAAGTTATGGCTTTCAATTCTCTTAGGGAGGGTCTCCCCAATACCGCATTGAAAGATGATGCACAATCTACTACAACAAAGTAAGACATGACTGTAGTCTGCCGGGGTTGCTCCCCCATGATAAGTGTCAATTCGATCATTCCAAGGGGTTGCACTGAGTCCCCTGTGAATCCGTATAGGGACGACTGGCAGAGCTTTAGATGATGAATGCCCAGTCCCATCTTTTCCAAAGCAGGGCGATATAGGATGTCTACCGAGCTCCCGTTATCCACTAGGACTCGATGCACACGCATATTTGCCAATTGAATTGTCAACACCAGCAGATCATTGTGGGGAAAGTGTACACCCCGTGCGTCCTCCTTAGTGAACGTTATCGAGTCGTCTTCCCCCTTGAAGCTCTTCGGGGGTCGTTGTTCTAAACTCATGACGCAGGGAGGCGGGCTTCGCCGAGCCTCTCTTGCATATCTATCTCGCCCCTTCCTAGAGTCTCCCCCAAATCTTGGACCTCCAAAAATGGTTCGGACCTCCCCCTGTATTTCTGGGGCTCGTTCTTGTGCCTGGGGTGTTGTGGGCTCGTTTTCTGGCCTTTGCCTTTCTCTCCTGACATAGTGGCCCAAGTGCCCCCGGCGGATGAGCTCCTCAATTTCCTCCTTCAGATGGATACACTTTGCCGTGGTGTGTCTGATGTCCTTGTGGTATTGGCAGTATCTACTGGGGTCCCTTTTGGACCGATCCTTTCTCATTGGTGGGGGCTTTTTGAAGGGCACTCGATCTTCGTTGGTGATGTAAATATGCTCCCTGGTGTCCGTGAGGTTCGTATAGTAAGTATAAGCTGTTTGCCTATGATCACCCCCTCGTTTGGTTTTCCTTTGCTGGTCATCTCTTGGCCCATCGTACGTTCTTTTCCTCTTCGCTACATTCGATCCGTCGTTAGTTGGGGGCTTCGCGTGGGGCTCCTCCTTCCCCGCCTTTAGGGTTGCGTGGCCATCCTCCACACAGATGTACTTCTGCGCTCTCTCATAGAAGTCATCTAAGTCGGTGACTTCCCTCTTCAACATGTTGTCCCACAACTTGCTTCCTAGGAGCACTCTAGCGGTAATGGCCATTTTTAACTCTCGGCGCGTTAGGCTCCCCACTTTTGCGGCCTCCATATTGAACTGGTGAATGTAGCTCTTCAGGCTTTCATTCTCCCCTTGCTTCACGTTGGCTAAGCTGGTACCTGGCATCGTGTAGTCCCGCACGACATGGTGCTGTTGGAGGAATTCGTCAGAAAACTGCTGCTAGGACCTGATGGACCTCGGCCTTAGTTTTTTGAACCATTTGTAGGCGGGTCCTTTCAGAGTAACAGCGAAGCAATGGCACCTGGCACCACTTCCGATCCCCCTCAGTTTCATCAGATCATTAAACGCATGCAGGTGGTATTTCGGATCCGTGTTCCCTTCGTAAGGGGTCATATTGGGCTCCTTAAAATTGGCAGGGAGTCGGATTGCCTGAATTTCACTCACAAAGGGTGACTCATGGTCGAATTCCTCCTCAAAGGCCTGGCCGCCTGACGCGGTGACGATCTTGCTCCGCAAGCTCCTCATCTCCGTGTCTAGGTCCTGCCTTCTCTTGCTGAGAGTGTCCCTCAAAGCAGACGGGCTAGGATCTGCCTTTCCCTTGCCTTCTCGAGGCGCCACATGGGGCATGGTCCCTTTGCCCGCCCTCTTCTTATTGAGCTCTTCCCACAAGTCTGAGGGTGCTCTTTTGGAGGTGACCTCATCCTCATGGCGAAGGGCAGCGTTGATCCTCGGCGCTGGCTTCTGGGCCTGCTTAGGCGGTTCGGGGTGATCACGTTTCTTTGTCAGGGGGGTGTTACTGGTTAAATGTCGGGTTCTCCCATCATCTACCGGTACAGTGGTCTCCACCCCATCCTTGCCCTTCTCCTTCCTCTTAGGCAAACTTACGCTTGACTTACCCTACAGCAGGCCGTTAAGGACCTCTTGCATGTTTTCCAAGGTGGTTTCCAACCTTTGGTTCTTACGGTTGAGCTCACGTATTTCCTCTTCGTAAAACCGGGATTTCGAACTCGAGCTCACGGAGTGGACCCGGGGGTGCTTATCATGCCTACGGGCAGAAGGGCTCGAGTCTTGCCGGCCGGAGTTCGGTGCTTGCGGCGGTTTTGGAGGAGGGAACTCGTCAGCGTTTACCAGTGGGGCTCTTGGAGGGCTTCCTCCAGGTGGAGCGGCTGGTGATGAGGCCACCCTATCATCTCCGTGAACCTCAGGGTCTTTCGGGGGCTCCACGTCTCTGGGTGGAGGAGCGTCCTTCAGGGAGGCCTTCAGCTGGACTCTATTCAGGTGAACCTCTACCTCCCGCGGCTCCCTCAGTCGCTTCGAGCGTCTTGGCATCTTCTTCTTGCCGGAAACAATGGTGGAACAGTAGCTTGAAACTAACGTTCCCACAGACGGCGCCAAACTGTTGACGGTGAGAACTCGTCAACGAAGTTGAGTTGGAAAAATTATCAAATCAAGATCACTAATCGGAAAGCTGTAAAAATTTGAACAATAACTCAAGAACAATGATAGAATAATAATGGAGAATTCAGTCTTTCATTCACACTTAAGCCTCTGCTACAGTCAAATTTCCAACCCCCTTTCAGGTGGTCTGAGAGTTCATTTTATAGCAGGCTCTAATGGCCTTAGGTACATAGTGGTCCAGGAGACCAAGTGGTACATATGTACTGTGTCAGGGGGGTGGCTTCAGAGGTTGTGGTCGTACATCCCGTACAGGAGCAGGTGTCAGGAGGATGTCTCCACTACTTGTCTGTACCCATGTCTGATGCGTGGTGGCAGGCGTAGTGGCGCAGGAGGTAGTGGTGTCGGCTCTGACCTATGGCCGTAGACGTACGGACCATGATCCTTACCCCAGCAGTCTCACTGGCACTAGTATCCGTACTCAGTACTTGGTCGTACAAATATGTCCCATTCGACTCGTACTAGATCTCCTAAGCATAGGCATCCCAAGGTGTAAGGAATGGGACCCTTGGTGTGAGGTGGAGATCTTGGGTCCTTGGTATGAGATGCTTGAAACACCCCGAGGCCTCCCATGGGCATAGGTGATAAACACGTGGCCTCGCCAGGCGTCTAAGTGGGCGAGGCAAGATGCCTCCTTCGCAGGCCTCCTTCGCAAGGCCTCCCTTGCGGTGTGGCTTGGACCCAGATGTGTGGGGTGACAGGGAGACGACCCCCTGAAAAGACGATGGCCCGAAGGGCCTCTCGAGGGCGCGCGCACGATGGGTCTCATGCGGACCTACACACGAAGTGCCGTTGACGGCCTCGCGAGATGCAAGATGGCTGAGGGCCTCGCGAGATGTACGGTGCCTGGTGGCCTCGCGAGATGGGTGGCCTCGCCCATGCGTTGGCCTCGCGGGATGGAAGGTGGCCGAGGGCCTCGCTTGGTGCTAGCCCCTACGTTGGCCTCACGAGATGGGTGGCCTCGCCCATATGTTGGCCTCGCGGGATGGAGGCCTCGCGAGATGCAAGGTGGCCGAGGGCCTCGCGAAATGCACGGCGCTTGGTGGCCTCGCGAGATGCAAGGTGGCCGAGGGCCTCGCGATATGCACGACGCTTGGTGGTCTCGCGAGATGGGTGGCCTCGTCCAGGTGTTGGCCTCGCGGGATGGAGGCCTCGCCCCTGGCCTGATGCGCGCGAATGAAGGCCTCGCGAGATGGCCTCGCCCATGTGTTGGCCTGATGCGCGCGGATGATGGCCTCGCGAGAGGGGTGAGGTGCGGTGCGATGGCATCCCGAGACGACAGTGGCCCAGGGGTCTTGCCTCGGCCTCATATTTTCTCTTGATGAGATTATGAGCATCAACAGCATCATACTGGAATCACTCACTTCTGCCTTTTCTGCATTCACCACCAACTATATTATGAATAAGTTGGAATTCAACATGACCCAGCTGTTGAATGAACTGCAGACATTTGATTCTCTTAACAAATCCATTACTAAAGAGACTGAAGCAAATGTGGTAGAGGAGAAATCTTCAAACTTTGAGGAGAAATCCAAGAAAAGAAAGAAGAACAATAATAAGGACAAAGGAAATCGCAAAAAGTCTAATAAAGGCAAGAAGGCACCAAAAGCCAAGGAGAAAAAAGTCGACAACAACTCCAAGAAGAAATAACAAAAAGGAAAATGTTTCCACTGTGGAGTTGAAGGTCACTGGAAGAGAAATTGCAAGAAGTATCTCTCTGAGCTGAAAAAGAAAGGAAAATATGATTTACTTCTACTTGAAGCTTGTGTAGTGGAAAACGATATGTCATCCTGGGTTTTAGATTTAGGAGTCACTAACCATGTTTGTTCTTCCATGGAGATAATTGAGACATCAAGGGAGCTGGCAGATGGCGAGGTGACCATGCGAGTTGGAAGTGGAGCGCTCGTTTCAGATGGTGGGGTGAATAGTCTGTTTAATTTTGGGGAACGATTATTTAGTTTTGAACAATGTTTATTTTATTCCTGGATTTTCTAGAAACTTAGTTTCTTTATCTATGTTGAATGAACAATTTTTTTATATTTCTTTTAGTAATAATTCAATTGTTATTTCAAAGAATGGTTTCAAAATATGTCAAGCAAAACATAATAACGGAGTGTAACCAAATGAACGAACGCTCAATAATTCAGACTTATTTAAAGTAGCAAAACCGCAAGGTAACAAAAGACAAAAAGTTTCAAACGAGGATGACACATATCTTTGAAATCTTAGAATTGGTCATATAGGTCTAAATAGGATAAACCGGTTAACAAAAGATGGACCTTTGAGAGAACTAAGATTTAGAACTCTTCTGGTTTGTGAATCTTGTCTAGAAGGTAAAATGACCAACTTCATTTCTCAGTGAAAGGCAATAGAGCCAAAGAACCTTTGGAGTTTGTACACAGCTATGTCTGTGGTCCAATCAATGTACAAGCAAGAGGTGGGTATGAGTAGTTCGTCACTTTTATTGATGATTACTCAAGATATGGTCATACTTACCTAATGCTTAGGAAATCTGAAACCCTTGGTAAGTTTCAAGAATTCAAAGTTAAAGATGAGAAGCGGTTAGGTAAGACTCTAAAGACACTTCGATCTGATCGAGGTGGAGAATATTTTGATTTAGAATTCAAAGAATTCTTGCTGGAGAATCCCAACTCACAGCACCAGGAATGCCACAGCAAAATGGTGTTTCCGAAAGAAGAAACAGGACCTTGTTAGACATGGTCAGATCTATGTTAAGCTACTCTTCACTTCCTCTCTCATTATGGGGATAAGCACTTCAAACAGCGACGTACATTTTAAATGTAGTCCCATCTAAGACCATTAGCAAAATGCCACTGGAACTATGGAATGGAAACAAACCTAGTTTGCACCATTTTCGCATTTGGGGTTGTCTTACTCATGTTCTTAGACCTAAATTAGGGAAACTTGAATCAAGGTCAGAAGTGTGCATTTTTGTTGGCTACGCTCCAAAAACAAGAGGTGGTTATTTCTATAGTCCCAAGGATCAAAAGGTATTTGTTTCAACAAATGTGACCTTCCTTGAATATGACTATATGAATAACTATAAACCTCGGAGCAAGGTAGTATTGGAGGAACTCATAGGTGATAAGATTCCATCACAATCATCTTCATCATTAAATGATAAACGACAAACCGAGGAAACCATGATTCCTGGAAAAGAAACCCCGGTGCAACGTCGTAGTGGGAGGATTGTGTGACAACCTATTTACTGCGAACATGAGGCGAACAACGAGTCCTTGTTTCTGATACAGACAAGGATGATCCATTAACCTTTAAAGAGGAAATTGATAATCCTGAAAATGAGAAATGGCAAGAAGCCATGAACAAAGAAATGGAATCTGTTGACCTCGATTTTGGCGAACAACGAGTAGACGTCAAAACTACAATAAACCTTCAAGAGAAAAATACGACACTGATAATTTTATAGTGGTTCAGCCCCAATTTATTGGTAATAGCCTAATCCACTTGGAGTTGTGATATATATATATCCTACACTTAAGATCAAATGAACTTGAGTCAACTGAGTTTCTTAAATGCAAGTAGAAAAATACATAGTTTCTCTCTCTAAACTCTCTCATAAAATGCCCTAAGAATGCCCCAAGTAATAGTCCCAAAGTCTCAAAACTAGAGAGTTTTTCTTAGTCTCGAAAGATCAGATCCCCCAAAATGATGCCATGAGCCATTTATTTATAGACTCATGGATCGTACATAAAATATCTCCCTTTTACCGGGTCCTTCGTTCTTCCAACAGACTTTCATTAATAAAATATAAATAAATTTAAATAACAATAGTATA
Organism: Humulus lupulus; assembly: GCF_963169125.1. Taxonomy (NCBI): domain Eukaryota; kingdom Viridiplantae; phylum Streptophyta; class Magnoliopsida; order Rosales; family Cannabaceae; genus Humulus; species Humulus lupulus. Next base: position 39,457,194 of record NC_084796.1, read on the forward strand.
GCTATTATTCTGGGATATCTAAGAGATTCTCGCAACAATTGAGAATGATTCGGGTGGAAGCTGTTACTAAGGACAAAAGCAAGCACCTCTCGTCGGCAAAGCACACCTCTAGCACACCTCTAGTCGGTATAGGCAAAGCACTCCTCTGGTCTAGCATGACACATCTCTGGTCTAGCAAAACATTTCACTAGTCGGCCAAACACTCCACTGGTCGGCCAAGCACTTCACTGGTCGGCCAAACACTCCACTGGTCGGCCAAGCACTTCACCGGTCGGCCAAAAACTGCACTGGTCGGCGAAACACTCCACTGGTCGGCCAATCACTTCACTGGTCAGCCAAACACTCCACTGGTCGGCCAAGCACTTCACCAGTCGCCCAAAAACTTCACTGGTCGGCCAAACACTCCACTGGTCGGCCAAGCACTTCACTGGTCGGCCAAGCACTCCACTGGTCGACCAAGCACTTAATCGGTCTGCCAAACACTTAACTGGTCAACCAAACACTTAACTAGTCCGCCAAACACTTAACTGGTCGGCCAAGACAGGTGACTGGTCAGTCAAAAATCTTTACCGGTCGAACAAAATTTCTATCAGGTCGGTCTGATCACTTTATTACAACTCCGAAGAGCCAACACATTTATTGACTATTAATGTGTCATTTACTGACCATGCATTGCCACTTGTCACTTCTGATTGCCACATCATCGAACTGAAATTTTGGGGATAACATTTGCCCCCTAAGTTTATTATATGATTTACTCGTATGATAAGCTTTTTCTCTAGCAAAATGTTTTTGAGGCCATCCAAAAGCTTCCATCCTGTCAGTATCTTTCACTTTTGAATTAAACTCACGATCAAACGTTTCCTGTAGCCCATCTAACTTGTTTCTTTTACCAATCCTAACTGATCAAATTTCTTTTGTCCCTCGGAAGCCTTATGCCTCGGAACCCAAACAGCTTCTTGGCAATGCTACTCCTCGGACATGTAGCCTCGGATGTGCCAAGCTCCTTGAGAATGCTCCATCCACTCGGCATGCTTGGCCAGCAGCTCCTCGGACATGCACCCCAACACTCGCACAGGCAGCCAGCCGATCGGACACCTCTCGCTAGCTTCTCGGATGACAGCCCTCAGACGCAGACCCTCGGAAGCACCAGGCTCCTCGGCGCAGCCTTCTCAGATGCAATAGGCCTCTTGGATGCACGACCCACGGATCGGATATGCATGCCTGTTCACTCAGATGCACACACCCACCGATCGGACACACACTCTTGCCACTCGGACACGTCCCTGCCTTCAAACAGGCAACTCCTCGGATGTGCAACCAACCGATCAGACGCAACCCCCAATTGCTCAGACACGCAGCCAACTAATCGGACGCAACCTCTAGCTGCTCGGACACCAGCCTTCGGACGCGCACGGGCCTGCTTAGGCACTTCGGCATCCGTTCGGCCATCACCCAACCGATCAGGCATATGGCATAGCTACTTAAGCATATGCCTAAAACTTATCCCTCCAAAAACCATGAAAACACCTTGTTCAAATCTCCCAAAAGTATTTTGAGAGATTGATTTCTCTCAATCAATCTTGGGGAAAAATTGACTTCTCTTCTCAAAGACATTTTTTCACTATGTAGTATTTACTTTGCATTCATTTGTTCGTGTTTGTTTGATTCACTCCAGGGACTCATCGATGTTAGTCATGCTCAACAATAGAGTTTACTACCCGACCAGCGATATATGCTCAGCCGACCAGGGAAGTTGTATCTTCTCTCTCGACCAGGAAAACTTTGCACCTGATCAGCTAAACTTTGTACCTGGCCAGTAGTTTACTCTTTTTTCTTGTGAAGGCAATTATTGCTTAGCAGCATTGATATTTTTCTCGCACAGCCGAGCTGTTAGCATTTATACTTTACTTTTCTTTGCTAACTTGAAACATTCTAAGTCTTTTTAGACTTAAAAAGTTATAAGTTTTTTGTGAATAGTAAAGTCACTCTGATGTATGCCATATATTTTCGCATGAGTACTTAGTTTTCTAACTTAGAAATTCTAGACATTTCACAAGTCCCTGCTAAGTATACTTTCTCACACTCTTATTGCTCTAACATTTTATGAGCATAATGTTTATTGTCACACGAATATTTGCTTCTAACTTGAAATTTTGAAAAATTCCATGTTACTTAAGCTTTGTCAAACAAGTTAGCTTAATGGCCTTTTTTGCTTCAAAATTTTACAAGTCAGCCTAAAAAAATATGTTTACTCGTACTCTTATTGCCTGTGTTAAATTATATACCAGCATACCCCATGTGCCCCCCAATCGATCGAGGGTTGAAAGATCTCGGGTCACTTGCTACTTGACTGAATTTGTTCGAGCAGTTAATTGCTCATGAAACACATAGAATATATTGAAAATATTCGAGTAGTTGAACACTGCTTGAATGTATCAATCAGTTGAACACTGTTCGAATAATTAACAAACATTCACATTTGTAGCAAGAATCGACCACGCTGCGCGTAGTCTCTTTTATTACTCGTAAATTAAAAAAGGACAAAACGTGTTTAATAACGAGTCTAAAACAATAAAAATAGTTCAAAAATTAAATGATTGGTTAGCAAATAACTAGATCATAAACCAAACTTAAATAAAAATTAAAACAACTTGAAATTAAGCTACCACTCTGAAAGCGGTATTTAGAAATAATATATCCACAGACGCTCGTTGTCCCAGTGGTTCCTGATCCTAGCGCTCCTTCTCATGTCGAAGTGCCTCGGCATACCTCTCCCTTGCTTTGTTTCTATCCTCAGCCGAGTGTGGACCTCCAAATATAGTGTCTAAGGTAAAGTCCACAGGCTCGGGCTGCAAGGGTGGAGATCTTTGTCATTTAAACCCAGGATTGTTGCTGCCTCCTTCTCCTTCGGGTGTCTCTGCCCGGTACTTTCTCAACTTGCCCGACCGGAGAAGAAATTCAATCTCGTCCTTGAGGTGATTGCATTCATTCATGTCGTGACCATAATCTCCATGGAAACGAAAAAACTTATTCATATCTTTCTTCCTCATCTCTTTCCTGATGGGTGGAGGTTTCTTGTAGGGAACCTCTTCATGACTAGCAAGATATATCTCCGCTCAGCTAGTAGAGAGAGTGGTGTAATTAGTGAACTGAGATTCTTACTTGGTTGGCTTTTCGTTTTTACTCAACTTAGCCTTCTTTTCTTCATGGTGGTCACACCCGTTATTCCCACGTTTCTTTCCATCATTATGACTATTTCCACCATTCTTAGGAGGGTCAGTCGATCCGCCCGGATTGTTTATGCCATTCTCCTCTTTCTCGATTGCATCATCCAATTTCATATACTTGTCTGCTCAGTCAAGAAATTGTTGAAGTGTTGAAATTGGATTTCTATGTATACTATCCCACAAAGGGCTCCGATAAGTTATCCTAGCGGATATTGCAACCATCTTCCCCTCGTCTCATACAGCAGTTGCTCTATTGGCTTCTCTCATGAATCTCTGTATATAATTCTTTAAAGATTCATCTTTTCCTTGTTTGATACCTGCCAAGTGGTTGGCATAAACTGGTGGAGTCCTGGCAATGTTGAATTGTCTACAAAACTCCTTCCTGAATGCTTCCCAAGAGGTAATGGAATTCGGCTTAAACTACCAATACCATTCCTGGCGGTATCTGACAAAGTAGTCGGGAAAACTCTACACTGATAATCGTCACTTACTCTGAGCAATTCCATCTGGTCCTAAAATTTCCCAACATGTCTGATGGGATCTGCCTTTTCTGTATATACTGGCAGCCCGGTGCTTTATATTATGCCGGAGGCTAGGCTACTCTAATCCGGGCACAAAATGGGCTGCCACTCCGGTGGTCTATCGCATCCATCCCTGAAGGTCGTTTTGACAAACCTTGCACTACAGCTGTTAGCACGTCAAGCTAGGCTTGGATGGCTGGTGCAACTGACAAAGTTCCAAGATCTCGACCGCCTGGTCGAGCATTATCATTTGGTGCACTGTCGTAAAGTATTTCTACTTGACTGGCAGGGTGGTTTAGATTTTGCTCTTCGACTGGGATGGTCCTCCTCTTGTTGATGATAACGTCCCTTAGATCCTTCCAGGAAGCATGCTCTCCTACTCGATCGAACACCATACTTTTCAATTTTTCAGAGGGCTTACTACGCGGGACTTGCTCTCTCCCACTACGCTGCTGGCCAGGGTGCAGCGGAGGCCTTTCGGTACGTCCCGGGTAGTCTTTTCCTCCTTGTTGGTCATTGCCCCCTTTTTCCTTTGACTCGTCGGTGTGATGACTATCATCCTCATCACGACCATGTCCATCTCTCAATTATGAAGTCCTCTTATCTCGAGGAGTCCTGGTCTGATCCTGCATGGGTGGAGTCTTTTTAATACCCGATCGGTGACTCCCTGATCTAGAAGTTTCTGATCGGTGGCTCCTAGAGGGGGTTCTAGAGTTCTCCCTTTGCGTCGAGGCAGTTCTGGAGCGGACTCCATCATCTTCCCGACTAGGGGTGTTACTCCTGCTTCTGTTCGGTCCCCGAGAATTGGCTCTGTCAGTGGTCCTCCAACCAGCATTATTATTTCTTGCTCCCTAGGTGGCTGCTTGTGTCGCGACTTGAGCATTGGCTTGGGCCAACTTGGTAGCCGCCTCTAGAGCAAGTGCTGCTTCACGATGTCTCCGGTCGACCTCCTCTTATTGCTATTTGAGCTCTTCACTTTTGGCCCCCATATCGCGCCTTTGCTTCTTTAATGCAGCTCTTGGCCTGGCCATCTCTTCAGCGAAAGACTCCTGCCGAGCATTGAATCGCATCATCTCCTCTTGGAAAGCGCCTAGTTCTTCCTGGAGTTGTTCAACTTCTGGGGTGGTCTCCTCGAGAAAGACTCTGGGCTCAGTCTTTGGGTTCTGCGGTCCAAGACCTTCTGATCTAGCAGGCTCATTTGACATCCCTGAATTTTTGGATGCCACATTGGTATTCTTGGGCGCCATCTTGATATGATAGTCATGTGTTTCTTCTCTTCAGGCTCTCAATGAAAGCACCAAAAGTTTGACCACGATTTCTTCCCTTCTCTTCAAGAGAAAAATACGACACTGATAATTTTATAGTGGTTCAACCCCAATTTATTGGTAATAGCCTAATCCACTTGGAGTTGTGATATATATATCCTACACTTAAGATCAGATGAACTTGAGTCAACTGAGTTTCTTAAGTGCAAGTAGAAAAATACATAGTTTCTCTCTCTAAACTCTCTCAGAAAATGCCCCAAGAATGCCCCAAGTAATAGTCCCAAAGTCTCAAAACTAGAGAGTTTTTCTCAGTCTCAAAAGATCAGATCCCCCAAAATGATGCCATGAGCCATTTATTTATAGACTCGTGGATTGTACATCATATATCTCCCTTTTACCAAGTCCTTCGTTCTTCCAATAGACTTTCATTAATAAAATATAAATAAATTTAAATAACAATAATATAGCTATTATTCCAGGATATCTGAGAGATTCCCGCGACATTTGAGAATGATTCAGGTTGAAGCTGTTACTAAGGACATAAGCAAGCACCTCTCGTCGGCAAAGCACACCTCTAGCACACCTCTAGTCGGTATAGGCAAAGCACTCCTCTAGTCTAGCATGAAACATCTCTGGTCTAGCAAAACACTTCACTGGTCGGCCAAACACTCCACTGGTCGGCCAAGCACTTCACTGGTCGGCCAAATACTCCACTGGTCGCCCAAGAACTTCACCGGTCGGCCAAACACTTCACTGGTCGGCCAAACACTCCACTGGTCGACCAAGCACTTCACTGGTCAGCCAAACACTCCACTGGTCAGCCAAGCACTTCACTGGTCGGCCAAACACCTAACTGGTCGGCCAAGCACTTAACTGGTCGACCAAACACTTAACTGGTCGGCCAAGACAAGTGACTGGTCAGTCAAAAATCTTTACCGGTCGGACAGAAATTCCATCAGGTCGGTCCGATCACTTTATCACAACTCCGAAGAGCCAACACATTTATTGACTATTAATGTGCCATTTACTGACCATGCATTGCCACTTGTCACTTCTGATTGCCACGTCATCAAACTAAAATTTTGGGGATAATAGAATCGATGTACTCCAATTCTATCTGGGAACTTGTTGATCCACCTGAAGATGTCAGGCCCATACAGTGCAAGTGGATATACAAGAAGAAAATAGGTGTAGATGGAAAATTAGAGACTTTCAAAGCGAGGCTTGTAGCCAAAGGTTACACTAAGAGAGAAGGTGTTGATTATGAAGAAACATTTTCTCCTCTGGCCATGCTCAAATCCATTCATCTCCTCTTATCCATAGCGGGTACCAATGATTATGAGATATGGCAAATGGACGTCAAGACAGCATTTATGAATGGCTATCTTGATGAAAGTATCTATATGGTACAACCAGAAGGGTTCACAGAGAAAGGGAAAGATGAAAAGGTGTGCAAGTTTTTGAAATCCATTTATGGATTAAATCAAGCATCTAGATCTTGGAATATCACTTTTGATGAAACATTTAAAACATATGGCTTCGAACAGAATGTCGACAAAGCATGTGTGTATAAATACATCAAAGGAAAAGTGGTGGTTTTCTTAGTTCTTTACGTTGATGAAATTTTGCTCATTGGGGACAATGTAGAGACACTGTCAAATGTAAAGAAATGGTTAGCTGAAAAGTTCCAAATGAAAGATTGGCGAGGCGAGCTATGTTCTCGGAATCCGAATCCTAGGGGATAGGAAGAACAAGCTCTTGTAACTTTCTCAAGCTAATTATATAGATAAGGTGCTTGAGAGATTCTCTATGGAGAATTCCAAGAAAGGTCAATTACCGACCAGACATGGAATTGCTCTCTCCAAGGAATAATGTCCCAAGACACCTCAGGAGGAAGAGGATATGAGAAAGTATCTCTATGCTTCAGTAGTTGGGAGTCTTATGTATGCTATGTTGTGTACTAGTCCCGAAATATGTTATGTAGTTGGGATTGTAAGTCGTTATCAACCAAATCCTGGTTTGGAACATTGGATTGCGGTAAAGAACATTCTCAAGTATATTAGGAGAATGAGAGACTATATGCTGGTATATTCAGGGGTGAGCTAAACCCTACTGGATACACTAATTCTGATTTCCAATCAGACAAAGACAGTCGAAAATCAACATATGGGTCAATGTTCACTCTTGGTGGAGGAGTTGTGGTCTGGAGAAGCATTAAGCAATCTAGCATAGTTGATTCAACCATGGAAGCTGAATACATGGCGGCTTGTGAAGCAGCTAAGGAAGCGGTTTGGTTGAGGAAGTTCTAAACTGATTTTGGAAGTTGTTCTAGTTATGGATAAGCCACTAATCCTGTACTATGACAATAGTGGAGCAGTAGCTAATTCCAAAGAACCTAGAAGCCACAAGAGAGGGAAGCATATAGAAAGGAAATACCATCTGGTAAGAGAGATTGTACACCGAGGTGATGCGACTATTATGAAGATAGCGTCGATGGAATTAAGGGAAATGCCTTAATTAAGGGAATTAAGGGAAATGCCTCACTTACTGCAAAGTCGTTCATGGGTCACGTGTGCAATATGGAATTAAGGGAAATGCCTCACTTACTTTGAGGGCAAGTGGGAGATTGTTAGGATTAATGTCCTAAAAGCATGTAAAGACATTTTATTGGTTTTAAATAAAAGTACAATTTTATTATATTTGAATGTTATAATTATTGTTTGAATTAATTATATAATAATATCAAGAAAATTCCCTATTCATTCATGAGAATATGATCTCATTTTAGTATGAGAGAATTAAGATCATATATAATTGATAAAATAGTCAGTAACATATTAAAGTAAGAAATCTTTAATGAATGTTTACTAGAACAGTTTGCTAATTATATGAGATGGAAGTAATCTAGATTCAGATTACTGATGTGGATACACATCTTAGTAAAGGTGATGTATATAATAAAGATTATATATGACAGGACTGATAAGAATTAATTATTTATATAAACTTGTCGTTTGACGTAAAGATTTAATTCTTGTCATAATAGATGATCATATGTAGATCAGTCTAAATCCTGAGTATTCATGAACTCTTGTTTATGTTTATTGGATCTTTTGATTCACTCATTAAGATCTCTTAGAATAATGAGGCTAATGACTTTTTTTTTTTTTTGAGATTCAATATCATGGATGGCTGGGAACATGAATTACAATATTGGAATCTATGCTTTCCTAACATAACGAATATTAGTTCCCTTAAGGATTGATTTTGGAACTGAATAGTTATTAAGATCAAATCTATAATTAGATTATAGATTAATTATTCGCTATTGAATTAATGGTATTGAAGGATCAAGAGGTAATTAGAAAGGTAAAACTGTAATTTTGACTAGCTCTAATTAAGGAACCAATAATGGAGGGCAGAACTACATATATTGATTATATCAATGGACTACTACAGAAAACTCTGTAAATATAAATTTATAAATACTTAGAGTGCAATTCCATATTTATAGTGGAGTAATCATGGAATTAATAAATAAGATTATTAGATTAAAGAGTTTAATTAATAATCTGGTTTATTGGAGCTTCGTATTATAGGTCCATGGTCCTCAGATCACCTCTATCCTACATTGTCAAGGGTAAGGATGTCAAAAGAAATATTTGTTAAGAGAAATGACTAAATTGCAAAGGAATTAATTTTCCAGGGCAAGGAAATAATTATTTGACAATTATGGGTAATTGATTAATTGTGAATTAATTAATTATTTAACTATATAGTTTTTACTTTGAAAAACTGTAGGTTAAAATTAATATTAATCTTATTTGGATTAATATAAAGAGAGAAAATAATAAATATATTATTTATAATATGATATATATTTATTTAATTTAAAACTGATATTTTAAGATAAAGTTAATTTTAATTAACTCATATTTATGTTGGAATAAATATCTGGTCTTAAAAGTTGATCAAATAAACAAATGAGAAAATTAGAGCAACCCTAATAGGGTTGGGCGACACACACTGTACAGTACAATATGTGGCGCCTAGCATCAGAGATTTTATCCCTGAGATTTGAATTTTGAATTATAAATAAATTTGTTTAATCAGTTATTTAATTATTCTTTTTAAATATGATTTGAATAGATAATTAAATGAAAATATCTAATCAGTTTTAATTTGAATTATATTTTAATTAAATAAAGATTATTTTATTAGATTAAAAGATCTTTATAAATCTGATATAGGTGATATTCAAATAATGGATGGATAGTCAAACACTCTCTCTAAAGAGATAATTTTCTCTAAACCTGAAAACTATTCTAAACCTTCTCTCTGTCAAAACTCTCTAGATCTCATGTGTTGCCCACACACATCCTTGTCTATTTGAGGATTGTTTTGGAAGATCAGGGTGTAAGATCTCAGAACACTGGAGAGGAAGATCGTTGATTTATACAAAAAAACTCAAGGACACTTGATATGCTACAAGAGATAATACATGATCTATTTGTATGTGATTTAATATTTATATATGTACATTATCCTGGCTGGTATTAATAATTATTAAAATGAGTCCATAAATTCTGCTGCGTACCTTTGATTTGATCATTTAATTCCAACACTAGGTTCATGAGGGCCATGACGCCCAAGAAGAGGGTCGCGACATGTCCTCGTGAACCCAGCTTTCTCTGATCCAATTCCTCCCCAAAACTCACCCCATAACCATATCAAACCCACAATTCAATCTCAAAACATCCCAAGAACATCTAAGGAAATAAAACCCACTTTTCAAATAGATCAAAAACTCACCAAACCATAAAATCCAAATCAAAACTTAAGAATCTTAAGGAAACAGAAACTCAGAAACATAAAGCTTAAATTACCTCTGATTAAGTCATTTTCTAGTTAAATCCTAAGGCTATCAAGCTTCTAATCTTCCCTAAAATCGTTATGACTCTAACATCGCTTGAATACGAGCACTAAAACTCGAGTTTCATTCGAAAATGCTAACGAGCGTCAAGTGAGAGAATGGGAGAGAGAACGAGAGTATTGAACGTGTTTTCTGTTTATGACAGGTTACTTAGGGATCAATTAACCTTAAGCAAACCCCAAGGCTTGGGGTACCTAAAACCGTCCCCGAGGTTAAAATGGTCAAAATTCCCAGAACTCCCTCCTAATCTCACTAACTCCATATATATCCTCGAATATTCATTCCCATTACCCAATATCCCGGTAATATACTAAATACCCAAAATACCCCTTGACTCACCCCGAGTCAAGTATTGGTCCCGTTGTGACTTACCGCTAACATGCTCTCTAGGATCACCTTATGCCGAGTAACCCAAATATATCCACAAAATAATGTGGTCCCACACATATATCACATTTATGCACATATACTCCAAATATACCCACAATGGACCAAATTATGAAAATCGCCCTTTTGATAAGAAATGGGCCCACATGCATATTTAATACACCTAACACATGCATATCAAGTCATATTATAATATAACTCTCCTAATCATATAATGATTGGAATACCCCAAAATCCCTAACGATGTTAATGGTTGGATTGAAGGCCGGGAGAGCCATAATTGGTTTATTGTGTCATTAAATGATTATATGCATGATTATGTGAATTATATTATTATATGATGATAAATGCATGAATATGGGTCCACTTTTAATTATAAGGGCATTTTGGTAATTTGACTCGTTGAGGGCATATTTGTATATTTTCATGCATGTTGGTGGTTATTGATAAGGCCACATTATTATGTGAATTTGTTTGAGCTATTCGGCATGAGACGATCTTTGAATACTAGTTAGTGGTTTGGTCATAACGGGGTTAATTTCGAGGCTCGGGGTGAGTCTCGGGGGAATTTGATGATTAGTGCATTACCGGTAATTAAAGGGTGATGGGATATGACTTATTAGCATTTGAGAATATGGGGAATAACGGGAATTGGAGGACGTTAATTATAATTCACGAGATAGACAGGAAAGGACGGTTTTACCCTTGGTAGCCTTAAGAGGGAATTTAATGACCTAGGGGCATTTTGGTGTTTTGACCAAAGGATATATGTGAATTAAGAAAGCTGTAGAAAGTTTAAGAAAAACAAAGCATGTTACTTCTTCTTCTCCTGATCATCATTTCTCCTTCTTCTTCCTTTGAATTTTTGAAGTTCCATTTAAGGATTCAAGCTAGGGAAGTAAGCCTTGAGGGTCTAGGATTGTGTTCTACTATTGAAGAGGGTTCCATCTTGAGCTTGAGATAAGATTCTAGGCATGGAAACTCTGGTTATGCTCTATTTATCATTTGATTTTCAGTTGGGATTTTTGAATTGGATAGTGTGAATTCAAGGAAGTTTTTAGCAAAGATTGATTGAGTTTTGATTCCTAGGACTTGTAGAATGGGTATTTGGGTTCATTTGTGAGTTTGGTTGAGGTTTGGAGTCAGTTCATGAAGTTTGGAAAGTGGAGAAGTCGAAGGGGAAAAACCAGAGCTGAATCACCCTGGTTCTAGCGCTACAGCGCCCAAGGGAGCGTGCTACAGTGTTGTCCAGGGCAAGTCAGCCCTACTTGTAGCGCCTGGGTGCCAGGGGGCAGCGCTGTAGCGCTACCATGTTTTTCCAGGGTCCCATTTTGGGTACTTTTGAAGTTTTTTGGCTCACGGTTTCAATTCATAAGGCTCGGGATCGAATCTACTAACCGTTTGAGTACGATTCGAGGTCCCGGGAGTGAGGTTTAGATCATGAACCTTCTATTGTTGATTTTATTGATGGAGTTCCATATTTGGTTATGACTAGGTGACCGCTAAGGGATCAAAGGATCGATCGTTCTCAAGGGTCGTTTTTAACTTGTTTTTCGCTCGAACAAGAGGTAAGAAAACTGCACCGAGTATGTGACATGCATGGTTATTAATGAAGCATGTTAAGTGCTCTATATGTTGACATTGATTGCGTATTAAATGCATAGCAATCTTGCTTACTTGTTAATGGTACTGACTTATTAGTCAAAATCGGCAATGGTCTCAGTATTGACTGTGAAGATGTGAGTCATTAGTCAAGTTCGGCAATAGTAATGAGCACTGGTGGTATGGTATTGGCTCATGAGTTAAGAACGGTATTGGCGTGTTTAACGCAAGCCGAAAAGATTAGATCTAATCGACATAAGCATGAAATGCTTGATCGACCTTAAGTTCGTTGAAAACAAAAACGCTTGTCTAGTCTAAAGGCTAGTTACTTAGAGTCAGGGCCAGAAGGCCCAGGTGACTACATCGTCACATGGCTATGGGTGCGGAGCCCAAGTTCGTGACTTACTCATCAGTCACTTATCTACTTCAAGTTCGTGACTCCATAGTCACTCATCTGGTTTACGTTCGTGACTTACTCATCAGTCACTTATCTGATTAAGGCTACATGTCCCAGCATGATTACTAGAATCTCGATACCATCTGATTAGGGCTACACGCCCCAGCATGATTATTAGAATCTTGATATTATCTAATTAGGGTTATAAGCCCAGTATGATTATCATAGTCATTCATTGATATTATATACATGCAGTAATGAGTTTTCTTGCTGAGCCCTGGCTCACGAGTGCTATGTGGTGCAGGTAAAGGAAAAGAAAAGCTCACCCAGCCTTGAGCGGAGAGCTTATGTGGTGATGTGTACATATATGGCTGCTTGACAACCACGACCAAGGTGTTTCTCAAAGGAACTAGGGGTCAACCCTACTTTTGCCACTTAGGTCGGCAGATTGTAATTTTTATACTATAATGACCATTTTGGGTTGTAAATAACTTGTAAACACTTTTATAGGCCCATGTATAGTTTTATGTTTTATATAAAATATATCTATTCATTTTAATATAAAATTTTCACCCTGACCTATTAATAACACCTAGATGCACGTTTATAACCTAATGACTCATTTAGCGAGTTAAGCACTGTTTAAAGTTCTTAGTAACGATCTTGGAGTAACCAGAGCGTTACAACTTGGTATCAGAGCGTGCCAAGGTTTAGGGTTCTAGTAGATTGGTTAGGCATGTACACTTGCCACAGAAGACAAGCTTGACTCATGGTTTGGTAACTATTTATGCGGTTATATGTTTAACTGCTTAAATATAATATAAATGCTTTACCTGTCTACATGTGATATGTTGATAAGGATGGGCCTTGACTACTGCATTATAAGCAAGAACATGCGTATTAGCACTGATATTACTAGAACATGCTTATTAGTATTATTCATTATGAATTATTTATTGATACGTGTTAAATGTTAAATGCTTTGTATATCTGTATAATTGTTGAATATGGGTGAATATCTGTTGAACTTGGACCGTGAGGCGGCATGAGGTTTAGTTATCACTGCCTAACTAGCCACATTGATTGTTTCAGCACAATATAAGTGATAGAATGATTCCAAGATAGACAGATTCACTAGTTGCCCAGGAAGATCAAGGACAGAATAAACAAACAGGGTCAGGAGAATGACCGAAATTAGATTCCACAGCTAGCTCCTGATAACTGGCAGCAGTTGTTTAATGACTTGTAGACCAGAGTATTGAGGCAGGAAGAAGAAATCTACCTCCTGAGACAACAACAAGTTCTTGCACGGAACATTTTACCTGAGGCACCACCTGTATCAATGCCAACAGTTGAGCAGTTGCCTGAGGTTGGAAGTAAATGGAAACCTCTTTATGAAAGGGTCAGGAAACAGCAACCTCCAGTTTTTTAGGGTAGTGCAGACCCAGCTAAGGCTGAGCAATGGATGAGCATGATTACCACCATCCTTGACTTCATGAGGGTGTCTGGTAATGAGAGGGTGGCCTGTGCCACATACATGTTTTAGGAGGATGCCTGAATTTGGTGGGAGGTTATATCCCAGACCAGAAATGTTAATGCCTTGAGTTGGGAAGAGTTTCAGACTCTATTTAATGAGAAGTACTACAGTGATGCCATCAGGGCTGCTAAAGCTGAAGAGTTTGTCAGGTTACTTCAGGGGAGTTTGACAATGACTGAGTATACCCTGAAGTTTGATAGATTGACAAAGTTTTCCATGGAGATGGTGCCCATTGATGGGACCAGAAGGGAGAGGTTTCTCTAGGGGCTACAGCCTAGACTAGCCAGGGATGTTCGTATCACCACTGTGGCATGAGTTACTACTTATGCACAGGTGGTGGAGAAGGCGCTCACAGCTAAGAGCGTAGAGAGCAAGATCTGGCAAGACAATGCAGCCAGAAGAGAGTTGAGGAGGACAGGTCCTCCATTTATGGGTTCAGGTAGGGGTGGAGGCCCCAGTGATCAGAAGAGGAAGGTTCCTGTAATGCCCCGGATCCCCTATTATGGTTTAATGGCTGGATTAGTAGGCCGGGAGGGCCATAACTGTTTAATTATGCTATTAAATGTGTTTATGCATGTTTATGAGAATTATATTATAATATAATGTTAAATGCATGCATGTGAGTCCACAATTGTTTATAGGGGTGTTTTGGTAATTTGGCCCGTTGAGGGTATAATTGAATATTTGTTTGCGTGTTAATGATATATATTGTGAGACCACATTATAATGTGGGTTGGTTCGAGTATTTCGACATGAGACGATCTTTAAACGTGATTTATCGGTTTGGTCATAATAGGTTTGAGCTCAGGGCTGGGGGTGAGTCTCGGGGTGATGTTAATGATTATAGCGTTACCGGGGATTTTAGGGTAACAGGATATGAATTATTGGTGTTTGAGGATATTGAGATTAGCGGGAATTGGGAAGCGTTAATTATGATTAACGGGTTAAGTGGAAAGTACCAATGTTACCCTTGAAGTGGTTTTAGAGGCTTTAGGTGGCTCAAGGGTATTTTGGTCATTTAAGGGTGGATATATTTGATTTAAGAGGCTGTTGGCTGTAGAAAGTTGTAGACTAAAACAGAACAAAAACAGAGATTTGCTTCTTCCTTTCCCGTACACCATCTTCTTCATCATTCCTTTAAGATTTTGAGTTCTAGGTGGGAATCCAAGCTAGGGAACTTAAAAGCTGGGTTGGTGGACTTGGTTCAGCTAGTGAGGGAAGTTCAAAACAGGTTTTAAGGTGAGTTTTGATCATTGAACTCAAGTTATGCTCTGCTTTTATTTCTTTAGTTTTCAGCTTTAAAGTTCTTGATGGAAGTGGGAATCAAAGGGATTTTTTGTGTTGGTTTGATTAGGATTTGATGAGGGTGAGCTATGGGTGTTATTTGGGGGTTTAATTGTGTGTTTGGAGGAGGATTGGAGATGGTTTGAAGGGCTGGTTTGAGAGGAAAGAACATAGAGGAAAAACTGGGTTCGTGCGTGGGCGTGTTTCTGGTTTGGGCTGGGCACCGTGGCACAGCAGGGGTGCACCGCGGTCCTTGGCGTCTGGCAGGGGGAGAGCCCTCTCTGTTTGAGAGCGTGCCGCAGCGCAGCAGGGGAGGGCCGCAGCCCTTAAGGTCAATTTTTCCAAAATGTGGATTTTAGCTTAGGGATTCAAACTTTAGGCCTCGGGGTTGGACCTAGTACCCGGTTGGGTAGTATTTGATGTCTCGGGGGCTGGAATTTGGTTTGGGAACCCTCAGTTATCATTTTTATTGATGAATCCTATAATTTGGTTATGACCAGGTGACCGTCAAGGAATTTAAAGGTTGATCGTTCTCAGGGGTCGTTCATATAATAATTCTCACTCGAACCAGAGGTAAGAAAACAGTGTATGAATACAGTTGCACCCTGTATAGGTATATGACATGCATGGTTTGATATTGAAGCATGTTGGTTGATATATGTGGATGTGGATTGCATATTAAATGCTAATGAACGCTGATTACCTGTTTATGACACTGACTAGTCAGGGACCGACTCTAAAGTCGATGATCACGCATTGAATAGCTCTATGGCATTAATGCGGGACCGACCCTAAGGTCGAAGAACTTATAAGCGCTTGCCTGGTCTACGACCAGATGACTATAGCCAAGCTATATGACCCCGGTGACCGTTTGTCACAAGGCTAGGGGACGTTGTCCATAGCTTCGACTCTAGGGTTGAGAGGAAGGTTATGTTGGTGACCAATCACCATGCACCTGTCCTGATCAAACTTATGAAAGAATCACTTATCAGTTAAGCCCTGGTGACCCTATCGTCACATGGCTAGAGGGAGCTGTGCTCATTATTGTGACTTTTGGCTATTGTCACCTACTTTTTGGACTGATAGTCCTGAATGGTTATTATGATCGTTGTTGATATCATATCATGCTTTATTGTGTTTTCTTGCTGGGCCTTGGCTCATGGGTGCTATGTGGTGCAGGTAAAGGGAAGGAAAAAGCTTAACCAACCCTGAGTGGAGAGCTTGGGCGACGTGGGGTACATATTGGGTCGCTTGACCGCCACGGTCAAGGAGTTCTCAGAGGGACTAGGGGTTTACCCTTTTTTTTTTCCGCTTAGGCCAGCGGGGATTGTAAATCTGAAACTGTAGCGACTCTTTTGTATTATGGACATCTTGTAAACATTTTAAATGGCTCATGAGCAGTTTGTTTACTTAATGAAATGTACCCTTTCCTTTTTACTGGTTTTTTCACCTTAACCTGATAATAGCACTTAGATCACGTTTTTAACCAAAGGACTCGGGTAGCGAGTCAAATTTCTGGCTCACTGTTCACCGTAACTGTTCTGGGGTAACCAGGGCGTTACAGTTCCGAACACCTTCCCAGCTCCAGGCTCTGATAGGCGACCATGTGGTATTTCAATAGGCCGCCAGGGTGGTAGTGAGGCCTGGAGGACTTATCTTGAGTGCCCTAGGTACAAGAGGTGCCATTTTGGAGAGTGTAGAGCAAAGGCTTGCTTCTTATGTGGAGCATTAGGTCATTTCAAGAAAGATTGCCCTAAAGCAAGAAAGGAAGAACCCAGAAAGGCGGACAACTCAGCCCCAGCTCGAGTGTTCACATTGACTCAAGCAGAAGCTGAGGCTTCACCCTCAGTAGTTACTGGTCAGCTTATTAGTGTTGGAACCCCTTATCCTGTTTTGATTGATTCTGGTGCTACACATTCTTTCTTTGCTAGTAGAATTATTCATAAACTGTGTAGACTATGTGATTATTATGTTGTGGGGTTCGGGACCTTATTACCCACTGGGAAGTTAGTGGTATCTAGGAGATGGGTCAGATCTTTGCCTGTGAATGTGGAGGGCAGAGAGTTGTCAATGGATTTGATAGAGTTAGTTATGACTGACTTTGACATGATTCTAGGGATGGACTGGTTAGTGAAGTATGGGGAAACCATAGATTACAGAAGAAAGATGGTCACCTTTGAGCCTGAAGGTGAGGATCCTTTTGTGTTTGTTGGTACTGTGCATGGACCCCGCATACCTATGATTTCTGTTTAAAGGGCTAGAGACCTATTGCAAGGAGGTTGCATAGGACTCTTAGCCAGTGTGGTGGACACCACTCAGGTTATGCCAATGAGACCAGAGGAAACCAGACTAGTCTGTGAGTTTCTAGATGTGTTTCCAAAAGATTTACCAGGGTTGCCACCACACATAGAGAGATTGATTTTGTGATAGAACTGACACAAGGGACGAAGCCAGTGTCTAGGGCACCTTACATAATGGCCCCAGTTGAGTTAAAAGAATTGAAAGTACAGTTGAAAGAGGTGTTAGATTTGGGTTTTATCAGACCTAGTTTCTCACCTTGGGGTGCGCCAGTTCTGTTTGTGAAGAAAAATGATGGTTCTCTGAGAATGTGTATTGATTACAGAGAACTGAACAAGTTAACAATTAAGAATAAGTATCCTCGGCTAAGGATAGATGATCTGTTTGATCAGTTGCAAGGTAAAAGGGTATTCTCAAAGATAGACATTCGTTCTGGTTATCATCAGTTGAGGGTCAAGGATGGAGACATACCAAAGACTGCTTCTCGCACTAGATATGGGCATTATGAGTCATTAGTCATGTCTTTTGAATTGACTAATGCCGCAGCTACTTTTATGGATTTGATGAACGGAGTGTTCAAGGATTATTTGGACCAGTTTGCGATCGTCTTCATCGATGATATTCTGGTTTATTCTCAGTCAGACTCAAAGCATGAGCAACATCTAAGGTTGGATCTACAGAGATTGAGGGAGCACAGATTGTTTGCAAAGCTCAAGAAATGTGAGTTCTGGTTATCTCAGGTAACTTTCCTTGGGCACATTGTCAGTAAGGAGGGGATTAAGGTAGATCCAGCCAAGATTGAGGCGGTCAGAGATTGGCCAAGGCCAAAGAATGCTTCTGAGGTTAGAAGTTTCCTTGGGTTGGTAGGTTATTATAGACGTTTCGTGGAATGATTCTCAAAGATTGCTACTTCATTGACTGAGCTGACACGCAAGAATCAGATGTTTATGTGGTCAGACAGGTGTGAGAACAACTTCCAGGAACTAAAACTGAGGTTGATTACAGCTCCAATTCTAAATCTTCCAACAGATCAGGAGAAGTTTGTGATATACTGTGATGCCTCACATCAAGGTTTGGGTTGTACCCTAATGCAGTCAGAGAAGGTGATTACTTATGCCTCACATCAGCTGAAAGAATATGAACAGAGATATCCCAATCCTGATTTAGAGTTGGCGGCTGTGGTCTTTGCACTAAAGGTATGGAGGCATTACCTTTATGGGGAGAAGTGTGAGATCTACACTGACCACAAGAGCCCGAAATACTTCTTCACACATAAAGACTTAAATATGAGACAAAGGCGTTGGCTGGAGTTAGTAAAAGATTATGATTGTGAGATCTTGTATCATCCAGGAAAGGCCAACATGGTAGCTGATGCTTTAAGTCGGAAGGGTCTGGGAAAAATGTATAGTGCGAGGCAGATAGCCAGAGAGTTATCAAAGGATATGGATAGAGTTGGCGTTGTTGGTGGCCAGTTGTGCAATATTACACTACAGTCTACACTATTGGAAAGAATCAAGGAGGGTCAGTTTGGTGATCCACAGCTAACCAAGATCAGAGAAGATGTTTTGGCTGGAGTATCCAGAGTTTATAGATTTTCTGATTTTGGCATGTTGAGATACAAGGGTCGGATATATGTTCCGTTAGACACTGCTTTGAGGTGAGAGATTCTGGATAAATCTCATACTACACCTTACTCTTTGCATCTAGCCACCACAAAGATGTATCAGGGTGTGAGATCATTATATTGGTGACCGGGGATGAAGAAGGTGTTAGGAAAATATATATTTTCCTCAATGGAAATGGTAAGAAAATACAACTCTAGACAAAATATTACAAATAAATATTGACTGATTAAATAAAGTTACAACTCTATGACTAAAAAATACAAATAAATAAAAGAAGAAGTAGAAGAAGAGAAATAGAGAAATACAACTCTATGCAAAATAATACAAATAAAGTGAAGTGTTTGAAAAAAGAAAAGAAGATTACAACTCAAAACAAGAAATAAAAATAAACAAAAGAGAAGAATACGAAGATGAGGAGAAATAGAATAGAAAGAAAGAACAAGAAAACAAAATAGAAACAACTCTCACTCACACTACCAAAGTGAAGAGTGTTGGGGATCACCAACTTGAACAAGGTTTGAAACCTTTGTCCAAAAGCTTATTTCCCCCTAACTCAAGCACTAAGGGATCTCTCACAGATTTTTGGAAATGCTTTCTAGCCAAGTGCTCTAATGGATAAAAATGTTGTGTCTTTCAAGTGAGCAATAGGCTCCTATTTATAGAGTTTTGGGAGTTACTTGGCTGTTGGAAACGTTCAAAATTGGATAAAACCGAAGTTTGGAAAATGCTGTCAGCTGCGGCCCACGATGTGTTTTTGCCTCTTGGGCCGCGGCCCAAGACGTTTTTTCAGCAACCATTTTTCCAACTTTGCCAAAAACGTTCCAAATTCATTCCCACTTGATTTTGTAACTTCCATACACATTATGGAAGTTAAAATCACATCTCTAACAGTCATATCTCTTATGACTTTAAGAAATTCATCTCAATATTGTGTAGCAACAAATTTACACAATAATGGGTAATATTTTGATATTTCACATATATCTAAATAATTTAACTCTCTATTATATGTTACAAAATGTGACACTCTATGTCACATTTATTTAATCTAAAACATTATATTATAAAATAATATAACAGAAGGATCTAACGGAATATGTGGTTAAGTGCTTGACATGTCAACAGGTCAAGGCTGAGCATCAGAGGCCAGCAGGGTTATTGCAGCCTCTAGACATCCCAGAGTGGAAATGGGAGGACATCACAATGGATTTTGTGGTGGGATTACCTAAGACTGTTGGTCAACATGATTCAATATGGGTTATTATGGATTGATACACCAAGTCAGCTCACTTCTTACCAGTGAGGACTACTTATACAGTTGATCAGTATGCAGATCTCTATGTGAGAAAGATCGTGCGCCTCCATGGAGCACCGGGGTCGATTGTGTCAGATCAGGACCCCACTTTCACTTCCAATTTCTGGGGGAGTTTACAGAAGTTCATGGAAACACAGTTGAAGTTCAGTACTGTTTATCATCCTCAAACAGATGGACAATCTGAGAGGACAGTCCAGATTTTAGAGGACAGTCCAATTTCTGGGGTCGATTGTATTATGGTAGGAAATGCAGATCTCCCATTCATTGGGATGAGACAGGAGAAAGGAGATACTTGGGTCCTGAGGCAGTTCAGAGGACCAATGAGGCCATTGAGAATATTAGAGCTCAGATGCTCACTTCTCAAAGCAGACATAAAATTTATGCAGATCCCAAACGCAGGAACGTGGAGTTCCGAGTGGGAGACTATGTCTTCCTTAGAGTCTCGCCATGGAAAGGGGTGAGAAGATTTGGGAAGAAAGGCAAGCTGAGCCCTAGATTTGTAGGTGCATTTGAGATACTGGAAAGGATTGGTCAGGTGGCCTACAGGTTGGCCTTACCACCGGCATTGTCAGCAGTGCATAATGTATTTCATGTTACAACTCTTCGGATGTATGTAACTAATGTGACTCATGTTTTGAGTTACAAAGATCTGGAGCTTGAGGCAGATCTCTCCTATGAGGAACAACCAGTCCAGATACTTGACAGAAAGAACAAGGTCCTCAGGAATAAGATGATACCTTTGGTTAAGGTATTTTGGAGGAACGTCAAGGTCGAGGAAGCGACCTAGGAGCTAGAATCGGATATGCAGAATTAGTATCCCGAGCTGTTCAGGTAAATTTCAAGGACAAAATTTCTGTAAGGAGGGGATAATTGTAATGCCCCAAAATCCCT